>NC_133142.1:7065315-8265315 GCF_048418815.1 Hemitrygon akajei
ACCACTTCCATCTGCCCCTGAATGTAGAGTTCATTCAGATCATATCCATTGGCAGCCTTTTGTCCCCTCACCCATCTTCTCCCAAGATGGCACGTCAACACATCTATAAGATGATGGGAGAGAAGGCAGAGTCGAGCGCCCGTGGACAGTGCACTGGGATTGGCATGGATTATTTTGGAATAAATATGCACAGGCTTGTTTTTTTAAAAATTTATTGAAGACACTACAGATGCAGGAATCTGGAGCAACACAGAATGCTGTAGGAACTCAGCAGGTCAGGGAGCGTGACTGGAGGGTAATAGAGAGTCGAAGTTCTGGGTTGAGGTCTTTCATCCGGTCTGAAAGATAGAGGGGGAGAGCCAGTATAAAGAAAGGGTGGAGCAAGAACTGGCAGGTGATGAACGGAAGAGGGTTTGTTAGGCAGATGGAGGAGGGAGAGTGGAGATGCTGACAGAGGCTGGGAGACAATGGATGGAGGTGACAGAGATGGTGGGACCTAATGGATCTGGTCTGAGGATGGAGCATGGAACAAAGAGAGGGATGTGGGGTGGACAGACAGGAACAATGGGGGACAGGACCCAAAATGGGCTCTTTGTGAGTGATGGGCAGAGGGAATGGATAGAAGGGCGAAGGGGTTCAGGGTGGGTGTAAGAAAAAATAGGTAGATCAGGAGGAGAGAGAAACGAGACAAAGGTGGGGGGGGGGGGGGGAGTAGTTTACCGAAGATTTTTTTTTCTTTTGAATGTCCACTACAGGATCAGAGACAACCAGTATTTATTTCCCAGTTGTGCTGGCAAGGCACCTTCTGCATTCACTGCAGTCCTTCTGGTAAAGGAGCTCCCTCAGTGCTGCTGGGGAGGGAGCTCCAAGCTCCTGGCAACGCTCCTTCTGCATCCACTGTTGGGGAGGGAGATCCAAGATTTAGATCCAGTGGATTCAAGATTTGGATCCAGGCCACACACAGTCCTCCCAGCTGAGGCAACACCTCTCCTGCAAATCTGTCGAGGCCTGATCTACTGCATCTGGTGCTCCCTGGGCAGTCTCTTCTACACTGTTGAGACCCGATGTAGATTGGAGGCCTGCTTCATCGAGCATCTTCACTCTGTCTGTCCCACAAGGCAGGTTTTCACAATGGGCATTCATTTTAATTCTACTTCCCATTCTGCCATACTGGTCCATGGCTCCCTCTGCTGCTGTGATAGGGCCTCTCTCAGGATGGTGCAGCACCTCATGTTCTGCCTTAAACCTAATGGCATGGACTTCAATTTCTCTAACTTCATGTAATTTCTCCCTTCCTCTCTTTTCTCATTCCCCATTATGATTTCGACTCACCCCTTCTCCTCTCCTCACTTACCCATCACCTCCCTCCTCCTTCCCTTCCTTCTATCAGATTCCTTCTTCTCCAACCCTTTAACTCTTCCACCTCTCACCTCTCAGCTTCTTGCATCATCCCCCTTCCCCACCCAGCCACATTCTCCCTCAGCTGATCTCACCTATCACCTGTCAGCTTGTACACCGTCCTCTCCTCCCTCACCTTATTCTGGCTTCTTCCCCCTTTCTTTCTAGCCCTCATGAAGGGTCTCGGCCTGAAATGTCAACTGTCTATTCATTTCCATAGGTTTCTGCCTGACTTGCTGAGTCCCTCCAGCATTTTGTGTGTGTTAATCTGGATCCAGTGACAGAGAAGGAGCTGAGATGCGATTTGGAGGGGAGCTGGCAGGTGTGGTGGTAAGTTATTGGTCAGACTGCACTTGGAGTATCGTGAGCAGTTTTGGGCTCATCTAGGGATGGGTTGACATTGGAGAGGGTCCCAGAGAAAGTTCACAGGAATGATCCCAGAAATTAAAGGGTTAATGCACGAAGAGTTTTTGGCGGCTCCAGGCCTATACTCACTGGAGTTTAAAAGAATGAGGGGGGATCTCATTGAAACATAATGAATATTGAAAGGCCTGGATAGGGTGGGAATGGTGAGAATGTTTCCTTTAATGGAGGAGTTTCAGACCAGAGGAGTTTCCAGTGTGGTGGAACATCGGAACAGGCTCGGCGCGCTGAGTGGTCTAATTCTGCTCCCATGCCTGATGACCTGGTCTTTCGCATGGTGGAGGAGGTACCATTAGGCTAAAATTCTGTCAGGAAGATAGAGAGGGAGGTTCAGAATATTTTGCATCAACCAAAGACAATGAAGCCAAGTGTGACACCAGCACATGTTTGTTACCCGGAGATTAACAATGCAATTTACAAGCACTAGTAACAGAATATATCAAGGATTTATAAATGAGTTAGCACTGTGTGCCGACATGGTTATTAAAAGACTAATTAACTATGATAATATAACTGCCATTTTAAATCAAACACAAGATTATTAAATTCCATCGTTGGGAGATGTGTGCTTGCTTTGATTTGAACAAGAAGATGCGGTATATTCTCAGCAAGCAGCTGCAGAAGACTTCAATTAACCAATAGGAGGGGGTGAATTTATACATCTTTTTTAATTATTTTTTTATTCAGATGGAGAAGACTCGATGGGCCAAATAGCCTAATTCTGCTGAAACGTCTTATGGTCTATCTCAAGCCAAGAAACTGTAAAATACTACATGACTAATCCAAAGCAACACGCACAAAATACATGAGGAATTCAGTAAGTCAGGCAGCATCTATGGAAATAAATAAACAGTAGCCGTTTTGGGCCGTGACCTTTCTTTAATATCAGGTTTAATATCACAGGCATATGTCGTGAGATGCATTGACTTTGCAACAGCAGTACAATGCAATGCACAATAATAGAAAAACACCGTGAATTACAATTAGTATATATATGTTAAATACTCAAATTAAGTATGGAATGCAAAATAAAAAATAAAAAAATAAGTGAGGTGGTGTTCATGGTTCAATTCAGAAATCTGTTGGCAAAGGGGAAGAAGCTGTCCCTGAATCAATGAGTGTGTGCGTTTTCAGGCTCCTGTACCTCCTCCCTGATGGTAGGAATGAGAACAAGGCATGACCTGGATGATGGGGAGTCCTTAACGATGGATGTTGCCTTTTTGAGGAAACGCTCAGGACTGGGATGGAAGGGAGACCAAAAGGGTGGGGGGTCGGGGGGGGGGTTAGGGGAAGGAGGACACATTGAGTAGCACTGCAGTGTAGACACTGCAGTCAGAGCAGAAATGCAAAGTCCAGTTTGCGCACACCAAGTTCCCACAAATTACAATTTAATTAGCAGACGGATCATCAGCTTAACGGCACCAGTGGAGTGGAAGACGTTGGCAGCCAGCACTTCTACTGATGTAGGGCATCAGACGTCACCTGGAAACTTTTGAAATTAGTACAGAAACTGTGGGGAATACTTCTGTACACACAGGCTGTATTTGTATTTTAGAAATGGGGTGTCCAGGGTGGTGCTTGTCTGGTGAAGGGATTTCTCATATCCATGCTGGGGCAATTCACTCACCTTTGGTCCCCACCAGATACTCGGCTCTCACCTCTGGCCCCAAGTCTGCATGTGACAGGGGCCACACCCTGGCATACCGCTTCGACAGCAGGGGGCTAAGCAAGGTGATGGTATCTGGTGGGCCTCGTACCCCAGTGAGATAGGGACATGCCGGTCCCAGCTTGCAAAGTGGAGGGTGACGGGCATGACTAGGCACAGAAGATGTCATAGTCATTCACTGCAACCAAAGAACACCCCTGCTCGTGACGCACGTTCATACCATTGGATGCAGATTTCTGAAGTTTAGCGAGAGGAGCTGTTATGGACGGTAAATTATCCGACAAAGCAGGAACGCGGTATCAGAGAAAAATGTATTTGCCAGCATCCCGAACCCGGCCGAATTATCCGTCCAGCCGGGAATAAGGAACTGTTCGGGAGTGGCCTCCTTCTTGCGGCGGAACAAATTCATCCTGATACCCTGCTCGCAGCGCCAATTGTTATGGACGGTAAATTGTCCGACAAAGCAGGAACGTGGTATCAGAGAAAATGTATCTGCGACAAGAATGAGACTATACCCCGGATCACAGTATTACACTTGTTTATTGGTAAGGTAAAATATTAGCATAAATGACACTTCATTGCGGAAAGCGGCTTAGCTTAACTACCCACGGCTGTGCAACTGCCCTTTTCCCGATACAAGCAATACTTATCAACGTGTGGTTAATCCCACTCCCACACGACTCATACGGGGCTAGGAACAGGTGTGATGAAGCACCCACGCCAGCGAACGCGGTCTTCACCTGGGATGTTTCATCCCCACCTGGGGTTCCTTCTGGTCTTGCTAGTTGTTGTCCTTCTCCACGGACTGCATATCGTCCTCTCCCTGTCTTCTTCCTGCACCTCACAGCCCCTGGCCCCTTATATATATCCTCTTAGAACAATGAGAACAATATATATCTTCTTAGAACAATGACATCCTGTACAATGCCTCTACATGCCTACACGGACAAGGACATCCTGTACAATGCCTCTACATGCCTACATGGTACAGTTACCACAGGACAATATAGGACGCGTTGCGGTTGACGAGCTGGGACCGATTGCATTGTTACATTTCCTGGCCCGACGCCATCCGTTCTGCTACATTAACAACCCACTACCCCACCAAATACCACACGCTCAGTGGATACTTATAGCAACCCATTAACCTCTCAAGTCCCACATTCTTTTCCTACAATACAGGAGCTGCCCCATTGCAATGGCTTTTCTACTTTAAGAGCTCCCCTGCATTGTCAGACACAATGGGCAGCCACCACCCCCCACAGTTTGAGGTACAGCATAATAACACTCCGGCCCAACAAGCTACACTGCCTAGTTACACCCATGTGACCAGTTAACCTACTGATCAGTATGTCTTTGGAATGTGGGAGGAAACCAGAGCACCCAGAGGAAATTTGCGTGGTCACGGGCAGAACCTACAAACTTCTTACAGACAGCAATGGGAATTGAACCCCGATCAGGTGCTGTAAAGCCATCCACTAACCATGAGAGCCATAGTCTAAGATGAAGCCTCACCAGCAACTTCCCAAGGACAGTAAGGCATGTACAATAAATACTGGCCCTGGCTAATAAATCATGCACACTTCCGGAGGAACTCAGCAGGCCAGGCAGCATTTATAGAAAAGGGTAAACAGTCAATGTTTTAGGTTGAGACCCTTCATCGTGACTGGGAAAAAAGAGATGGGAAGTCAGAGTCAGAAGGTGGTGGGAAGGGAGGAAGAATTACAAGGTGGTAGGTGATAGGTGAAACTAGCAGAGAGGGAGAGGTGAAGTAAAGAGCTGGGAAGTCGATCGATGAAAGTGATAAATTGCTAGAGAAGGGGAGTCTGACAGGAGAAGACAGAAGATCATGGAAGAAAGGGAAGGGGGAGGTCCACTAAAGGGAGATGATGGGTGGGTAGGAAATAAGGTGAGAGAGGGAAGTGGCAATGAAGAATGGTGAAATGGGGGAGGCAATTAGCAGAAGTTCAAGAAATCGATGTTCATGCCATCAGGTTGGAAGCTACCCAGAAGGAATACAAGGTGTTGCTCTTCCAAACCTTGGTGTAGCCTCATCGTGGTAGGAATGGAGGTCATGGACCAACAAGTAATATTCAGTTCAAAAAATATTTTTTAATAAATGTGGGACATTTCCTTATCATATATCAGCCAAAAAGGATATGTAAATTGCTTTCAGGAGAACCTTTCCAGCTAACACACAGCAGGAACAATTGTGGATTCAGTTTTTTCAGGAGTGAATTTTGAAAGTGGGAGAGGAATTTCATCAGGAGAGCATTTTTGTGGTAGATGTGTTACAGAATAGAATCATAGAAAAGTACAGCATGGTAACAGGCCCTTTGGCCCTTCTAGTCTGTGCCAAACCATTTAAACTGCCTGCTCCTATCAACCATCACAGGGACCATAGTCTTCCATGCCCCTCCCATCCACGTACCTATCCAAACATCCCTTAAATGTTGAAATTGAGCTTGCATGCACCACTTACGCTGGCAGCTCATTCTACACTATCTTGACTTTATGAGTGAAAAAGTTTCCCCTCATGTTCCCCTTAAAAACTTTTTGCCTTTCACCCTTAGCCCATGATGTCTAGTTGTAGTCCTACCCAATTATGGAGCTGTATTTCCAGATCCCTTTGTTCTACAACACTTCTCAGTGACCAACAATTTAATAAGCAAGACTGCACTGGTTGGTCCTACCGCAGTGCAGCACCGCGTACCTGTCTGTGTTAAGTTCCATCTGCTATTTTTACAGCTCATCCAGATCCAGCTGCAAGCTCTAAGAGTCTTCCTTGCTGTCCATTACACCCCCAGCCTTGGTGTTATCTGCAAATTTACTGATTCAGTTAACCATGTTATGTTCCAGATCATTGAATGTACATTTTATTCCCTGCATTTGTTCATTCATTATGTGTCGTGACGTACGATGTGGGCGATCAGGGTCTCATGACCATGTTTGTTCTTGGTAAATTTTTCTACTGAAGTGGTTTGCCATTGTCTTCTTCTGAGCAGTGTCTTTACAAGAGGGGTGACCCCAGCCAGACATGCTCTCTTCCACCCCAGCCCTTCCATAAGATAGATGATACGTGAATTTGAGGACACCCACCATCAGTCGTAAGGACAGTTTCTAATCTCCTGCTATAAGGGTCTTGAACAGGCCTCCTGTACTATAAAGATGACGCTACTACACTACAGTACGACACTACATTGATTGGCCTGATCGCAAACAGTAACGAGGTGGCCTACAGGGAAGAAGTCATCTCTCTGACACAGTGGTGTCAAGAGAACAACCTCTCCTTCAATGTCATAAAAACAAAGAGGCTGTTCGTAGACTACAGGAGGAATAGAGATGGGCTAACCCCTATTGACATCAAAGGATCTGGGGTTGAGAGGGTGAACAGCTTCAAGTTCCTCAGCATCCACATCACCGAGGACTTCACGTGGTCTGTACACACCAGCTGTGTGGTGAAAAAGGCACAACATCGCCACTTACACCTCAGACGGTTGAGAAAGTTTGGTATGCGCCCCTAAATCCCAAGAACTTTCTACAGGGGCACAATTGAGAGCATCCTGACTGGCTGCATCACTGCCTGGTACAGTAACTGTGCCTCTCTTAATCACAGGACTCTGCAGAGAGTGGTGTGGACAGTCCAGCTCATCTGTGGATGTGAACTTCCCATGATTCAGGACATTTACAAAGACAGGTGTGAAAAAGGGGCCCGGAGGATCATTGGAGACCCAAGTCATCCCAACCACAATCTATTCCAGCTGCTACCATCCGGGAAGTGGTGCTGCAGCATAAAAGCCAGGACCAACAGGCTCCGGGGACAACTTCTTCCACCAGGCCATCAGACTGATGAACTCACGCTGACTTGAGTGTACTCTGTATTACATTGACTGTTCTATTTATTATAAATTAATATAAGTTACTATGATTGCACATTGCACATTTAGATGGAGACGTAACATGAAGATTTTTACTCCTCATGTTTGTGAAGGACGTACGAAATAAAGTCAATCCAGTTCGATTCAATGAGTCTACCTCATCGTTGCTCTTGCAGTCTATTTGGCTACCTGCACGGCACTTTCTCTATAACAGTAACACTACACTCAATGGCCACTTTATTTGGAACCTACTCTCTTCTGCTGCTGTGGCCCATCCGTTGCAAGGTTTGATGTGTTGTGCATTCAGAGATGCTCTTCTGCACACCGCTGTAGTAACGTGTGGTTATTTGAGTTACTGTCGTCTTTCTGTCAGCTTGAGCCAGTCTGACCATTCTCACCAACGAGGTGCTTTTGCCCATGGAGCTGCTGCTCACTGGGTGTTTTACCCTTGTTTTTTGCACCGTAAACCCCAGAGATTTTTATGCAGGAGATCAGCAACTCACACCCCATCTGAAACCATTGGTCAAAGTCACTGAGATCACATTTCCTCCCCATTCTTTTGTCTGATCTGAACAACAACTGAACCTCTTGACCTTATCTGCATGCTTTTATGCTTTGAGTGGCTACCAATGCAACGACTGGCTGATTAGATATGTGTATTAACGAGCAGGTGTGCAGGTGTGCCTAATAAAACAGGCGCAAACGAAATAAAAGTACAGGAGGGACAAGTGGCGTGGCTGTTGTCGGGAGTAGGCCAGTGGCTAGAGTAGAAGTGTCAGGCCTTGGTATAAAGAAGTCTTCGGCTCGGAGGAGGCATTGGCTCTGGGTAAGCCCCTGTTAAGGTTTTCTTTTTGTTTTTTTCTATAAGCGTACCTGGTATAGTAAATGGCGGTTGTGTGCTCTTCATGCCAGATGTTGAAGTCCTGGCAGACCCAGAATCTCCCAGGAAACCACGTCTGCATGAAGTGCATCCGGCTGCAGCTCCTTGAAGACCATGTGAGGGATCTGGAGCAGCAGCTGGATGACCTTCGGCTTGTATGGGAGAGCGAAGAGATAATGATCAGGGAAGTTACAGGGGAGCAGCCACCCCGAAGCTGTAGGAGGCGAGTGACAGCCAGGAGGAACGGAAATATAAACAGGCAGAGTTAGAGCAGAGCACACCTATGGCCATTCCCCTCAAAAATAAGTATACCACTTTGCATACTCTTGTGGGGGTGATCTCCTGGGGGAATGACACGACAACTGGGCTACGGGCACTGAGCACGGGTCCGTGGTGCAGAAGGGAAAGAGAGAAGGGAGCGGTAGTGATAGGGGACTCAATAGTGGGGGAAACAGACGGGAGATTCTGTGGACGTGAACGGGACACCCGGATGGTACGTTGCCTCCCAGGTGCCAGGGTCAGGAATGTCTCGGATCATGTCCACAACATTTTGCAGAAGGAGGGAGAGCAGCCGCCTGCCTCGCCACATTTTGGTGCCAATGACATAGGAAGGAAAAGCAAAGAGGTCCTGAAAAGAGCTTTTACAGAGCTAAGTAGAGAGCTGAGAAGCTGGTACAGGGCTTCAGATTCTTGGATCATTGGGATCACTTCTGGGGGAGGTATGACCTGTTCAAAAGTGAACCCGAGTGGGACCAATATTCTCGCGGGCAGGTTAGTTAGAGCTGTTGGGGAGGGTTTAAAACTAATTTGGCAGGGGGGTGGACTGGAGTGTTGGGACTCAGGATAGGATAGATGGATAAAAAAGTAGAGATAGCGTGCAGTCAGACTGTCAGGAAGGGCAGGCGGGTGATGGGACATATTCACAGCCAGCAGGGTGAGTATCAGTACATTAGGGATGCAAAATCAAAAAGGGTAGCAAATACAGTACTCAAAGTGAAGTATCTCAATGCACAGAGTATAAGAAATAAGGTGGATGATCTTGTTGTAATATTACATATTGACAGGTATGATGTTGTGGCCATCACTGAATCGTGGCTGAAGGATGGTTGTAGTCAGGAGCTGAATGTCCAAGGTTACACATTGTATCGGAGGGATAGGAAGGTAGGCAGAGGAGGTTGTGTGGCTTTACTGGTAAAGAATTGCATCAAATCAGTGGAAAGATGTGACAAAGGATTGGAAGGTGTTGAATCCTTGTGAATTGAGATAAGAAACTGCAAGAGTAAAAGGACCCTAATGGTAGTTATATACAGGCCCTCTGAACAGTGGCTGGGAGGTGGATCACAGATTACAACAAGAAGTAGAAAAGGCGTGTCAAAAGGGCTATGTTATGATAGTCATGGGAGTTTATAACATGCAGGTCAATTGGGAAAATCAGGTTGGTAATGGATCTCAAGAGAGTGAGTTTGTTGAATGTCTACAAGATGGCTTTTTAGAGCAGTTTGTCATTGAGCCTACTAGACAATCAGCTATACTGGATTGGGTGTATATAATGAACCAGAGGTTATTAGGGAGCTTAAGGTAAAAGAACCCTTAGGAGACAGTGATCACAATATGATTGAGCTCAACTTGAAATTTGATAGGGAGAAAGTAAAGTCTGACGTGGCAGTATTTCAGTGGAGTAAAGGAAATTACAGTGGGATGAGAGAGGAGTTGGCCAAAGTAAATTGGAAGGAGATGCTGGCAGAGCAGCAATGGCATACGTTTCTGCGAAAAATGAGGAAGATGCTGGCCATATGTCTTCCAAAAATGAAGAAATACTCAAATGGCAGAATAGTACAACAGTGGCTGACAAGAGAAGTCAAAGCTAATGTAAAAACCAAAGAGAGGACATACAACAAAGCAAAAATTAGTGGGAAGATAGAGGATTGGGAAGTTTTAAAAAACCTACAGAGAGCAACTAAAAGAATCATTAGAAGGGAAAAGATGAAATATGAAAGTAGACTAGAAAGCAATATTAAAGTGGATAGTAAAAGCTTCTTCAGGTATGTAAAAAATAAAAGAGAGATGAGAGTAGATACAGGACTGCTAGAAAATGAGGCAGGAGAAATAATAATGGGGGACAAGGAGATGGCCAATGAACTAAATGAATATTTTGCATTAGACTTTATTGTGGAAGACACCAGCAGTGTGCCAGATGTTGAAGAGTGTGAAGGAAGAGAAGTGGGTGCCGTTGCTGTTACAAGGGAGAAGGTGCTCAAAAAGCTGAAAGACCAAAAAGTACATAAGTGACCCGGACCAAATGAACTGCACCCTAGAGTTCTGAAAGAGGTAGCCTTAGAGATTATGGCGGCATTAGAAATGATCTTTCAAAAATCATTGGACACTGGCATGGTGCCAGAGGACTGGAAAATTGCAAACATCACTCCACTCTTTAAGAAAGGACGAAGACAGCAGCAAGGAAATTATAGACCAGTTAGCCTGACCTCAGTGGCTGGGAAGATGTTAGAGTTAATTATAAGGATGAGAAGATAGAGTACTTGGTGACATAGGATAAGATAAGACAAAGTCAGCATGGTTCCCTTCCAGGGAAAATCCTTCCTGGTGAACCTATTGGAATTCTTCAAAGAGATTACAAGTAGGATAGATAAAGGGGATGTAGTGGATGTTGTATATTTGGACTTTCAGAAGGCCTTTGACAAGGTGCCACACATGAGGCTGCTTACCAAGTTAGGAGCCCATGGCATTACAGGAAAGTTTCTAACGTGGTTAGAGCATTGGTTGATTGGAAGAAGGCAGCGAGTGGGAATAAAAGGATCCTTGTCTGGTTGGCTGCCAGTGACCAGTG
The DNA here is from genome assembly GCF_048418815.1 of Hemitrygon akajei. Taxonomy (NCBI): domain Eukaryota; kingdom Metazoa; phylum Chordata; class Chondrichthyes; order Myliobatiformes; family Dasyatidae; genus Hemitrygon; species Hemitrygon akajei. The sequence continues at coordinate 7,076,406 of NC_133142.1, forward strand.
GTGTTCCGCAGAGGTCGGTGTTGGGATCACTTCTTTTTATGCTGTATATAAATGATTTAGATGATAGAATAGATGGCTTTGTTGCCAAGTTTGCAGATGATATGAAGATTAGTGAAGGGGCATTTAGTGTTTAGGAAACAGGTGGGATGCAGAACAACTTAGACAGATTAGGAGAATGGGCAAGAAAGTGACAAATGAAATACAATTTTGGAAAATGCATGGTCATGCACTTTGGTAGTAGAAATAAATGTGCGGACTATTTTCAAAATGGAGAGAAAACCCAAAAATCTGAGATGCAGAGGGACTTGTGAGTCCTTGTGCAGAACACCATGAAGGTTAACTTGCAGGTTGTCGGTGGCGAGGAAAGCAAATGTAATGTTAGCAGACATTTCAAGACGTCCAGATTACAAGGGCAGGGATATGATGCTGAGGCTTTATAGGACACTGGTGAGGCCTCACCTGGAGTATTGTGTACAGTTTTGGGTTCTTCATCTTAGAAGAGATGTGTGGCATTGGAGAGGGTCTAGAGGAGGTTCACAGGGATGATTCCAGGAATGAAAGGGTTATCATACAAGGAACATTTGATGGCTCTGGGTCTGTACTCACTGGAACTTAGAAGGCTGAGGAGGGATCTCATTGAAGCCTTTTGAATGTTGAAAGGCCTAGACAGAATAGATGTGGAAAGGATGTTTCCCATGGTGGGAGAGTTTAGGACAAAAGGGCACAGCCTCAGGATAGAGGGGTGTCCATTTAAAACAGAGATACGGTGAAATTTCTTTAGCCAGAGGGTGGTGAATTTGTGGAATTTGTTGCCACATGTAGCTTTGGAGGCCGGGTCATTGGGTGTATTTAAGGCGGATTGGACATGGCATCAAAGGTTATGGGGAGAAGGCTGGGAAATAGGGTTGAGGAGGAGGAGAAAAGGATCGGCCATGATTGAATAGCAGAGCAGACTTGATGGGCCAAACGGCCTAATTCTGCTCCTATGTCTTATGATCTTATGGTCTAAAATGGCCAGTTAGTGCACAGGCAAGCATAGGAAAATTAAGCTTCAAGAACATTGACAATTCTACTCCTCAATCCAACAGATTCCTCAACCCAAAAGTAAGAGACAGATGAGAGATTAGAGATCGAGTCTGAATGTATAAGCTATTGCAGAAGAATTATTTTTTCACATGCATTTGATGTGCAGGGAATTTCATGAAGCACCAATTTTGTGCAAAAAAATAGTCAAACACAACTTTTTTAATAAATGCTATTCTGAAATTGAAGCTTTTTTATCTTTGTGATGCTGTTTGCTAGCTTGATGCCTCTTGATGTGGAGTTGATGAGCTATGTTCCCTGGCAATTGCCAAAGATCCAGTTTGTCTCCAGTCCTTCAGATCTCAAGACTTCAAAGCCTCATCTGGTTTCCTCTAAGGGGCTTTGCTCCTCGGTGGTAGCTCGGGCTGATTCGCCGCCTCACAAGCAGAGACTTCAAAGTCTTCCACCGATCCCTCACTGGACCTGGCGTGGCAGAAAGCAGGAGATGAAAATCTTCTGCATTTACTGTGGAATGTTTCAAATTAATGTCAGAAACTCATAGGTTGATATTTAAACTTACTAATGCTGCCATCCATGCTGCTCAGAGGATAAAAAAAATTGGGCTTCTCTTCCCTCAATTTTAACCTTTTAGGATCTGGGTTCTTCAAATCCTTTTTATAGCCCAACTCCATTGTGACTTCATTCCTGAATCCTGATCCCAGCCTGCACAGGATTTTAGAAAAATGTCAACTTGTGATTTGCCTCCTTGCCATCTCTAATTACAGTCAACACTTCTTTTCCCTTTTATTAAACTTACACTGAACCTCCTGCACTTTATAATCTTCATAAATGACTTGGAGGTCAAAGGGTGAGTTCGTAAATTGGCAGCGGACACAAAACTTGGTGGAATTTTGGATAGTGTGGAGGATTGGCATGGGTTTTAAAAGGACATTGACAAGATACCGAGCTGTCCTGAGAAGCGACAGATGGGGATCAATTCGGGCAAGTGTGAAGTGATTCACCTTGGAATGTAGAATTCAAAGGCAGAATGAAGGGTTAATGATAGGATTCTTAGAGGTATGGAGGAACAGAGGGATCTTGGGGTCCCTAAAATTTGCTACATTTTGATAGGGTTGTTAAGAAGGCATACTACATGTGTGTTGGCCTTCATTAATCAAGATTGAGTTCTAGAGCCTGAGGTAATGTTGCAGCTCTATAAAACTCTGTTTCGACTATTGTGTTCATTTCTGGTCGCCTTATTATAGGAAGAATGAGGAAGCTGTGGAGAGGGTGCAGAGGAGATTTGCCAGGATGCTGCCTGGATTAGAGAGGGTGCAGAGGAGATTCACCAGGATGCTGCCTGGACTAGAAAGGGTGCAGAGGAGATTTACCAGGATGCTGCCTAGACTAGAGAGGGTGCAGAGGAGATTTACCAGGATGCTGTCTGGATTAGAGAGGGTGCAGAGGAGATTCACCAGGATGCTGTCTGGATTAGAGAGGGTGCAGAGGAGATTTATCAGGATGCCGTCTGGATTAGAGAGGGTGCAGAGGAGATTCACCAGGATGCTGTCTGGATTAGAGAGGGTGCAGAGGAGATTCACCAGGATGCTGCCTGGATTAGAGAGGGTGCAGAGGAGATTTACCAGGATGCTGTCTGGATTAGAGAGGGTGCAGAGGAGATTCACCAGGATGCTGTCTGGATTAGAGAGGGTGCAGAGGAGATTCACCAGGATGCTGTCTGGATTAGAGAGGGTGCAGAGGAGATTTACCAGGATGCTGTCTGGATTAGAGAGGGTGCAGAGGAGATTCACCAGGATGCTGTCTGGATTAGAGAGGGTGCAGAGGAGATTCACCAGGATGCTGTCTGGATTAGAGAGGGTGCAGAGGAGATTTACCAGGATGCTGTCTGGATTAGAGAGGGTGCAGAGGAGATTCACCAGGATGCTGTCTGGATTAGAGAGGGTGCAGAGGAGATTCACCAGGATGCTGTCTGGATTAGAGAGGGTGCAGAGGAGATTTACCAGGATGCTGTCTGGATTAGAGAGGGTGCAGAGGAGATTCACCAGGATGCTGTCTGGATTAGAGAGGGTGCAGAGGAGATTCACCAGGATGCTGTCTGGATTAGAGAGGGTGCAGAGGAGATTTACCAGGATGCTGTCTGGATTAGAGAGGGTGCAGAGGAGATTTACCAGGATGCTTCCTGGACTGGAGAGCATGTGTTAAGAGGATAGGCTCAGTGAGCTCAGGCTTTTCTCTTTGGAGTGAAGGAGGATGCGAAGTGACTTGATAGAGATGTCCAAGATGATGAGAGCTATAGATCGAGTGGGCACCCAGAGACTTTCGCCCCCCAGGGTGGAAAGGCAAGGGGAGTAATTTTAAGGTGATTGAGGAAAGTGTAGGGAGTGAGTGGTAATTTTTATTTTATGCAGAGAGTTGTGGGTGTGTGGAACACTTTGCCAGGGCTGGTGGTAGGTCCATTAGGGACATTTAAGAGACTCTTAGACAGGCAAATTTATTCCATTGTCTTGAATTAAGAGTGCCTTGGTGAGTAGGATTAAGGGAAACATGGATATGCATGTGGATGAAAGGAAAATGGAGTCCTACGTGGGAGAAAAGAGTTTGAATAATTTTGAAGCAGGTTAAAAAGTTGATGCAACGTCGCGGGCTGACGGGTCTGTACCGTGTCGCAACGATCTATACTCAGTGCACGAGGCTTTCTGCAAAAGCTGCCTGATCCACTGAGTGGTTCCAACTTTTTCTGGTTTTACTATTAATGGAGAAGGAGCCAGGGTAAAGCTGTAAGGAATAATTGGACCCGTCCAATTACCGTGTGCCACATTCGTACAGAATTCCCCATTGACTGTCTACAGTAATCGTTGATTCGAGGATAATGCTGACCCTCTATCAAGCCCACCGTTCATTTGCTGGTGAAAGGTTAGCACAGCCAGTAATCTGTTCTCTATTATATCTGATGCTAATTACACTCATCCTGAGATGGGAACAGATGAACTACAAGGATGATAGCTCTTGTTCTGGAAAAAAAAGCCTGACCCCTGTCAATCACGCAGGAGTAAGAAGTGGCTTTTTAAGCTCTTGTGTGTCATAATAAATCAACAGTCTTAGTGAAGAGAAGGTCTCAATGGAATAGCAATTAAATATCACTTTATAAGTGAAAGACTCTGCACACCAATAAACTCGAACAGATCCGAGAGGAAGCAATGAAATAAAATGGTAATGCTTGTTTTACCTGCCGCTTTTGAGTGCTGGAAGATGCAAGCAGTTAGGAAGATTTACAGCAGCTATTGTGCTAACTGTCTGGCTTTCCCCAAATGAAATCAGGATGCCCTACTGTTCTTCAAGGCCCATTAAAATCTTTGCGAGAATGGTTTCTATTTTAAGTCGTAGTGCCAAACAGACCCTTCAGCCCACCAAGTCTGTGGTAACTTCCCACTTACATTTAATCTTTACATTAATTTGTTTACACAATTTGTCTTTTTTTTTGCACATTTTTTGTCAATCTTTGTTTATGTGTATGGTTTGGTAAATTCTATTGCTTTTCTTTATTTTTTTGTAAAAGCCTAGGAGAAAAGGAATGCCGAGGTAGGATATGGTAGTAAGTACATCATCATCATCATTATGTGCCATGTCATGTGAAGTGGGTTCAGTAAATGAAAAGAGTAACGTTGCTACTCAGGACAGGACAAACGTCTGTATAAGAGTGCCTCTTCCCATTTACCCACAGCTCTATGAGCAATCAGCAATAGAACTGACATTCTGGTTGGAGATGGACGGAGAACACAGCACAGTGCAAGTTCTGCAGCCCATGATGTTATACTGATCTATGAACCATTCCCTCCCACATCGTTCACTCGTCCGTTATGTGCTGTGTTATTAGATGTGGGTGATCATATCTTTCCAAGCCTATGATTGATCCTGGCAATTTTTTGCCTGGTGTCTCAGGGCTGGGTGTGTCTGTACCTGTGCCTCCCTCTCCACCCTTGGCACTCCTTTGCCACCTATTCCCCATCCTCCCGTGGCACTCAACCCTTGCCTTTCCCAACATCCTTTGTTCCCACCAGATTTACAGACTTGCTCTCTGCTCCTTGTTGACAAATACAATACTTCGCAAAATTTAGGCACCCTGGCTATATATAAGTGCCTAAGACTTTTGCACAGTAAAACTTGCTGTTTTGTGGCAGCAATTCTGGCAAGACAAAAATAATTACTATATGTTGCAATTAAAAAATAAATAGTACAAAAGCTGAATAGCGAAGGAGTGTTTATGGGTTGATAGATCAATCAGAAATTTGATGGCAAAGGGGAAGAAGCTGTTCCAAAAACACCAAGTGTGGGTCTTAAGGCTCCTGCTTCTCCTTCCTAATGGTAGCAATGAGAAGAGGGCACATTCAGGATGGTGAAGGTCCCGAGTAATAGATGCCACCTTCTTGGGGCCCCACCTGTTGAAGTTGTCCTTGATGATAGAGAGGGTTGTGCTCATGATGGAGCTGGCTGAACCTACAACTCTCTGCAGCCTCATGCAATCCTATGCATTGGAGTCTCCTCACCAGGCAACAATGCAACCAGTCAGAATGCTGTCTACTGTGCATCTGTAGAAATTTGTTAGAGTTTTTAGTGACAGACCAAATCTCCTCAAACTCCTAATGATGTATAGCTCTAGGCATGCCTTCTTCATGATTTCATCCATTCGTTGGGCCCAGAATAAATCTTCTGAGATGTTAATGTCCAACAACTTGAAGTTCTCCATCCTTTCCTCTGCTGACACCTCAGCGAGGACTGGTGTGTATTCTCCTGACCTCACTTTCCTGAAGTCCACAGTCAATTCCATGGTCTTGCTGGTGCTGAGTGCAAACTATTCTCCCTATGATCTCATCAGCTCTCCCCAGATTCTACCCTCACTTCCACACTAGTGAGCATTGGGATGGGAGAGCAAACTGGATGATCCACAAATAAACCATATGGTCACAGGGAGCAATGGAGTCTTATACTCCAATAAAAAGCCAGTCTTGATGCTGGGTCTCGGCCTAAAATATTAACTGTTTATTCTTCTCCATTGATGCTGCCTGACTCGTTGAGTTCTTCCAGTGTTTTGTGCGCTGCTCTAGACCTCTAACATTTGCAGAATCTCATATGCTTATGATATAGGGCATCTTGTTCCTGATTGGGTGTTTTTATTTAAAGATACTTTGATGTGAGAGGAATGGTGTCATAGAGTCATACAACATGGAAACAGGGTCTTCAGCCTAACTCCTATATCTTAACCAAGAATCCCATCTAACATAGCCCCATATCTCTACAAACATTTCCTATTTGTCCAAATATCTCCTAAATGAAGTTTTTGTACTTGCCTCAGCTACGTTACTCTGGTAGCTTGTTCCCTCTACATGAAGAAGTTTCCCCTCAGGTTCCTATTACATCTTTCCCCTCTCACCTTAAATCTATATCCTCTGCTCTTTGACGTTCTTTCCCTGGGCGACAAAGCTGCATGCATTCACTCTATCCATGCCTTTTGTGATTTTATAAACTTCTATAAAATCACTCTGTAGTCTCTAGCACTCCAGGGAGTGAAATCCTAGCCTCCTATCCTCTCCATATAAATCAGGCCCTTGAATCCTGGCAACATTGTTGTAAATCTTCTCTTGCACGTTTTCCAGATTAATGACATCTCTCTTACAGCAGAGCGACCAAAACTGTCCACTGTAGGTTCAGCTTCATTGCCTACTCTCAGTGGCCACTTTATTAGGTACACCTGCATGTTAATGCAAATGTCTACTCAGCAACTCAGTGCATAAAAGCATGCAGACGTGGTTAAGAGGTTCAGTTGTTGTTCAGACAAAACATCAGAATGAGGAAGAACTGTGATCAAAATGATTTGATTGCGGAATGATTATCGGGTTCAGACCTGGTGGTTTGAGGTGCTGGTGTCCTGGGACTTTCATGCATAAAAGTTTCTAGAGCAGGGGTTCCCAACCTTTTTAATGCCATGGATCAATACCATTAAGCAAGAGGTCCGTAGACCCCAGGTTGGGACCCCCTGCTAGAATGGTGCGAGGAACCATCAATTGAGTGGCAGTTCTGTGGATTTTAATGCCATGTTGATGAGAGAGGTCACAGGAGAACAGCCAGATAGTGGTGTGCAGAAGAGTATCTCTGAATGCACAGCCCATCAAACCTTGCAGAGAATGGTCTACAGCAGCAGAAGACCATGAGCATACACGCAGTGGCCATTTTGTTAGGTGCAGGAGCTACCTAAGCTTCTTTGGAACCCTATTGCCTTACTGTCCTGTTGTCCTGTTTATTGTTTATTGTAACGCCTGCACTGTTTTGTGCACTTTATGCAGTCCTGGGTAGGTCTGTAGTCTAGTGTAGTTTTTTTCTGTGTTGTTTTTTACGTAGTTCAGTCTAGTTTTTGTACTGTGTCATGTAACACTATGGTCCTGAAAAACGTTGTCTCATTTTTACTGTGTACTGTACCAGCAGTTATGGTCGAAATGACAATAAAAAGTGACTTGACTTGACTTGACAAGGTGCTGCTGAATATATATATCTCCCACGTTCACAGCACCAACACTTCACAGCTTGCAGGCCCAAAATCCGTTCAATTGTTTATCTGGAGTAGGTTCTGGCGAATGACTCACGAGCAGAAGTTTCATTCTGTCGATGAGAAGATACACTAAGAATCCCTGGGTCAGGGAATGTTCACAAAAGCCTTTGGTCCATCAGGAGGTAGGTACAGTAGCATTAGGATGAGGGCTGTTAGGATGGGAAACAGCTTCTTCCCCCAGGCCATGAGACTGCTGAACCCCCTGCCACCACCCAGGTCTCATCACATATGAAGCACCAATAACATTATACTATTTACTTATTTAACACAAAGTGTCGTATATTGCACCTTATGTTAAATGTCAATTTTCTGGTATGTATTTTATTATTTGTTAATTTATTTGTCGTAATATTACATTATGTGTTGCAGGTGCGTTCTATGTACAGTGTTGTGCACCTTGTTGTGGAGGAATGTTGTTTTAATTGACGGTACACATGTACACAATTTAATGACAATCAACTTGAACTTGGTGATCTTGTGAGAAGTTGAAAGCCTACTGCTGATGATCTGACTGATATACTTCCACAGCTGGCATGCTCAAGCACAGTTGCCAGACACATCGACTGTACTGAAAATAAACTCTACAGATGCTGGAAATTCAACATGAAAGTGTACTCTGCGGGTTGGGCAGCATCTGTGGAGGTTGAATTGGCGACCAAGTGTCAGGCTGAAGCCCACTTGCTGCTCATAACAATGGTCTGGGAATTTTCAGGGACGGAACAGGAAAACCTAGTCGCTCAACCTTGACATTTTCTCTTCTCCCTCCTCACAAGATACAAAAGCCTGAAAAGTTTGTGAAGAGTAAGAATTTCAGGTCGTATACTGTATACATTCTCTGATATTAAATGAACCTTTGAATATGTACTGCCAGGCTCAAGGACGGCATCTATCCTGTTAATATTAAACTATTGAGTAGCTCCCAAGTATGAAAAAATGGACTCTTGCCCTCATGATCTACCTTATTATGACCTGCACCTTATTGCCTACCTGCACTGCACTTGCTCTGTAGCTGTTACACTTTATTCTGTATTCTGTTATTGCATCCTCTTGTACGACCTCAATGCACTGTTGTAATGAAATGATCTGTATGGGCAGCATTCAAAATAACTTCTTTCACTGTACCTCAGTACATGGGACAATAATAAACTAATTTATTAATATAAATGACAATGGTAATATCTGGTTCTGATATTGTCAGAAAGTAAGTTATTTCTATCATTTTATACTTTAACTGCAGATTTCTAACATCTGCAGTTTTATTGGCCTTTATATTCTTTTATAGTGCTTTTTTAACTGACGTATCAGTTATAAGGATTTGGGCATATGGACACAAAAGTTCCTCTGCTGACGTGCTCTGTCATTTATGGTACGTTGCCTTTCCATACTTGTCCTCTCAAGTCACCTCTCGCTTCTCCACTCTGGATGTCATCTGACAAGTTTCTGCTGATTTCACCATCCTTCCGTCTTCAATCATCCCGACCATTGCTGAGTTTTGCGTCAGCTGCTCACTTTAGAATGCTGCCCCTGCTCCCAAGACACAGGGACTCAGCAAGTACAGTCACTGCCTCACAGTACTGGAGACCCAGAGACCCAGGTCCAGCCTGATCCAGATTTATTTATCATATGTATACTGAAACATACGTGAAATGCATTGTTTGTGTTAACAACCAGCTCAACCTGAAGACGTATTGGGGGCAGTCAGCAAGTGTCACCACACATTCCGGTGCCAACATAGTAGTTCCAGGAAATGAGGACTAGCTGGATGACTCTGTGGTTGCATGGTGAAGGCTAGCGTTGTTAAATGCCTTTCTCAATCCCTTTACTATGTGCTTTCCATGAATTATGCGCTTGTACACTCCTAAGTTTCTCTGTTTATTACCCTCCCTAGTGTCCAAACATTCATTGTAAAAGCCCAACACCGGCTTAACTTCCCAAAATGCATCACCTCACACTTATCTGTACTGAAATACATCTGTTACTCTCTGCCCACTTCCCAAACCGATTAAGATCCCTCTGTAGTCTACAATAACTTTCTTCGGCATCAATACCTCTTAACTTTGTGTAATTCACAAACTTACTGATCGATACACACAAAATGCTGGAAGAGTTCAGCACGTCAGGCAGCACCTATAGATGGGAATAAACAGTCTACGGTCAGCTGAGACTGGAAAGGTATGTCATAAGAAATCTTGGCAAACTTCTAAAGATGTGCAACACCCTGGTTTCCTTGCATAAGTCCAGGGAAGACAACCTCCGGCCCTGCCAAACTCATGAGGTTGAGGCATCCTAGATCCCACCCCAAACCGCGGTTTGTGTGGACGCTGTGTCATTTGCTACGCTGTCACAAATGAATGCCATGAAATAACAGATACTACACTGCATACGATTAAAGAAATTATATTTATGAATCTTAACTTAGATTTAGTAAAGAATAACAAAAAGAAAAGGTCCTAGTCTAATTAAACAGTCAAATGTGCACGAGTCGGAGTTTATTTTGAGCTTCTCTGTCACTCACACTCTGGGCCCTCAGTCAATGTGAAAGGACACACCACTTTCTGAATGTCACTCGCAATCCATCTGGAATAAACGGGTCTCCCACCGGATTGTATGTTTAACTGTTTCTCCCCGTTTCTCTCTCTTCATCTCCCCTCAGACAAAAGCCCCAAACCCAACCTTAGTGACCCTCACCAGGGAAACCTCCCCTTAATCCGACCATTTTAATTGGATGGCTGTATCCAGAGAGGCGTACCTGTCACGTGACATCACTGCCCTCACCTGGTCGGAGGGCACACCACATGCCAGTCAACATTTCGCCCCTCCCAACTAATCAATGCACACTTAACCATTGGCCACCTTAATTGGATTAACCTGTCTAGCACCAAGTCGTTGGCCCCCTGCTGAATCACCTGGGCTGGACCCTCCAGCCCCCTGACCTATAAAGGGTGCTACATGTGCTTGGCTCGCTCTTTTTGCCATCCTCGAGGGACCACCCTGCTTCGCTCCAGGCTGAAGACTGCAATACAGCACTGGAGGCACGTGGTGAGCTGTGCATTGAATAGGGTTGTGGAAGCTTTTATTGTTGGCCCTGTAGCAGAAAGCCGTGCCTGCCCGTAGTCAAGGGATGGCGGGTATCGTAGTTACTTTTCCCTTGCTTGTATGTTTACCTGTACTCTGTCCCCACACCGTTTTCCCGTGTATTGTACTGCCGACTCGACTTTTCCCACGCTCGTCTATTCTAAACGCGTTTGTGCGAATATTGTAGTCGCTTGTGTTGTTCCCAAACTCTTCTCCCCTTGTAAATAAACTCCTTATTATTAAAACTGTGTGTCCAGAGCCCTTGCCTTTGAGACCCAAAGCATCTTTCTCATTTCCATCACAACAACGGCACACATTCCACATCATCCCTTATCTTCAACAGTAACCCAAACAAGCATGAAAAATGAACAGTGAAAATATGAACCAGGGCATTGCAGGCGCGTGGTGGAAAGTGTGCTGACTGGCTGCATTACGGCCTGGTATGGGAACACCAATGCCTTTGAGCAGAAAATCCTGCAAAAGTGGATTTGGCCCAGTACATCACGGGTAAAGCACTCCCAACCATTGAGCACATCTACATGAAATATTGCCATAGAAAAGCAGCATCCATCATCAAAGATCCTCACCACCCAGGCCATGCTCTGTTCTCACTGCTGCCATCAGGTAGAAGGTACAGGAGCCTCAGGACTCGCACCACCAGGTTCAAGAACAGCTCCTATCCCGCAGCCATCAGGCTCTTCAACAAAACGGGATAGCTACACTCATTTAAGGACTCTTTTGCCTTGTTACTTCATGCTTGTTATTTATTGCTATTTATTTACGGTATATCTGCATTTGCACATTGTTGTCCGTTGTTTACAGTCACTTTTCTACAGAATTGCTGAGTGTGCCTGCAGAAAAAGAATCTGCAGAAAATTATCAGAATTTGTATTCTGATAATAAATTTTACTTTGAACTTTGAAAGGAAAGATTCTGACTTCTTCCCCCTTCCTTTCCAGTCCTGATGAAAGGTCTCAGTCCAAAACATTGACTGTTTCTTCCCATCCATAGATGCTGCCTGACCAGCTGAGCCTCTTCAGCACTCTGTGTGCATTGTCCTGGATTTCCAGCATCTGCAGTACCTCTTGTGTCTATAATTTACAGATTGAGCCTTGTGTATCTGCATCCAAATCACTTATATAAATAATGAATAACAAGGGTCCTGACACTGACCCCTGTGGCACACCACTAGTCGTCAGTCACCATTTCAACAAACAACCTTCAGGTGCCACTCTCTGCTTCCTATCTCCAAGTCAATTTTTAATCCACCTCACTGTAGTACCTCTTAAACACAAAAAAGTCTTTAGATGCCGCAGATGCGAAGGAAAAACACAGACACAATGCTGCAGGAACTCAGCAGATCAGGCAGAATCCATGTAAATGAATAAACAGTTGACATTTTGGGCTGAGACCTTTCTTCAGGATGGGAAAGGAAGGGGAGAAGTCGGGGTAAGGAGGAGGGGGTAGGGGAGGAAGAAGTACAGGGTAGTGGGTGAAAGGTGAAACCAGGAGAGGGGAAGGGGGTGAAGTAAAGAGCTGGGAAGTTGATTGGTGAAAGAGATAAAGGGCTGGAGAAGGGAGAATCTGACAGGACAGAAGACTGTGGAAGAAAGGGAAGGGGGAGGAGCACCAGAGGGAGGAGATGGGTAGGCAAAGAGATAAGCTGAGAGAGGGGAATGGGAATGGGAAATGGTGAAGGAGAGGAGGGAAGGGAGGCATTGCCGGAAGTTTGAGAAATCAATGTATATAGCATCAGGTTGGAGGCTACACAGACGGAGGTAATCTTCAGCATTTTGTACGTGTGTTACTGTACCTTTCCCTAGATTCCCTGCGGCTTAAATTTCCTGACCTGTCTACCACATAGGACATTGTTATAGGGCCTGTTGGAGTCCAAATAGACAACATCCACTACCCTACCCTTATCTACCATTTTGATTACTTCTTCAAAAAAAACCTCTAAAAGGTCCTTTTGACTCTAAAGTTGTACAATGCCTTGGTGAGACTGCACCTAGAATATTGTGTGCAGTTTTGGTCCCCTAATCTGCGGAAAGACATTCTTGCCATAGAGGGAGTACAGAGAAGGTTCACCAGATTGATTCCTGGGATGGCAGGACTTTCATATGAAGAAAGATTGGATCGACTAAGCTTATACTCACTGGAATTTAGAAGATTGAGGGGGGATCTTATTGAAACGTATAAAATTCTAAAGGGATTGGACAGGCTAGATGCAGGAAGATTGTTTCCGATGTTGGGGAAGTCCAGAACGAGGGGTCACAGTTTAAGGATAATGGGGAAGCCTTTTAGGACCGAGATGAGGAAAAACTTCACACAGAGAGTGGTGAATCTGTGGAATTCTCTGCCACAGGAAACAGTTGAGGCCGGTTCATTGGCTATATTTAAGAGGAAGTTAGATATGGCCCTTGTGGCTAAAGGGATCAGGGGGTATGGAGAGAAAGCAGGTACAGGGTTCTGAGTTGGATGATCAGCCATGATCATACTGAATGGCGGTGCAGGCTCAAAGGGCCAAATGGCCTACTCCTGCACCTATTTTCTATGTTTCTATGTTTCTATGTCCGATGCACAAGGTCATGCTGACTCCTTCTGATCAGTCAGTCTATCCAAAAACTGGTAGATCCTGCCCCTTCAATAGCGTTCATTTAAGACGTACATGCAGTGGCCACTCTATTAGGTACACCTGTACATCTGGCCATTAATGCAAGTATCTAATCAGCCAATCATGTGGTAGCAATTCAGCACATAAAAGCATTTAGACATGGTCAAGTGGTTCTGTTGTTGTTTGGACCAAACATCAGAAGAGAGAAGAAATGTGATCTAAGTAACTTTGACCATGAAATGATTGTTGGTAACAGTTGGGTGGTTTGAGTTGCTGATCTCCTGGGATTTTCATGCGTAAAAGTTTCTAGAGTTTACAGAGAATGGTGAGAAAGGAAAAAAAAATCCAGTGAGTGGCAGTTCTGTGGGTGAAAACGCCTTGTCAATGAGAGAGGTCAGAGGAGAACGGCCAGACTGGGTCAAGCTGACAGTAAAGTGACAGTAACTCAAACAACCATGTGTTACAACTGGTGTGTGCAGAAGAACATCTCTGAATGCACAACACATTGAACCTTGAAGTGGATGGGCTCCACCAGCAGAAGGCCACGAACATACAGAAACACAGTAGTGCTGGTAAGAATGAATGACATTGAAAGCCGTTAAGTTCCCAGGTCCTGTACAGCTGCCTACCAGAGCATAAAGTTCCCAGGGCCTGTTAACCTGCTCACCGGAGTATGTAAATAGTGGATGCATCCTCCAAAGTTCGCTATATCATAGTGGAGCAGAAAATCATAAACATAAAGAGTGTTTTGCTCCGTATCATGGGAGAGTTCATACAGTCTAGAGCAATTCCCAACCTAGGATCCATGGACCCCTCGATTAATGGTGGGGTTCCATGGCATATAAGGTTAGTAATCCCTGATCTAGAGAGTGATGGGGGATCTCATTGAAGCTTATTGAATGCTGAAAGGCCTCGATAGTGTGGAGGTGCAGAGGGTGTTTCCTATCATGGGGGAGTCTAAGACCAGAGGTGTTAGCCTCAGAATAGAGGGATATCCATTTAGAATAAAGATGAGGAGGAATTTCTTTAGCCAGGGAGTGGTAAATCTGCAGAATTTCTTGCCACAGGCAGCTGTGGAGGACGAGTCATTGGGTACATCTGAGGTAGAGTTTGAAAGATTCTGGATTGATCATGGCTTGAAGGGATACGGGGAGAAGGCAGGAGATCGGGGCTGGCAGGGAAAATGGATCAGCCATGATGAAATGGTGGGCAGTCTTGATAGGCCAAATGGCTTAGTTCTGCTCCTATGCCTTATGGTCTCATGGTCTTATACAGGATGGCAAATGTGCCCTTAGCATTTAAAAAAGAAAGGGAGGAGAAAATGGAGAATCACAGCGCGGTTCCATTATCATCAGCGGCTGAGGAAACGTGAGGAGCCGATATAAAAGACGTGGCAGCAGAGCACTTGGAAAATATCAGTGAGATTTGACAAAGTCAGCGTGGATTAATGAAAGGGAAGTTGTGCCTGGGTAGCTTTGAGGTTATAACTGGTAGAATAGATAGTCAACTTGAGGAAGTGGTAATGTGGATTTTCAGAGAAGCTTTGATCAAAGTAAGTGTGAAAAAGTAAAGCAGGGTTAATGTATGGCTGTCGTGTACTGGATGTCAGGCAGAATCAAATTCATTTATTTATCACATGGACATTGAGACATAGAGTGAAATGTGTCATTTGCGTTAACAACCAACACAACCGAAGGAGGTGCTGGGGGCAGCCCGCAAGTGGTGCCACACATTCCAGGCCGAATAGAGCATTCCTACAATGCTCAGCAGAACTCCATGGAACACAACAAGCAACAAAAGAATAAGCGCTGTGCAAAAAAAAAAACCCTCCTCCCACGCACCTACACGGTCCTCCAACCCCAGCACAGGCCACTTTCGGCCCCCATGATACTCGTGGATTCACAGACAGGCTTGACTTTCACCAGTAGACTCACAGACCCAGGCTTTCACAGACTTCTGGTTGACCTTTCTTTGATGTTCAGTGTCAGCTGGGAAAGATGGTGACCAAGGGTGACATTCTTCAGACAGTTCACAAAATGACTTATTTTATGTCCTTTACTTTTCTTTCTTTCAAGTATGATTCTGCTCTGGTTGGAGGCTGTGATCTGTAGTTTGGTGGTGTGTGTTCAGGCCAATTGAGGGACCTTTCGCTTTGGTGTCTCTGAGGGGGTTTGGTGAGGTCTTGAACGAAGTGTGCAGCCTGGAACATATAAGAACATAAGAACATAAGAGATAGGAGCAGGAGTAGGCCAATCGGCCCCTCAAGCCTGCTCCGCCATTCAACAAGATCATGGCTGATCCAATCTTAACTCTAGTTTTCACCGAATCCCACAAGGCATCAGTGCCAACCAACAGGGCACCGTGCCGCCCATTTTATTTTATTACTCATCCCGCCCAAACCCATGTGATCACCCGGGGAAAAAAAACCGAGTTGCCAATTGAGGAGAAAAAATCTGGAAAATTCCTCTCCGACCCATCCAGGCTATCGAAAACTGGTCCAGGAGATCAAATGGCTGATCTAAACCTAGCCTCATGTCCACTTACCTGCTCGCTCACCGTATCCCCTAATGCCATTTTTATCCAGGAAAATGTCTATCTCCGTTTTGAATTTATTGAGTGTAGTAGCTTCCACAGCTCTCTGGGGCAGTAAATTCCACAGCCCCACTACCCTCTGAGTGAAGAAATTTCTCCGCATCTCAGTCCTGGAACGGCATCCCCTTATTTTAAGATTATGCCCCCTAGTCCTAGTTTCACCCATCATTGGGAACATTCTCCCCGCATCCACCTGATCAAGCCCCTTCACAATCTTATAGGTTTCAATAAGATCGCCTCTCATTCTTCGGAACTCCAATGAGTAGAGTCCCAATCTACTCAACCTCTCATCATACATCAACCCACCCATCCCCGGAATTAACCTAGTGAACCTTCTCTGCACTGCCTCGAGAGCCAGTATGTCCTTTCTTAAATATGGACACCAGAACTGCACGCAGGACTCCAGGTGTGGTCTCACCAATACCCGGTACAACTGCAGTAAGACCTCCCTGTTCTTATACTCCATCCCCCTAGCAATAAAAGCCAGCATTCCATTGGCCTTCTTGACCACCTGCTGCACTTGCATACTAACTTTTTGTGTTTCCTGCACCAGGACCCCCAGATCCCTTTGCACAGAAGCACTTTCCAGTTTCTCTCCATTTAGATAATAACTTGCTCTATTATTTTTCCTGCCAAAGTGCAAGACCTCACACTTGTCAGTATTATATTTCATCTGCCAAATGTCTGCCCAATCACTCAGCCTATCTATGTCCCCCTGCAGGGTTTCAATGTCCTCCGCACTCATTACAATCCCTCCCATCTTTGTGTCATCAGCAAACTTCGATACGTTGCACTTAGTCCTTTTCTCCAAATCATTAATATAGATTGTAAAGAGTTGGGGTCCCAACACCGACCCCTGCGGAACACCACTAGTCACCAACTGCCAGTCTGAGAATAAACCATTTATCCCAACTCTCTGTTTTCTGTTAGAAAGCCAATCCTCTACCCATGCCAGAATACTATCCCCAATCCCATGATTTTTTACTTTAAGTAATAATCTTTGGTGTGGCACCTTGTCAAATGCCTTTTGGAAGTCCAAATACACCACATCCACTGGTTCCCCTTTATCTACCCTATATGTTATGTCCTCAAAGAACTCCAACAAATTTGTCAAACATGACTTCCCTTTTGTAAAGCCATGCTGACTTTGTCCTATTAAACTATGTTTATTCAAATGCCCTGTTACTGTTTCCTTAATTATGAAGATGAGAGGACTGGTGACGGGCCACGGGCCCATGATTGACTCCACTTCTCGTCGATCTTGCTGACTAAAGCATGGAGGAAGATTGGAATCATCAAGGGTGAGGGCAGAAGACAAGTGAATGACCAGTCCTTCTCTCCCTCTCACTTGCTGCTCCTGGAGGAAGGTGCCTGCCTGTTACTGTGCTGTGCCTCTAAATAGATAGATGGATGGAATGATAGATGGATAGATAGACAGATTAGATAGATAGCTAAATAGATAGATAGATAGAGATAGATAGATGGATAGATTAGATAGATAGATTTGGATAGATAGATTTGGATAGATAGATAAATGAATGACCTTCTTTGGAATGTGGGAAGAAAACAAACTACCTAGATTCAATGACAGGGGCTTCATGTAAACACCAGGCCTCACCCAAGGGTCGAACCCAGGTCCCTGGTTCCCTGAAGCTGCTAATTGTGATGTACACAGAGAGTGGTGGGTGCATGGAATGCACAGTCAGGGGTGCTGGTGGAGGCAGATACATTAAAGCCGTTTAAGAAACCCTTAGGCCCATGGATGGGAAGGATTGAATTGATCTTGGATTGGTTTAAAGAATCAGCACAACATCATGGGACAAGGACCTGTACTGTGCTGTAGTGCTCTATTTTTATGCTCCCTGCAATATTTCCCACCTGACAACAACAGCAATGCTTGTTATAATTTTCCTTGACTCTCCATAACCACTCCGCAACAACTGCCCCAGAGGGCTGTGGAGGCCAAGTCTTTGTGTGTATTTAAAGCGGAGGTAGATAGGTTCTTGATTAGTAAGGGCAGAAGGCAGGAGAATGGGGTTGAAATCAATCAGACATGATGGAGTGGTGGAGCAGACTCAATGGGTTGAATGGCCTAATTCTCCTCCTATATCTCTTGGCCTTATGGAGCATCACGGAGAAGATGCCATCTTGTTCTGAATGTGTTTCTTTTGTATGTTGAAGGAGCTGTATGGGGGGGTGATGGGGGAGGAGGAACGAAGGTAGAATTTCCCATCAGCATGGTAGATGGGAACAGTGTTGTAGCTGTTAACCTTGTCAAATGTGGTTAGCCCCGGTGATGTTACTGTAATAAGCGTTTCTCTCTCTGATATCCTTGCGAGCTATTGATGTTGGTTTTTGTCAGCAGCCTTGACAAAATGATGCTATTAACTCTCCAAGATTAACTAAGTGGTCATGAATATGAGATTTACTTGTTGCTCCCCACACCGTGGCAACCACTATGCTGATGCTTGTAGTGGAATTTAGCGTCGTCCTGTCAGCCTGCCTTTCCCAGGGGCAGAAACTCAGCATCTATGGAAAAGAGCAAACAGTCGATGTTTCAGACAGAAATGAAAATGTCTGAATGAAAAGTGCGGGGAGGGGGATAGGGATAGCTGGAAGGTGTTAGGTGAAACCAGGTGGGAAGGAAAGGTCAAGGGCTGGAGAAGAAGGAATCCGATAGGAGAGGAGAGTGGACCATGGGAGAAGGGGACCCAGGGGAAGTAGTAGGCAGAAAAGAAGAAGTGAGAGTAGGGAATAGAGGGTGGGCGAAGGAATCTGTTTATCAGAAGAAGAAATCGATATTCATGCCACCAGATTGGATGCCACTCAGACAGAATATAAGGTGTTGCTCCTTCATCCTGAGGGTGGCCTCGGCTTGGCACAAGAAGAGGCCATGGATTGATATGTCTGAATGGGAACACCACGTGGAACGTTCTCCCTGGTGTCCGAGCAGTTCCATTGTCGTAGCTCACCGGGCGGTGAACTTGCCTGAGAGTCACGCAATTGCACAATCTACTCCTGCACAGGTCCACAGCGCCATGACCATCTGTCACTCAGATTCTCCCTTGTACCAGAAACACACAGTGAGATGGGTCGCTTGCGTTAACAACCAACACAACCTGAGGGTGGGCTGGGGGCAGCCCACAAGTGTCGCACACATTCCAGCACCAACATAGCAAGCTCACAATGACAGGCTGCCTCCAGCTCATCCCTGAACTGTGCCGGTTGTTGTTCCAGCCCAAGTACTTTCTGAATGTTGATAATGTACCTGCCTCAACCTCTTCATCTGGCAGCTCGTTCCACATACAGAGCTCACTCTTCGTGAAAATATTGCTCCTCAGTTTCTTATTAAATCTCTCCCCTCTTGCTTCCCCAACACTAAGAAAAGGATTGTGCATATTTACCTACTGATGTGCCTCAGAGTTTTACCCCTCAAGTCAGGGTGATGACTTCTTCTCTGTAGGCTGCCTCATTATTTGAGATGAGACTCAGGCTCCATGTACCTCTTGGGAGTCCGTCGATAGATTCCAGAGGTCCGTGAACTTGGATGGGGAAAAAAATTCCATCTTTATTTTCACCGATCTCAAACTGAAATTTAGAATTTCCTTCAATGATGAATGTAGGCAACAAACCAGAGTGGTACTAGCGGTCCCTTTGTCGCCAATAGAACTCAAAATATCGTTTATGGCACGCTCTTCACTACTTCAGGATTACGATAGTTAATAGTCCTGCTGCTGGCTTGAAGGTGATCGCAGTCCTGCCTACTGCTGACGCTTGTGCGACGTAGCCGGCCGACTATCGGGCAGCCTGGTGCTTAGTGGTCATTCACTCACCAAACGGTGAAGTTCCGCCTTCTCACCTTTGTGACCCAGACACCCACGTTGCTCTCCATTATCTCCTATCTACAATTGTTTGTTGTTCAATGCATAGAATGATTTTTGTTGTTGAAGTTTTGCAAAACTGGACAGTTCAAATGAGAATTCTTAGCTCTTCACAAGGCTGAGTGGCCTCTTATGCTATCACACGACTCCATGCGCATTATTGTGAGAAGGGGTCCATAGTCTTCAACGGACTGCCAAAGGGGTCCATAGCATTAAAAAAAAAGGTTAAGAACTTCTGCTTTAACCTTTATCAGTGATACCTGGCTCCTTGCAAGTTTCTCCAGTCTTCCCCCACCCCCTCTTATTTAATAATCCAAATTTTACACCCAACAGAATTTGATTGAAGCAATCTTCCCCTTTGATTCTAACCTCTCCATTCTGTTTGCCTGCTCCAAGGCTATGAACTGGCCAATGAAGGAGTGTTTGATGTCTGTTCATTCGCACGACAAAAAAAATGCTTTGATGATAGAAATAGATTTGAGGGTATCAGCATTCTAAAAGTTGTTAACAAGCTTTTCCCTGGTGTTAACTCTTTCAGCTATCTGGTGAGAATAGTTCCAGTCTCCATGGAGTCACCTTGCAGTCAACATGACCATTTGTAATAGCGATGACATTGTCGCACACGTCACATCAGCCAGCATCTGGTTTGGTGCAGCGTCCTCCCACAGTGTATGACAACTACAGTCAGCTGCCAGGTCAGCAGGAAAGATCGTCAGCTGTAGTCTGCCATCTCTTGTACAGAACGTGTTCAGGGCAAAGACGTGGGCAGCAAAATCTTTTCAGACACTACTCACCCAGCAAACTCCCTTTCCCAAAAGCTCCCTTCTAAAAGCCCCATAGGGCTTTTAAAACAAAAACGTCACACACCTTAAAAGGTTCTACCCACCCCACCACACCCCAGGCGGTTAATCTGATCACCCATTCATTAGCCCCTCTATCAGTTACCTCACTTACTGCACTGCACTGTAAACCACTTTATATAATGCTGTTTACACGGTAAATACATGTTGATATTTACGTATTTATTCCATATCCATACTTCAACCTCTAATCTTGATTTTTATATTTTTTTTGTTGCATGCTGCATCCTGGCCAACACACCACAGCAAATTCCTAAACGTACACTCAGTGGCCAGTTAATTGGGTACAGGAGTTGTCTAATAAAGTGGCCACTGAGTGTATGTTCAGGGTCTTTTGCTGCTGCAGCCCGTCCACTTGAAGGTTGGACATGTTGTGCGTTCGGAGACGCTCTCCTGCACCCCACCGTTGCACCACGTGGTTTCTTGAGTTACTGTTGCCTTCTTGTCAGCTTAGATCAATTTGAATATTTTCCTCTGACCTCGCTCATTAACGAAGTATTTTTGCCCACAGAACTTTTTTTATGCTGCGTTGGATCTGAAGAAGCAAGTATTTTGTTCTTCTTTACGATGTGTACTGAAGAGTAACAATAAACAGTACAGAATGATGAGAGGCGTTGATCGTGTGGATAGTCAGAGGCTTTTTCCCAGGGCTGGAATGGCTAGCACGAGAGGACACAGGTTTAAGGTGCTTGGAAGTAGGTACAGAGGAGATGTCAGGGGTAAGTTTTTTACGCAGAGAGTGGTGAGTGCGTGGAACGGGCTGCCGGCGACGGTGGTGGAGGAGGATACTGTAGGGTCTATTAAAAGACTCCTGGACAGGTACATGGAGCTCAGAAAAATAGAGGGGTAAGGGTAACACTAGATTCTAAGGTAAGGACATGTTCGGCACAGTTTTGTGGGCCGAAGGGCCTGTATTGTGCTGTAGGTTTTCTATGTTTCTAGAATCTTGAGGATTTGGAGGGTCGATCTTGGGTCAAAATACTGATGCCATCATGAGGAAGGAATGTCTGTGGCTCTCCTATATTCAGAATCTGAGGAGATTTGGTATGTCACCTGATACGGGCAAATTTCTACAACTGCACCGTGAGAGCGTTCAGACTTGCTGCATCACTGCCTAGAGTAGAGCGTCCAGTGCAGCGATCGCAAGAGGCTGCAGAGCGTTGTAATTTCAGCCAGCTCCATCACGGGCACAACCCTCTCACCATCAGGGTCCTCTTCAAAAAGCAGTGCTCGAAGACAGCGCTATCCCTCACTTGGCAAGTCAGGCAGTATCTGTAGAGGGGAATAAACAGTTAATATTTCAGGACTGGCTTCTCAGCAGTCAGGCTTTTTACTGGGGAGTGGGAGTGTGTTGCTCCCTGTGACCACATGGGTTACTTCTGGATTGTCCAGTTTGCTCTCCCATCCCAATGACGTGCCAGTATAAATTACCGCTCATGTGGAAGTCATGGTAGAACTTGGGGAGAGCTAATGAGAACATAGGGAGAATAGTTTGCGCTCAGCATCAGCAGGACCGTGGAATTGACTGTGAACTTTAGGAATGTGACGGCAGGAGAATACACACCAGTCCTCATCGAGGGGTCAGCAGCAGAAAGGATGGACAACTTCAAGTTCTTGGACATTAACATCTTAAGGAATCTATCGTGGTCCCAACACATTGATGAAAGGCATGCCTACAGCTATACATCATTAGGAGTTTGAGGAGATTTGGTTTGTCACCAAAAACCAAGCTAATTCCTACAGATGCACAATAGAGAGATTCACCCTCTGGCTAATGAAATTCCTCCTCAACTCTGTTCTAAAGGTACATTCTTCTGTTTGGAGGCTGTGCCTGGTTCTAAACTACCTTGTCAAGGCCTGTTGACCAGAACCTCGAGTCTAGAAATCTCTGGGTTTTGCTGGAGAAGTCCATAAGCTCAAGATATATAGAAGCAGAATTAGGCCATTTGCCCCATTGAGCCTGCTCCGCCATTTCATCATGGCCGATCCATTTTCCCTCTCAGACCCATTCTCCTGCCTTCTCCTCACATCTCTTCATGTCCCGACAAATCTACACACCATAAATAAGCCTGAATACTGAATCTTGCTTTGTTCATTCCATTCGCTCTCATTATTATTTTCTAAACTGCTCACCCGATAACTTCCCTGCTGTTCACTGATTATCATGCCACGGGATGTTACACAGGCCCCTGCAGAAGTCCTTATTCGGAGGAGGTGATGGACCAGGTGTGTTTTGCAGAATGGGCCAGATGTGTGCCAGGTGGCACTGCTGCTGTTGGGCCCGACGGACGGGAAGCAGCTTTCAACACAAAACCAGTCTTCTGAACCAGGCCATATTGTGCAGTGACTTGTGGTGAACTCAGCGGAGTCATTCTTGGAATGTGTCGAGTGAGTCCATCTGCTTCTCTGTTGGGCCGAGATAAACTGTGCCAAGAGGTTTGACATCGCAAGTGTGTTGACAGGCAGTGGTGAAGGGGGCCTTCAGGTTAATTGTCCCTTCTGGCCTATTTCTTGGAAGGCAGTGATGAAAATCAATCGGGGTTTATTAATTTCTCATCCCGTGGAGTAACGCCAATCTATGAATTAGGCTGCAGTTACTCATCCTCTCTGCTTGTGCAAGGTCCTCCCAAACCCACAGTCCAACCGGGGACTCCACGAGTAGCAGGTGTAGAGCAACATTACCACTCGCAAGTATCTCTCCAATCTCAGCACCATCCACTGTGGTAACTGTCTGACCACTCTCCTCTGACCTCCTCACTAACAAGTCACGTTTGCCCCCACAACTGCCGCTCACTGGATGCTTTTCTGTTTCTCTCAGCGCTCTCTGTAAACTCTAGAGACTGTTGTGCCTGAAAATCTCAGATGGCCAAATACCAACAATCGGTCCACAGACAAAGACGCTTAGTGGCTAAATTTAAGGTGAGTGGAAGACAGAATAGGGGAGATGTCAGAGGTAGGTTTTTCCAACGGGGAGTAGTAAAAGTGCCTAGAAACACCGCCGGGGTGATGGTAGTGCTTTGTACTTCTGGTAAGATGGCGGTGTGTTTGAAAGCAGCTGCCTCTTGGGGGCTAACTAGAGGAGTTTTTTCTTTGTTAAATACCTTATTTACAATACTGAAGGTCTGCCCTATCAGTGAGCTGCTGGACTAGATGCAGACTGTGTTGCTCCCCGCTACAAAAAGGCATCAAAGGCACCAAAGTCAGTGTGCAGCGTAACCATGAGTGATTGCCTTGGACGTGTATATTGCGATCACAGGGCCCCGTTGGACATTGACAATGTAAGATGCCGCAGGCCTGCTTCCCTTGTTTGGTGGCGGGGAAGCTGCATGGCCTCGATTATAGCGAGGACCAGGCCTCCAGCTGCGGGCTTGCCTGCTGCTACAGTCCAGGAGAGGAGACGCGGCATAGAGTGGCGTTCGTGCTTGGTTGGTGGCTTTCCTCTCCTGTTGGTGCTGCCCTCCAGTGTTCAATCAGTGGAATGACAGGCAGGATTGCAGGTGTAACTGCATTGCTGGGAACGGTACCATCAATTTGGGAAACTTGTCACTTGGGGACTTGGGTACAAATATGATTTTTTTTTTGCACGTCTATTTCTTTTTGCTCTCTATTTTGAATGTACAGTGTATGTTTTCCAGCTTGGCCCCAGAGGAATGCTGTTCCACTGGGCTGTATTCATGTATGGTTGAATGATGATTAAACTTGAATTTGATTTGATACAATAGTGATATTTAAGAGACTGTTAGATAGGTGCATGGATCTAAGAAAAATGGAGGGTTGTGGGCTGTGTGGGACGCAAAGGTTAGATTGATTGTAGAGTAGATTTATACAGGTCAGTGCAACATCGTGCGCCAAAGAGCAACACATTAACGTAGCAGTTAATACAAGACTTTACATCGTCTGCTGTAAGATCAGGGTTCAATTCCTGCCACTGCCTGTCAGGTGCTTGTATGCTCTCCCCGTGGCCATGTGGGTTTCCTCCAGGCGCTCTGGTTTCCTCCCACATTCCAAAGACGTACAGGCCAGGGTTAGTGCATTGAGGACGGGCTACGTTAGCCCCAGAAGCACAGTGACACTGACTGGCTGGCCCCCAGCACAATCCCAACACAAGCGAAGCATTTCACTGTATCTTTTGATGTACACGTGACAAAGAAGTCTATTCTCTCTTTAATCTGTGTTGAACTGCGCTCCGTTCTACATTCTGTGTTCCAAATCTCTGCAAGCGCAGGTCCTGATTGACCTCAAGGTCTGTTTTTCAAATGAAGACACTGGACAATGGCAGGCATGCATGGTAAAATAAACATTGGAGGCCTTTTATTTATCCACAGAGAGACTCTAATGTTTGTGAGTGAGTTATTGTCCTTAAACTGCTGTGGGAGTCAATTGAGAAATCATTTGGTTATTGGAGTTAATAATAATTTTACTTTAAATCAAATGGATCATGGCTAGAATATTCAGCAAGAGTTAATGACACACAACTGCGATAATGAGCCTCACCACTGTCGGAATTAAATGTTAATAGTGATCTGGTTATTTTCTGTATTATAATAGTTGTTCTCTTGCTCAATTGAATTCTAATACAAACATACATTTATGCCAACTATGCATCCCCTTGGCTTGTTATATGCTCCTTAATTATCTTTGAACAATTGAAGAAAACCGTTGGAGGAGGAATAGTATGTACGTATGCACAGTAGATATGTGCGTGTGCGTGTGTCTGTCTGTCTGTGTATTTATGAATTTATTTAGAAATGCAGAATGAAACGGGCCCTTCTAGCCCAATGAGCCATGACTCCAGCAACCCACCTTTGCAGGGGCCACGTCTGTCTGTATTGTACCTCGTGTTGCGTGTTTTTATTATGGGTTACATTGAGTTGTTGTGTGAGTTTGGGTGCAGTAGAAGTAAGGAAATGGAGTTACATATTCACCCTATGTGCCGTTAGCTTAGTTAGAGACGGACAGGGCAGGGGATGGATTTTTTTTGTTGGCCACCAGCTTTGCTTATTACACCTGTGGTTGCGAACTGGTCAGCACAACGCTTTACAGTGGCAGCGGCACAGATTCACTTCCCGCCACTGCTTATAAGGAGTTTATACGTTCTCCCTGTGACAGTGTGGGTCTCCTCCGAGTGCTCTGGTTTCCTCCCACAGTTCAAAGACATACCGGCTGCTAGGTTAATTGCTCATTGTAAATTGTCCAGTGATTAGACTTGGATTAAATCAGGGGATTACTGGATGACGCGGTTCAAAGGGTCAGAAAGGCCTATTCCATGCTGCATCTCAATAAATAAACAAATACATAACTTATGCTAAATGTACAAACTGTTCATATTGCTAACTTCACTATTATTATTTTTGACCATCCATCTTTGCTGGTTTTGTAATAAAGGGTTGAACGTACTTTTATCGACTTGGAACTCTGTAAACTGGAAGTGCGTCATACAGTGCCAATTCCCCAACTCATTCTCTCAGAAGTTTTGGATTGTATTTTTTCAAGTAATCACTGAATATCTTTTTAACCTTTGCCTGATCACAGACAATTTACAATGAGCAGCTAACCTCCTAGCTGCTACGCCTTCAGTCTGTGGGAGGAAAATGGAACACCGGGAGGAAATCCACAAGGTTACAGGGAGGACCTACATACTTTTTGTCGGCAAGGATAAGGAGGAGCGTATCCTTGGTAAGACAGATGTGCTGCTCCGATATGAGATCATTCTTATCCTCGGCCGTTAGGCTCTATAACGGGACAACCTATAGCCAGGGAAGTGATGACCCCCCTCCTGTTAGACTGTTTCTGGTAACTTGTTTTTTCTTTTTTCTACTTTTCTTCTAATATTTATATCTGTGCACTTGTGATGCTACTGCGACACTGTAATTTCCTTAGGGATCAATAACGTATCTATCTACCTATCTATCTACCCTTACATTGCTAAACACAAATTTTAAACCTTGTCTGAAAACAGAGAAAAAACTTTAAAATTCTTTGTTCTTTCCTGCTCTCCTGCAGACAAAGGAGGGTCTGTCCATGTGTTAAAGGTTATAAGAAATGCCTTTATATTAGAATTATATAAAGAATACAAAAAGAAAGAAAGATGGTTAATAAAGTGGTGAATGAGGCACAATGATACTTATTAACCGATCACTAAGTGATACCACACAATATACCGTATTCACTGCAATTCAGAAGAAGGAGAGGGTATCTAATTTAAACCTATTGAATGCTGAACAGCCTTGAAAGAGTAGATGTGCAGAGGTGGGGGAGTCTAGGACCAGAGGATACAGCCTCAGAATAGAGAGATGTCCATTTAGAGTGGAGATGAGGAGGAATTTCTTTTGCCAGAGAGTGGTGAACCTGTGGAATTATAACCATATAACCATATAACAATCACAGCACGGAAACAGGCCATTCCGGCCCTCCTAGTCCGTGCCAAACTCTTAATCTCACCTAGTCCCACCTACCCGCACTCAGCCCATAACCCTCCACTCCTTTCCTGTCCATATACCTATCCAATTTTACCTTAAATGACACAACTGAACTGGCCTCTACTACTTCTACAGGAAGCTCATTCCACACAGCTATCACTCTCTGAGTAAAGAAATACCCCCTCGTGTTTCCCTTAAACTTTTGCCCCCTAACTCTCAAATCATGTCCTCTCGTTTGAATCTCCCCTACTCTCAATGGAAACAGCCTATTCACGTCAACTCTATCTATCCCTCTCAACATTTTAAATACCTCGATCAAATCCCCCCTCAACCTTCTACGCTCCAATGAATAGAGACCTAACTTGTTCAACCTTTCTCTGTAACTTAAGTGCTGAAACCCAGGTAACATCCTAGTAAATCATCTCTGCACTCTCTCTAATTTATTGATATCTTTCCTATAATTCGGTGACCAGAACTGTACACAATATTCCAAATTTGGCCTTACCAATGCCTTGTACAATTTTAACATTACATTTGGCTGAAACATTTGGCTGCCACAGGTGACTATGGAGGAGAAATAATTGGATATATGATAGGGAGCTAGGACTTTACTCTCTGGAGAGAAGGATGAGAGTATACAAGATATTAAGATAGAGGTATACAAGATATTAAGAGGAATAGATAGAGTGGACAGCCAGCACCTCTTCCCCAGGGCACCACTGCTCAATACAAGAGGACGTGGCTTTAAGGTAAGGGGAAGAAAGTTCAAGGGGGATATTAGAGGAAGGTTTTTTACTCAGAGAGTGGTTGGTGTGTGGAATGCACTGCCTGAGTCAGTGGTGGAGGCAGATACACTAGTGAAATTTAAGAGACTACTAGACAGGTATATGGAGGAATTTAAGGTGGAGGGTTATATGGGAGGCAGGGTTTAAGGGTCAGCACAACATTGTGGGCCGAATGGCCTGTAATGTGCTGTATTGTTCTTTTGTTCATATTTAAAGCAGAGGGTGATAGATTCTTGATTAGTCAGGGTATGAAAGGTTACAGAGAGAAGGCAGGAGATTGAGACTGAGAGGGAAATTGATCAACCATGATGAAATGGTGGAGCAAACCCAAATGATGGGCCAAATAGCCTAATTCTGCTCCTATATCTTATGGTCTTATAATATACTACCAGAAGGAGCTGTAGGTGCCTGACAGCTTTTCCAAGCCCTCTCTCTCCCCCCCTCCCTCTTCCTTTCGATGTCCTGGTCTCTATCTCCAGCTCTTAGTGCTTGTTATGACCCAGCCCAGAGAAGATTTCCACTTGCCCTTTTAAAAAAAAATCTGTTGTTCTTGTTCAGTCATTTAGTCGAGTCTGACTCTTCATGATCTCATGGACCATCGGGTCCATGGGGTTTTCATGGCAAGATGTGGAAGTAGATTGCCAGGCCTTTCTTCCGTGCAGATACTGCTGCTGCCCAGGTTGGGACCCGGCTGGTTTCGAACTCAGGACCTTCTGCCTTGAAGCCCAGGGCTGATGCCACTACAGCACAAAATCTGACATAACTTTTACTCCAGTAACTGCAGCAGAATCAATGGGCGGAATGGCCTAATTCTGCTCCAATGGCGTATGGTGCTACCACCCTATAGCTCTTACGTCCTGCAAGCATCGGCTGATGGTCTTGGCCCAAAATGTCGGCTGTTTATACCTCTGCAAAGATGCTGCCAGACCTGCTGAGTTCCTCCAGCATCTTGTGTGCTGCCTTAGAAACAGAGACAGTAAGCCCATAAGGAGGAAAACATCCTTCACCAGTATCTAATCTGAAGGATCTACATCATGCACGTTATTAGTGCGTTCCAAGTTGACATCATTTTGTGTGTGTTGCTCGTCTGTCTTACAAACTTCCATTTTGTGTTGCACATCTTAACATACGCCAAGGGAGAATGAAAGTTAACTCTTTCCTTACTGCACCCTCTCAACACAGGTGGGGACCCCTGGCCTGCTGCAGAACAGAGGGGCTTTGGAGTCACTGAAAGTGCAGTCACGGGAATCTGAGGAGATCTGGTAGGTCAACAAGACTCGAGCAAATTTCTACAGCTGTACCGTGGAGAGTATATTGACCGGTTGTTTTACTCTCTGTTAAGGAGGCTCCAGTGCACAGGACCAGAAAATGCTGCAGACCATTGTAGGCTCAGCCAGTTCCATCAAGGACACGACCCACCCCGCCATCGAGGACATCCTCATAAGGTAGTGTCTCAAGAAGGCGGAATTCAGAAACAGAATCCAGTTTATTATCACTGATATGTTGTGAAATACAGCCTGTTGTTTTGCAGCATATGCAGTACAATGCTTCACGCTGAAATGCTGTAAGAAATATAAAAAATAATTAAGTAGTGTAAAAAGAGAGCGTAATAGTGAGGTAGTGTTCATGGGTTCATGAACTGTTCAGAGATCTAACGGCAGAGGGAAAGAAGCTGTTTCTAAGATGCTGAGTGCACTTATTAAGGTTCCTGTACCTCCTCCCTGATGGCAGTAATAAGAAGATGAGTCCTGGGTGGTGGTTGGGGAGGGAGGGTTCCTTAACGATGACAACCGCATTTTTGAGGCATCACCTTTGGAATATTTCCTCGATAGTGGGGAGGATAGTGCCCACGATAGAGTATTAAGGACCCTCATCATCCAGGACGTGCCCACTTCTCTTAATGGCCATCAGGGAGGTAGTACAGGAGCCTTAAGATCCACATTCAACAGCTTCTTCCCCTCTGCCATCAGGTTTCTGAATGGTCCAGGAAAACCACCTCACTACTTGCCTCTCTTTTTGCACTATATTTATTTATTTACTTAATTATTTATATTTCTTACTGTAACTTGCTCTAAGAAGTTAACTCCACGTTTATACTCAGCTTCTCAAACAACAAAATTTTCTTTAACAACATTTGCTTTCCCGCATTTTCCCAAAAAATTGTTCGTTCATTATCTGTCGTGTTGTATGACACGGGTGATCATGGTCTTTCCGTGACCATGACTGTTCTTGGCAAAATTTTTGACAGAAGTGGCTTGACATTGCCTTCTTCTGGGACGTGTCTTTACAAGATGGGTAACCTCAGCTATTAGAACCATAGAACCATAGAACATCACAGCACAAAAACAGGCCTTTTGGCCCTTCTTGGCTGTGCCAAACCATTTTTCTGCCTAGCCCCACTGACCTGCACCTAGACCATATCCCTCCATACCCCTCTCATCCATGTACCTGTCCAAGATTTTCTTAAATGTTAAAAGTGAGCCCGCATTCACCACTTCAACTACTATTATTAATATTCTTCAGAGATTGTCTGCCTGATGTCAGTGGTTGCACAGCCAGGACTTGTGATCTGCACCGGCTGCTCAAACGACCATCCGCCACCTGCTCCCATGGCTTCACGTGACCCTGATCCAGGAGGTGGGGGGAGGGGGGGTTAAGCAGGTGCTGCACCTTGGTCAAGGGTGACCTGCAGGCAAATGGAGGGAAGGGGTGCCTTACACCTCCTTTGGAAGAGACGCATCTCCACCCTGCCATCCAATAAGTGCCGTCACCTGATCTCAATTTGTTGAAGTCACAGAGAGGGCAGTGACACTTAATACCCAGTTAATAATGCTAAATGTGCTAGGAGATGCGAGGTTGCCTTGGAGACTGGGCCACAGAACAAGGTAACAGGAAAACAAAATGTAAAACTTGGTTGTGGAAGCGCACAATGAGCCGATTATGCTTGAGGGAGAGAAAACCAGAATGTTCGTGAAGATCAGATCCTTTGCTTTTCAGCTTGGAAGATTGATCTCTGAGCAGCAGGGTGTGACCATGTTTAGTGAGCTGGGAAATTGACATTTTCCAGTATCTGTGTGAGGTGTATACACTTCACTTTTCAGAAGTTTCTTTCAAAACTTTAAGACAATTACATCACAAATGTACATCTGCTTTGGTACAACGTGTTAGCATGGACTGTAGATGTCCAAGGGAAAAGATATTTTTGGGTCAGTGTAACGTACACACATACAATGAATTTATTTGGTAACTAGTGATTGGTTTACTATTGTCACATGTACCAGGATACAGTGAAAACACTTCCATTTTGTGTTTCATCCACACAGATCATTCTATACATAAGCAGGAGAAAAAGATACCAGGATGATGCACCATCAATAACTCATGCTGAGACTTAGGAAGTGAGATATCGGCTTTTATTGACTGGAAGAATAAACAACACTACATCCTGGGGAAAATGAGGGAGAGCAGCAGCCCACAGTCGCCTTTATACAGGGGTCTGTGGGAGGAGCCACAGGAGCAGTCAGCAGGGGTCTGTGGGAGGAGCCACAGGAGCAGTCAGCAGGGGTCTGTGGGAGGAGCCACAGGAGCAGTCAGACAGGTATATCTAGTTCACCACACAGGATGCAGAAGATAGTATCACAGTTACAGAGAGCATAGAGCAGGCAGACAAATAAAATGCAAGGGGATATTGGGCATCTTCAGCAAATAGGTATAAAAATTGACTATGTTCTGCCTGGACTCGTCTACCAAGAGGGAGATCACCGTGAGTTGGAGACAGCTTCTTGTCGATTGTAAACTCCAGCTTTAAAAAGCGACTGGAGCCTGCTGGGTCTTGCCTGCCGAGGTAGGGAGACAGTCACTTCTAAGTTGCAGGATGCAGGTACCTGGGTGACTGTCAGGAGAGGGAAAGGAAATGGCAGCCAGTGCATATTATCCCTGTGGCTGCTCTCCTCAATAATAAGTATGCCCTTTTGGATACTGTTGTGGGGGGGGGGGGGGTACTGTAGCAAGCGGATCTCTGGAAATGAGTCTGGGCTGTGGCTCAGAAGGGAAGGGGGAAGAAGAGGACTGCAGTAGTGTCAGGAGATTCCATAGTTAGAGGAGTAGACATGCAGCTCTGTGGACATGAAAGAGACACCTGGATGGCATGTTGCCTCCCAGGTGCCAGGCCCAGGGGCATCTCAGATCAGTTCCATGGCCGGGGAGGGTAAGCAGCTAGAAGTCTTGGCACATGTTGGCACCAATGACGTAGGTAGGAAAAGGGAGGTGATCCTGAAGAAAGAATTTAGTGAGTTAGGTAGAAAGCTGAAAAGTAGGCCCACCAGAGTAGAAGTGGGCTACAACTCTGGATTACTACCTGCGCCACACGCCAGTGAGGGTAAGAATAGAGGATCTGGCAGATGAACACATTGCTGAGAAACTGGTGCAAGGGGCAGGGCTTCATACTCCTGGATCATTGGGACCTCTTCTGTGGAAAGTACGCCCAGTACAAAAGGGAAGAGTTGCACCTGAATCCGGGGTGGGGGAGGGGAGCAATATCCTTGCAGACAGGTTTGCTAGAGCTGATGGAAAGGGCTTAAACTAATTTGGCAGGGTGACGTGAAGCGGAGTGACTGGGCTGAGGATGGAGCAGTTGGTATACAAGCAGAGGCAGTGTGTTGTGACTGTGAGGAAGGACTGGCGCACTGATGCACAATCAATAACTCTCTCTGAGATGTAAAGGTGAGATATCGGCTTTTATTGACTGGAAGAAAGAACAAGCAGTGGTTGACCACCATACTATATCCTGGAGACAGAGAGGCCGGGCTCAGACCTCCATCGCCTTTATACCAGGGTCTGTGGGAGGAGCCACAGGAGCAGTCAGCAGGGGGCGTGTCCAGACAGGTATATGTAGTTCACCACACACACATAGGGCAAAATTGCAGTCAGTGGGATGAGTTGCAGAGTAGCAGGGAAAAGATAGAAAAAATGGATGATTGCAGACTTGAAGGTGTTACATTTGAATGAACGCAGTATATGGAGTAAAGTAAATGATCTGGTAGCTCAGTTAGAGATTGTCAGGGATGACATTGTGGGCATCACTGAGTCGTGGCTGAAAGAACATTACAGTTGGGATCCTATCATCCAAGGATACACATTGTATGGTAAGGACAGCCAGGTAGGCAGAGGGGGTGGGGTGGCTCTGTGGGTAAAAAAATGATATCAAATCATTAGAAAGAGGTGACATAAGATTAGAAGGTGTAGAATCCTTGTGGGTGGAGATAAGAAACTGCAAGGATAAAAAGGCCTCCAAACAGTAGCCAGGATGTGGAATATAAATTACAATAGGAGACAGGAAAGACATGTAAGAAGAGCAATGTTAAAATAGTGAAGGGGGATTTCAATATGCAGGTAGACTGGAAAAATTACATTGGTGCTGGATCCCAAGAGATGAAGCTTGTAGAGTGCCTCGGAGATGGCTTTTTAGAGCAGCTTGTGGTTGAGCCCACTAGGGGAAAGGCATTTCTGGATAGGGTGTTGTGTAATGAATCTGATTTGATTAGGGAGCTTAAGATAAAGGAACCCTTAGGAGACAGTGATCGTAATATGGTAGATTTCACCCTGCCATTTGAAAAGCAGAATATAAAGTCAATATTACATAGAATAAAGGGAATTACAGAGGTATTGGAGGGGAGTTGGCCAAGGTTGATTGGAAAGGGATGCTAGCAGGAATGATAGCACAACAACAATGGCTGGAGTTTCTGGGTAATTCAGTGGGTGCAGGATAGATATATCCCAAATAATGAAGAGCTAGTCTAAAGGGAAGATGAGGCAGCCATGGCAGACAAGGGAAGTCAACGACAGCATAAAAGGAAAAGAGGGGGTATATAATATACCAAGAATTAGTGAGAAGTTAGAGAAATTGGGAAGATTTAAAAACCAACAACAGACAACTAAAAAGCCCGAAGAAGAGAAAAGATGAAATATGAAGATAAGAGAGTCAATGATATCAAAGAGGGTAGATAACAAAAATTAGGTTAGAGAGTTAGTAATGGGGGAAAAGTAATGATGCACAAACTTGATAAGTATTTTACATCAGTCTTCACTGTGGAAGACATTAGCAGTGTATCAGAAATTTGAAAGAGTCACGGGGTAGTTGCTATTACTAAGGAAGAGATGCTTCAGCAGATGAAAGGTCTGAAGGTAGATAAATCACAAGAATCAGATAGATTACACCTCAAGGTTCTCAAAGAGGTAGCTAAAGAGATTGTGGAGGCATTAGTAATGATCTTTCAAAAATCACTGGATTTTGGATGGTCCCGGGGGACTGGAAAATTGTATATGTCACTCCACTCTTGAAGAAGGGAGGGAGGCAGAAGTAAGGAAATTATAGGCTAGTTAGCCTGAAAATCTTGCCTAACAAATCTGTTGGAATCCTTTGAGGAAATAACAGGCAAGATAGATAAAGGAGAATCAGTGGATGTTGTTTACTTGGATTTTCAGAAGACCTTTGACAAGGTGCCCCACATGAGGCAGCTTAACAAGATAAGAGGTCATAGTGTTATAGGAAAAATACTAACATGGATAGAAGATGGGCTAACTGGCAGACGGGAAAGAGTGAGAATAAAGTAACCTATTCTGGTTGGCTCTCAGTGACTAGTGGTGTTCTGCAGACATTGCTATTGGGACTGCTTCTTTTCTTGCTATATATCAATGAGTTGGATTGATGGCTTTAAGGATATGACGAATTTACAATGGAGATGGAGAAGAATGGTTCCCTCCCATTCCTGGACATTCTAATACGACAGAGGTCAGATGGTCTTGAACGTGGCATCTATCGGAAACCCACTCACCGATTTATACCTCGACAATAACAGCCACCATCATGCATCCCAAAGTAGAGTGGCTCTTTCTACTTTGATTAACCGTGCAAAAACTATTTCAGACCCGGAGAGGAAAACCAGGAAACTGTGGAACCTGCTGTTACCTATATTACCTGTCTTCCCTATATTTCCACAGTTTCTGGAAGGATTACCAGAATCCTGAAGAAATGTTGGATTAATACCAACCAGAAACCCGTAAGGAAGCTCAAATCACAGGTTATGCAGGTCAAAGATGACAAGGGATTCAGGTTGGCTGACGTCCATAGGATTCCCTGTGAATGTGAAGCAGCTGATATTGGCCCGACAGGACACACGGTGGATATCCACATCAAGGAGCACTGGAGGTGTATCCATTTGGACTACCAGGAGTAATCAGTGGTAGCAGAACACTGCATTCGCAATGCCCGTAGGATTGACTTCGATGCCACAAAACTACTGTGCCGCGCCAATGGTTTTTTGGGACCACCTGGTAAAGGAAGCCATGGAATTAAAATTAGACGAAAAGAATTTTAACAAAGATGAAGGTCTCACTCTAAGTAAGAGCTGGAATTGGAGAGATGAGGACTATCCAATCAGGAGAGACAGACTAAGGGGTATGAATATCATCAGAATAGACATGCCCAGGCTTCAACCCTGATGAAGATGGCAAAGTTTGTCATTGAAATGTCGGTTAAAGTCAAAACCTGTACCTGACTAAAAGCCCAGGAAGAGTTTATTTATCATATATGCCAGGAAAGCATTAGATCCTTTCTCACTTTATGGATATGTTTGCGGATGATACAAAGTTACTGGAGGTTGAGGGGCTGATAGTGTTGAGGAAGTAGGGAGTCTGCAGAAGGACTTAGACAAATTCGGAGAATGGACAAAGAAGAGACAGATGGAATATAGTGTAGGGCAGTGTATGATCATTCACTTTGGTAGAAGAATAAAGGCATGGACTATTTTGTACATGGGGAGAAAATTCAAAAATCAGAGGTGCAGAGGAGGTACTTGGCAGTCCTCATGCAGGATTCCCTGAAGGTTAGCCTGCAGGTTGTAGTTGGTAGGAAGGGAAATGCAATATTAGCATTCATCTCTACAGTGCTGAGGCTTATTAGACACTGACCAGACTGCACGGAGTATTGTGAGCAGTTTTCAGCCCCTTGTCTAAGAAAGGATGTCTTGACATTGGAGAGAGAGTCCAGAAGAGGTTCATGAGAATGATATCAGAAATGAAAGAGTTAAAAAAAACAAGGATCATTTGATGGCTGTGGGCCTGTAGTTGCTGGAGTTTAGAAGAATGAGGGGGATTTAAATGAAACCTATTAAATACTGAAAGGCCTATATAGAGTGGAAATGGAGAGGATGTTTCCTATAGTGGTTGACTCTTGGACCTGAGGACACAGCCTCAAAATAGATGCATGTTCTTCTAAAACAGAGATGAAGAGGAATATTAAGGTGGTGTATCTGTGGAATTCATTGTCATAGACAGCTGTGGAGGCCAAGTCATTCGGTATATTTAAAGTTGATAGGTTGTTGATTAGTCAGGGCGTCAAAGTATACAGGAAGAATGCAGGAGAGTGGAATTGAGAGAGATAATAAATCAGCCATGATGGAATGGTGGAGCAGACTCAATGGGCCAAATGGCCTAATTCTGTTCCTACCTCTTATGGACTTATGGTATTACATAACAGGCCCTTTAAGAGTCTGATAGTGTGATAGAAGCTGTCCATGATCTTGGTGGTACATGCTCTTAAACTTTTGTATTTTCTGCCTAATGGGAGAGGGGAGAACGGAGAATGACCGATGTGCGAGGAGTCCTCTATTGCGCTGGCTGCTTTCCCGAGGCTGCAGGAGATAGATGTAGGCCTTGCAGGAGTCTTGCATGATGGACTGGGTCATTTCACAACTCCCTGCAATTTCTTGCTATCTTCGGCAGAGCAGTTGCCATACCAAACTGAGATGCATCTTGATCGGATAGATTCTGAGGTGCATGTGTATAAGTATGGTCACCAACTTCTGAGGAAGCAGAGGTGCCAGTGTGCGTTTTTGAGCATAGCATCTACATGGCTGGGTCAGATATACAGCATACCTACATATATAAATTATACAAATCAATGATATTGAAATGTTAAGCTGGATGAAGTGCTTAGCACACCACAAATTTCAGCAAATAGAGCTATCAAAGTTTGTATCTGATTATACTGTTTAACTGTATAAAAACATTCTGCCTGGATGCATCACACACAAAACGCTGAAGGAACTCAGCAGGCTCGGCCATATCTGTGGAAATGAATAAACAGTCAGTGTTTCAGGCCGAGACCATTCTTCAGGACTGGAAAGGAAGGGGCCAAAATAAGAAATGGGGGGAGGGGAAGGAATACAAGCTGGCAGGTGATAGGTGAAACCAGGTGGGTGGGGGTGGGTTATGAAGTAAGAAGCTAGGAACTGATAGGTGGAAAAGGGAAAGAGCAGGAGAAGAAGGAATCTGATTGGAGAAGAGACTGCACCATGTGAGAAAGGGAAGGAAGAGGTGCACTAGGGGAGGGGGCACACAGCTGAGGTGAAGAGGTAAGAGGCCAGAGTGGGGGAATGAAGAAGAGGGAGGAGCAGGAGGGAAAGTTACCAGCATAAAGCCTTGATTCCAGCCAACATCGCTCTCCGGGTCCTCGAGGCAAGCAAGCCTCCAAATCCAGCGACAAGGTTGTGGTCCTGTTGGAGGAGCCTCAGTAAAGCAGCCAACATAATCAAACAACCCACCCACACCAGGCATTCTCCCTTCTCCCATCGGGAAGAAGTTACAGAAGTCTGAAGTACGTACCACCAGGCTCTGACTCCTGAACAGACCTCTTGTACAGTAAGATGAACTCTTGGCCACACAATCTACTTGGCTACAATCCTTTTAGTAGCTTCTGCACCACCTGGAGGTACACGCTTATTGTTTTTCAATGTTCTACCTCAATGCACTGTGTAATGATTTGATCTGTACGAACAGTTTACAAGAAAAGCTTTTCACTGTATCTCGGTACATGTGACAAAAGTAAACCAAAGGCAAAACTAAAACCCAAAAATAACGTTGATGGACACAGGTTGACTCAAAACATTGAAGTTAGACTAGGTAGAGAAGTTCAATATTTTTCTTTCAAAACCATGGTCTGACTATTGGGAAGTATGTAACAATGTTCAAGGGTATCTGCTGTGATGGTATTGGGTTTGCTGACTTCTAACCTCAAATTAACACTTTAAGCCCTACATAATATAAATAACCACACTAAGGGGGGAATTATATTGTAAGTACCCAATCTTCAAAGACTAGTTCACTTCCTTGTTTATTCTCCATGACAAATTAACTACCAATATCCACCATTCGAGTGGTGGGTCCCCCCTCCCTACCAAGGAGAATATATTTCCAGCTAACAAATTAGTGTAAACCAAAGTTCATTTATTTTCAGTGATGCATGTTTAAATCCAAACAATAGTTTTAAAACACATTTAATACTCAGAGGATTTCTATCTTATGTTGAATCAATGAACCATTATCTTGAATCTTGAGACATTACAAAACATTTCCAATTTAC
The DNA here is from genome assembly GCF_048418815.1 of Hemitrygon akajei. Lineage (NCBI taxonomy): Eukaryota > Metazoa > Chordata > Chondrichthyes > Myliobatiformes > Dasyatidae > Hemitrygon > Hemitrygon akajei. The sequence continues at coordinate 7,114,697 of NC_133142.1, forward strand.
AGACCATTTCTATAATATAAAGCACAAAGCATTTCTAAAACACAAAGGATTTCCAACACACAGGTACAATTCCTATAAACTGATTCAGTTGTCCATCACAGAAACTGAAGCTGGAGGAATGGATTCTTTCATGCCTCTTGATGTTCTTTACCCCATTTATAATAAACCTGAACTGCTTTCTACATTTGTACAGTTACTCTGTGACTTGGGTGACTTCATAAGCATGTGATTTTTCTGCAGTCATCTTTTTAACATAAATAATTAAAGAGCATCTTTAAAGACATAGATCTTAGCTAGCTGCCATTAATGCTGTAAAGCTAACCTTTCTGAGTACATAAACATCCTATCAATAAACATATCTGTTATTGATATGCCAAATGATATCTTCCATCTTCCTTGAACTATATTACTTATGAGTCAACTTGTCTGTTCAAAACCACCAAAATGAAGCAAGCTATTGTCTTATACTTAACTCTCTAGCCATAATAAGGCAGGTGCAGTGACTAACATCTGCTTCTAAACAGGCAGAGAGTCTGCAAAATACGGAGCTTGTTTGCTAAGTTGTTTTTAACTTCAACCTGATTACTGGTTTCCATTTCCATTTTAAGAATTAAAAACTGACTTCCATTTATGACCAAAAGTGAAACAAACTGTTAATTGGAAGTTTACTTACATCTGTTTTTCAACCTAGAAGTGGCACCTGCTATTTAGAAAGCAAGTTTAGTAAAAAAAAACTAAGGAAGAGGCACACTGGCCTAGGCCAGTGAAAATCTATCATGCTACATACTATCTGCTGCTTTGCGTCAACCATGGATGTTGTGTCCTAGCTGTTTACATAATATGTAAGCCAGGGCAGTATGATGTGAAGAGCAAGGTGTTGCCCATGTAGCAGGCTCCCGCTTTCCACACAGCTGATGAATGCAAAGGACCAGCAGAGACTGATTCAGTTTGGCACCAACGAGGTCGCAGGAATTGCCAGTCAATATTGATCTCGATGTAGGATGGCCTTATGGAACCCTGGCTCTGGATTTTTCTCTCGGGATTTACTCCTAAAGCCTTCCCCGTGAGCTGCGAGAGCAGCAGAGGCTTGAGGTCAGATGTTTCCTTCTCCTAGATGAGCTGCCAACCATGGCTGACGAGCCCCACCTGCCTGAAGTAGCTGGTTTTAAGATGCCAGTAACCCACTTTTGCTCCTTCTCCTGTCAGCAGCAGCTGTTCCGTCGGGCTTAGTAGCTGAGCCACTTGTGAAGGCCAGGAGCTGGACTTGGTTATCAGAGATGGACGACGCTGAGGGCATTTAATAAGTAGTGGGAGCTTATGCCCACTACCATCCCCGGCTATAATGACCTTAAGGAACCTGGGTATTACATCTTACAAAAACCATGCCCACATCAAGTCGAGTTACTAAACCTTTTCCCAGGATGGAAATAGCTAAAGGGGGGGGAAGGGGTAGGCAACATTTTATGGTTCCTGGAGGTAAGTACGAGGGGTATGTCAGAGGTAGGCTATTTACACAGAGTGTTGGGTGCAGGAAGCTCACTGCCAGGCATGGTGGAAGAGGCAGATACATTAGAGACATTTAAGAGACCCTCGGAAAGGCACATGGAGGGACATGTAGGAGGAAAGGAGCTATATTGAACTTGGATTCTGTTAAAAGGTCAGCACAGCATTGTGGGCGAAAGGCCTGTATATAGGCAAATGCAATGTTAGCATTCATTTCAAGAGGGCTAGAACATAAAAGCAAGTTTGCAATGCTAAGGCCTTATAAGGCATTGGTCAGAACACATTTGGAGCATTGTGAGCAATTTTGGGATGCTTATCTAAGAAAAGATGTGCTGGAATTGGAGAGCGTCCAGAGGAAGCTCACAAGAATGATCCCAGGAGTGAAGGTTGTTAACATATGAGTGTTTGATGGCTCTGAGCCTGTACTTCCTTGACTTCAGAAGAATGAAGGGGGATCTTATTGAAATTTGCTGAATATTGAAAGGCCTAAGTAGAGTGGACGTGGAGAGGATGTTTTCTCTAGTGGAGGAGTCTAGGACCAGAGGGCACAGCCTCAGAATATAAGGACGTCCCTTTAGAACAGCTTTGAGGAAGAATTTCTTTAGTTTGGAGATGAATCTCTGGAATTCATAGACTCAGACAGATGTGGAGACCAAGTTGCAGAACCTGATAGATCTTTGATTGGCAAGGGTGTTAAAAGCAATGGAAAGAAGGAACGAGAACAGGGCTGAGAGGAATAACAGATCAGCCATGCTCAAATGGCAGAGCAGACTCAATGCACCAAACAGTCTAATTGTGCTCCTATGTCTTACAAATTTATGTGCTGAGTCCAATGCCCTATGTTTTGAACTAATCCATGAGTTCTAATGGAGGGTCCTCGGAACTGAAATGTTAACTGTTCATCTTTCCATAGATGCTGTCTGACCTGTTGAGTTCTTCTCTTATACTTCCTGTTTTTTTTAAATTTCAGCTGTCCTGGATCTGCAGCTTTTTATTTACTTTTCCTCCTGTGCATTGTGTTCTCCCGTTGGTCCATCCAAGGGAGTGGGTTGGATACATCAGAAAGAAAGCAATGGCACTTGCTGTGGAATGCAAAGCAAGTAAAATAGCTTTAGCTGTGAGAGAGTAGAAGGTAACATCAAATCAGACAGTTGAGTATGTCACCTTCTTCACCAGACCTCTATGCAGAATTGACAGGAGCCAGAGTTCCATCAAGGCAGATTTTTCGCTTGGATATGCTAAGCTGAATGAGGATAAGGAGACAGTGATATTTTTCAACCATTACAGACAAGTGTTACTACCCCTACACAGGACCACTTTCTGGTGTGAAATTATCACCAAAGATCCTACAACCTGTCCTGGACAATATACTAAAATCCTGATGAAGGGTCTCAACGCAAAACATTGACTGTTTATTCTGCTGCTGCTTGTGCAATGGGGAGAGGTGCTTCATAGTTCTGATGCTTCTATCATTCATTCTATGGGGTTTCTTGTTTTGTTGATGTCTGTGAAGAGTATGAATTTCAAGTTGTATACTGTATACGTTCTCTGATATTAAATAAAACCTTTTGAACAATTTGAAACATCCACAGATGCTGCCTGACCTGCTGAATTTTTCGAGCATTTTGCGTACGTTGCACTAGAAAAGACACTGCAAGCTATCAATCACTCCCATCATGCCATCGAAGAGGAATATCTTCGAAGGCTAGGTAAGATGTCATGGTAGCGTAGTGGTGTTAGTACAACACTATTACTGTTCAGGGTGTCGGATGTCGGAGTTCAATTCCAGCATCCTCTGTAAGGAGTTTGTATGTCATTCCCATGGAGTGCGTGGGTTTTGTCCGGGTAGTCTGGTTTCCTCCCAAAGATGTACCGGTTAGTACTGTAGGTTAATTGCTCATTGTAAATTGTCCCGCGATTAGGTGAGGGTTAAATTGGGGTGTCAGGGGTTGCTGGGCAGCACGGCTCGAAGGGCCGGAAGGGTTTATTTTGTGCTGTATCGCAAAATAAATAAAACATTCAGGTGACTTCACAAACACAATGTGAAAGGAGCGAGTGTGCATTCACACAGAAAGAAGTCATTTACCATGGGCTAAAAGCGGATGGAAATGGATTGCAACCAGTCAAAGAAAAAGTGGAATTAGCTTTCAAGACAGGGAAAGCTGAAAACATTGCACGTTCAGTCATTTTAGACAAGCTATAGTACCGTTACGCAGGAGAAAAATGGGGTAAGAACAGCAAACAGCAAGTGACTTATTGGAGTCTGGGAAGTGTGTCTTTGTTAGTTCACTAGAATGCAACTCACATATTGAAGCTCGCATGCAATGCTCTCAAACCAAGTTGCAATCAGTCCTGTATTAGACAGTAATCTAGAAAATAGTCCTGTACTCACTGGAGTTTAGAAAAATGAGGGGGGATCGCATTGAAACCTACTGACTATTGAGTGGCTCAGATAGAATGGCTGTGCAAGGATGTTTCTAATAATGGGAGAGTCTAGGACTAAAGGACACAGCCTCAAAATAGAAGAACATCCCTTTAGAACAGAAATGAAAGGGAATTTCTTTAGCCAGAGGATAGTGAATCTCAAGATTCAAGATAGTTTAAGATCACTTGCTGTACACAAATGTAAGGAGAACAAAATAATTGTTACTCTGGATCTGATGCTGCAGATTAACAAACACACACACAAAAGATAAAGAACACAATAATACTAAAGAAACACAATAAATATAAATACATAAGATAGCTTATAGACATAGATTCATTATATGTCCATAAAATGACTCTAGGCTTTACATAAGGTGTCTGATGGGAACTAACAAAGTAGTGGTGGAGTTAGTGGGTGGGGGTGTTGATCAGCCTCACTGCTTGGGGAAAGTAACTGTTTTTGAGTCTGGTGGTTCCAGTGTAGCCTCCTCCTCGATGGGAGTGGGACATATAGTCTATAAGCAGAGTGATTGGCCTTTTCCAGCACCTTTCTGTAGGTATGTCCGTGACGGCAGGTAGGTTGGTGCTAGTTTTGACTACCCAATGCAGAGCAGTGCAGTTTCCGTACCACGCAGTGATACAGCTTGTTAGGATGCACTCAACTGCTCATTGTAGAATAACACGAGTAGCTCTTTTCAGCATCGTCAGGAAGCCGAGGTGTTGCTGAGCTTTCTTGACCGTGTCGGATGTGTTCTGGGACCATGAGAGGCTGTGTGTGATGTGCACTCCCGGTCCCACCGATGTAAAGGGCAGTGTGAGTAGTGCGTGATCTCTTGATGTTGATAACCATCTCCTTTGTCTTGCCGGCATTAAGGAAAATGTTATTTGACTGGCACCAGGCCTCGAGCTGCTCCACCTCCTCTCTGTAGGCTATCTCATCATTGTTGGTGATGAGCCCCACCACTGTCAGGTCATCAGCCACTCTCAGCTTGGAGGAGCGACACCTCATATTCGGTCTGGTTAGCCTCAAACCTGACAGCATGAACATTGATTTCTCTAACTTTTGGTAATTTCTCCTCTCTCTCCCATTCTGGCTCCCCTCTTACCCATTCCCTTCTTCTCACCTGCCCATCATCTTGCTCCGGTGCCCCTCCTCCTTCCATTTGTCCTATGGTCCACTCTCCTCTCCTATCAGAATCCCCCTTCTTCAGTCCTTCACCTTCTCCACCTATCACCTCCCAGCTTCTTACTTCATCCTCTCTCCCGCACCCACCCATCTTCACCCTCACCTGGTTTCACCTATCGCCTGCTGCTTGTAAGCCTCCACCTTCTTATTCTGGTTCCTGTTTACTTCGGGTCAGGCATTTCTTGATGAATACATACACCACAGCCCACTTGGGTAGAACATTCCAAGGAGTCACCACCCACTGGAGCAGCAGGAATTGAACCTGGGTCGCTGGTACTGTAAAGTGTTGTGCTAACCGCTACGCTACTGCACCCCGCTAAAATAGTGGTATTGACATGTGATGAGGATGTTAGCAGAATTCAGGGTGACTTGGATAGGCTGGGTGAGTGGGCAGATACTTGGCAGATGACGTTTAATGTGAATAAGTGTGAGGTTATCCACTTTGGGAGTAAGAACAGGAAGGCAGATTATTATCTGAGTGGTGTAGAGTTAGGTAAGGGAGAAATACAAAGAGATCTAGGAGTCCTTGTCCATCGGTCACTGAAGGTGAGTGAGCAAGTGCAGCAGGCAGTGAAGAAGGCTAATGGAATGTTGGCCTTTATTTCAAAGCGAATTGAGTACAAGAGCAAGGAAATCCTCTTGCATTTGTACAGGGCCCTGGTGAGACCACATCTGGAGTATTGTGTACAGTTTTGGTCTCCAGGGTTAAGAAAGGACATCCTGGCTGTAGAGGAGGTGCAGCGTAGATTCACAAGATTAATTCCTGGAATGTCAGGACTGTCTTACGCAGAGAGGTTAGAGAGACTGGGCTTGTTCACGCTGGAATTAAAGAGATTGAGAGGGGATCTGATTGCAACTTATAAGATTATTAAGGGATTGGACAAGATAGAGGCAGGAAATATGTTCCAGATGCTGGGAGAGTCCAGTACCGGAGGGCATGGTTTGAGAATAAGGGGTAGGTCATTTAGGACAGAGTTAAGGAAAAACTTCTTCTCCCAGAGAGTTGTGGGGGTCTGGAATGCACTGCCTCGGAAGGCAGTGGAGGCCAATTCTCTGGATGTTTTCAAGAAGGAGCTAGATAGGTATCTTATAGATAGGGAAATCAAGGGATATGGGGTCAAGGCAGGAACCGGGTATTGATAGTAGATGATCAGCCATGATCTCAAAATGGCGGTGCAGGCTCGAAGGGCCAAATGGTCTACTTCTGCACCTATTGTCTATTGTTACTGGTTTATTATTGTCACATGTTCAAAGATACAGTGAAGAGAGAGGTGAATGGGAATGGTCAAATTAGCACCGATCAAATGATTACTGCAGGAATGTTTGAGCTCATCATATCGATTAGCAAACTTATTTGTGCTAACAGTTGTATTGTAATGAATTGAGTGCTGGGGTACAAAGGAATCATGGAGTAGGCCCATAGCTTACTGAAAGTGGCGACACAGGTAAAGAAAGCTTTATTCACACAGTACGTAGTAGTTAGCACAACGCTTTACAGAACTCGGTGTAAGATCAGAGTTTAATTCTCTCCTGCTGTTTGTAAGGAGTTGATATGCTCTCCCCATGGCCATCTGGTTTCCCTCTGGGTGCTCCAATTTCCTCCCACACTTCAGTGACATATGGGTTAGGGTTAATGAGTTATGGAGCTCCACCAAGAGGACCACAACCTTGTCATAGGGTTTGGATGCTTGTGTGTCTCAGTGACCCAGAGAGCTATGTTGGCTGGAGTCAGGGCTTTATGCTTTGGCTCTTGGTAGGGCCACCCATGCCAAACAGGTCAAAAGGTCAAAGGGTAGAGGACAGACCGAGAGTGGTCCACCGGTCCTCCAGGTTTGGGGGTTCAGCTCAGGGCTAAAACCCTGACTGCTGAAAATCAATTGAAGGATCCAGCCGTGTCCAGAGAGAGTGGGGGGGGGGGAGCGGTGGGGGTGTGCGAAGAGGACTAAGAACACAAGCTGATTCGTGGAAAAGATCAGAGACGAGATGGCAGGTCATGAATGTCTCCATCTTGAAGCGGCAAAGGAGATTGAAGCATCGAGGTGAACGTGGAGGGGTCAGCGATGGCTCCCAATGGAGATGGTCAGCATTTGGATCAGTCTGTTTGGCCCTGGATTGATAGTCACTCTGTATGGAAGAATGAGTTTGTGTGGCTGTTCTCCTTGTACGCAGCCGAAAAGACTTCTCCCATATTCTAAGATTTATGTGAGTATTGGACTGTACTTTATATTGGTTTCCTTCAGATTTTGGTGCTTTCTTTCTTGAGGATGGCTGGTGGGTGGGTGATCTGTTAGTTTTTTGTGTGTAGGGGGTATTGGGGGCTTGGTACTACTGTCGCTGTTCTTTGCTGTGAGTGAGGGGGTCGGGATTGTTATTGTGGCTGTTTTCTGCTGCAGGGGGAGGAGGGATCTTGGAGTCTGCGAGTTTTGTTTCTTTTCTTTGTGCTGGGGCGGGGGGGGGGGGGTAGTTGCTGTCTTCCATCCACACCCGTGATCTTTCTGTTTTTTCATGGCTAACTGGAGCAGACAAATATGGGAGTTGTATTATACGTGCCGACTTTGACAATAAAATGAAACTTTGAACCTTTGAACCTTTAAGCCTTTGGAAACTCTTACAGAAACAGCAATGAAAATCCTTCTACATCTGAGTGTGATAGTAGCCCTGAATCTCCTCCCTGGACTTGCATGACAGATGGTAGAGAAATCTGGGAGGAGGTTACTGATATGATGAAAGAAGCCCTGAACACCAACAGAGATGGAGGACCTTCATTGCTGCCCTAAACTCCAGCGGTGTAACAGGCAGTAAGTAAATATGTTGGAGCTGGAAGCATGCGACACTGCAGGCTGGCCCCCGGCACATTCTCAGACTGTGTTGGTCGTTGACGCAAACGACGCATTACAATCTTTCAACGTACGTGTTAGAAATAAAGCTAATCTTTAATCCTGAACAAATGCAAGGATTTTAAAATTCAGCATGCTATGAATCGGCAAACATTTTGGCACTAAAGAATCTTTAATGCTTTGAGAGCTGAGATATAAAGGGACCTTTGGGTGCAAGCCCAGAGCTTATTGAAAGTGGCAACTCAGGTAGATAGGGTAGTAAAGAAGGGATTACTTAGAGTACCAATCAGTTTGCTTCCAGGGGGAGAAAAAGAGTTTCAGAGTTGTACACTTCGATAATAAATGAACCTTTGAACCTTTATTGAATCTTTGAGGAGAATGAGAACGAGTCAGTAAGCAAAATTAGGACTGAATCCCAGAGAGTCCAACAACACAATAGAGCTATGTGTAACACAGCTGAACAAATCGGATGTGTGGAAATGGGAGCCAAGCATAATCACCGAAGTCTATGGTACAAGGAGATGTCCTGTTAAAAAAAATAGATCCAAGGAATCAGAAGTGTACGTAAATTCATCAAGAATGATACAAGAGATTATCACAGAGTGTATTTCCAAGATTTATCCAGTGGGATTGCAAGGGAAATGGTATTGAATTCTATCAAAATCAATACACCAGTCAATGAGTACATTCAGAGCAGGGATCGATAAGACTCTTAGATATTAAGGGAAGCTAGGGATATGGTTGTGCAGGTAAGTGTACCGATGTAACATATAGGGCATCATCCTATGACATAGAGGAATGCTGAGGAACAGAATGGATAACTCCTCATCTCCTTCAGAGATGTTGATGAATGAGGAGCAGTTGATGGCTCTGGAAAAAGGCCCAGCAGCCCAACTTGTTCATGCTGAGAGTGCTGCAGAGTGAGTGAGTCCCGTCTACCCATGTTTGTCCCATCGCCCTCTAAACCCCTCCCACCCATGTACCTGTCTAGATCCCAGGGCTAGTTCAGGAGAATATTCACGATCAAGAGAAAATCTGCAGATGCTGGAAATCCAAGCAACACACATAAAATTCTGGAGGAACTCAGCAGGCCAAACAGCATTTATGGAAAAAAGTACAGTCAACGTTCCGAAGGGTTTCGGCCCAAAACCCTTCAACAGGCTGCCTGGCCTGATGAGTTCCTCCAGCATTTTGTGTGTGCTGCTCAGGAGAATAATCCCAGGAATTAAAGAGTTAATGTATGAGGTGCATCTGATGTCCCTGGGCCTGTACTCACTGGAGTTTAGAAGAATGGGGGTGTCTTATTGAAACCTATCGAATGTTGAAAGGCCTAGATGGAGAGAATGTTTACAATAGTGGGGGTCTCTAGGACCAGAGAACACCATCAAAATAGAGGAATGACCCTTTTGAACAGCGATGAGGAGGAATTTCTTTAGCCAGAGGTGGTGAATGTGTGGAATTCATTGCCAGACACCTGTGGATGACCAGGTCTTTGGGTATAAAAGTGGAGGTTGATAGGTCCTTGATTAGTCAGGGTGTCAAAAGTTACGGGGAGAAGGCAGGAGAATGGGGTTGAAAGGGATAACAAATCAGCCATGATGGAATGCTGGAGCAGGCTCAGTGGGCCAAATGGCCTACTTCTGCTCCTATGTCTCATTATCTTATATTTTATATTCTAAAGCTCAAGTCAGAAGAAGGAAGTAATGCTGATCGAAAATCAGAGAGACTCAGAAAACAGATTAAATCTATAAATCACGTACATAAATGACCCCTTCCTTTACAAAGATGGGGAGAGTGCAAGTGAGATGTACATGGATGACATATAAACAGCTGTACAGAGCAGTTACCAAGCTGTGTAAGCCAGTTAAATGTGCTCAGGCAGATGTCTGTATCTGTATCCTCTGCTCTGTGTGGATTTGAAGGACAGCTTCCATACATGCCATCCATTATACCCTGCGCCTGTTGTGTCTACTCTTGAGGGAGCTCTCAGCCCCCTCCCTTTATTCAGCCCCCAAACTCTTTCACACAATCAACTAACTTTTAAAGAAACAGTTCTCCCCCACGCTGCCCCCCGCCGCCCCATTTCTTCCTCGACTGCAGCTCTTGTATAGCTGTGCTCAGTCCCTCTGGTCTGATTTTCCTGACTATCCATCTGTGTACATTTTGCCTCGTCCATGGATTAAAATTACTGATTAGGTCTGGTGCACTGCGTCTGTGGAGCTTTCAAACCATCACATTTGTAAGAACAGTATTTCCCAGAGCGTTCCCCTGTGCAGTGACAGATATAGTTAGTTCTCCCATCTATCAGGCAATGTGGTTATTGTTAATGATTCCTGAAGAGGTCGTAGTTAATCATGGCTTATTAAACCTGAGCTCATCCAAAAGTCTGCTACCCATTTCCTAAATTGTGCTAAGTCCCCACTCACGCGCTACGTGCTGACTCCTGACAGCACTCCCCCCAAAAATATGATGTCACACTCAGTGGCCATTTTATTAGGTACACCTGCAAACCTGCTTGTTAATGCAAGTATCTAATCAGCCAATCATGTGGCAGCAACTCAATGCATAAAAACACTTAGACATGGGTCATGAGGTTTGGTTGTTGTTCAGGTCAAACATCAGAACGAGGAAGAAAGAATGTTTGTTGGTGGTTTGAGTATCTGAGAAACCGCTCATCTCCTGGGATTTTCAGGCACAGCACTCTCTAGAGTTTACAGAGAATGGTGCGAGAAACAGGAAAAGAAATGTTCAATAGGCGGCAGTTCTGTGGGCAACAATGCCTTGTTAATGAGAGAGGTCAGAGGGGAATGGCCAGACGAGTTTAACCTGACAGGACGGTGACAGTAGCTCAAATAACCATGTATTTCAGCAGTCTGAATACACAACACACTGACCCTTAAAGTGGATGGGCTACTGCAGCGTAAGACCTCAAGCAAGGCCACTTTATTAGATACGAAACACCATGTAAAGTGGCCAATGACTGTACAATCCTACACCTTTTGTTATTATTATCCTTGCTGCACTACAGTAATGTGTGCTTAGCCCACTGCTCCACTCGCTGTGAGGCTAAGCACAGCGCCAATGCCATATTTAAACACTGCCGTTCGCTACATCAGAGGTGGCAATGAATCAGCATGCAGGGGGGAGATTGAAAATCTGCTTGAGTGGTGCCACAACAACAACTTCATACACAACATCAGCGAGACTAAAGAGCTGCTGATTGTGGTGGACGTGTGTTATGACCAGAGGGGAAAATGGCTGGAGTTGTTCGGTATTTTTGTGCAAGGGTGTTTATTAGATGTCGTGAAAAACAGACTTTGAAAAATTAGTGAAAATAGTGAAAAGAAATCTGCCTATATTTACCAAAATATATCATCCAGTAATACTATGTCCAGTGCGAACTCCTGGCAGTCCTGATCTCTCTCTGCTACTGAGAGTGAAGAGCCCCGTTTATTAGGCACCAGGACATACCAGCTTTAATTAGCTGCAAAGTTAAATTAAGACGACACATGAATTAGAAAATGATTCACTCCATGATGTAGTTACAATCATATTACAAAACAAACAGAAGTATCTACCTTAAATACAGTATGCAAAATACATACACACATTTACACATCTCCATTACTAAAGAAATGGAATATTCCACTGTGTATGGTGGAAAAAGCATCTTAAAGCCAAACCCTTTAGGACCCATTACGAGAATATACCGGGGAAGACACTGAAGTGGGTAGACTCAGAGCGACAACAGCAGAATGACAAGTGTGTGTGTGTGTGTGTGTGTGTGTGTGTGTGTGTGTGTGTGTGTGTGTGTGTGTGTGTGTGTGTGTGTGTGTGTGTGTGTGTGTGTGTGTGTGTGTGTGTGTGTGTGAGTGTGTCTGGTGTGTGATAGCAAGTGCTCTCCAACACACATTTACTTCAGGTGAATGAAATCAAAGGTCCATAAGCCAGTCTTCATCAGGGGATCAGAGGTGGAGAAGGCCAGCAGCTTTAAATTCCTTAGTGTTATTCTTTCAGCAGACCTATCCTGGGCCCAGCACATGAGTGTAATTATGAAGAAAGCAAGGCAGTGCCTCTACCTCCTTAGAAGATTCTGAAGATTTAGCATGACATCCAGCACTTCGACAAACTTCTATAGAAGTGTAGTGGAGAGTATATTGACTGGTTGCAACGTAGCCTGATATGGAAACACCAATGTCCTTGAATGGAAAACCCTACAAAATATAGTGGATTAGCCGAGTCCATCACGGATAAAGCCCTCCCTACCATTGAGCACATCTACATGGAAAGCAGCATCCATCATCAAGAAACCCCACCACCCAGGTGATGCACCATCAATAACTCTCTCTGAGACGTAAAGGCGAGATATCGGCTTTTATTGACTGGAAGAAGGAACAAGCAGTGGTTGACCACCATACTACATCCTGGAGACTGAGGGCCGGGCTCAGGCCTCAATCGCCTTTATACAGGGGACTGTGGGAGGAGCCACAGGGGCATGTCCAGACAGGTATATGTAGTTCACCACACCAGGTCAGGCTCTCTTCTCATTCTGGTCATCAGGAAGAAGGTACAGGAGCCTCAAGACTCACACCACCAGGGTCAGGGACAACCACCCCTCAACCATCAAGCTTCTGAACCAGAGGGGATATCTTCACTCGCCCCATCATGGAACTGTTCCCACAACCAATGGACTCACTTTCAAGGACTCTTCATCTCACATTCTCAATAGTTATTACTTATTTAATATTATTATTTATTTCTTTTAGTATTTTCACTGTTTGTTGTCTTTTGCACACTGGTAGAATGCCCAGGTTGGTTTGGTCTTTCATTGATTCTATTATGAATTTATTGAGTATTTTTGACCTTGAGACGGAGGAGGCTGAAAAGAGATTTGCATGAGGTGGGCAAAATAACCAATGGTCTAAACCAGTGGTTCACAAAGTGGGTGACATCACCCCCCTGGGGGCAGATGGGAGTTTCTAAGTGGACGATACAGATAAAGGGGGTGGTGGGAGGCATTTAGGAGCAAAGAGGACAGCTGAGGGGTTACAGGCTTAATTTAAGATGCAAATTACTTAGCATAAACATTTGATCCCCAGTGCCTCGTAAATGATTACAGTGATCACATAATCACCTCATCTCTAGTTAAACAACCTTAGACATTGCTAGAAGTGAGTTATAGTTGTTGAAAAGCAATGTGACACTTCTATATTTGGTATATCATGGGAAAACTGACTGATGAGGTGATGTTATTTCCATGCCCATCCCATGCATTAGTGGCATTCTCTACCGTCATACAGGTTTAGTACGATTCTCATAAACTGAGCACACAGTGATACAGTTCCTGTGTATTAGGATATGGCCTTCAATGGGGTAAAGCTCAGAATCTGTCCTTCCAAATGGTCTTGGCCACATTTCTCTAGCCCATGGCCTATCTGAGATATTGCTACCCACTTTATGTACCTTCAGGCAGAGAGTCAGATTTTGTCTGAACTATGATGATGTCATAACATTCCCCTTTATTTGTTGCAGTGCTTGAGGTTGGATGTAAACAGGAGGTGATTGACCGAGGTTGCTAATTCAGTCAAAAATGGCAATAGCAGGCAAAATGAAAAAGAAATGTAGACAGCATAGTGTAGAGTATCTGAAATATGGATTTATACCAGCACCAAGCAACCGTCAGCAGCCAATATGTCAGTTGTGTGAAAAGTTTTTTTTCAAATGTGGCATTGGAACTGTCCAGCCTCCATGAACTTTTGAAGAAAATACATTCTGATAAAGCAAACAAGAACTTGGCTTATTTTCAATCACTTCATGAAAGCTTTCAGGAACAGAAAACACTTCAAAACATGTTTGCCGGCACTTCACAACAAAGCCGTGGTGGTTACATGCTTCATACAACACTTCATTGCTCATTGCTAAATCTGGAAAGCCCCATACAGTTGGACAAGAACTGACTCTGCCAGCAGTAAGGGAGGTTCTGAACATGGTTTTGCATAAGTCACCAGACCAAATCGTTAAAGCAATTCCACCAGTGACAACTCTGTTCTGTTACGTTTCCCGTAACTGGATCACTTACCAGCAAAGATAGAGAGGTCCACTGAAGTCTGATGGTACCATTTTCAAACGTTTTTATTTATAAAGGGGCACAAACGTAAGGTTAATACAAACATTCAGATAACATACGTCGTCAATACTCAATCTAAAGCGCAGGGGTAGTACTACTCAATAAGAACTAAGCTCTATCGTTGTCTAGGGGTTAAACAATTTGTCCAATTGAAATATGAAAATCTCGCCAGTTCATGGAGGCTTTTTGCCGCTTGAGGGACCGCTGGGTGTTCACAGGTTGGAGAGAGAAAATAAACTTGCCAGCCTTCTGGACTCAAAGCATGAGATCGAGAATGGGAGTTCCTCGGTGTCAGTCCGAAATCCTTTTCGGGGTTGTTAGCCACTCGATTCCCTAGCTAGGGGATCCAAATCACACGTGGCTTCCGAGCAGCTTCCCGTTATTACGAGAGGAATGAGCAATGGTCTCTGTCTAGTGCGTCGCTGGAGTACCGCCTCCAGCAGTCTCCTTTTTATCATGGCTGGCAGATTTGTAAATGTCAATCAAGGTAGGGTGAGGCCATCCCCACACCACATTGCCCGAGGGTGTCCATGTCCCTGATAGCTGGCACGTACTATAGAGTTGCAATTCACACAGGTGCCTCTAAGAACAATGGTCAACTCCGTGGCATTGTCTCTCATTTCCTGGGTCCAAGACCCGAATTAATAGCGATCTTGCGATTCTCTTGAAGGAGGGGGCTGGTCCCGCACCCTTCGGCCCCTCAGAGCTGTGGTACTTTCATAACAGTTCAAAGATGAATAGATGAAATGTCTGAGGATGTGGAAGACACATTGTGCAATAATGGACAACATAATTTGTTCTGCAATTGGATGAGTCAACTTTGCCAGGCAGCAGATCTTTTCTTCTTGGTTATGTTCGCTTCATAAAAATTGAGAGCATGGTTCGAGTTGTTATTTGCAAGGGGATTAGAAACAGATATAAAGTGGGGTCAATATTTCAGGTTGTTGAGCAATTTTTCAAAGAGAAGGACATTCCGCTCACCAACATTCTTGCTTGTGAAAACAAATGGGGCATCATTAATGACAGAACTCAACTGTGGGGTTCTTACTTTCTTGAAAAAATCTGTACCTAACATACTTACCATTCACTGTGCCATTTACAGACAACATTTTGTCACAAAAAAAACCTAAGTGATTGGCTGCACAAATCATTAAATACTGTTATCACAGAGGTAAACAAAGTCAAGTCCCATCTCCTCGATTCTGGACCATTTCAAGAGCTTTGATTGGAGAATGATGGAGAGCTTGAACACTTGCTGTTGCACACAGAAGTCAGGTGGCTCTCAAAAGGAAACTGACCGAGATACTTTTATGAACTTTTTGTAAAAGTGATAAAATTTTTTGAAGACTTGAGTGCTTCATTCAGTAGTCAACTCAAGAATATTAGGCATGGCATTGCTTATTTGTTAGAATTACTCACAAAGCTTAATGAAATCAATCTTCAACTGCAAGGAAATGATGTGAATCTTATCAAAGTCAAATCAATCATCCCCACATTTCTGTCCAAGTTAACCCTATTTAGGTGCAACATTGGCTGCCACGACCTTTTCCGATTTCCAAGCCCCTGAGTTGGAAGAGAAAGAAAGAATCCCAGATGATGTTCTTCAAGTATACTCTGCCTACCTGGGTGAGCTGTGTAAAGATATGTCGGCGGGCTTTCAGGATTTTCTCTCGATCCAAATTCCAGACTTGATAATAAATCCATTCCTGAGCACTTGTAATGAGGAATTAACAGGAAGGATAGAGGAACCTCTGATCTTGCTACAAAATGACTTTGAGCTGAAGCCAAGGTTCAAAAAATCATTACAAGACTTCTGGTTACTGAGAGAAATGTCTGAACACTTTCCTGCACTGTGGAAAAAGGTCAAGATGTTCTTTATTGCCTTTCCAACATCATATTTTGTGGAGCATGGTTTCAGTGTAGTTGCCCAACTTCTTTGAAAGCAGTGGCACAGACTGGAAATTACTGAATGTAGGGATCTCAGACTCCTTCTGAGTGAAACGCAGCATGGTGTTGAGAAGCTGATGTCACTTCACCAAACCCATCCATCTCACTGAAAGATGAGAAAGCAATGAAGTAGTGAATAGTTCAACAACTAATATAGGTTCCAAAATTGTTCATACTGTAATTAAATAAAGAAATAACTTTATTTATAGCTTTAAATAGATTTGAATAATTTTTGCAATTACTCTCAGTGATTTGATTTAGCAGTTCCTATTTTCTTTCACGGTACATTGTAAATCAAAATTCTTTATAGCTTTTATGTAGCAGCTGGTAAAGGAGAAGGGGATTCGCTGGGGATGTGGTCTGGGAGCCAAGGGGATGGTAACCCAAAAAAATTTCAAACCACTGGTCTAAACAGTTGTCAGGGATGGATACAAGATCCTTTGAAATCGAAGTTCCATAGGACAGAGATTTAGGCTGAGCATCAAGACCCAAAGAAAGACCATCCTACTACAGAAAGAAGTTATGGAATTTTCTTCTGGATAGGTTAGCAGAAGCTTTTCTATCATGACTTGGTGATATTGCTCTGGCTTTCCAGCATCTGTGTTTAGGATAAGTGCTTGGAGCGACCACGTTGACGGGCAATGAAAGTGCTTTGGAAGCTTCCAAATAACCAGCATGATTACAAGGGACCAAATGGTCCCCTTCTACGATTCGATGATTACATTGTCAATTTGGGACATCCTACCCTCTATCAATAATAGCAGTTGCATTTGATGAGCAGGAATATGTCCCTAAATTAATTTACAGCGTCCAAAATATATTATCAGAGCAAACGCGAATTTTTTTGGAGGTATGTCTAATGAAATAAAGAAACAATCTGATTTCCATTCTGGACCAGCTGTTGCCTTGACAACCACAACAGCAGTTTCTGACCTTCCCTTTCATTAACCGAGTATAGCGCAGATCAGCAGAAACACGAGCATTGATCTATTTCTAGTGGAGGGGGTGGGTTGGGGCTCGGTGTGCGCTTGGAGAAGGCGGAGCTCTGAGTCATTTTTAAGTCTGCGGGATAATTGAAAACACCTTTGGTGCAAACTGCAGTACTCTCGTGTTTCAGTGTTGCCTTTTCCCTTTGGAAGCATCAGTAGGAATCCGGATCATATTGACAGGGCGTACTGTTGGTCCTCCCTATGCCTCGTGGCCATCCGGCACCAACCTTGCCGTTTCTTTAGCATTTTGTCTGTTTTTTAATGATGCTGACTTGCTAGCCCAATGCTCAACGCAGCACAGATGGAAAGTGTGTCAGCAGCTGGCTGGACTCTAACCCTGGACCTCTCGCCCCAAAGTCTGGTGTGGATGCCACTACACCCCAGCCGGCTAGGCAGCCAGTATGCAGTCTTAAAACTCAACCAGGCAAAACAAAACTGGTGACAAAAAATGAGGCAATGGTACTAATTTGCCTGAATTGGCACTTTGCAAATTCACCATGGACAGTCCCAAACCTAGATGTGAAATGTGGAGGGTTTGGCCCGGGATTAAGAATCCCCTTCTGTAAAAACTCAGCACTACAGAAGCACCAGTACAAGCTTGCAGCAGGATCTGGACCAAATGGAAAAATGGCAGACGGAATTTAATGGAGACCAGTGTAAGGTGTTACACTTTGGTAGGACCGATCAGGGTAGGTCTCTCTCAGTGAATAGTAGGGCACTGAGGAGTGCGATAGAGCAAAGTGAGCTGGGAATACAGGTACATAATTCAATGGAAGTTGTGCCACAGGTACATAGGGTGATAAAGAAATCTTTTGGCTCATCAGCTTTCATAAATCAAAGTACTGAGTCCAGGAGATGGGATGTTATGTTGAAGTTGTATAAGACGCTTGTTTCAAGGTTTCAAAGGTGCATTTAATGTCAGAGAAATGTATACAATATACACCCTGAAATTCTTTTTCTTCGCAAACATCCAAAGAAGAGGAGTGCCCCAAAGAATGAATGACTGTTAAATGTTAGAACCCCAAAGCCCCCCCAGCCCACCCCCCACACATAAGCAGCAGCAAAGCAATGATCCCCTCTTCCCCCCCACCAGCACAAAAAAGCATTGGCACCCCCCACCGAACACTCAAGCGTGCAGCAAAGCATCAATAAAGACACAGACTTGCAGTTCCCCAAAGCCTACTCGTTCACCTGGTAATTTGACATACTTAATAAGGGAAAAAAGAGGTGTCTCCGTTTCACAGCGAGAGGGGAGACATAGCAACTCGCTGATTTACGATGTTAAGAGTCTGTTGCGTCACTTTTCCCAAGTGCTGTGCACAAAGAACTCAGGTCTCTGGGCTCACGGCCAGCAGCCAGCTCACTGCTTTTGATCTTCCGTCTCTTGTGACACACCAATTCCCTGTAGAGGCACCGATCTTGAGTCCACCCGCCACAGAATCCCGAAATTCTGAAGGTGCGCTGATCTTCTAGGCTGCGTCCTTGGTATATCAAATAACGGCCCATCGCAAGAGCCTGAGAAAAAGTCCCATTCCCGCAAAGAACCGAGGTCAGCGTGTAACTCCGGGGCAGGGTCTTCAAAAGAAACCTGAAAGAGAAAATTAGAGATATTAAAGATAGAAATAGAGCTGTTTCCAAAGATGCAAGCAAAGGAGTTGCCGTTAGGTGCCATTGTCTCCTAAACTCCGCCTAATTTGGACGATTGTGTGCAGTTTAGGTCACCTACCTATTGGAAAGATTAAATAAGGTTGGAAGAGTACAGAGATAATTTACAAGGATTTTGCTGGGTCTGGAGGACCTGAGTTATAAGGAAAGATTGAATAGATTATGACTTTATTCCTTGAAATGTAGAAGATTGAGAGGAGATTGATAGAGGTATACAAAGTAATGCGGGGTACAGATAAGATAAATGCAAAGAGGCCTTTTTTCACTGCGGTTAGGTGGGACTACAATTAGAGGTCATGGGTTAATGGTGGAAGTTGAAAAGTTTAAGTGGAACATGACAGAAAACTTCTTCACTCAGAGGGTCATGAGAGTGTGGAGCGAGTTGCTAGAGTAAGTGGTACATGCAAACTTGATTTCAAAATTTAAATGAAGTTTGGATAGGTACATGGATTGTAAGGGTATGAAGGACAATAGTCCTGGTGCAGGTCGATGGGAGTAGGCAGTTTAATATGACTCTATAAGGTCCAAAGACCTCATCCCTGGAGGAGGAAGGATCTTCGATCGGCTACACCTTGAAAGACTGGCCCAGGACAGAGGACTCTGGGGGAGCTGCTGTCAGTGGCCTATGCCTCATAGTGGTGATGACCTTAAGAAGAAGAAGAAGAAGGCATTTGAAAAAAGCAATCCACTTTGCCCCACTCCCCCTATAATTAGTTTCAGTTTTGAATCTCAAAAGTTATTGTGGATTCTGCTGTCGACACTCAGAATCAGGTTTAATACTGCTGGCATATGTTGTGAAATTCATTATGTGACAGCAGTACATTGCAATATCTAATAATAAAAACTGTAAATTATAGTAAGTGTATGCATATCTAAAAAGTTAAATAAGTAATGCAAAAAGAGAAAAAAAAAAGTAATGAGGGACTGTCCATAGGTTCAACGTCCATTCAGAAATCTGAATGCAGATTTCTGCGAAGGTGGAGGGTTGGGCATGGGGCTAACAAGCCCTTCCCGTAAAATCACAATGCTGCAGAAGAGGCGTAGAGAGCAAAAGCACTTTCCTTCTTCACACGCCTCTCAACCATCAACGTAATGAGCCATCCCTCCCTTTGCTGTTTTGGCTGTGATACTTCAAATGAAGGAAAGGATTTATTCCAAACCTTTCACCGTCCCTGGACAGCCCAAAGCATTGAAGTACCAGAGAGATAATTTTGATATATGGTCACTGTTGTAATCAAGGGAAAACAGTCATCAATTTACTCATAGTGAATGCAAATATAAGGATGTTGTGAGCAGCTAGCTTACCTGCATCAATGAAGTTGATTCTGGGATTGATTTTAAATCAGAGAGAAAATTATCGTCTTGGGATCCTCTAGAGCAGGGGTTACCAAACTGGGGTACGTGGACCCCTCGGTTAACGGTAGCGGTCCATGGCATAAAAAAGGTTGAGAGCCCCTGGCTTAGTAGAAAAATGGGAAAAATGCAAACAGAAGCTGCAAACATGAAATAAAGACTGAAAATGGTGCAAACACCCAGGCCCCAGCTGTTGATAACAAGGTAGAAATGTCAAATACAAGAGGGGGTAGCTCTAACGTCAGAATCAGGGTCAGACTCAGGCTCATTATCACTGATTTATGCCGTGGCACCAGTGAAATGTAATGCCTAAACAATATGTTAGCCACAATGCGAGGCATGACCTGATGTCTGGACAATATAAACGCCAGCCCGAATCAACTGAAAAAGCAGGGTGCTGCGACCGGAGGCGAGTGTCGGGCCGATTCTGCTCACTTTCCCGCAAGGTTCACTCCTCCCTCCATGGCGCTGAGGCTGTGAGACTTCTCCAGCCGCTACGCACTTTGCGTCTGCGAGCTTCGTGCTGACTTCCCTCCCCCATATGGTGAACTGACACATACTCCAGTTGCTCTGGCTCTGGGTCTATGGACTCAATTTGGTTCGGAATGCTGTTGCCTCCTTCTACTGTTTGCATGATTTGAGTTCTTTTTCTCTCTTTCTCTGTGCGTTGGGTCTTTAGGCTCCTGTATCTCCTGCCTGACGGTAGTAATGAGAAGACGACTGGTCCTGGCGGGTATGTCTCCTAAGGGTTTCTTTACCTTAAGCTCCCAAATCAAATTATTATACAGCACCAATTCCAGAATTGCCTTTCCTCTGGTAGGCTCAACCACAAGCTGTTCTAAAACCCATCTTGTAGGCATTCCAGAAACTCCTTCCTTTGGGTTCCAAAACAACCTGAGTTTCCAATCTACCTGCATATTGAAATCCCCCATGGTTGTAGTAGCATTGTTGTTTTTACATATCTTTTCCATCTCCCAATGTAATTTGTAGCCCATGTCCTGGCTACTGCTCAGAAGCCTGTATATAACTTCCATCAGGGTCCTTTTAGCCTTGCATTTTCTGAACTCTACCCCAAGGATTCTACATCTTCTGACCCTATGTCACCTCTTTCTAAGGATTTCTTACCAACAGAGTCACCTTATTCCCTTTACCTACCTGCCTGTCCTTTCAATGTCCTTGGATGTTAAGCTCCCAGCTATGATCTTCTTTCAGTCACAACTGAGCGATGCCCACAATTCATACCTGCCAATCTCTGACTGCGCTGCAAGATCATCTACCTTATTCCGTATACTGCATGCATTCAAATATAACACCTTCAGTCCTCTATTCATCACCCTTTTTGATTTTGGCCCATTACACATTACCTTACTCCACCGGCTGTAATTTTGTCCTGTCATCTGCCTGTCTCACTCCACACTGCATCGACTTGGCTCCCAACTGCTCCATCCACAGCCCTGTCACTTGGGTTCCCATCAACTCTGCCAAATTAGTTCAAACCTTCTCCAACAACTCTAGCAAACTTACCTGCAAGGATAGAGGTCCCCCTCGGGTTCATGTGTAACCCATCCTTTTTTGTACAGGTCTCACCTTCCCAGAAGAGGTCCCAGTGATCCTGAAATCTGAACCCCTGCCCCCTGCTCCCATTCTTCAGCCATGCATTAATCTGTCAAATCATCCCATTCTTACCTTCACTGGCATGTGGCACAGACAGCAATCCAGGGATTACTACCCTCGTGTTCCTGCTTTTCAGCTGTCTACTTAGCTGCCAGGACATCCTCCTTTTTCCTATCTACGTTATTAGTAACAATATCTACCACACCATACCTCTTCAGAATGCTGTGGGCCCGATCTGAATCATCCCTGACCCTGACACCTGAGAGGCCCACAAACCATCCGGGTGTCTCTTTCACATCTACAGAATCTCATGTCTGCTCCCCCGATGATTTCTGTACTTTCCCTCTCCTGACATTCACTCGTGTACCTGCTTCCTGCAACATAGTGGTGACTACCTTCCTGCAGCTCCTTTCCAGTCACATCTCCAGTTCCACTGCCTGCAATGTTGCCCCATCATTTACCAGTCTCACTGCACACTGCTTCTACTTCGATACCAAATGTGTAGGCATCTCTGTTTGATTGAACCAGCTTCATATACAGAAACACCTTGATCCCATTGCACCTCACTCGTTTGCTTTCTCTCTCCATCCTTCCTTCTCTCCCTCCCTATCTCCCCCTCTCTCTCTCCTCTTTCTCTCTCTCTCTCTCTCTCTCTCTCCTCTCTCTCTCTCTCCTCTCTCTCTCTCTCTCTCTCTCTCTCTCTCTCTCTCTCTCTCTCTCTCTCTCTCTCTCTCTCTCTCTCTCTCTCTCTCTCTCTCTCTCTCTCTCTCTCTCTCTCTCTCTCTCTCTCTCTCTCTTCTCTCCCTCCCCCCCTTCCTTCCTTTTCTCCCTCCCTCCCTATCTCTCTCACTCTCTATTGCGAGATAAACAGAGTTTATGTTTATCCGGTCAAAGACCTTTCATCAGAGCTGGTTAACTGGATGGATAACTAGTGGATGAAAACTATTTATAACTGATGCATCATCAATAACTCACTCTGAGACGTAAGAAGCGAGGTATTGGCTTTTATTGACTGGAAGAATGAACAACACTACATCCTGGGGAATGAGGCTGGGCAACAGGCCTCAATCGCCTTTATACAGGGGTCTGTGGGAGGAGCCACAGGAGCAGTCCAGACAGGTATATGTAGTTCACCACAATAACGTGTGGGCATTCCTGGTACTCTCCATTCCCAATGGTCCCTGAATGAGGATGCAGATAGCAATCAACGTCACTGGGTATGGAGTCACATCAAGGCTAGAATGGGTAAAAATGGGGAATCTTTTTTCATTTGACATCTGTGGTGAACTACATATACCTGTCTGGACACGCTCCCCCCCTGCTGACTGCTCCTGTGGCTCCTCCCACAGACTGTGGCTCCTCCCACAGACTGTGGCTCCTCCCACGGACCCCGGTATAAAGACGATTGGAGGCACTGCTCCTTCCTCAGTCTCCAGGATGTTGTGTGGTGGTCGCTTGCTGCTTGTGCTTTCTTCCAGCCTATAAAAGCCTACCTTAACCCACGTCTCAGAGTTATTGATGGTGCATCAACATCAAAAAGCCAGGTGTTTTTACAGCGATGCACAATCACCATTGCTAACCTGTTTATTCCAGATTTATTCTCTAGATGCCAAATCAGGTGCGAGGTAGACTGAGAGATTGAGAGATCAGAAGCTAATATTGAGTAATGATTAGCAATAAACTACTGTAAAGACTTGTTGAAGAAATTTCTCTTGGATGACAGGTTTAATGGGATCTGGAAAACTTCCCTGGAAAGAGCAGTGAAAGCAGATTCAAAAATAATGTTCAGAAGTGAATTCAAAGACAAATCCATTTGATGGTTTCCAAATCTTCCTGGCTGTAGAAGTACTGATGTTGTCTTCGGTACATCACCAAAGACTCCAGCAAATTTCTAAAGATGGACTGTGGAGAACATTCTAACTGGTTGCATCACTGTCTGGTATGGTGGGGCCATGGCACAGGATCAGAAAAGGCTGCGGAGAGTTGTGAAGTCAGCCAGCTCCATCATTGGCATAAGCCTCCCCAGCATCATAAAGATCTTCAGAAGGCAATGCTTCAAAAAGATAGCATCCATCATTAAAGGTCCTTACCAACCAGGACAGGCCCTCTTCTCATTATTACCATCGGAGAGGAGGTACAGGAGCCTAAAGGTACACACTTAACATTTTAGGAACAGCTGCTCTGCCATCAGATTTCTGAATGGGCAATGAACCCAGGTACACTACTTCACTATTTTTGCATCACTTACTTCCTTTTTTAAATACATATTTCTTATTGTAATATGCAATATTATAGTTTTATGCATTGCACTGTATTGCAATACAACAAATTTCATGATATACTGTATGTCAGTGATAATAAACCTGATTCCGATATATAGAAATCCAAGTACCAGTTCTTTTCTTCTTGAAAGCAAAGCAGAAGGAATGGGTGCTCAGTAACAGCAAAACAAATGTAGAATCACAGAATGGTTAAAACAAGGTAAAAGGCCATTCAGTTCAACAAGTCTGGACTAGCCCTAACCAATCACATCAGACCCACATCCTATTCTGAATTCCCTGCCATAACCCTGCAAATCACATGCTCCACTGTGGGTTGGAACAGGGGGTAGGTGAATTGGCACTTCTCACTTGGACTGCTTGCAGGGGTAGCTGCCGGGAAGGAGGAACGGAGAAGGGAATCACAGAGAGGGCTATCCCTGCAGAAAGCAGAGAGAGGAGGGGAGGTACGGAAGTGTTTGGCTGTAGAATCCATTTGGAAATGGCTGAAGTTGTGGAGAATGATATGTTGGATGTGGAGGCTTTAGGTAAAGACAAGAGGAATTCTATCCCAGTTAAAGCAGCGGGAAGGTGGGGTGAATGATGATGTTCAAGAAATGGAGGAGATGTGAGTGGGGGCAGAATCAATGGTGGAGGAAGGGAAACCTCATTCTGTGAAGAAGGAGGACTTCTCTGATATCTTGGAAAGGAAAGATGCTTCCTGGGAACAGATATGGCAGAGACGAAGGAACTGGGAAAAATGAATAACAAATTTTACAGGAGACAGGGAGGGAAGAAGTATGGTCAGGATAGCCATGGGAATCGGTAGGTTTATAAAGGGCATTGTGAACAGTTTAGATGATGGCATGGACTTGATGGGCCGAAGAGCCTGTTTCTGTGATGTTATAATTGTTAAAAGAGCAGCAGAGAAATTAAGAGAATTCTGCTTTTATGTAGCAAGCTGTTATGAACGTAACTGCAAGGGTGCTGGAAGCAGATTCAATTGTTTCTTTCAAATACTAATTGATTTTATTCTTGCTGAGCCAAGAGAAAAGAATTACTGAGAAGAACAAGCAGGGGAGAACGTGAGAGCTGTCGGGCGGTTCCACCAACAAGCCGACTTCTGCATTGTGGGCTGAGTGGGAGTCAGGAATGATCGCACTAACCTTTACTCATTTGGCCTTTCAATTTACCACTTCACCAGAGGGTTAGCAAAGACCAAGCCTCTGAAAAAGATGTCAGCACAGATTACCAACAGCTCGGATGAAGAAGTGGGTTTGATGGAACACTTTAAAGGCAAGAGCGAGAGAGGCTTTGGGGAGGCCATTCAGGACTTTCCCAGATGAAGGTGCCGTTTGAATCAGTGCCCACCATCCAGGACATGCCCTCTTCACATTACTACCATCAGGGAGGAGCTACAGGAGCCTGAGGTGTGGCACTGTAGGGTAGAGATCAGCACATTGCTTTACCACACCACTGATTTTATTCCCGCTGCCGTCTGGAAGGAACTAACACATCTTTGAGGTTTGAGCACTGAGGTACTAAAGGATGTTTGGATAAGTCCATAGCTTACTGAGAGTGGCAACACATATAGATATTGTTGTAAAGAAACCATTACATAGCACATAGAACAATACCGCGCAGTGCAGGGCCTTCGGCCCACAATGTTGTGCCAACCCTTAAACCCTGCCTCCCATATAACCCCCCCCCCACCTTAAACTTAAGGTATTGTAGTGGTTAGCATAATGCCTTACAGCACCATTGATAGGAAGATCATGGTTCAATTTGTGCCACTCTCTTTAGGGAGTTTGGACGTTCTCCCCATGACTGAGTGGGGTTTCTTCGAGTGTTCCATTTTCCACCGCAGTCCCAAGCTGTACGGTTAGGGTTTAGTGATCTGTGGGCACACTGTTTTGGCACTAGGCCCATGACAACAATTGCAGGCTGGTCAGCACAATCCTCCTGATGTAAAACAACACATTTCACTGTATTTTTTAACGTTTCAATGTACATAAGACAAGTGAAGCAAATCTTTGACTCTTTGACCCACACTCAATGATTCAGGTACAGCTTTTTCCCCTCCACCATCAGGTTTCCGAATGGTCCGTGAACCACCGACTCTCATCATGCTCTTCCCCTTTTGCTCTGTCTGATTTTCGCAGCTTACAGTAATTTTTATGTATTGCACTGTACTGCTGCCACAAAAGAACAACAATTTCATATGTGTCAGTGATAATAAACCTGATTTGGATTCCAATTCCCACAAGATCACTCCAGTCGGTCAGTCGGAGTATTGGCAGCGTTCCTTCAGAATGGAGGTGAATCCTGCCAGGCTTGTTGAGCCATCGGGTTATGGAGGAGGCGAATGTGGGTGTGTTGGAACTGACAGAAGCCTCATTGTGTCATATTTAGTCTGCTGCTCACGGTTCAAAGTAAACTTATTATCGAAGTACGTTGTTGTTGTTGTTACTCTCTGTGCCTTGTGGCACATCGGGCAACAACTTTGCCATTTCTTTAGGATTTGTCTGTTTTTCATGAGGACGACGCTCAACCCAGCGCGGATGGAAAGCGCACAAGGAGCCGGTCGGCTTCAAACCCGAATCCACTCACCTCGAAGTCCGGTGCTGATACCAGCTCAACACCAGCCGGCTAACCCTACACTCACTTGAGATTTGTTTACTTGCAGACATTTACAGGAAAATAATGAAATACAATAGAATTCATGAAAAACTATAAATAGCAAAGACTGACAAATACCCAATGTGCAAAAATATTGAATTGTGAAAGCAATTAAAAAAAATACTGAATTATAGAGTTCTTGAAAGTGGGTCCTTAGGATGTGGAGTCAGTTTAGTGTTGAGATAATTGAAGTAACTCGCAGTAGTACAGGATCCTGATGGTTGAAGGGTAGTAACTGTTCCTGAACTTGGTGCTGCCAGACCTAAGGCTTCTGTCCTTCCTGTCTGATGGTAGCAGCGAGCGGAGAGCATGGTCTGGAAGGTGGGGGAGACGGGATGAGGGATCCCATCTTTGATGAGGGATGCTGATTTCTTGTCGCAGTGCTCCTTGTAAATGTGCTTTTCACATCTGCTCCACCTGGGGGATGGCGGTTGGTGGTTGGGATCAGTGTCGTGGTAGGCACGGTGGTAGCGTCCATCTTCCTGTCACATCTCCTTCTGCTCTTGCAACCAGTGTGCTCACATCAGGGGGGGGCACACCACCAGGCTCAAGGATAGATTCGATCCCGACGCGTGGTAATGTAACGGTCAGCGTAACGCTTCACGGTGCCAGCGATCGGCGTTTATTTCCCGCTGCTGTCTGTAAAGCATTTGTACTTTAACCCCATAACTGCGTGGGTTTCCTCCAGATTCTCCAGTTTCCTCCCACATTCCAAAGACACGGAGTCATGGTTTGCGATTTGCGGGATTCGATGCTGGTGCCGAAAGCGTGGCAGCACTTGCGGGCTGGTCCCAGCACAATCCTCCGTCTGTGTTGGTCATTGACACAAACAACACATCTCACTAAAAACACGAAACGCCGGCAGAACTCAGCAGGCCAGACAGCATCTACGGGAGGAGGTAGTGACGACGTCTCGGGCCGAAACCCTTCATCAGGATGAAGGGTTATGCTCGGGACGAAGGGTCTCGGCCCGAAACGTCGTCACTACCTCCTCCCATAGATGCTGTCTGGCCTGCTGAGTTCTGCCAGCATTTTGTGTTTTTATTTATTTCCAGCATCTGCAGATTCACTCGTGTTGCCAACACATTTCACTTTATGTTCTGATGTTGCAATGTGCATGCAACAAATGAAGGTAATTTTATCTTTAGCTTTAAACTCTTCTTTAATCTTTAATTCTGTTCCATGACTATTGATCGGACATCTTATAAAATAAAGATGAACTACTGGACCTCATAATCTACCTTGTAGATAGATAGATAGATAAATAGATACTTTATTCATCCCCATGGGGAAATTCAACATTTTTTTAAATGTCCCATACACTTGTTGTAGCAAAACTTTAATAAAGTTTTAATAAAAGCATTAATAATAGCTTTAAAAAAAAAGTTCTTAAGTAGTTTACTTAAATACATTAAATACAATCAACCCCGGCACTTTAACATATCTTACTCCTGGCGGTTGAATTGTAAAGCCTAATGGCATTGGGGAGTATTGACCTCTTCATCCTGTCTGAGGAGCATTGCATCGATAGTAACCTGTCGCTGAAACTGCTTCTCTGTCTCTGGATGGTGCTATGTAGAGGATGTTCAGAGTTTTCCATAATTGACCGTAGCCTACTCAGCGCCCTTCGCTCAGCTACCGATGTTATACTCTCCAGTACTTTGCCCACGACAGAGCCCGCCTTCCTTACCAGCTTATTAAGACGTGAGGCGTCCCTCTTCTTAATGCTGCCTCCCCAACACGCCACCACAAAGAAGAGGGCGCTCTCCTTGTGTGACCCTTGCACCTTATTGTCTGCCTGCACTGTACTTTCTCTGTAACTGTAACACTCTATTCTGCATTCTTTTATTGTATTCCATAGTATTACCTCCTTAAGCGCTTTCTAATACATTTTTAAGTGCTCTCACAATATCAAAATAATCTGCTGATTCCAGTTTGGGATTATTCACAAGAGCTCTCAAGAGCTTCGAAAGCTCCTTTCTGCTCCTGCCATTTTTTTGGCCTCAGTTTTATTGTAGAAATACTTTGGAGGCTTTAATAGAATTTTAACAGGTTCTAAAAGTTCATTAGCATCCGCAACGGGGTCATCATCTTCATTATCACCCGTCGCTTGCTGCGGCTCAGTCTTGTTTTGGCGATTCTATTGAGATCACAAGAATCTGGTTTGTCTAAGGTAGGGGTCCCCATCCTGGGGTGCACAGATCCCTCAGTTAATGGTAGGGCTTCATGGCATCAAGAATCCCTGATCTAGGGCCTGGGGTTGGCAGCTTAACCCATTGTTCTTCAACTGCACAGAATTAATATTTTGCAGTGGTGGTCATAAGGCATAATGAATCACTGATGTGATGAAATCATCTGTATGGATGCCATGCAAAAGAGAGTTTTTCACTGTACCTTGATATGTGACGAAAATAAATCCATTCAAGGTAAAGTTAAAGTAAATTTGTTATCAAACTATGTGCATGTCACATATACTGAGATTCTTTTCAGTATATTTCGTTCCCTGAGGTTAATTTTCTTGCAGGCATTCATAATGGATGAAGAAATACAAGGAAAGCTCCACACAAAGACTGACCACTGTACAGAAGAAGGAAACCTGGGTAAATCAATAAACGATACAGAATGCAGAGTACAGCGACAGAAATCACGAAGTGCAACAGGATGAGTAAAACGCAAAGTTCACAGTGAGGCAGATTGAGAGGTCAAGAGATCTGGCCTAGAGTCTTATAACGCACGACAGAAGGGTTAGAGAGGAGAAAATGAAAATCTTTATTACCCAATGTACAGGGGGGGCCTGTATGGAAAGATGTTGGATGAAGAAATCTACTCCACTTCCACAGAGGCAGCAGGGTGGCGTAGCGGTTAGCACGATGTTTTACAGTACAGGAGATACGGGTTCAATTCCCACCGTTGCCCGTAAGAAGTTTGTATGTTCTACCCGTGACCGCATGAATTTCCTCAGATTGCTCCAATTTCTTCCCAGTTGGTAGTTAGTTAGTCATTGTAACTTGTCCTGTGAGTAGGCTGGAGTTAAACTGGCGGATCGCTGGGTGGCACAGCACATAAAGAAACAAACAAACAGATAAAAAAATAAATGAATACTGAGAACATGAGTCTATGAAATTACATCCACCTCAACCTGCTCCGTTTTGGAATGTCTTTTGCATCTTCCCTGGGAATCAGACTCTGAACCCTACCACGATGAGAGATAATCAGATCAAGGTCCAGGAAGCATTGCCCTTGGATAATTAGAACAGCAATGCTTTACACTGCAGCCAGGAAGCAAGTCACAGAGGAGAGAAAAGTGCATCTTTGATGGTCACTTTTGCTGGGAGAGTGGCAGCTGCATTTTCAACTCTCTGGGCTTAATCCCTTCCCCAAACCTTTACACAAATCTCTCCTCATTTACGACAGCTTAAAATCGTTATTTCCCTCCCTGCTTACGTAAGTTACAGTCAAATTTTATCAGGTAATTCTTCTATAAAATGTCTTGTTAATATCCTACATGAAGATACAGTACATTGTAATTTCTTTGTGGAATATTTCTGTTAAAAATTGGCACAATTGCTTGTCACTGACAACATGACCACTGTATGTTGAAGATACCTGCACATTAATATGCTGATAAAGTACGATGCTCCTGAGGTTAGCTGACTCACCAATGCATAACACATTGCTCACTTGTCCCCAATTATGGTAGCAGACCTCTTCCCAAAGTGAGCTGCATCTTCTCAGTGCTGTGACTGTACTCTCAAAATCTATTGCCAAAGTTTGCATGTTTAATACTCATCTCCAGGACATCAAGTCAAGTTTATTGTCATTTAACTATATACTGTACATGTATTTTCTTCAGCAGTTTAACGGGGGCACAACTGAGCAAGTGCGTGTAAGTCGGACCGTGAGGCAGCAGGAGAATTTAAAGAGAACAGTTAGATGGAGCGGGCGACAGAGTAGAGGGAGACAGAGTAGGAAGGCTTTGTCTTGAGAGGCTTCGGCGAGCAGAGGCTGAGGACGAGCTTCACTCCAAGTGAGGTAAGGCCGGGTAAGTTCCTTTAAAAGGAGAAAATTTCAAAAGTTGAGGCAAGTATTGGGTAGGTCATGGCAGCTGAGATCGGCCCCGTGGTTTGTTCATCCTGCAGCATGTGGGAAATCAGGGATACTTCCGGTGTCCCTGACGACAATGTGTGCAGGAAGTGTGTCCAACTGCAGCTTCTGGCAGACCGCACTCAGCATCTGGAGCTGCGATTGGATTCATACTGGAGCATCTGCGATGCTGAGAAAGTCGTGAATAGCACGTTCAGTGAGTTGGCCACACCGCAGGTAAAGGCTACACAGGCAGAAAGAGAAGGGGTGGCCACTAGACAGCGTAGCAGTAGGCAGGTAGTGCAGGAGTCCCCTGAGGTCATCTCCCTCCTAAACAGATATACTGTTTTGGATACTGTTGGGGGAGATGTCTCATCAGGGAAAGGCAGCAGCAGCCGAGTTCATTGCACCATGGGTAGCTCTGCGGCACAGGAGGGAAGGAAAAGGAGTGGGAGAGCTTTAGTGATAGGGGATTTGATTGTAAGGGGAATAGGTAGGCATTTCTGCGGCTGCAAACGAGACTCCAGGATGGTATGTTGCCTCCCTGGTGCAAGGGTCAAGGATGTCTCTGAGCGGCTGCAGGACATTCTGGAATGGAAGGGTGAACAGCCAGTGGTCGTGGTGCCAACAATATAGGTAAAAAACGGGATGAGGTCCTACAAGGTGAATTTAGGGAGTTAGGAGATAAACTAAAAAGTAGGACCACAAAGTTAATAATCTCTGGATTACTACCAGTGCCACGTGCTAGTTAGAGTAGAAATAGGAGGATATTTCAGATGAATACATGGCTTGAAAAATGGTGCAAGGGGGAGGGATTCAAATTCCTGGGGCATTGGAACCAGTTCTGGGGGAGGTGGGACCAGTATAAACAGGACGGTCTGCACCTGGGCTGGACTGGAACCAATGTCCTAGGGGGAGCGTTTGCTACTGCTGTTCAGGCTTTAAACTAATGTGGCAGGGGGATGGGAACAAGTGCAGAGAGACAGAGGGGTGTAAAATGAGGGTAGAAGCAAAAAGTAGTAAGGTGAAAAGTAAAAGTGGCAGGCAGGCAAATCCAGGGTAAAAAGCAAAAAGGGCCACTTTTCAACATAATTGTATAAGGGCTAAGAATGTTGTAAAAACAAGCCTGAAGGCTTTGTGTGTCAATGCGAGGAGCATTCGTAACAAGGTGGATGAATTGAATGTGCAGATAGTTATTCATGAATATGATATAGTTGGGATCACAGAGACATGGCTCCAGGGTGACCAAGGATGGGAGCTCAACATCCAGGGATATTCAATATTCAGGAGGGATAGACAGGAAAGAAAAGGAAGTGGGGTAGCATTGCTGGTTAGAGAGGAGATTAATGCAATAGAAAGGAAGGACGTTAGCCTGGAGGATGTGGAATCGATATGGGTAGAGATTCCCGATTAGGAAAAGGGGAGGTGCAACGAGTCCTGGGTGTCATTGTTCACCAGTCATTGAAGGTGGGCATGCAGGTACAACAGGCAGTGAAAAAGGCAAATGGTATGTTGGCATTCATAGCAAAAGGATTTGAGTACAGGAGCAGGGAGGTTCTACTACAGTTGTACAAGGCCTTGGTGAGACTGCACCTGGAGTATTGTGTGCAGTTTTGGTCCCCTAATCTGAGGAAAGACATTCTTGCCATAGAGGGAGTACAAAGAAGGTTCACCAGATTGATTCCTAGGATGGCAGGACTTTCATATGAAGAAAGACTGGATCGGCTATGCTTATACTCACTGGAATTTAGAAGACTGAGGGGGGGATCTTATTGAAACGTATAAAATTCTAAAGGGATTGGACAGGCTAGATGCAGGAAGATTGTTTCTGATGTTGGGGAAGTCCAGAACGAGGGGGTCACAGTTTAAGGATAAAGGGGAAGCCTTTTAGGACCGAGATGAATAAAAACTTCTTCACACAGAGAGTGGTGAATCTGTGGAATTCTCTGCCACAGGAAACAGTTGAGGCCGGTTCATTGGATATATTTAAGAGGAAGTTAGATATGGCCCTTGTGGCTAAAGGGATCAGGGGGTATGGAGAGAAAGCAGGTACAGGGTTCTGAGTTGGATGATCAGCCGTGATCATACTGAATGGCGGTGCAGGCTCAAAGGGCCGAATGGCCTACTCCTGCACCTATTTTCTATGTTTCTATGTATACCGTCAAATGAGACAAAGTTTCTCCAGACCTGGGTGTAGCGCACGGTTGTACACGTAACACACAATAACTGACGGAAGTAAGGGTAGAATCTACAGATGAATTGCACATAAATCAAAAAAGTGCATAAATTAAATATTGTAAGTTACAGAATGGAGTGACCAGTGACACTTGGATTGCGATGTGGCAGTGATTGCAGAAGCCTAATGGCCTGAGGGAAGAAATCGTTTCTCATCCTGACCGTTCTTATCTCTATGCATTGGA
Source organism: Hemitrygon akajei (assembly GCF_048418815.1). Taxonomy (NCBI): domain Eukaryota; kingdom Metazoa; phylum Chordata; class Chondrichthyes; order Myliobatiformes; family Dasyatidae; genus Hemitrygon; species Hemitrygon akajei. The sequence continues at coordinate 7,147,785 of NC_133142.1, forward strand.
GTCTCCTGCCTGATGGTAGAATGTCAGCTGACATAGAGTTCAAGTTGACATGCCAATTCTGAGAGAATGTTATATGAACAGACTTGCTTCCTTTTGGATGAGTCATCAAGATTAAGGAATTTTCTCACCTATCATGTGCTAAATCAAAGTCGAGTTTATTGTCATCTACACAAGTTCCTGTTTACACAGGTGCAATGAAAACCTTACTTGCACCCGTATCACAGGCATCAGGCTCAGAACATTCACAAGAAAATCAAAATTTAACAACATTATTCAGACAAAATTATACAAGAAAATGCAATCAGAACAAAATAAAAATCCACTGTAGATCGAAGTAGGGTGAAAGTGTTGCTAAAATCAAGTAGTGATTAGGCTGGTTCAAGAGCCCTGTGGCTGAAGGGACGTAGCTGTTCTTGAACCTGGTGGAGTGGGACTTCAGGCTTCTGTACCTCCTGCTTAATGGTAGCTGCGAAAAGATCACATGGTCTGGATGGTGGAGGATCTTTGATGACAGTGGCTCCCTTCTTGAGGCAGTACCTCCAAAAGACATGACTGATGGTGGGGTTGGATTTGTCCATGATGTATTGGGCAGAGTCCTCTACTCTTCACAACTTCTGACGTCCCTGTGTATTTGAATTTCCACAGCAGACCAATAATTAGGATACAACCAGTTACGATGCTCTCAACATGACATCTGTAGAAGATAGTTTGAATGTTTGGTGTCCTTATGAAAATAAAGACACAGTTGTACCTTCCTTGTGATTGCATGTATGTGCTGGATTCAGGGAAGGTCATCAATGTGTTAACACCAGGAACTTAAAGCTGCTGACCCTCTCCACTGTCAATCCCTCAATGCAAGCTGGTGCATATTCACTGTCCTTCCCCTTTCTGAAGTCAACAATCAGTTTTCGAATCACTGATGTTGACCGAAAGGCTGTTGATAAAGCCACAAATGGCTCTAGAAGGCAAGTTAGTGCCTATATTTAAAATGGAGGCTTGTAGGTTATTGATTAGTGAGGGTATCATAGTTTCTGGCAAGGTTCCCAAACTGGGGTCCACAGACCCCTTGCTTAATGGTATTCAACCTTGGCATAAAAAAGGTTTGGGAACCCCTGGCTTACAGGAGAAGGCAGACGAATGGGATTGAAACAGAAATAAATCAGCCATGTTTGAATGGGGAGGGGCAAACTCAATGGGCTGAATGGCCTAATTCTATTTCTATCTCTTATGGTTTTTGTCATGGTCCCAAATGAACAGCGGCAGGCATCTGTGTTTTGGCACTCCAGTCCCCGGAGTGTGGTTAGCAGCCGCTGTCCCTTTAACACTCAGTCTCCCAAGTTCCTGATCTACCCAGTTCTTCCTACACCCATCCCAGCCCCCATCACCTTGCTAGTTTTCCCTTCTGCACCCACTCCATCTGCCCATCACCCTCATGTTCCTCCCATTGGGTCCCCTCCTCTGTGAGGCTCAGATTAGCAAATATTGACTGCCACATTCTTTCATGGAAAGCCTGTACCTGCAGGCCTCGTGCTGAGCAATCAGTGCTCAATCATAGGAGTTCTTGTATTTCTAGTACAACTATTTGTGATTCATCTACCCTCCCCAACTCCCTCACTTGATTCAACCTTCCTGTCCTATCAAATCCCATCATCTGTAGCCCTTTGTGGACACCACCTATCACCTCCCAGCCTCTGGGGTCACTATCTCCACTCTCTCCTCCTCCATCTGCCTATCACCCTCCTCACCTGTATCCACCTATCACTTGCCACCCTTTCCTTTCACACCTCGACATCGCTATCTCCCCTCTGTCATTCAGTCCGGGTGAAGTGTCTCCACCTGAAAGGCCAATTGCCCATTTCCCTCGGAAGATGTTGTTTGACCCTGCTGTAGTGTAGTTTATCTGTCCCACCCCAGAGGTATATTCCGTAGCCTAATAGCAAGAGACTAAAGAGGCAGAATAATCCTCTCGCTTTGCTGGAGTGTTCAGGTAGTCTACCCTGACCTCCATTAGATTTAATGTTTCTTTAAAAGAATTTTAATGCTGAAAACGTTAAACAAAATGAGACTGTTCTTTAAAAAAAAGAGGAAGACAGAGAGAAAGAGAGAGAGAGAGACTGTTAAAAACAAAGACAGCCAGTTATGTTGGCAAACAAGAGAAAATCTGCAGACGCTGGAAATACAAGCAACACACACAAAATGCTGGAGCAGTATCTATGGAAAAGAATGCATTTGACATTTCAGGCCAACACCCTTCAGCAGGACTTTTTATAATAATATTTATGTTGGCAATTCTTTTTATACAAAGAGAGTGAGAGACCATTAAAACAACGAGGAAGACAGTTATAACATTGATGATTGTTTTTATGTTTATGTAAGGAGCAAATAGACATGCTATGGGTAAAGTGAACTGTATCGCTCTACATCAGTGACTGTAATTTCAATGCAGTACTATAGACAAGTACATATCTAGTTTTTCAGGAGGGAGGATGTAGTGGTAGTTAATTCCTATGCCACTCAATTAGCCCCTCCCATGTGGAAGGAGTTGACATACAGCACAAGCAGGGTTATTAATAATGTTCATTTGAATATCTGGTATGCTGGCGTCTTGGCGTGGCTCTGCATTATTCCTCAATATCGAATGCAACTCCTGCTGAGTTCCTCCAGCACCTTGCTGGTTGTCCCATCCCCACTCAGTCTTGCAAGTGCAGAGAGTTCAGTGCCATCCTTGTCCACTGGGCAGATGCTCCTCTGTGAATAGTCAGTGCCAATGCGTTTTCCACCAGACAAGTCTCCATTTCCACGTCATGCAAGGTAGTAATTAAACAAGCCTATGAAATGCTGGTGTACGCAGCAGTCACTTGGCTCTCTCTTGTCAGTAGCTTGCCAGCCTCTTTATCAATGGGCTTTTTCAGCCAACGCACCTCACTTTGCTGGCCTGCCTGTCCTTACGTAGATCACAGAACCACAGTGCAGCATAGGAACAGGCCCTTCATCCCAAAATGGCTGCCTCAAACACAAGGCTGAATGAAACAAATCACCTTCTGCCTGCACATGACATACATCCCTCCACTCCCTGCATAAACAGCCCCTTAAAAACCACTGAGATACATAAAGAACACTGCAGATGCTGGAAATCTGGATGAATACACACAAAACCCGGAGGATCTCCACAGATCAGGCAGCGTCTGGCCCTGATGAAGAGTCCCAGCCCAAAACGTCAGCTGTTCATTCCCCTCCATAGATACTGCTTGACCTACTGAGTTCCTCCAGCGTTTTGTGTGTACGGATCTTAAACGCCACCGTCAAGTCTGTTCCCACCAGGAAATACTGCAACCACATTTCTTCATCCAGCTGGAGCCCCAGCCTGACTCCTGTTAAAATTCTGTGGTTTAAATCGCATCCCAGAGACTTGAACACCGGCATTCCAATGAAGTGTAAGGAATGTTGCTCTCTCAGCGGTTAGTCAAAGTTCTAAGTACAGTTATTATCAAAGTATATATACATTATACAACCTTGAGATTCGTCTCATTACAGGCAGCCACAAAACAAAGAAAGCCAATAGAACCCATAAAAATAGATTGTCAAAGACCCAACGTCCAGAGAGGGGAAAATGTGATACAAACAATAAAAGTAAGAGACACAAAATGCCAGTGGAACGCAGCAGGCCAGGCAGCATCTATAGGAAGAAGTACAGTTGACGTTTCTGGCCGAGACCCTTTGTCAGGACTAACTGAAAGAAGAGATTTGAAAGTGGGAGGGGGAGGGGGAGATCCGAAATGATAGGAGAAGACAGGAGGGGGTGGGGTGAAGCCAAGAGCTGGAAAAGCTCGATGGGAGAGACAATAAAAGTCAGCAAATGGTGTTCAGAACTGAAGTTTTGTGAAAGACATGGAGTCTGGCATTACTGCAGTTGGAACAGGCCACAGCCTCAGTTCAGTGCTGAGTTGACTAAACGTTACTGAGTAGCGAGCAGAACCGACGCTCTTCCCACCTCCAGTCCCGCCACCCTGACCTTTTCAGTCTGGCCCGGTGCTTAAATCGTCCAAACATCGGGTCACTCCCCGATCTTGGACCCTGCTGCCATGATTTGCCCTGTACCTGACCTTTCTAATTCAGCGCAGCATATAAACCAATCGGACATCGGGACTTTCCTCGCTCTTGGGAACGCCATGACTCTGCCTTGGCTGAGCTTTGACTCCACCTCTGCCCTCACTTGTCTCGACCGTGCCTTCCCTGAGCTGTCACCTCTGCCACCGCTCACTTCCGCTTTCCTCTGCCATTTCTTACCATACATAATAACTCAAGGCACTGACCTCCAGGGAGGATGTCAAAAAGGAGAGTTCAACCCTTTTCTCAGTCACCACACTGAGTGTTGGTGGTGGAGGGAGTGAGGGCTTAGGGTGGTTGATGAGATATCAGTCAAGTGACCTATTTTTCTCTGTCTTGGCCCACAATGTCACTTGCTGATTCCCCTCCGTAGATGCTGCCTGACCTGCTGAGCTCCTCCAATGCTTTGTGTGTGTGTTGCTCTGGATATTCACTGTCTGCAGAATCTCTTGTCTTTATGCTTCACTCCGCTCTGCATGGTAGTGTAGTGGCTAGCTGTAGGGTGAAGGGTTAACTTACTTACTGGTCGAAAGCTGCTTCCATGGTTCCGGTAGCTGATTGGCCTGTTCAAAAGTTGATTGGTGTGATTTCAAGCACTTAGGCTTGGAGACGCCAGAAACGGTCGTGAGTGAAATAGAAACAATTTCAACATTTCTGCAAGTTAGGAATTATGAAGAATCTGAAGGTATCTACAATCATCTTGAATGTTACAATGAAACTGAAGATTTGGAGGTTTGTCTGAAGCATTCAAGATGATTGTATGATTGTAGTCTGTGCTGATTTTGCTCATTTACAGTCAATCAGAAGAATATGACAGATGAATTCCTCTGTCGATATGTAACTATTGGGAATTAATACTCAGTTTTATAATACTACAGTAGTATTGGTAGTGTTATAATTTGTTCTGTATTCCATTTAAATACATAAATAGTTACTCAGTTCAACAAGTTTGGTGTTTTCATACCTTTTGACAATTTCCATGAAATTCAGCTGGTTAGGGCAGTTGCCTAATTGGGGCAAAATGTACTGGTCCCGATGTGTCCCAATTAACTGGAATCCACTGTACTGGTCTTATTTCCACACTTCATTACAAGGAAGACCATAACTACAAGATGCCAGGCAGGTTCAATCTCTGGAGAGTACTTACTGGTCTTTTCCGGTTCAGGATCCAGAGTTAAACAACGATGCCCAATTTTTTTGTTTGGTACCTTGTTTAGGTTCTTCACCTGGTCTGACACTGTCTGCAATCATCAGTTAAACAAGACAATGGGGAGGCTGCACTTGGAGCACCAGGTACCATTTTGGTCACTTTGTTATTACAAAAATGTTATTAATCTGTGAATGCAGAAAAGATTTCCATAAGATATAGGAGCAGAAGTAGGCCATTTGGCCCATTGAGTCTGCTCTGCCATTTCATCATGGGCTGATCCAATTGTTCCAGTCTTTCAGTAGAATATTGGAACATACACAGACTCAGTGGCCACATTATGAGCTGCACCTGTACATCTGCTCTTTAAGACAAATATAGAATCATAGAGTCATAGAAAATTCAGCACAGGTGCAGGTCCTTTGGCCCGTCTAGTCCATGCTGAATCATTTCTAATATCTAATACCTAATCAACAACTCATTGCGTAAAAGCATGCAGCCATGGTCAAGAGGTTCAGTTGTTCAGACCAAACATCAGAATGGGGAAGGAATGTGATCTATGTGACTTTGACAGTGTTGGTGCCAGAGGGGGTGGTTTGAGTATCTCAGAAACTGGTGAGCTCCTGGGATTCTCCTGCACAGCAGTCTCTAGAACTTACAGAAAATGGTTCCAAAAAAAAACATCCAGTAAGTGGAAGTTCTGTAAGAGAAAATGCCTTGTTAATGAGAGAGGTCAGAAGAGAATGGCTAGACTGGTTCAAGCTGACAGGGAGGTGACAGTAACTCAAAGAACCACACAAGAGTGGTGTGCAGAACAGCATCTCTGAATGCACAACATGTCGAATCTTGAAGTGGATGGGCTACAGCAGCAGAAGTTTCAATGCTGTGCCCACATTATTAGGTCAATTCCTGTACCTAATGAAGTGGTAACTGAGCATGCATAGAACGTGGGCCCTGAAACATAGAACACTGCAGCACGCCACGGGGCGATTCAAAGGCTGATTTGATCTTACACTTTATTGTTTACCTGCTCTGTGCTTTCTCTGACCCAAGATGTCTGGACTTGATGGCCCAATTTCCAAGGAATGGTTACATAAATTAGGAATTGACTCCCTGGAATGTAGGATATTGAGGGATGACATGATAGGGCTATACAAGATCATGAGGGAGATAGACAGGGTGAAAGCACGTAGTTCTTTTCTCAGGGAGGGGGTGCTAAAATCAAGAATGTATAGGTTTAAGGTCAGAGGTGAGAGATTTATAAATGACACCGGGGTAGCCTATGCATTTTGGTGTGTATTTGGATGGAGATGCCTCAAGTACAATAACAAGACTATAAGGCAAAGGAGCAGCTACTCAGCCCTGCTTCACTGTCCCACCATGGCTGATTTATTTTCCTTCTCAACTGTATTCTTCTGCCTTCTCCCCATAAGCTTTGACACCCTGATTAATCAAAAACCTATCAACCTCCACTTCAAATGTACCCAGTGACCTGGCCTCCACAGCCATCTGTGGCAATGAATTCCACAGACTCACCACACCCTGGCTAAAGAAATTCCTCCTCATCTCTGTTCTAAAGGGACATTCTTCAATTCTGACGCTGTGCCCTCTGGTCCTAGACTCCCCCACTACAGTAAATATCCTCTCCACATCTACTCTCTCTAGCCCTTTCAATAGTCAATAAGTTTCAATGAGATTCCCCCCTCATTCTTCTAGACTCCAGCGGGGACAGACCCAGATCCATCAAATGCTCCTCAAATGTTAGCCCTTTCATTGCTGGGTTCTCGTGAGCTTCCTTTGGACCCAACGTAATGGTGGCTAAGGTAGCCATGTTATGAATATTTAAAACCCAAATAGACCAGTACATGGATAGGAAGGGTTGAGCAGGCTGCTTGCCAAATATGGGTAGATGGGACTGACTCACTGGGCATCAGGGTCAGCATGAGGAAGTTGGGCTGAAGGACCTGTTTCTGTGCTGTATGACCATTTGACTATTATTGATTCGAAATGGAGAATTCGTCCTGGCCCCATGGTGATGTCATCTCCTGAATCAGTGCATTTGGAAGGATTGTCCTCCTTGAAGAGTGTTACAGAACCTCACTCTGCAAACAACCTTCAAGTATCTGGAGATACAGCTCTGTGGCGGTACGGTAGGGTAGTGGTTAGCGTAATGCTATTACAGTGGCCTGGTTCAATTCCCACCACTGTCTGTAAGGAGTTTGTACGTTGACTGTGTGGGTTTCCTGTGGGAGAAAACCAGAGCACCTGGAGGAAACCCATGTGGTCAACATCCAAAATCCTTATCAGAATCAGAACAGGTTTAATATCGGTGACACACGTCATGAAATTTGTTGTCTTTGTGGCAGCAGTTCATAATAATAAAAACCGGGGTGGCTCAATAGCGTAGTGGTTAGCACAACGTTTTACAGTGCCGGCAGCCCAGGTTCAATTCCCACTGCTGCCCGTACATTCTTCTTGTGACTGCATGGTTGCCTCTGGGTGCTCTGGTTTCTGCCCACAATCCAAAAATGTACCGGGTGGTAGGTTAATCGGTTATTGTAAGTTGTCCCATGATTAGACTAGGATTAAATTGGGGGAATTGCTGGGCGGTGCAGTTCGAGGGGCTGGAAAGGCCTAGTTCGCACTGTATCTCAACGAAGAAATAAAATTTTCAAACTGTGAATTATGTATACTTACTGTAATTAACAGTTTTTATTATTATGTATTGCAATGTACTGCTGCCAAAAACAAGAGATTTCACGACATATGCTGCTGATATTAAACCTGATTCTGATTCTGACAAGGAGTTTGTACGTTGACCATGTGGGTTTCCTCCGGGTGCTCTGGTTTCCTCCCACATTCCAAAGACGTATGGGCCGGCAGGTTAATTGGTTACATGGGTGTAACTGAGTGGTGTGGGCTCGATGGCCAGAATGGCCTATTACTGTGCTGCATCTCTAAATAAATCTCTCATGTAAAATACTAAAGCAAACCCGTAGAACCTGTCTTGCGATGTGCCAAGTTGCAGCTTAATTATTTCACCACATAAATATTGCACTTGCATCTATTTCCAATATGTTCCTGCAGAATAATGCAACACCTTGAGGCAGTCTCTGGAGCCCTCCGGACTATCGTGCAGAGAAGAAGACTTCTTAGATATGCTGCCGAGTTCCTTCACGTAACATCAGTACATTTATTGCATTTATTTTACATTACAATTTGCACCAAATACTTGATAGTTAAGATTCCGAATGTGCTGATTTGACCCGAGCAGGCTAAAATCGGTCAGAGCAAAACTTACATCATATTTTCTGAGGTTAGGTCAAAGCCTTGTGATAGTCAGAATCAGAATCAAGTTTATTATCACTGACATATGCTGTGAAATTTTGTTTGCTTTGCAGCAGCAATACAGTGCAAGGCATGAAAACTTCCATAAGTTACAATGAAAAGTATTAAATTATGGAAGTAATGCAAAAAGAGTACAAAATAGTGAGGTAGTGTGCTGGACTCCTCAAAAATCTCATGGCAGGAGGTGGGGGGGGGGGGTGTAAGAAGCTATAACTAAAATGGGTTGCTGAACACCTACGCTCGGTCCACCAGAGAAAGCAGGATCTCCCAGCAGCCACATATTTTAATTCCACGTCCCATTCCCATTCTGATATGTCTATCCATGGCCTCCTCTACTGTCCAAATGAATCCAAACTCAGGTTGGAGGAACAACACCTTATATACCGGCTGGGTAGCCTCCAACCTGATGGCATGAACATTGACTTCTCTAACTTCCGTTAATGCCCCTCCTCCCCTTCTTACCCCATCCCTGACATATTTAGTTGTTTGCCTGTTCTCCATCTCCCTCTGGTGCTTCCCCCCCTCTTTCTTTCTCCCGAGGCCTCCCGTCCCATGATCCTTTCCCTTCTCCAGCTCTGTATCACTTTCGCCAATCACCTTTCCAGCCCCTTAGCTTCATCCCACTCCCTCTGGTCTTCTCCTATCATTTCGTATTTCCCCCTCCCCCCACTACTTTCAAATTTCTTACTATCTTTCCTTTCAGTTAGTCCTGACGAAGGGTCTTGGCCCGAAAGGTTGACAGCGCTTCTCCCTATAGATGCTGCCTGGCCTGCTGTGTTCCACCAGCATTTTGTGTGTGTTGTTGTTTGAATTTCCAGCATCTGCAGATTTCTTGGTGTTTGCTCACTAAAATGGGTCTTCATGCTCTTGTACCTCCTCCCTGATGGTAGCTGTTATGTTCTGTAACTTCAAAAAATTAAACTAATTCAAAGGAAGACACAGGAGTCTGAAATGCTGGTCGAACTTCCTGTTTTCTTTAAGCGAGGTGTGCGTGATGATGTACTGCATTCAATTCACATATCTATCCATATAACCTCTAATGAATTATTTAAATGAACAAGAATGCTTAATCATAATATATATACAAGATTACTCAAATATTACAGGAACAGTAGCAACGCGAAGAGGGCATGCCCTGGGTGGCGAGGGTCCTTTATGCTGGATGCCACCTTCTTGAGGTAGTGCCTTTACAAAGGATATTTATGATCAAAGTATGTGTACTATACACATCCGTGAGATTTATCTTCTTGCAGGCAGCCACAAAGGGAAGAAACGCAACAGAACTGATGAAAAAACCTACTTCACAAAGACAGTCATCCATCCAACGTGTGAAAAAGAAAGAACAAATCGAGCAAATAGTCAAATTGATTTTGTTATCAAAGTTCAAATTAAACTTTATTATCAAAGTACATATATGTCACCACATACAACCCTGAGATTCACATTCTTGTCGGCATACTCAACAAATCTATAGAATGATAACTACAACAAAATAAATGAAAGACTGCCTGGCGTTTTGCATTCAACCGAAGTGCAGAAGACAACAAACTGTGCAAACTCAAAAAGAAAGGAATAATAATAAATAGGCAGTAAATATTGAGAATGAGATGAAGAATCCTTAAAAGTAAGTCCATTGGTTGTGGGGACATTTCAATGAAGGGGAAAGTGAAGTTGAGTGAAGTTATCCCCTGTTCAAGAGCCTAATGGTTGATGGTTATTATGCTATAGATTTATTGAGTATGCCTGCAAGAAACTGAACCTCATGGATGTATATGGTAATGTATATGATATGATGTATATGATAATAAAGTTTACTTTGACTTTGAACATTATGGAATAACATGGATGGACTGTTTATTTTTAATTGGACCAGCTAATGCTTTTATTCCATTGTGTTTGTTTTATTTTATGTTGGATGTAGGACTGAAGTCAGATTTTGACCGACCTGTGGCTCTGCCTCAATGCAATGTGATGGCATAGTTGTTACTTCCCTGCAACCTACACAGTAAGTGGTCCAGAGGGTGAACCTGATGTATCTCAAGTATGTGTCTGACATGAGGAAAGAACTGCAAAACGCTTATGAGCTAGCAGCAGTTTCTGCTACCGAGCAAAGCCAAGGAAACAAGAGGAGACACAATCAAAAGATTGGATCCTCTCAACTGATGCCTGGAGAATTGATAAGAAATTTTGGGCTACCGGGGAAGCATAAGTTGGCTGACCACTGGGTGTCTAGTGGAGGGTCAGCTGCCAAGTTTGCCAGTTTTCTGGGCGAAGCCAGAAGATGGGACTGGTCCTGTCAAAATTCTCCATCAGAATCACCTTTTACCCATAGGGCAGGAAATATGCATTGACACAGAGCTTAAGGTGGAACCAATGGAGATTAGGAGAACTCTGCACACTGCAGTGAGGGGAAACCGGGCTCCAATGTAAGTGGGGATGAAGTTGAGTTCAGTCAGGTAGCCAAGGACTGAGGCACCATTAGGTACGAGTGATAGACAGGGGGCGAGGCATCCCCATAAAACAGGAACAGTCACAAGAAGTGCCTAAGGCTAACAAAACTGACAAAGAGATAAGAAGGTCTCAGAGAGTCAGGAAACCCCCATGTAGGCTGGCATATGATGCAGCAGGGAAGCAGAGTGCTACATCCATCCCAGTAGAGATACGTTACTAAATGGATTGGGGGTCCTGAAATCATGAAATTCATTTGAATACTATGTTACTAATAATGGTTTAATTAGTTCCAAAATAATGAGGACATGACTATGTTTGGTGGGGGGAGAATGTAATGCCCTGGTTAAGATTTCTACTGCTATGCTGTGAGGTATTTTGTTTTAGCTGTTTACTGTGAAAGTGGTGTGTCATGCTGGAAAAAGCGTTTTGGCTCCGGCTGAAGACAAGGAGCCACGTTGTCCAACTTTGGAATGTTGCGTCAGCCAATCAGGATTGTGGGATGTGAGAGAAGGTTCGAGAGAGCTGGGCGGGAGGAGCGTTCCGAATGAGAGTAGTCGTGTTTGGGGTCTTTAGGTGAGAGGTGCGCAGAGAAGAGCACCGCAGAAGACATACAGAGGATCTCATCCAAAGGGGAGACCCGATTACAAGGATTGCTTCACGAGGCACAGGAATCCGAGAAAGGAGGTTCTACCTGTGTGTGGTGAACTACATATACCTGTCTGGACTGCTCCTGTGGCTCCTCCCACAGACCCCTGTATAAATGCGATTGAGGCCTGAGCCCGGCCTCATTCTCCAGGATGTAGTGTTGTTCATTCTTCCAGTCAATAAAAGCCGATATCTCGCTTCTTACGTCTCAGAGTGAGTTATTGATGGTGCATCAATGTGTTTGGTGATGAGAATTCGGTGCGTCAGTAAAGTGGTGCACCCAACTGCTACAGAGCTCCAATGTTTATATGCACATTGGACTGGGATAACGGTAATGCTATCTTCCAATTTCTTTCTCTGTTATCTGTTTGATAAAGTTGAAAATTGGTGAATATACTTGCTTCATAATTTTATGCCGGCGTACTATCTGTCATTTCTGGGTTACTGTTAACTGTGTATGGACATTCACTCAGATCAAGTTTCTTTTCATCAGAACATCCCAATGTCTCTGTTTGGCTGAACCCCAAATCATACCGGCCCTTGACATGTGTTGCTTGAGAAAGGTGGCCTTCTCTCTGCTGAGTGACGTGGCTGTTAGTAGAGTTAGCTAATGAGTTGGTGTACGAGCCCTGGCGGCAGGGTTGCATACCATACTCTGCATGATAAAAATCTACAAACCTCATCCTAAACCTATAGATAGATAGATAGACAGACAGATACTTTATTGATCCCAAAGTGTCACAGTAGCACTACAAGTGCACAGATATCAATATCAAAAGAGAAGTAGAAAGAGTAAAAAAATAAACAGTCTAGCAGGAGGGGGTCATCACTTCCCCGGCTATAGGTTAACTCATTATAGACCCTAATGGCCGAGGGTAAGAATGACCTCATATAGTGCTCTTTGTCTTAATGCAGTTGTCTCAGTCTATTACTAAAAGTGCTCCTCTGTTCAGCCAAGGTGGCATGCAGAGGGTGAGAAATATTGTCCAGAATTGCCAGAAATGTCTGTAGGGTCCTTTGTTCTACCACAGCCTCCGGTGTGTCCAGTTTGACTCCTATAACAGAGCCAGCCTTTCTAATCAGTTTATTGAGCCTGTTGGCATCACCTGTGTTGATGTCATTGCCCAGGCACACCATCACATAACAGATTGTACTGGCTACAACAGACTGGAAGAACATGTGAAGGAGAGGCCTGTATACTCCAAAGGACCTCAGTCTCCTCAGGAAGTAGAGGCAACTCTGACCCTTCTTGTATACAGCATCTGTGTTGGTGCTCCACTCAAGTCTGTCATCCAGGTGCACCCCCAGGTACTATACCCTCTAGTTTTTGAATCTCTAACCTTGGGTAAAAGACTAAGTGTGTTCACCCTATCTACACCTCTCTGTAAGATCATCTCTCAGTCTTCTATGCTCCAAGAATAAACAGTCGACACTTCAGGCCATGACCCTTTAAGACCAGTCATAGACCTTTCAGATCAGGAACTGTACAACAGAACTGTGAAGGAGAGAAAGCAAGCTAGTTAAGAAATGGCAGGAAAACAGCTTGGTAGTGGACATGATTGCTACGTTAACAGACTGCACAATCTCTCACTGTGAACTATATCATTGAGATTCAGTTTTATTCAGCTTTGTATGTTCTGGCAGAAGAACTCAGGGAGCTGTATCTTACAGCCAACTTGTGAGAAGGACTGGATCAGAGATAAATCTTTATGAATAATGTACACCAACATTGTCTCACATAGATAAAGGTTAAAAAGGGAAGGAGGAAGAAATAAATATATTTATATAATGCAACTTAACACTGTGCTTTACGAGTGGTTTGCAGAGTGGTTCCTAAACAGTTACAGTGGTGTAAAGATATTGGTTTTATGGAGGAGGGGACAGCAGCCATTTTATGCACATCAGGATCCCATAGAACAGAATTCCCTGCTGGACGCTGAGAACTTAAAGTACTGTAGGTCTACCCCATCAGTGAGTTACTCCTTGGCAGAGAAACTGAAAGAGCTGGACTTGATGCTGCCTGCATCAGAGAGGAGGCAGAGTCGGTGTTGGAAGGCGGTGTGCAGTCTAACAGCGAGCGATCATTTTAGTCTCTTTTCTTGTGATCACAAGACCCTGCTGGACATTGTTAACGTGGAATGCCACAAATCCAAGTCACTGGTTTAATGGCGGATGGCAGGGAGCTGTGTGGCCTCAGTAGTAGCGAGCACTAGGCCTAAAGCCTCAGTGTCGCCTGTTTACAGCTACCCAGAAGAGAGGTGTCAGAGTCAGTGTGGCGTGTTGTCTAAGCTGGAGTCAGTGCTGCCCCCAGTGTTCATTTGGCAAATGACAAGCCATATTGTATTTGAATGCAGATTTCTGTAACATTCATTGACTCAGGGTCTTGGACTATGTTTTTTTTTGTGTTTGTATTTTACTGATATACATGCTTGCTATCTTATATGTGCTAAACGTGCCTTGTGCTGTGTGTGACTGTTAGTACTGTGTTTTGCACCTTGGCCCAAAGGAACACTGTTTCAGTTGGCTGTATCCATGGGTGTTCATGTACAGCTGAATGACATTTAAATCTGATCTACTGAAATATTTTGAAGTAGGATAAGATATTGGTGAGTCTATTTGTACAGCTTTAGTCACCTACCTGCAGAAAATATATTAATAAGCTTGAAAGAGTACAGAAAAAATTTGGAAGGATGTTGCTGGGACTTGAGGACCTGCGTTAAAGGAAAGGGTTGAATAAGTTAGGACGTTATTCCCTGGAGTGTAGAACTAGAGATCATAGGTTAAGGGTGTAAGGTGAAATATATAAGATGAACTTGAGGGGTAACTACTTCATTCAGTGAGTGGTGTGTGTGGAATAAGCTGCCAGCAGAAGTGGTGGACGAGGGTCCAATCGTAACATTTAAGAGAAGTTTGGATAAATTCATGTATGAGAAGGGGATAGACAGCTATGGTCTGGGTGGATGTAGATGAGACTAGAGACAGAACAAGAGGTCAGCATGAATTAGATGGGCTGATAGGCCTGTTTCTGTGCTATAGTACTCTACATCTGAAAGGTAAGGGCCCTGTAGCAGCTTATAATTCCAAGTTCAAAGTTCACAGTACATTTATTATCAAAGTGTGTATACCTTAACAACCTTGACATTTGTCTCCTTACAGGCAGTCACAAAACAAAGAAACGCAATAGAACCCATTAAAACATGAAGACTGTCAAACGTTCATTATGCAGAGAAAAGGAAAAAAAACCATGGAGGCAATAACTGAAAGCAAATAGCGTTCTGAACTGACGTCCACAAAGAGTCCGAAAGTCATGTCATGTCATGGAGAATTGTAAGGAGGTGGTGGTAAACACAAGAAAATCTGCAGATGCTGGAGATTCTTCTCATCTTGTTTTCTAGTTCTGATGAAGGGTCTCGGCCCAAAACCTCAACTGTTTATTCGTTTCCATAGATGCTGTCTTGCCTGCTGAGTTCGTCCAGCATTTGTGTGTTTTGCCAGAGGTAGCAGCAAACTATTCTTGCGTTGAGGCGTAAATTTATTAACAAAGCAAATATATGTTGCCCTATGCTACCTTGAGATTCATGTTCTTGCAGGTGTTTACGGGGGAAAAGAAATACAACAGAATTTTATGGAAAACTATACATAAACAGACAAGTAACAAATGTGTAAATGAGGAGAAAAAGTGCGTACCACTAGGGTGCGGGAGCCAGCCTGAATGTAAAAGGACAAAATGAGAGAGGCTTTGCAACGTGTGGTGCCCTGGGGGACCTCAGTGAGGAGAGGTGAGTTATAACTCCTTAGGGAGGCATGTATGCCCCTTTGAAGAAAATTGTAGCCTTTGAAAACCGAATAGGGAATCTATCATTTGAATTTTTATTTCACTGGTTTGTATCTTTTCATCTCAGGGAACAATAATTACAGTTCGTGAAGTTCGTATCAGAAATTTATATGTTCATAAAACATTCCCCTCAACTCTTTTCCTTCTGATGTTAACACTTTCATGTACCGCTTCGCTTACCACAATGGTTAAATTTTCCTTCAGTGAGGATATTGCATTAAAGTTCAAAGTAACTTTATATCATCGCGTACAACCCTGAGATTTATTTTCTTGTGGGCATTCTCAACAAATCTATAGAATAGTACAAAAGACAACAAACTGTGCAAATGCAAATATAAATAAATGGCATTAAATAACGAGAACCTGAGATAAAGAGTCCTTAAAGTGAGATCATTGGTTGTGGGAACACCTCAATGATGGGGCAAGTGAGTGTGGTTATCCCCTTTCGTTTAAGAGCCTGATGGCTGTGGGGTAGTAACTGTTATTGAACCTGGTGGTCTGAGTTCTAAGGTTCTTGGACCTTCTACCTGATGGCACCAGCAAGAAGAGAGCGTGGCCTGGGTAGTGAGGATCTCTGATGATGGATGCTACGTTCCTACGACAACATTTCATGTAGACGTGCTCAGTAGTTGGGAGGACTTTATCCATGCTTTACAGGGCTGAATCCCCTACCTTTTGTAGGATTTGCCATTCAGAGGCATTGGTATTTCCAAACCAGGCCATAATACAGCCAGTCAACACGCTCTCCACTGCACATCTACGGAAGTCTGTCAAAGTTTTAGATGTTGTCCCAAATCTCTGCAAACTCCTAAGGAAGTAGAGGTGCTGTCGTGCTTTCTTCACGGTTGCACATATGTGCTGTGTCCAGGACAGACCCTCTGAAATAGTAACAACTAGGAATTTCAAGTGGCTGACTCACTCCACCTCTGATCCTCCGATGAGAAGTGGCTCATGGACCTCTAGCTTTCCTCTCCTGAAGCCTATAATCAGTTCCTGGGTCTTATTGAATTCAGTGAAAGGTTGCTGTTGTGACACCACTCAGACAAATTTTCAATCTCCCTCCTGTACACTGATTCATCACCACCTTTGATATGACCCACAAGAGAGTTGTCATCAGCAAATCTGAATGGAGCATTGGAATTGTGCTTAGCTCAAGAGTAAAAGGAGAACACTCCTTTCCTTGGTTATAAAGATAAAGGTTAGCATTTTTGTCACATCATCATTGAAACATACAGTGAAATATGTTTATACCAGCAACCAATATAGTCTGAGGATGTGCTGGTGACAGCCTGCAAGTGTTGCTACGCTTCCAGCATCAACGAAACATGTCCACAACTAACCCTAACTTGTGGGAGGAAACCAGGGTCCCCAGAAGAAATCATGGGGAGAATGTATAGATTCCTGACCGATAATGGCAAGAATTGAACCCTGATCTTATAACTGACACTGTAAAGCATTATGCTAACTCCTAAGCTATGGTGCCCACCCCCCAATATCCACTGAACCCTTTCCCTTCTAATTTGTTAAAAACTCTCTTGCGGGGTGATTGAGTTAGCAGCAGGTAGTGCTGCTGCCTCAGGGCACTGGAGACTCAGTTTCGATTCCAACCTCTGCCGCTGTCTGTGTAGAGTTTTCCCTGCGACTGTGTGTGTTTCCTCCAAGTGCTCTGGTTTCCTCCCCATGTCCCAATTCAGAGCAGTTAAACGTCTGCCATAATTTACTCTTCAGTGTAGGTTAATGGCGGTTCCTTAAGGTCGTTATGGCTGGGGAAGGTAGTGGTGATAAGTTCCCACTATCTATTAAATGCTCCTAATGGCATGCAGTTCAAATGGCCTCTGACAACCAAGTTCAGCTCCTGTCCTTCACATGTGGCTTATCTACTAAGCCTGGCGGAACCATTCAGGGCAAAGTTGGGTTACTGGTGCCTCAAAACCAGTTGCTTTGGGCAGATGGGGCTTGTCAGCCATGGTTGGTGGCTCATCTGGGAGAAGGAAAACTCGGAACTTAAAACTCCGCTGCCTTGCGGCTGTACCCAAACATGGGGAAGGCATGGGGAGCAAACCCCAAAAAAAACTCTGGAGCCCGAGTCCCCAAGGCAGTCCTACATTGAGTTCATCTCGACTGCCAACTTCTGCGACATTGCTGGTGCCAAACTGTATTGGCTTCTGCCATTCCTTTGGATTCATCAGGTGTGTGGAGAGGGGGAACCTGGTGCACGGGCAACGGCTTGTACTGCCCTGGCTTGTGCGTCTGGACAGCTAGATGCGACATCCATGGTCAACCCTGACTGACAGAGGCCTCAGGGTTAACATCCAGAAATTTAATCTGTTGATCCTTTCGACCGTCGATCCCCCAGTGCAGACTGTCTCTCCTTCCCGTCCCAGAAGTCAACAATAGTTCTTGAGTTTTACTGATGTTGAGCGAGAGACTCTTGCTGAAGCTTCTAATGGCTATGGAATCCAAGTTATTGCATATATTTAAAATGTAGCTTGATAGGTCTCCAAATATCATCGCCCCTGGTTTGCAAATCAAGAGGACAGCTGGGATGCACCATTTTTGGTCGATCCCGGCCAGCGGAGGGCCCCAGGTTAATGGCACAAGTTAACCAAAGGGGTGTTGACGGCAATGTATAATAGAGATTAGTGGCATGGACACAGAGAAAGAAAGAACAGAGAGGGAAGGGGAATTACAGCAATAGATTGATTGCTGTTCCTTCAGTATAAGTAGAGCAGTGACTGTTCACACCTTAACTGTTTATGTCATTTGTAATTGATTTGTTATTGCAGATGTACCGAGATACAACAAAAAAAAGCTTAGTTTTGCCTGCCTTACAAACAGATTATTTCAAAGCATAAGCAGACCGGGCAAACATAAAGGGAAGAGCAATTACAGAATACAGAACATAGCATTACCAAGAAAATGCATTTCAGGCAGACAGAAAGGTGAAAAGCCTTGTTGAGGTCTCATAATCAGGTTATTATCACTGACATATTTCATGAAATTCTTCCTAAATTGTTTATTTCCCTCCGTAGATGCTGTCCGGCCTGCTGAGTTTCCTCCAGCATCTTGTGTGTGTTGCTTTGCATTTCCCGCATTTTCAAACTCTCTCGTGTTTATAATTGGTAGTTGAATCTCTTACATCGAGTATTTTTTTAAGGTTGACTCATTGGCAGGATGGGGATGTCACCAACAAAGCCAGCATTTATTACCCATCCCTCCCTCACCCGAAGTGAGGTGGAAAGCACAGATCGATACACACATAATGCTGGAGGAACTCAGCAGGCCAGGCTGCACCTATGGAAAAGAGTACAGTCAACGTTTCAGGCCAAAACCCTTCAGCAGTCCTGCCAAAGGGTTTCAATCTGAAGCGTTGGACTGTACTTTTTTCCCATAGATGTTGCCTGGCCTGCTGAGTTCCTCCAGCCATAATGTATGTGTTGCTTGGATTATCAGCATCTGCAGGTTTTCTCTTGTTTGTGGAAAACACAGGATGCCCATTATAACCCAGACTGGAAATCAGGTGGGGTTTAATGTCAACTAAGTAGGTTCACGGTCCCAGTACTGTCCCATTCCAGGCCATGACCCATTCCATTGTGTGACCCATTCCAGGATTGCAGAACGAGAATCAGATTTATTACCACTGTCATATAACGTAAATTCTATTGTTTTGCATCAGCAGTTCAGTGCAAAGTGGATTCATCAACTCTGTGGTGACATGGAGCTTGCTCTCCATGTCGTTCTGCTCCGGCTTGCATACTACGTAGACAGCTGGTCAACCCCACCCAATGGAGGGCCTCAACAGTGCAGAGATATAAAACTGCTATAATTTACAAAAATAAGGAATAATGAGGTAATGTTTATGTGAATAGCAAGATGGTAGTTAACTTTTGGTTTCAATGTACATGTGAGAAGTAAACTTAAATACACAGAACAGTACAGCACAGGAACAGGCCCTTCAGCCCACAGTGTTGTGCCTAACCAGCTAAAAAGTAAATCAAAAATCCCAAAAAACTACCTACACAATGTCCATGTCCCTCTATCTTTCTTGCATTCAGGTGTCTATCTAAACACCTCTTGAAAGCGTCTGATGTACTTGCCTCCACCACCATACCAGGCAGCTTATTCCAAACGTCCACCACTCTCTGAGTAAAAAACTTACCCCTCACATCCCCTCTGCTATGAGACATGTTTGCCTTGGGAAACAGATACTCCCTGTCTCTTCTATCTATGCCTCTCATAATCTTATAAACCTCTATCAGATCTCCCCTCAACCTCCACCACTCCAGAGAAAACAAACCAGGTTTGTCCAGACTCTCATGATAGCACACATCCTCTAAACCAGGCAGCATCCTGGTAAAGCTCTTCTGCGCCCTCTCCAAAGCCACAATAGCCTTCCTACAGTGAGGTGACCAGAACTGTACGCAATACTCCGGAAACGGCCTGACCAAATCTTCATGGGTTTGTGTACCATATTCAGAAATCTGATGGAGGAGGAGGAAGAGCTGTTTCTGAATCATTGAGTGTGTGTTTTTGTGTTTTCATGCTCCTGTACTTCCTTCCTGATGGTAGCAATGAGATGAGAGCATGTTCTGAGTGGCGACGGTCCTTAGTGATTCTGGGAAATGTCTTTAATGGTGGGGAAGGTCTTGTCTATGATGGAGATGGCTGAGTTCTATGACCCACTGCAGTGTTTTGTGATCCATACCCGGCAGTCAGAAAGCTTTCCAATGTACACCCATAGAAATTTGCAAGGGTCTTTGGTGACCTACCAAATCTCCTCAAACTCCTAAGGAATTATAACTGCTGGTGTATGGCCTTCATCGGTGTGTTTGCCTAGGATGGAGCTTCAGAGAAGTTTTTATGCTTCACCTCTCCTCACCCCCTCCCCCACATTCTCGAGTCACACCACCCAGCAACCCCTGATTTAACCCTAGCCTAATCATGGAACAAATTACAATGACCAGTTAACCTGCCAACTGGTACATCTTTGGATTGTGGGAGGAAACCGGAGCACCTGGAGGAAACCCATGCGGTCACAGGGAGAATGTCCAAACTCTTCACAGACAGCAGTGGGAATTGGTACTGTAAAGCATTGTGCTAACCACAACACTACCACGTTGGCACAAACACCAGTGGTATCGCAAATGGCTGATATCTGACTTGTACAATTTATGTAGGCATTGGGTGTGTTGGCATAATGATTTGGATTGGCATCTGGAAACCTAGATTACTTGTCTTGTAGATGTGATTTCAGAATCTCCTGACAGCTGGTGAATTTAAATTCAGACCATTTCATAAATCTGAAACATAAACCTAGTCTCTGCGATGGGTTGCTGTTTAAAAAACCATCCGATTCAGATTTATTTATCACACGTACATTGAAACATATAGTGAAATGTGTCATATGCATTAACAAACAGCATGCCCGAGGAGGGATGCCCCTCATTCCAATGCCAATGTGGCAGATCAACCACGCCTGGCAGAACATTTCCAGTGATATCAAGTGGCCAAGCAACTCCAGCAAAATAAGCCCTGCTTCTCCTTCCAACACACTTAGTCCAACTCCTGGAATTCACACATCGCCAGGAAATTGTCACGTTTGCCAGAGGCTCCAGTATCTCAGGAAGGCGGCTCACGCCCACCTTCTTCAGGGCAATCGCGAACGGGCAATAAATGCTGGTCCTAGAGTCATAGAACACAACAGCACAGAAATGGGCCCTTTGGCCCATCTTATCCATACCAAACTATTACTCTGCCTAGGTTCATCGACCTGCACCTGGACCATAGCACTCCTATCAATGAACCTATCTGAATTTCTTTTAAATGTTGAAATCGAACCCGCATCCATCACTTCCGCACTCTCACTGCCCTATGTGTGAAGAAGTTTCCTCTCATGCTCCCCTTAAACATTACACCTTTCACTCTGAACCTCACCTCTAATTCTAGTCTCTCACAACCTCAGTGGAAAAAGCCTGCTTGCATTTGCCCTATTTATGCCCCTCATAATTTTGGATACCTCTATCAAATCTCTCCTCATTCTCCGCTGCCCCAGGAAATAAAGTCCTAACCCCCTTCAACTTTTCCCTGTAACTGAGATTCTCAGGTCCTAAAACATCCTCACACTCTTTCAATCTTATTGATATCTTTCTTGTAGAAAGATGACCAGAACTGGACAATACCCCAAATTAGGGCTCACCAACATCTTATATTTCTTCAACATTACATCCAATTTCCTGTACTCAATACTTTGATTTAATAAGGCCAATGTGCCAAAAGATTTCTTTACGAGTTGTCCCATTCCAGGACACACGCTGGAATAGGATAGCTCCTGGAATGGATCAACTCCTGGAATGGGTCATGGCCTGGAATGGGACAAATCCTGGAATGGGAAAAATCCTGGAATGGTACAACTCCTGGAATGGGACAGTACTAGGACCATGAACCTACTGAGTTGTGACACCACTTTCAAGGAATTATGGGTCTGTATTCCCAGATCCCTCTGTTCTACCACACTTCTCAGTGCCCTACCACTCACCATATAGGTCCTACCCTACCTTGTCCTCCCAAAGAGTAATACCTCTGACTTGCCTGCATTGAATTTCATCTGTCATTTTACAGTGCATTTTCCTGCTGGTGCAGATCCCACTACAAGCATTGGTAGTCTTCCTCACCGTCCATTATGCCTCCAATCTTGGTGCTGTCTGCAAATTTGCTGATCCGGCTTACCACATCATTATTGACAAACAACAATGGACCCAGTACTCATCCTTAGGGCATTCCACTAGTTACAGGACTCCAGTCAGAGAGGGAACCATCTACTACCAATCTCTGGCTTCTCCCGTGAAGTCAATGATTTATCCAATTTACTGTACTACCTCATCTTAAATGCCAACGGGCTGAACCTTCTTGACCAGCCTCCCATGTGGGACGTTGTCAAGCATGTAGACAACATCCACTGCCTTGCCCTCATCAACTCTCCTGGTAACTTAATCGAAAAGTAAGTACATGTTCGGCACAGCATTGTGGGCTGAAGGGCCTGTATCGTGCTATAGGTTTTCTATGTTTCTACGGTATGAAAAGCTCTATAACGTTTGTTAGACCAGTAATTAGTCTTGCCAGTCAGTAATGATCAGATCTCGAAACTGAATCAAAGTTCCTATGAATGGAAAAGCTCGGTGATTCTGTCCCCCTTTTGTATAAGGTGCCTTTCCTCTCTTTGAGTTGTATATGCCTTAGCTTAGCTTGTTTGCCTCCCTTCTTTGGTAAGTAACAAATATCAGATATTCTGACATTTCTGACCTAGCATTAGACAAAATAATAGAAAGCAGAGGATAATGGTGAATGGTTGTTTTTTGGACTGGCGGCCCATGACAACCGGTGTGCCTCAAGTATCAGTGTTCAGTCGACAGTTGTTTGTCATCCATATCAACAATTTGGAGAAGAACGTACAGGGCATGATTTGTTTGATAAGTTTGCAGATGAAACAAAAATAATTGGTATTTTGAAGAAGATTATCAAAAAATACAGTGGGGGGGGGGGAATTAGGGCATAAAAGGGTATAGGGAGAAGGCAGAGGAGTGGGGATGACTGGAAAAATGTAATCAGCCCATGATTGAATGGTGGAGCAGGCTCAATGGGCCAAATGGCCTACTTCTATTCCTATATTTTATGATCTTATGGTCTTAATCTTGATAAGATGAATGAGTGGGCCAAGGAATGGCAGTTGAAGTTTAATTTGGATAAGTGTAACCTAAAGTCAAATTGAAGTAGGAATTTCATAGTGAATGGCAGGGCCCTGGGAAGAGTTGTAGTAAAAAGAGACTTTGAAATACAAGTACTGTACAGAATTCACTGAAAAATGAATCACAGGTACACAAGGTGGAGAAGGCTTTTGGTACATTGGCCTTCATAAGTCAGGGCATTGAGTATAAACTTTGGGAGATTGTGGTGCAGTTGTACAGGACACTGGTAAGGCAGCACTCGGAGTGTTGTGTTCAGTTTTGGTCACCCTGCTTTAGGAAAGATGTTAACGGGAAAGATTTCAAGTTCAAGTTTAATCATCATTCAACCATACATGAATATCCATGAATACAGTCAAACACCTTGGAGCCAAGGTGCAAAACACAGTATGAACAGTCATGCACATATAGGAAAGCAGTGAAAAAATATATATGCAACCCATGCAAAATGCTGGAGAAACTCAGCAGGGCAGACAGCATCTATGGAAAAGAGTATACTGGACAGTTTGGTTTCTTTACTTAAAAAAGATATACTTGCCAACAGAGGATGTACAGTGAAGATTATGCAGACTGGTTTCAGAGATGGTAGGTTTGTAGATGAGTGATTGAGTGGACCAAAACTAGTTTCTTTAGTGTTTAGACGAATGAGAGGAGATCTAGTCAAAATTTACAGCATTATAGAAGCCTCATCAGACTAGATACCTAGAAGGTGTTCCAGCTGAATGTGAAATTTAAAATAGGAGGCTATTTAGGGTTGGAGTGAAGTGAAACATCTTCATCCAGAGGATGAATCTTGGGAGGTCCCTACTCCACAAGTTCAGCCAAAGTGTTCATTCAAAACAGACGAATTGATTTCTCGCATTAAGGGCATCAAGGGATATTAGGAGAGTACTGAAAACAGTATTTAAATAGAAGATTGTTCATGATCTTGATTGATGGTGGAATGAGCTCAAAGGGCAATATGGATTACCCCTGCTGTTCTTTCTTACGATCTTATTTTCAGATAAATAATATTGGTAATTTGCCAGGTCGGTTGGAGCACAGATAAAGAATATAACTATGCCCCCCCCCCCAGATTTCCAATCCATCATAATAAAAAATCTTGAAAAAACAGAATCTAAAGCATTTCTTCCAAGCAAGGTGATGATGAGATTGTGAACACTTGAACAGATTCCAAATGTTTCTGACAAAATATATTGTTTTTACTAATTTAACCTTGTTACATTTCTCATAGAATTATTCCATCCTCTGATGTTGGTTGGCTCTGATGAAGCACGCATGCTGACAATTTCGGAGATACGAGCTCAGATTCTGCTGTGAAGCTAGAAAATTTAAATCCAGTTAATTAGATAAACTAATTTTGTTCTTTTTAAAGAATCTGCTCTGAGTTACAATACACTGACATTACTATGAAGTATCTTGATAGTGGAGACAACTCTTCCCTTGGCAAACACTACATAGGAAGTATAATACTACGCCTCTGCATATTTGAATGCTGGTGAGTATTGTGAGAAGGAGCTGTTTGTGTTTGCTCCTACGCTTCACCTATTTACAGTGAGATTGTAGCTGGTCTTGCTTTAGGCTTCACCCTGGGTGTGTGTACAGCTGCGTGAGTTGTAATCATGAAGCAGCAAGTATAATGAAGTTGTACATGCCTTACAGCAATGCTTATGTGCTTGTTGGGTTGGAAGTTCCCACTTGCCCCCGAAGTAACTAAATGCCTGTACTGCTATGCCAATATCAATTAAATTGTCATTACTGTTAGTAAAAATTAACTTTTTCAGCATGCAGCTTCAAAAGAATTTACTGCTGTTGTGTGTTTAATATTTCAGTAATATTTGAGTGATCTTGTCTATAAAAACATTCAACGCCCTGATGCACCATCAATAACTCTCAGAGACGTGGGTTAAGGTAAGCTTTTATTGGCTGGAAGAAAGCACAAGCAGCAAGCGACCACCACACAACATCCTGGAGACTGAGGGAGGGGCTGTGCCTCCAATCGCCTTTATACCGGGGTCTGTGGGAGGAGCCACAGGAGCAGTCAGCGGGGGGGGCGTGTCCGGACAAGTATATCTAGTTCACCACACCCCCACCCCCTGCCTTCGGAAGCCCTCATGTCCCACTGATCTGCATACTGAATCACAATGGACCCACTTGCTTCTTTCAAATCTAGTCAACTGAAAGAGATTCGCTCGCATCAAAGTGAAAACAGATCTCCACAAATACAAAGCAAATGATTGCAGAAGTACTCACCCCCTTTTAATATAACACACCAAATCACCACGGGTGCAGCCAATCGGCTTTAGAAGTCACATAATTAGTTAAGGTGTCCTAACTATGTATAAACTTGTGTGAGGTCTAGGTGTTTCAATTGATTGTAGTCAAAATACGCCTGTATCTGCTGATTAGTCAGAATCCTGGCTAAAACTACACCTTGAAGACAAAAGAACACTCCAAGCAACTCTGCAACAAGGTCATTGAAAAGCACAAGTCAGGAGATGGATACAAGAAAAATTCCAAGTCACAGAATATCCCTTGGAGTGCAGTTAAGTCATCATCAAGAAATGGAAAGAATAGCTGATGTTTTGGGCTGAGACCCTTCATCAGGTCCTGATGAAGCCAATGCCTCAGCCAATTTACTGTACTCCCTCATCTTGAATGCTAAATGCATCCACTATCCCGGTTCCGTTTTGTCTTATACATCCACTGGCTCTGTCTCTGACCCCCACCTGGCTTCACCTAAACCTTCCGTGAGGAATGCTAAGCTCACGTAAGTAAGTGAATGCATTTGTCAGTTATCACTTTCTAGCTAGCCTCCTTCCTTCCCCCCGCTACTTTTTTATTGTGATGTCTTCCCCCTACCTTCTCAGTCCTGAAGAAGGATCTCGGCCCGAAATATCAACTGTATATTAATTTCTATAGATGCTACCTGACCTGAGCTCCTCCAGTATTG
This sequence comes from Hemitrygon akajei, assembly GCF_048418815.1. NCBI lineage: Eukaryota > Metazoa > Chordata > Chondrichthyes > Myliobatiformes > Dasyatidae > Hemitrygon > Hemitrygon akajei. The sequence continues at coordinate 7,174,010 of NC_133142.1, forward strand.
TGTGTGTGTGTGTGTGTGTGTGTGTGTGTGTGTGTGTGTGTGTGTGTGTGTGTGTGTGTGTGTGTGTGTGTGTGTGTGTGTGTGTGTGTGTGTGTGTGTGAGAGAGAGAGTGAGAGACACACACACACTCTGAATTTCCAGCACCTGCAGAATCTCCTGTGTTTATGGTCTGCAGTCCCCTGTGTCTCCATTGCTGGTAAGCGCATCTACTCACTGTTAGTCCTCCCAGTTTATTGATAAGTCCAAACTTTTCTGCCATTTGATGTTGCTCTTTCTGATTTTGCTTGCAAATATAAATAAAGCATTACTCCAACAGAATGAGATGAAGGAAGATGGAGAATTTAGTCTCAGCAACACCAGCTTCTGTTCACTTTCAAAGAAGATAAGTAAAAAAAAAATCCAGTGAGGTTAGTTTAAAATTCCCCTGTGGGATTTTTTTTTTGGTGGAGAACGCTAAGGTCACATAAAGGTACTATTAATAATGCAGGTCAGAGATAGCTCAGAGCTACTGGATATGTAAAACACATAACAACCGAGATAGTGGATGCATTTGTCACAATCTTTCAATAATCCAAATATTTCGGAGATGTGAGTGATTGAGATACAGCACAACAACAGGTCCATCCGATCCAACAAGCTCGCACAGCTATTAACACCCCTGCGGCCAATTAATCCACCAAGCTATTTATTTTGAGAGGATTAGAATATAAAAGTAAGAATGTAATTTTAAGGCTCTATAAGCTCCTGTTGTGGCCTCATTTGGAGTATTGTGAGCAGTTTGGGCCCCGTATCTAAGAAAGGATATGCTGACTTTGAAGAGGATTCAAAGGGGGTTCACGAAAATGATTTCGGGATTGAAAGGCTTCTCATTAGAAGCGTGTTTGATGGCTCTGGGCCTCTACTCACTGGAATTCAGAAGAATGAGGGGGCATCTCATTGAAACCCATCAAATGTTGAAAGGTCTCGATGGAGTAGATTTGGAGAGGGTGGTGGGGGAGTCTAGGACCAGAGGGCACAGCCTCAGTATAGAAGGATGTCCATTTAGAATGGAGACGAGGAGGAATTTCTCGAGCCCGAGAGTGGTGAATCTGTGGAATTCGTTACCACAGGTGGCTCTGGAGGCCAAGTCATTGGGTTATATTTAAGACAGAGGTTGATAGATTTATGATTAGCCAGGGCATGAAGGGATATGGGGAGAAGGCAGGAGATTGGGACTGAAAGGGAAAATGGATCAGCCATGATGAAATGGTGGAGCAGACTCAATGGGGCAAATGGCCTAATTCTGTTCCTATATCTTATGGTCTAACCCGTGCATCTTTGGCCTGTGGGAAAAAAATCTGAAGCACTCAGAGGAAACCCAGACAGTCACGGGAAGTGTATACAACTCCTAACAGACCATGGCAGAATTGAACCCAGGTTGCGGGCATTTTAATAGTGTTATACTAACCGCTATGCTGCTGGGCCACCCCAATGATGTACCAATGGATGAGAAAATTGCCAGAGTAACACTCCTATTCACAAAAAGGAAGGATGCAAAGAAAGGGTAACGACAAGTTCAATAGCCTAACACTTACTGTCACAATCATTTTCTTTAGGAAGGCACAGCAGAAAAAATCTGAGATTATGCATTCTGGTAGGAAAATTAGATTTTATAGAGTCATTCAGCACAGAAACAGTCCATTCAGCCCATTTGGTTCTTGCAGGCTACCAAAACCCATCTACATTAGAACATAGAACATAGAACAATACAGCACAGTACAGGCCCTTCGGCCCACAATGTTGTGCCGACCCTTAAACCCTGCCTCCCATATAACCCCCCACCTTAAATTCCTCCATATACCTGTCTAGTAGTCTCTTAAATTTCATTAGTGTATCTGCCTCCACCACTGACTCAGGCAGTGCATTCCACACACCAACCAACCTCTGAGTAAAAAACCTTCCTCTAATATCCCCCTTGAACTTCCCTCCCTTAAAGCCATGTCCTCTTGTACTGAGCAGTGGTGCCCTGGGGAAGAGGCACTGGCTGTCCACTCTATCTAATCCTTCTAATATCTTGTATACCTCTATCTTGTCTCCTCTCATCCTCCTCCTCTCCAGAGAGTAAAGCCCTAGCTCCCTTAATCTCTGATCATAATGCATACTCTATAAACTAGGCAGCATCCTGGTAAATCCCGCAGAAGATGGCTGGGGCTGCCAAGGAGCCTGAGCAGCATCGCACTCTGTGGAAGCCACAACAAACTGCAACTGCCCTTCAAATCCCTGGAGGAGGAGTTCAAGGTAACAAGAGCCAGAGAAGTGGTACAGTACAGGGACTCAAATGATCCGAAGGTGGCTAGAGCGGGGATCCGAGTGAGGACTGGCAGGAAGTGGAGGGCGGTGGAAGCTCTTCAGGAGGCAAAGGAAAGGGTGTGTCACAGGAGGCTGGTGGGAGTGGTCACACGAGGCCGAGCTGGGCTAGGATCCTTTCCAACTCCCCAAATGGACACCATCAGAGGGAAGGAAAGGTGCCGCCTAGTTCAGGAGGAGGTAAGAGCAGCAGTGGAGGAGACGAGAGCCTGCAAGGCGGTGGGAATGAAGCAACAGGGAGCTTGGACAAGATGGGAGAATGCGGTGGAGAGGAAAATGACCGGAGCTGAGCTTTGGAAAGCTGAACCACACTGCATCCAATTTCTCATCCAGGCAGTGTACGATGTGCTTCCAAGCCCATCAAACCTGCACACATGGGGCAAAGCAGAGTCATCAGCGTGCCCACTGCGTTCCAGGCGAGGAACCCTTGTGCACATCCTCAGCGGCTGCACAAAGGCACTAGGTGAGGGACGGTACCGATGGAGGCATGATCAGGTCCTGAAGACCATCGCTGAAGCCATCAGCGTAGGAGTGGAGTGGGCGAAGCGGTCCCAACCCGCCAAGCAGACCATTGCCTTTGTAAGAGCTGGGGAGAAGCCAATACCCACCAAAAGAACATCTGCAGGCATCCTGACCTCCGCAAGGGACTGGCAGCTGTTGCTGGACCTCGAAAGGCAGCTGAAGTTCCCCGACCATATTGAAGCCACCACCCTGCGACCAGACATTGTCCTTGTGTCTGAGTCTATTAAGCAGGTGGTGATGCTGGAGCTGACAGCCCCATGGGAAGATCGCTTGGAAGAGGCCTTTGAAAGGAAGCTGTCGAAGTACGCAGAACTGGTCAGCAACTGCCAGCAGGCTGGATGGAGAGCGAGGTGTCTCCCAGTGGAAGTTGGTTGTAGGGGATTCGCAGCCTGTTCCTTAGCCAGAGCCTACAGCAATTTGGGCATCGAGGGAGAGAGGAAGAGGAGAGCCATCCGCAGTACCACCGATGCGGCAGAGAGGGCCTCAAGGTGGCTGTGGCTCAAGAGAGGGGAGCCATGGAGTCATGTGTAGCTAGCCATCTGGACACAAGCTGGGGTCTGATCAGCCATGGCTGGGTCACCTGGAGGAGGGTGTATGATGTTGAAAGTCCTGAAACACCCGATGATTCCAGGAACATCACTGATGATGTGTCCAGAAGCATCAGTAGATGTATGCACACAGTATTATTTATTTTTTACTTGCACAATGTTTCTTCTTTTGCATATTTATTATTTGTCAGTCTTTGTTTATATATAGTTTTTCATATATTCTATTCTATTTTTATTTTCCTGTAAATGCCTACAAGAAAATGAAGCTCAAGGTAAATATAAGGTTACATACACAATCAAGGACACCACCCACCCAGCCAACACACTTTTTGTCCCTCTTCCCTCCGGGAGAAGGTTCAGGAGCTTGAAGATTCGTACGGCCAGATTTGGGAACAGCTTCTTTCCAACTGCGATAAGACTGCTGAACGGATCCTGACACGGATCTGGGCAGTACCTTCCAAATATCCAGACCTGACTTGCACTACCATACTTTCCCTTTTCTATTTTCTAATTATGATTTATAATTTAAATTTTTATTATATTTACTTCGATTTGTACTTCAGGGAGTGCGAAGCGCAGAATCAAATAACACTGTGATGATTGTACACTCTAGTATCAATTGTTTGGTGACAATTAAGTAAGTAAGATATACTGTATATACTTTGATAATGCATTTATTTCAACTTTAATTTTGTACTACAGCATAAAGAATAATGTTTAAATTGGTACTTGTTTAAGTTGGTGCTGGTGAAGCCTAGTGACCATTTATTAGATGATAAATCTTAAGGTTATATAGAGTATACATACTTTGATAATAAATGCACTTTGAACTTTGAAGTCAAGAAGGTCTCAACTCTGATTCTGGTTGAAAGAGACACACAGCACAGAAACGAGCTATTGGGCACCACTAGTATGATGGTGTGGATGTGGAGAGGTCGTTTCCAGTAGTGGGGGGAGTCTTGGATTAAAGGACACAGCCTCAGAATGCAAGGATGTCCCTTTGGAACAGAAACGAGGAGGAATTTCTTTAGCCAGACGTTGGTGAATCTGCGGAATTCATTGCCATGAACAGCTGTAGAAACCAAGTCCTATGGTATATTTAACCTGTGGAATTGAATTTAGGAGCCGAGAGGTAATGTTGCAGCTATATAGGACCCTGGTCAGTCCCCACTTGGAGTACTGTGCTCAGTTCTGGTTGCTTCACTACAGGAAGGATGTGGAAACCATAGAAAGGGTGCAGAGGAGATTTACAAGGATGTTGCCTGGATTGGGGAGCATGCGTTATGAGAATAGGTTGAGTGAACTCAGCCTTTTCTCCTTGGTGTGAAGGAGGTTGAGAGGTGACCTGATAGAGGTGTACAAGATGATGAGAGGCATTGATTGTGTGGATAATTAGAGGCTTTTTCCCAGGGCTGAAATGGTTGCCACAAGAGGACACAGGTTTAAGGTGCTGGGGAGTAGGTACAGAGATGTCAGGGGTAAGTTTTTTTATGCAGAGAGTAGTGAGTGTGTGGAATGAGCTGCCAGCAAAGGTGGTGGAGGTGGATACGATAGGGTCTTTTAAGAGACTTTTGGATAGGTACATGGAGTTTAGAAAAATAGAGGGCTATGGGTAAGCCTAGTAATTCCTAAGGTAGGGACATGTTTGGCACAACTTTGTGGGCTGAAGGGCCTGTATTGTGCTGTAGGTTTTCTATGTTTCTATGTTAACCCATTGAGGATGAAAGGTTCTGGATTGGTCAGAGTGTCAAAGGTTACAGAAAGAATGGTGTTGAGAAGGAAAATAAACCAGCTATGATCTAATGGTGGAAAAGTCTTGCTGGGCCAAATGGCTGAATCGGCTCCTATGTCTTATGGAATCTTGCACTACAGAATACTGGGTAAATAGACCTTGGCTTCTTTATTCCTGGCACCTGGAAAGTGATTAGGAAAGCCAGTGGAACATCAGCTTTAATTGCAAATGGAATGAAGTCTTTAAAAATAGGAAAATATTGTGTTAATTGTCTAGAGCGTTGTTGAGGCCACACCTGAAGTACTGTGTGCAGTTCTGGTCTCGGTATTTAAGGAACAGTATAATTACTTTGGAAACAGTCCAGAAAACCTTTATTTAATTGATTCCTGGGATTCAGGGTTGACTTATGAAGAAGGGTTGAGCAGATTGGGCGATGCTCATGGGGGATCAGAAGAATGAGACATGATCTTACTAAAACATGCACCACTCTGAGAAGGGTGAATGCTGGGGAGGTATCTTCCCTGTGGGAAAAATTAGAGTCACAAGGGCTCCCCACTTCAAATGATGAGAAGGAATTTCAGATTCAAATTTATCAGATTTATTTATTGCATGTACATAGAATCATACAGTGAAATGCATCATTTGCATTAACAACTAACACACCCAAGGATGTGCAGGGGGCAGGCTGCGAGATCCCCACACTTTCCGGTCCCAACCTAGGGTGCCCCAACATTCATTACCCGAGGAGAGTGAACGTAGAACAGTAGAGCACAGGAACAAGCTAATCAACCCACACTGTTGTGTTGAACCAATTAAATTAGTAATCAAATGGCCAGCTAAACTAATCCCCTCTGCCTACACAATGCCTGTATCCTTCCAGTTCCCTCACATACATGTGCCTATCTAAATTTCTCTTTAAAAAGAATCTCCAAGGTATCTGCTTCTACCAGCACCCTAGGCAGTGCATTCCACTACTCTGTGTAAAAAAACTTGCCACTCACATCTCTTTTGAAATAATCTCCTTTCCCCTTAAATGCCTACCATCTGGTATGAGATCACAGAGGGATCTGGTATGAAATATTTCGACCATGGGGAAAAAAATACTGTCTAACTACTCTATCTATGGCTCTCGGAGTCTTAAAAACCTCTATCAAATCTCTCCTCAGCTTCCTCTGCTCCAGGGAAAATAGAGAAGGTTTGTATTCTCTGCTTCACAGACCTGTGGAGGTTGAATCATTAAATATATTCTAAGTAAAGGATGAACAGATCTTGGAGGCATGAGGGGCTGCATCATCTGAAGCTCTTTTGGCTCCACCTGCAATCTCCCAGACTCTTTCACTGTCTCCACACTTCACTACCCCTCTCGACTTCATCTGCAAATCAACAGTTCCCTCACTTAGTTTCTCCTATTGGTTGCTCTTGTTCTGCACCTTCCCTCCCACTTTCTCCCTCCTTTTTAATCTCTCAGACCTAATGAAGGGTCAGGAGATGGAAAGATGGACTGTCCATTTCTCTCTACGTCTTTGCACTGCTGAAACTATGTGTTATAATTATGTGATCTTTGTCAGTTAGTCTTTTATCAATTATGGTATTGTCTGCACTGTTGAAACTATATGTTAACTATAACTATATGTAACTATGTGGTTTTGTGTATGTCTTGTAGCTTTAGTTTTGTCTGATGGGTTTGTAGTTCCTTTCCGGGGAACGTGCCAAGACGGTAGTGCGATATCGATACGCAGCAGCCTCTCCGGACTCTGGATTGGGGATTACCAAACGTTATGTGGTTTTTCTTGTGTGGTCTGTTTTGTGCTTTTTCGTGATATCATTCCGGAGAACGTTGTCTCATTTTTTTTAAACTGCATTGTATTTGTGGTTTATAAATGACAATAAACTGAATCTGAGATGCTGACTGACCTGCTGAGTTTTGACAGCGGTGCGATTCTTGCTAAGGCCAGATTTTGTGTTTGTTTGTCCATCTTTGTCTATGTTTTATTTGTTGATTCTTCATATCTGCTGAAAATTCCCACACGAAAATGTTGGCATCACCATCTGGTATGAAGGGGGTCACTGTACAAGATGAGAAAAAGCTGCAGAGGGTTGTAAACTCATGGGCTCTAGCTCACTCCGCACCAAGGACATCTTCAAAAGGCGATGCCTCAAGAAAGCAGCATCGGTCATTAAGGACCCACATTAGCCAGGACATGCTCTCTTCTTATTACTTACAACAGAGGTTGGGTGCAGGAGCCTGTGGACACACATTCAATGTTTTAGGGGATGTTCTTCCCCTCTGCCATCAAATTTCTGAATGGGTAATGAACTAACCCACAAACACTATTATTGGTATTTAATATTTCATTGATACTTGAGTAATCTTGTATGTATATTGTTTGATTAAGCATTCATGTCCATTTAAATAATTATGGTTGTATGTAAAAATATATGAATTACATAAGCCACGATGCTACCACGACGATACATGAATGCCTCAATTAAATTAAACATGAAGTTAGACTCACATTGTGGACTCCTGTGTCTTCCTTTGAATTAGTTTAATGTTTTGAAGTTACAAAATATAACAACTGCCTCACTATTTTTGCACTATGTATATAATTAATCTGTCAATCAATGAACTGCGCTCCCCAGACTTGATGATAAGATTCCATCAGACAGCGTGCTACAAGCAGCCAATGAAGCACTACTCACAATTGCAGCCTCCAACATAACAGAGACCAATAAGCTGGTATATACTCCGACAGCAGCAATTCTAGAAATGCTGGGCTACAAAATGAAATACAGTGGAAAGTACTGCCATAGCCCAACTCCCACCCCGGAGACGATTATTGGAAACCAAGATGAAAACCACAAGAGCGGAGGTCAGCAGACTGCTGAAAACTGAAGATCAAAGACTCATCTCGGCTGCAAAGGAAGTACAAAGACACGTCCATACCCAGAGCCCTGGAAACTGCCAAGCAAAGGTTAACAGCTCTGGCTACCAGACTACAGAGGTACTCCTAAGGATGCAAAAGCCAAGCGAATAAATGCACTTTTCTCCAACAAACCAGGAAAAGTACTCTCACGGTTCTGGAGTAACATCACACCAGCACTTGGACCAAACAAAACAGCAGTTGAGGAGTACTGGGAAGTATCTGGAGAAAGAAACATCACATGACACCAGTGCCCAATGGCTGAGAGACCTACAAGCCTCTGCAATCTCCCAGAGGAAGAACCAGTCACCATCACAGTAGTAGATGTCCAGCAACGGGTAGCAATTATGAAGAACTGGACATTATCCACGCCTAGTGGATGAAGAAACTAACAGCACTACATACACGGCTGGAAGCTCAAATGAGCCAATTGCTTGAAGCAGGCTCCCACCCTGACTGGCTAACTCAAGGAAAGACAGTACTCATAATGAATCCTCACAAAGGCGCAACACCATCAAACTATCAGCCAATCATATGCCTGTTAACAACACAGAAGCTCCTATCGGGCATCATAGCCACCAAGCTGAAGGACCATGTGTGTGAATTCCTGAGCCCTGCTATTGTCATGGAACCAGAGGCTCAAAGCACCAACTACTGGTAGTCATGCAAGACTCCAAGACCAGGCAAACCCAAGCTAAGCACAGCCTGGAGCGATGACCAGAAAGCATATGACTCAATGCCCCAAACATGGATCCTGGAATGACTGTCTTTGTACAAGGTCAACAAGATGCTAAGGGCCTTGATCAAGAACAATGGACCATTGGAGGACAATGCTAGAAGTTAGCTCAAAGCCAATAGCACAAGTGACCATCAGATGTGGAATATACTAGGGTGATGTACTATCCCCTCTGCTGTTCTCAATAGGTTTGAACCCCCCATCTCAAAAGGTAGATTGGTTACAGGTTAAAGAGTGCAGTGACCATCAGTCACCTCCTGTAGAAGGATGAGATCAAGCTGTATGTCAAAAATGAGAGAGACATTGACTCACTAATCCACCCGACAAGGGTGTACAGCAGGGACATCGGGATGTCATTTGGACAGGAAAAGTGCAGCCGGACGGTAGTGAAAAGAGGCAAACTCATCAAGTCTGATGGAGTTGAGGTACCTAAAGGCCACATACCAGATGTACGGGACAGCTACAAATACCTGTGGATCCCGCAGGTGCATGGAATCCACAACGAGGACACACGGTCGGCTGCAACATCCAAGTATCTCCAAAGAGTGAGGCAGGTCCTAAAAGGCCATCTGAATGGGAAGATCAAGATCAAAGCCATCAACACATTTGCCCTCCCAGTCACCAGATGCCCATCCGCAATAGTGTGCTGGCCAAGGAACGAAATGGAAGCTGCTGATATCAAGGCCCAGAAACTACTAACAATACTTGGAGGATTCCATCTAAAGTTCAACGTCGAGCAACTGTACACCTGTTGGAATAAAGGAGGATGGGGACTTGGAAGCGTCAAGGACACGGTCCTGGAAGAAATGTGAAACATCCATGAGTATGTCAGGAAGATGCTCCCCAGGATGCCCTGCTGGGAGAATACCTCAGACTGCAGGCAGGGGACATGAACATGGAAGTGGGTGAAGCAGAGCCAGAGGACTAGAGGCCATGGCAGGACAAGCCGCTGCACAGGATGTACCATCGCCGGATATCAGAGACGGCTAACCGATGGCTGGAAATGGCAGGGCTGAGGGACAGCACAGAGTCACTGCTCATGGCTGCACAAGAACAGGTACTAAGCACAAGAACAATAGAAGCAGAGGTCTTCCGCACCAGACAAGACCCAGGATGCAGACTGTGCAAGGAATCACTGAAACCATCCAGCACATAGTAGCAGGGTGCAAGATGCAGGCAGGGACAGCACACACTGAACAGTACAACCAAATTGCAGGAATTGTGTACAGGAACACCTGTGCTGAGTATGGGAAGCACCCAAGAAGGTAGAAGAGGATGACAGAGCTAAGATTCTGTGGGACTTCCAAATACAGACTGGCCAACCAGGCAGACACAGTAATACTGGACAAGGAACAGAAGAAAGCAATAGTAATAGATGTGGCAATTCTGACTGACATTAACATCAGGAAGAAAAAATATGAGAGGCTGGAGAAATACCAAGGTTTGAAAGGGCAGATAGAGAGGATGTGGAAGGTTAAAGCCAGAGTAATCCCAGTGGTGATAGGAGCACTCGGAGCTGTGACACCTGGACTGGGAGAGTGGCTCCAACAAATCCCGGGAACAACATCTGAGATCTCGGTCCAGAAGAATGCACTACTAGGAACAGTAAGGATATTGTGCCAAGCTCTCAGGCCTCTGGTAGAGGTCCCGAGATTGAGGGAAAAATACACATACACACCATCCATAAGGGGTGAGAGAAAAAAAATTATATATATATATATATATATATACATCTTACCGTATTATTTTTATGTATTGCACTGTACTGCTGCTGCAAAACAACACATTTCACAACATGTGTCAATTATATTAAACCTGATTCTGATTCTGATTCTAAAAAGATCAGCTTTACGCATCACATGTATATCAAAACATACAGTGAAATGTGTCGTTTCCATCAAATTAAATCAGCGAGGATTGTGCTGAGCAGCCCAAAAGTATTGCCACACTGTCACTACCCACATTACATGTCCATAACCCATGCATCTTGGGAATGAGGGAGGAAACCCAAACACCCAGAGAAAACATAGTGCACAAAGGCAGGCGTGGAAGTTGAAATGCCTACACTGATTCTGCCATTTGACTGAGTGTGAAAAGAGTGGTGTGTATATGGAAAGAGGTAGTGGTCGAAGGTACAGTAACAACATTTAAAAGACTTCAATAGTTTAGAGCTCTATAACTTGGTGGAAGCAGGTCAGTATGGATGAGATAGGATGAAGAGTTTATTTCCATGCTGTGTAATTCTTTGACACAAAGATTCTATGTTCTGCAAAATAAACAAAATTCAATTATCCTGACCTTTTTAGTCAAGGGGAGGTTTGGAGAGATGTAATTATGCTCTTTGTCCCTGTTGGCTGAATTTAGTTCTGGTTGCCTCATGGTAAGACCATAAGATATAGGAGCAGAAGTAGGCCATTTGGCCCATCAAGTCTGCTCCACCATTCAATTATGGGTTAATCCAATTCTTCCAGTCATCCCCACTCCGATGCCTTCTCCCCAAACCCTTTGATCCCCGGCTAATCAAGAACATGTCTATCTTGCTTTAAATGTACCCAATGACTTGACCTCCACAGCCGCTCGTGGCAATAAATTCCATAGGTTTACCACCCTCTGACTAAAATAATTCCTCTGCATCTCAGTTCTAAGTGGACGTTCTTCAATCCCAAAGTTGTGCCTTTTTGTCCACTTCTCCCCTACCATGGGAAGTAACTTTGCCATATCTAATCTGTTCAGGCCTTTTAACATTTGGAATGTTTCTATGAGATGCCAGATATTCCTCATACAGTAACCCTTTCATTCCTGAAATCATTTTCGTGAATCTTCTCTGAACCCTCTCCAATGTCAGTATATCCTTGCTAAAATAAGTCCAAATCTGAACACAATACTCCAAGTGTGGTCTCACGAGTGCCTTATAAAGCCTCAACACCACATCCCTGCTCTTATATTCTATACCTCTAGAAATGAATGCCAAGATTGCATTCGCCTTCTGCACCACTGACTCAACCTGGAGGTTAACCTTTAGGGCATCCTGCACAAGGACTCCCAATTCCCTTTGCATCTCCACATTTTGAATTCTGTCCCATCTAAATAATAGATGGCCATTCATTTCTTCCACTAAAGTGCATGACCATATACTTTCCAACATTGTATTTCATTTGCCACTTCTTTGCCCATTCCCCTAAACTATCTAAGTCTCTCTGCAGGCTCTCTGTTTCCTCAACACTACCCGGTCCTCCGCCTATCTTTGTGTCATCGGCAAATTTAGCCACAAATCAATCAATCCCATAGTCCAAATCATTGACATACATCGTAAAAAGCAGCAGTCCCAACGCTGACCCCTGTAGAACTCCACTGGTAATCGGCAGCCAGCCAGAATAAGATCCCTTTATTCCCACTGTTTTTTGCCGATCGGCCAACACTCCACCCATGCTAGTAACTTTGCTGTAATTCCATGGGCTCTTATCTTGCTAAGCAGCCTCATGTGCAGCACCTTGTCAAAGGCCTTCTGAAAATTCAGGTATATCACATCTACTACATTTCCATTGTCTACCTTGTTTTTAATTTCCTCAAAGGATTGCAGTAGGTTTGCCAGGCAGGATTTTCCTTTTAGGAAACCATGCTGGCTTTGGCCTATCTTGTCATGTACCTCCAGGTATTCCATAATCTCATCCCTAACAATCAATTCTAACAACTTCCCAGTCACTGATGTCAGGTAACAGGTCTATAGTTTCCTTTCTGTTGCCTCCCACCCTTCTTAAATAGTGGAGTAACATTTGCAATTTTCCAGTCATCCTGTACAATGCCAGAATCTATCAATTCTTGAAAGATCATTGTTAATGCCTCCACAATTTCTCCAGCTACTTCCTTCAGAACCTGAGAGTGCATTCCATCAGGTCCAGGAGAACCTCTCAATCATAATTTTCACTGCACATACTTCACTTACCTGACACTCTTGAATGTCCGGTATACTGCAGATGTTATCCACTGTGAAGACTGATGCAAAATACACATTCAGTTCCTCTGCCATCTCTGCGTCTCTCATTACAATATCTCCAGCGTCATTTTTCCATTGGTCCTATATCTCCCCTCCACTCTCTTTTACCCTTTATATACTTAAGAAAGCTTTTAGTATCTTCTTTGATATTAGTCACCAGTTCCTTTCATAATTCATCTTTTCCTTCCTAAGTCTGCAAGTTTTTAAAAGCTCCCCAATCCTCTATCTTCCCACTAGCTTTGGCTTCCTTGTACGCCCTTCCTTTTGCTTTTACTTTGGCTCTGACTTCACTTGTCAGCCATGGTAGTGTCCTTCTTCCCTTTGAAAATTTCTTTTTATTTGGAATATATCTGTCTTGCACTTCCCTCATTTTTCACAGAAACTCCAGCCATTGCTGCTCTGCTGTCCTTCCTGCAAAAGTCCTTTTCCAGTCAACTTCAGCCAGTTCCCCTCTCACCATTGTAATTTCCTTTATTCCACTGAAATACCAACACATTGGAATTTAGTTTCTCTTTCTCAAATTTCAAAGTGAACTCGATCACATTGTGATCACTGTTCCCAAAGGGTTCCTTAACCTTAAGCTCTCTTATCACCTCCGGATCCTTGCACAACACCCATTCCAGCACAGCCGATCCCTAGTGGGCTCAACAACAAGCTGTTCTAAAAAGCCATCCCTTAGACATGCTACAAATTCTCTCTCGTGAGGTCCAGTACTGGCCTGGTTTTCCCAATCCACTGTCATGTTAAAATCCCCAACGATTATCATGACTTTGCCCTTCTGACACGCCTTTTCCATCTCCTGCTGTAATTTGTAATCCACAATCTGGCTGCTGCTTGGAGGCCTGTATACAACTGCCATTAGGGTCCTTTTACCCTTGCCAATTTTAAATTCAGCCCATAGAGACTCTACACCTTCTGATCATGTGTCATCTCTTTCTAATGATTTAATATTTTTTCTTATACACAGGGTCACACCACCCCCTCTGCCTACTAACCTATCTTTCTGACACATCATATATCCTTAGATATTCAACTCCCAATGGCAACTATCCTTTAGCCAAATTTCAGAGATGGCCACAACATCATACTTGCCAATCTGTAACCGAATTTCAAGATCGTCCATTTTATTTCTTATGTTGCGTGCATTCAAATATAACACTCTCAGTCCAGTATTTGTTGCTTTCTGCTTTAACTGCACCATGCCCTGTAACTCATCCCACTGACTGTGATTATGCCTCATCTCCTGCCTATCCTTTCTATCATCTGTTGCATGCTATCTTTGATTTATTTCTGTTTTTCCCTTCCTCAGCCCTGTCACTCTGCTTCCCATCCCCCTGCCAAATTAGTTTAAACCATATATGTCAAACTCAAGGCCCGCGGGCCAAATCCGGCCTGCGGTGGAATTATCTTTGGCCCGCGAGATAATATCTAATTACTATTAAAGCTGGCCCCAGTAATCGAAGCACCTAAGGCGTATGATATGGCTAATGCTGAGTTTATTCAGGTACCAGGTTTTCAGGGTTTTTAGTGTTTATTCGGCAGTCTTGCTCGGCAGTCTTCTTCATAAGAAATGGCATTTGTAAAGTGAAACACTTTGTACTTATAGCAGAGACTGAGACACATGAGAACAGGCTGAAAAAACGGAGGCAACGAAAGCTGCGTTCGCACGCGTCCGACTGATCCGGCCCACATGAAGCTGCATTTTGCTCAATCCAGCCCGTGACCTAAAATGAGTTTGACACCCCTGGTTTAAACCCTCACTGACAGCTCTATTAAATCTGCCTGCTGGAGATTGGACCCCTTTGGGTTAAAGTGTAACCCGTCCTTTTAGTACAGGTCGTTCCTCTGCCAGAAGATGCCCCAATGATCCAGGAACTCAAAGCCCTGCCCCTAGCACTAGTCTCTCAGCCTGATCATGCTATTCTTGTGTTCATTAGCACGTGACACAGGCAGCAATCCTGAGATTACCACCCTCATTATAGGAGGGTGCAGCAAACATTTACCATGATAGTGCCTGAATTACAGAGCGTGCCTTATGAGGAAAGTTGAGTAAGATAGGGCTTATCTCTGTGAAGAAAAGGAGACAAAACTTGATAGAGCTCTACAAGCTGATAAGAGGCACAGATGGAGTGGACAGCCAGAGTCTTTCTCCCAAGGTAGAAATGGCTAACATGAGGAGACGTATTTTTAAGGTCATTGGAGAAAAGTATAGGGAAAATGTCAGAGGCAGGGTTTTTTACCCAGACAGTGGTGGGTATGTGGAACGCACTGCCAGGGGTGGTGGTAGGGGAGGATACATTAGGGGTATTTAAGAAACTCTTAGATAGGCACATGGAAGATAGAATGATCAAGGTCAATACAGGAGAAAACAGTTAGATTGATCTTGGAGTAGGTTAAAAAGTTGGCAGAACTTTGTGAACTGATGGGTCTGCAGTGTCCAGTAATGTTCCATGTTCTACTGCATATTCCATACTTTAGTACTCCAGAGCAACACACACAAAGTGCTGCAGGAACTCAGCAGGTCCAGCAGCATCTATGGAAATGAATACACAGCCGACATTTCAGGCCGAGACTCTTCTTCGGGACTGGAAAGGAAGGTGGAAGACACCAGGGTAAAAAGGTGGGGGTGGGGAGAAGGGGGATAGCTGGAAGGTGAGAGGTGAAGGCAGGTGAGTGGGAAAGGTAGAGCTGGAGAAGAAGGAATCTGATAGGAGAGGAGAGTGGACCGCAGGAGAAAGGGAGGGAGGAGGGGACCCAGGGGGAGGTGATAGGCAGGTGAGAAGGAAGAGGCCAGAGTGGGGAATAGAAGGAGGGGAGAGTAAAAAGTTACTGAAAGGAAAAATTGATACTCATACCATCAGGTTGGAGGCTACCCAGATGCTGCTCCTCCACTGTGGGGTGGCCTCCTCTTAGCACAAGTGGAAGCCAGGGACCAACGTGTCAGGGCGGGGACTCTAGGCTTAATCGTGGTGAAAATACTTGGATCTGTCTAACGTGCCACCTCTACATCTGCCTTGAGAGTGCACTTAGGCTAGACACTAGCAGAGCGAAAACTCTACCCTCGGAAGACACTGCTCATTATGTAGCATCAGCGCGAACATGCAGTTGGTCCACAGAACCGGCCTACTGCATATTACTTATTTATATTCAGACGGTCCTTGGGGTCTGTCCATGGGGTAAGCTCAGCAAAGCAATTCTGTTTCAAGTGTGTGTAATACATTACTCTTTTAATGAAAAATTCATGGCAATCTCTGGTGTTGTGAAGAATTTTTCTTTTGCCTGTCACGGAAGCAGTGCAAGATTCAATCAGGAGAAACTTTCTTTCTACATTTGCTGCTGCGAGTCTTGTGGGGACTTGTACCATGTGAATGTTGATATTAGCTGGCTAGAGATACAAACACCATCCACAATCATCCACAGGCCAGCAAAAGTTATTTGAAAAACTCTCAAAAGTATTTTTTAAGACGTTAAATATAAAGAAGAGCTTTGTCTGTCACACGTACGTCGAAACTGGTTGGCTGCCAGTGACAGGTGGTGTTCTGAAGGGTTTGGTGTTGGGACCATTTCTTCAGAACATAAGATATAGAAACAGAAGTAGGTCATTTGGCCCATCAAGTCTGCTCCACCATTTCATCATGGCTGATATTCACCTTCTGCCTTCTTCCTGTATCCCTTCATGCCCTGATCAATCAAGAATCTATCAACCTCTGCCTTAAACATACATAAAGACTTGGCTTCCACAGCCACCCGTGGCAAAGAATTCCACAGATTCACCACTCTCTGGCTAAGTAAATTCCTCCCCAACTCCATTCTAAAAGGACACCCCTCTATTCTGTGGCTATGTCCTCTGGCTTAGACTCTCACACCAAAGGAAACATCCTCTCCACATCCACTCTATCAAGGCCTTTCACCACTCGGTAGTTTTCAATGAGGTCACCCCTCATTCTTCTGAATTCTAGTGAATACAGGCCCAGAGCCATCAAACACTCTTTGTATGACAAGCCGTTCAGTCCTGAAATCATTTTCATGAATCTCCTTTGAAACCTCTTCAGTTTCAGCACATCCTTTCTAAAATAAAGGACCCAAAACTACTCACAATACTCCAAGTGAGGCCGCATCAGTGCTTCATAAAGTCTCCATGTTATATCCTTGCTTTTACATTCTAGTTATCTTGAAATGAATGCTTACATCACATTTGCCTTCCTCACCAC
Organism: Hemitrygon akajei; assembly: GCF_048418815.1. Classification (NCBI taxonomy): domain Eukaryota; kingdom Metazoa; phylum Chordata; class Chondrichthyes; order Myliobatiformes; family Dasyatidae; genus Hemitrygon; species Hemitrygon akajei. Next base: position 7,191,023 of record NC_133142.1, read on the forward strand.
AGACTCAACCTGCAAATTAACCTTTAGGGAATCCTGCACAACAACTCCCAAGTTCCATTCTCCGAATCTGTCTAAGTCCTTCTGTAGCCTCTCTACTTCCTCAAAACTACCTGCTCCTCCACCTACCTTCATATCATCTGCAACCTTTGCACGAAAGCCATCAATTTCATCATCCAAATCATTGACACAGAACGTAAAAAGAATTGGTCCCAACACAGACCCCTGTGCAACGCTACTAGTCACCAGCAGCCAACCAGAAAAGGCTCCATTTATTCCCACTCTTTGCCTCCAGCCAACCAGCTACTGCTTTATCCATGCTAGAATCTTTCCTGTAATACCACGGGCTTGTAGCTTGTTAAGCAGTCTCATGTGTGGCACGTTGTCAAAGGCCTTCTGAAAATCCAAGTACACAACGTCCACCAATTCTTTTGTCTATCCTGCTTGCTATTTCTTCAAAGAATTCCAACAGATTTGTCAGGCAAGGTTTTCCCTTGAGTTTTCCCATGCTCTCTATGACTTATTTTATCATGTGCCTCCAAGTATCCTGAGACCTCATAATAAATAATCAACTCCAACTTCTTCCCAATCACTGAGAGCCTAACTGGTCTATGGTTTCCTTTCTTCTGCCTCTCTCCCTTCTTGAAGAGTGGAGTAACATTTGCAATTCCCCAGTCTTCCAGAACCATTCCCGAATCTAGCGATTCTTGAAAGATCATTACTAATGCCTCCACAGTCTCTTCAAACACCTCTTTCAGAACCCTGGGGTGTACCCCATTTGGTCCAGGTGATTTATCTGTCTTCAGGCCTTTTAGTTTCCCAAGAACCTTCTCTCTAATAATGGTAACTCCACACACTTCATGACCTCTGTCACCTGGAACTTCCACCATATTGCTGGTATCTTCCACCGTGAAGACTGATGCAAAATACTAACTCAGTTTGTCCACCATTTTGTTGTCTCCCATTTCGGAGTCTGCAGAAGGACTTAATTAGATCAGGAGATTGGGAAAAGAAGTGATAATGTAAAAAAACTGTACGGTCATGCACTTTGGTAGAAGGAATAAAGGTGTAGACTATTTTGTAAACAGGGAGAAAATTCAGAAAACCGGCGGATTTCCTAAAGCAGGGGTTTCCAACCTGGGGTCCATGGACTCATCGGTTAATAATGAGGGTCTATGGCATAAAAATATTGTGAAACCCTGCCCTAAAGGTTAACTTGAAGGTTGAGTTGGTGGTAAGTAAGGCAAATTCAATGTTAACTTTCATTTCAAGAGGAGGATTGGTGACTGGTGAAACTCAGAAAGCTGCAGTTTGTGCAAATCTGAAACAAAATCCGTCATCTGAACCATTGACCTGTTGCTTCTCCGCAGATACTTTCTGACCTGCTGGTTTTTCCCAGCATTTTCATTTCTGTGTTTTGCTTCTTATTTTGGCTGTCTTAAGCTACTCATTAAACCTGCCTGTTGAACAAGTCCCACCACCTTACGTTTTACAACAAGCTACACAGACCAAGAAGCATAATGAGCTGATAATAATGGCCATTGTAACTGATCCTATCACAGACATTTCTTTTGTTCTACAAAATCCTCTCCCCATCTTCCATCCTACTTAAAACCAATCTGCAATTTTCTTTCTTTCTCAGTCCTCTCCAGGGAATGTTGACCTGAAACATAGATTGCTTCTCTTTCCTGGGCTGTTGAGTGTTTACAACATTTTCTGTTTTTCATTTTGTGACAGATTTGGGCTTTGCTAATCCCACCAGATTTTGAGAAACATTTTTAAAGAAATTCTCGCAGCAAATGCTGGGAGAGTCCAGTACCAGAGGGCATGGTTTGAGAATAAGGGGTAGGTCATTTAGGACAGAGTTAAGGAAAAACTTCTTCTCCCAGAGAGTTGTGGGGGTCTGGAATGCACTGCCTCGGAAGGTAGTGGAGGCCAATTCTCTGGATGCTTTCAAGAAGGAGCTAGATGGGTATCTTATGGATAGGAGAATCAAGGGATATGGGGACAAGGCAGGAACCGGGTATTGATAGGAATTGATCAGCCATGATCTCAAAATGGTAGTGCAGGCTCGAAGGGCCGAATGGTCTACTTCTGCACCTATTGTCTATTGCCTAAATGTCTCTGTTAGATTTCTAATCACATTCACTGGAATTATTGGAAGTGACTTCATTAGTTAGACATCTTGTCTTTCATCTGGTTGATCTAATGGATTCCCCATTTGTTTAATTCATTAAGGCAAAAATAGAGTATCAGGAGGTCTGCAGAAAAGATTTTTTTTTAAATGTTTGTGAAAGCTTCTAGAGATAGTTAATGAGAAACATGTGTTTTCTTCAGTCCAAACAAGGGAATTTATAATGAGAACAACAAAATAGCAGACAAATTAAATCTGTACTTTGTTCAAGTACAAAGTTCAAAGTAAATTTATCATCAAAATATGCAGATGTCACCATATGCAATCCCAAGTTTCATTTTCTTGCAGGCATTCAGAGTAGAAGGCGGCAATAGCAAACCATTTCTGTAGAAAATTTGCCAAGAACAATTATGATTGTGGAAAGACGGATCGCCCACGTCATACAACACAACGCGTATTGATGGTGATGATGCTGATGTCAATGATAATAAACCTGACTGGGATTTGGTTTCTGATTCTGACTCTGCAATTAAAGACTGGCCGACTTTCCTGTCAATGCCCCTCAAACTTATAAACTTCTATCAACTTCTGACTTTCAGACAATGGTTTTTGAGACAAACGTTACCAGGGAAAGTGTCATAAGGTGGGCGTTGAGAGAGGAACCAAATGCAAGACACAGACACTGAAGTACTAGGAACAGGACTAGGTGTGTCAAGAAAGCAAGGGAAGTGGGGAAGAAACAACACTGGACAACACACAGGCCCTGGATGAGATTAGGATACAGGGCCTGGGCTAGGAAAGCAGGATCAGGATGAGGAACTAGGAACCTGGACAAGGACTCCAAGTCAGAGACTGGACAGGAACCCAGAACCTGGGTCTTGACTCAGGCTCAGACTCCGGATCTAGGTGAGGGCAAGACATGGCAAGGCAACAGGACTGGACAGGGGGCAGGACGTGGGACTCCTGGGCTAGACGTGGACATGTAGCTCAGACTCGGACTTGGGAGACAGGGACACAGAGCCTCGGTCTCGGGACACGGGAACGCGGATCACAGAGCCTCGGTCTCGGGACACGGGAACGCGGAACACAGAGCCAGGACCCCTCCTTGGGAACAGGAGGGAGGGCCAGGACTCATACACAGGACACAGAGCCGTGACCCCTCCTTGGGAACAGCAGGACAAAGGGCTGGGACTCATACACAGAAAGCTGAACACAACGAGACAGTTCCCAACACTAGGGAGCAGCAAACAACCAGACCAACCTAGCGAAGGCATGGACACAAAGAGACAGTTCCAAACAACAAAAGACAGTTCCTTATCTGGACACAGCAAAGCTCCAGTCTTGCTGCAGCAGTAGAACTTGACAGCAAGAATAGGCAAAGACACAGGCAGGGCTCCAGGCAAGAGGCACAGAAAGGAGGGGAAGGGAAAGGAGGGGAAGGGAAAGGAGGGGAAGGGAAAGGAGGGGAAGGGAAAGGAGGGGAAGGGAAAGGAGGGGAAGGGAAAGGAGGGGAAGGGAAAGGAGGGGAAGGGAAAGGAGGGGAAGGGAAAGGAGGGGAAGGGAAAGGAGGGGAACAGTCCAGCCTCAGGGTAACAGCAAAGCCAGCCTGGCTTACCCAAAAGAAGCAAGGACAGGATACTGAGTAGACAAACCAGCACCTACACACGAACCCAGGGCCACTTATATTCCCGGCCCCAAGACGAGCATCAGGTGCCTATGATTAAGCCCGACTGAAACAAGGGACAGTCAGAAGACCCGGAGTCAGGAATCCACGGACCGGACCATGAACTGGAACGCAGACTTCACGGACCGGACCATGACAGAAAGCTTTTGTTTTAAAATTCCCAATAACTTTTATTTAGATTGCATATTGCAATCGGAATTTACATTGTCCACAGTTCAGTCTACTGCATTAATTCAGTAGGTTAGCAAAGACTGCTGTACCAATGTGCCCTGACTTTTATAGCTCTCCTTGTCAAAACCTTGTCTGTATGACATCTGGGAGGTATGGTTTCACAACGTAAAACCCTTTTGGGAGCTGGGATTTGTTGAATTGGGCTGCATAATTATTATTTATCTGGTAGTTTAACTTTCTTATGCTTGTATTTATTTTTATATAATTACCTCAATACATGGAACTGTTCAGAGAGTTTTCTAGTTGTAGATGCCTCTGTATTTTTCTGGAAACTCCTTGGTTTCAGTGGTTGGTGTCACATCACTTGAATGGGACTATCTCATTGGTTGATTTAAGCAATGGGATTTCAATAGAGCTAGTGGTCTGGTATAAGAAGACCACAAGACCGTAAGATGCAGGATCAGATTTAGGTCACTTAGCCCAATGAGTCTGCTCCATCATTTCATCATGGCTGATCCATTTCCCTCTCAGCCCCAACCTCCTGCCTCGTCCCCGTAACCTTTCATGCCCTGACCAATCAAGAAGAATCTATCAACATCTGCCTTTAATATACTTAAAGAACTGGCCTCCACCACTGCCTGTGGCAATGAATTTCACCGATTCACCTCTCTCTGGCTAAAAAAATTCCTCCTCATCTCCATTCTGAAAGGTCATTCCTCTATTCTGAGGCTGTGTCCTCTGGTCTCAGAATACCACATCACTTTTGTTCACTCACTTTTTTCCCTTAGGCATTCTTCTCTTTTCCTCATCTTCTCTCACCACACTTCTGAAGGGTTTCAGCCCAAAACGTCGTCACTACCTCCTCCCATAGATGCTGTCTGGCCTGCTGAGTTCTGCCAGCATTTTGTGTTTTTATTTCTCCCTTCATTCCTTTGATTTCTGTACAACTTAGCAAAATATTCATAAGCAACAAAATTAATACCTCATTCTTAACTTCCGAAGAACTTTTGAATCGCAAAAACATCATGATCCAACAGATTCCGGCTTTCTGCCACCATATGCGTGAAAATGTACATCCTGATTTCACTCCTAAGTTGCTTACTTATCAAAGTGCCATCTCCATCCAAAAACAGAAGAGGTTCTGCAGATGCTGGAAATCCAGAGCAACACACGTGAAATGCTGGAGGAACCTAGCAGACCAGGCAGCATTTTAAGAGAGGGAAAAGCAGTCAATACTTTGGGCTACAACACACACAAAATGCTGGTGGATCACAGCAGGCCAGGCAGCATCTATAGGGAGAAGCGCTGTCGAGGTTTCGGTCCGAGACCTTTCGTCAGGACAGCGCTTCTCCCTATAGATGCTGCCTGGCCTGCTGTGTTCCACCAGCATTTTGTGTGTGTTGCTTGAATTTCCAGCATCTGCAGATTTCCTCGTGAATATTTTGGGCTGAGACCTTTCACTCAAGATTGGAAAGAAAGGGGGAAGATGCCAGAATAGAGAAGGTGTGGGGGGGGGGGGTGTGGAGCTGAAGGAGGAAAAGCTAGAACAGGAGTTCCCAACATGGGATCCACAGACCCTTTGATAAATGATATTGGTCCAAGGCATAAAAAAGACTGGGAATTCTTAAGCTACAAGGTGGTAGATGGAGCCAGGTGGGTGGAGAGTGAGAATGAAGTAAGAAACTGGGGGGGGGGGGGGGAGGACAATAGGTGGAAAATTTAAAGGGCTGGAGAAGAAGGAATTTGATAAGAGGAGAGAATGGACCATGGGAGAAGTTGAAGGAGGGGCATCAGCAGGAGGTGAGGCAAAGAGGTAAGAGGCCATTCAGAAGGCTATCCCTTCCTTCCAATGAACGTTAATAAATCGGGCTTATTATTGCCGCTTAGTTGCTCATGTGAACAATTTTTTTAGTTTAAATGGAACCAAGTTAATTAACTTGCTAAGCCATTGACCCATAGAACTCCAGCTTCTAAAAAATTGACATTCCTAGTCCCATTATAAGTTTCAACATGCACTTTGAAATTCTATAACCCTGCATACAGTATTAATTGAAAGGTGTTTTAATTGAGTTTTTATTCATTATAGAAAGATATTTTGATTCACAGCACATCTCTGGAGCCCTGGCATGCTATTTTGTGTGCATATTTTTAAAAATCATTATGCAGACCTTTGATATATCAAACTACAAGACAGTGTTGGAAAAGCGAGCCTTATTACGAGGTTTAAAGTGCATATTTGGGCTGTGCTGGGTGAGTTTTTTTCCCTTCAACTCTATGGGAGTGGCATAGTAGTGGAGTGGCACAGTAGAGGACTGGCCTAATAGTGGAGTGGCATGCACCACGTGTTACAGTACAGGGAACCCAGGTTCAATTCCCTTCACTGCCTGTAAGGAGTTTGTATGCACCCCCCGTGACTCTGTGGGTTTCCCCTGAGTGCTCTGATCTCCTCCCATGGTCTAAAGACCTACCAGTCGGTAGGTTAATTGGTCATTGTAAATCGTCCCGTGATTAGGCTAGGGTTAAATCGGGGGTTGCTGGGCAGCATGACTCGAAGGTTCAGGAGGGCCTCCTGTATCTCAATCGATCAATCAATCAATAAAGAAGTAGATAAATAAATAATTAAATTAAAGTACTCATTAACCACACAAAGTGGCTGATATTAGGACGAGTAGTTGGATCACTCGAGTCGAGTGTGAAGTTCTCCTCAGGTGTTGTCTGTTGCTGGGCCCTCGGGTGGTGGTCGAGGCCGATCCAGGACCCACACGTTCTGGTGCAGTGCGGACAAGAGTGAGTGCTGGCCATTAGTTAGCGGCTTTCAGTCACTCTCGCTACTTGTTCTCTGCGGCACACTGGAGGTCGTCCTCGCGGCACAGCTCCCCCTCGAACAGACTTCCTCCAGGTGTGTCTATTGAGCGCAGTGTCTTCCCAGTTTTTAGACGTAACGTTGAATTTCTTCAGGCTGATTTTGATGTTGTCTTTGAAAAATTTCACTCGCAAAAGTGCCTCAGTCTGCAGTGGTACAATTTTCAACATTGTAACGCTCGCTTTCAGCGCTTGTATTCAAATTTCCAGCCCACGATACCTGATATAAAAATAGAAATCATGATATTGATTCTGGTTGACCCCACTCTAATGGTGTCACCAGCTCCTGATAAAACCATGTGCTAGAAGCAGCCCACGTCACGCTAGCCAATCCCCTGGACGTCGATCATAACCTGGACGACAGCAGCGAATAAGAAGATACTGGCCCTTGGTACAACCTTCTTCTCCAAACAAGGTCAAAATGCATTAGGGGTTGTCTATTGGTGGGTCCACAGGTGACTGTCAATGCCACATATTCTGGGGCAGTGTGGGCACGAGTAAGTGTTAATTGTGCTTATGACTGGGTCTTTGGGTTGTTCCGTGACTCCTTTCACAGCCTCCATTTGTTCTCCGTGACACGGCGGAGTTCCTTCTCATGAAGCACGGTTCCCTCTTGAACAGAACAGATAGCCCACACTTCGACAAGCCGCAATTTAGGAAGAGAATAGATTTTACCAATTCAATGCATATAGTTTATTAATAACGCTTGTGAGGTTGTATAATTAGATTCCAGTATTAATTTGAAAGTTTAATTTCAATTAGAGCGATCGCTTGCACAGAGATTTTTCTAATTAAATTGTTTGATCTGATGCTTAAGTGTTCAAGTATCTGATTGAATTCACCAGGAAAGCCAGTCTGGTGTTGTATGACAGAGACTGCCTACATACAGCAAGCCTGCAGAGCAGTCTCACTGCCATTTGGCTCAAACGACGATCTCTGTAATGTCACGACGAAGCCCAAGTGACTGGGATGTCAGAGTATCAGGATGTCTTCTCCTCCCATTAGCTATTCAATTCTAAATCAGTAAAATGGTAAAACAGCACATTATTAGTGTCACATTTATCTAGGTACAGTAAAAATGTTATCTTGTGTACCACACGTACCAATCAGTTCATTACAACAGTAGAACAATAACAGAATATCGAATAAAGCAACGCACACAAAATACTGGAGGAACTCAGCAGGTCAGGCAGCATCTATGGAGACCGTCAACATTTTGGCCGAGACCCTTCTTCAGGACTGAGAAAGGAAAGGGAAAGATGCCAGAATAAAAGAGGTGGGGGAAGTGGAAGAAGGCTAGCTGGAAGGTGATAGGTGAAGCCAGGTGGGTGGGAAAGGTCACGGGCTGGAGAAGTAGGAATCTGACAGGAGAGGAGAGTGGACTGTAGGAGGAAGGGAAGGAGCTAGGGTCACAGGGAGAAGTGATAGGCAGGTGAGAAGATATAAGAGGCCGGAGTGGGGAATAGAGGAAGAGGGGAGGAGAGGGAATTGAAAATCAACGATTTGGGAACAACTTCTTACCCTCTACCATCCAATTTCTGAATGGACATCGAACCCATGAACACTACCTCACTACTTTTTTATTTCTATTTTTGCACTACATATTTAATTCAACTATTTAAAATATATACTTATGTAATTTACATTTGTTTCAATTATTATGTATTTCAATGTACTGCTGCTGCAAAGCCAACAAATTTCACGACATAAACCGGCGATATTAAACCTGATTCTGATTCTGAAGGTGCAGTGCAGGGAGGAGATGAGGTGCAAAATCATAATGAGGTAGATTGTGAGATCAAGAGTCCCTCTTAATGTATTAGGGAACCGTTCAATAGTCTTATAAGAGTTGGATAGAAGCTGCCCTTGAGACTGGTGGTATGTACTTTGTAGGATTTTGTACCTTCCGCCTGTTATACGGGGGAGAAGGATGAATGCTGAACGTGGCTGGGTCCTTGATTATGCTGGCTGCTTTACGGAGGAAGGATCTTAGCCCAAATCGACGGCTCTTTATTGCCCTCCATAGATGCTGCCTGACCTGCTGGGTTCCTCCAGCATTTTGTGCGAGTTAATTGTTCATTTGTGATGGGAGACCTAGGTGAGGGTGGTTGGGACCTAATTGCAGGAGTATCAGAGACTAGAAGCGAGACACGATTATGAGGCTGCAACAAAGTTGGGGGTTCTAAACTAGACACAAGATGAGAATCTAAAGCTGAGCTGAAGACTGAGCACCGAACCTGAGTTTAGGTACTCTTTAAATATCGAAATCCTGGCTCCAAAACATGGCTGTCAATTAGCAGGGCCTGAAGGGGACTGTGCCAGCTATCCATTCTCTGGAGAATCAGAGCATCTAAAGCCCGGAAGCTGGCGAGGTCAGGGGTGTACCGTAACAAAATTGTTAACTTTGTGCTGAAGAAATGCAAAGTTTTGTGTCAGGAGAGTAAGATTCCTGGACTTTGTCTCCTGGAGGTTTGCTGTATGAATAAAGACTTTTATATTCCCAATTACAGCCTTGGTGTGGCTCAGTTTTAGTTAATCATAATGAACAGTGTTACAAACCCCGTAACTGGGCCACTTACCAGCAAAGATAAAGAGGTCCGTTGAAGTCTGATGGTACTATTTATAACAGTATTTATTGATAAAAATACACAAAAATAATATCAATGCAAACATACAGATAATATACGTCGTCAATACTAAATCTAAAAGCGCGGGTATAATAATAATCAATAAGAAATAGCTCTATCGTTGTCTAGGGGATACTGTATTGTCTGATGGAAATATAAAAGTCATTCAGTTCAGGCAGGCTCCCGCCTTTGGGGACCGCTGTGTTTTCAATTGTTGGAGAGAGAGAGAGATTTTGGAACTTGCCAGATTTTCCTTTTTTATGATGTCGATCCTTCGAAATTTCGTTGGTGATCTCTTCTTTTTAGCTAAGCCGTTCTTCCGTGGTCAGTCCCGCCAATTCCGAGGCAAATGGAAAAGGATGCACGCGGGCCCCCACCGGCTGTTGCTATTAAACGCTGTCACGGGATGTCTAGCGTTTCTCCTGGTGCGTCTAAAGGGGTTGTTCCCCAGACCCTCTTTTATCCTTACTCACGGGGTCTCAGATGTTAGTCAGGTTGGGATGATGTAATCCCTCAACCAGACCACTCTGGTCATTCCCTGAGGGCTTCAATGAATAGTACAGTACTCAATACACAATTCCGTCTCCAAGAGATAATGGCCGTTATCCGTGGCTTTGTATCACTGAGGGGCCAGGACATTCCAAACCCTTGTGGATTCTCTCTCATTTCCTGGGTTCCAGACCCGAATTAATAGTGATCTTGCGATTCTCAAAAAGGGGGGGGGGCTACTTTGTACCCTTCGGCCCCTCAGAGTTGTGGCACTTTCGTAACAACAGTAATAAACAATCTGCCGGAGGAACTCAGCAGGTCAAGCAGCAACTAAGGAGGTAAAGGGGTGGTTAATGTTTCGGGCCAGGCTGACAAGTACAATGCTCCCTTGGTCGACATCTTCCAGATGGTCCACAAAACTGTTTATTTCACTTTCTTTTACATCTACATTTCATCGTAAATGCATATCTGGAACTTTAGAACCAGAGATTTACAGTTTGGGGATTGATTGACTGAACCAGCAGTTTGCTATCTCCAAAAAGATTCTGGGAAGTGAGCACGAGCTTGAATTCGAACATCCATGAGGCAAAGAAACTTCAAGACAAGTCACTTTTATTGTCATTTCGACCATAACTGCTGGTACAGTACACAGTAAAAACGAGACAACGTTTTTCAGGACCATGGCGTTACATGACACAGTACAAAAACTAGACCGAACTACGTAAAAAAAAAACAACACAGAGAAAGCTACACTAGACTATAGACCTACACAGGACTGCATAAAGTGCACAAAACAGTGCAGGAATTACAATAAATTATGAACAGGACAGTAGGGCAAGGTGTCAGTCCAGGCTTTGGGTATTGAGGAGTCGGATAGCTTGGGGGAAGAAACCGTTGCACAGTCTGGTCGTGAAAGCCCAAATGCTTCGGTGCCTTTTCCCAGACAGCAGGAGGGAGAAGAGATTGTATGAGGGGTGCGTGGGGTCCTTCATAATGCTGTTTGCTTTGCAGATGCAGCGTGTAGTGTAAATGTCCGTGATGACGGGAAGAGAGACCCCGATGATCTTCTCAGCTGACCTCACTATCCGCTGCAGGGTCTTGTGATCCGAGATGGTGCAATTTCCGAACCAGACAGTGATGCAGCTGCTCAGGATGCTCTCAATACAACCCCTGTAGGATGTGATGAGGATGGGGGGGGGTTGGGAGATGGACTTTCCTCAGCCTTCGGAGAAAGTAGAGACGCTGCTGGGCTTTCTTTGCTGTGGAGCTGGTGTTGAGGGACCAGGTGAAATTCTCCACCAGGTGAACACCAAGAAAGTCGGTTTGGGGGTTGATGTTCTTGTTGTGCTTTGTTAGATTTTTTTGTGGCGGAGAGAGGTTTTTGGGGGGCTGGTGTTATTGTTTCTATGGGGGGGGGTGAGGTTGTTGTGTTCGCTGTTTCTCTTCCATGGACTTCTTTGTTTCGTGGCTATTTGGAGAAGACAAATCTCAAAGTTGTAAACTACATACATACTTTGATAATAAATGAACCTTTGAACCTTTAGATCTTGCATTAGGACAGAATAAGACTTCTATATGAGCATTTAAAATTATCTGAATCCCTTTGGTTTTGCATTGCAAAATTATCCATTTTGTGGTTTGAAATTTCACCATCTCATCTGGGTGTTCATTTAAAAATGTCTAGTACAGCTAATCATGACCGGGGAAGAAGGTGTTTGGACTACTGGCAGGAATTCAGAAATTCTGTACAATTGCCATACATCAAATAGCTGCTACTAAACGACACTACACACTCAGTGTACTTCCTGTACCTAATAAAATGGCCATGGAGTGTACGTTCATGGTCTTGGGCCCGTATACTTCAAGATTCAGAGGTGCTCTTCTGCACACCACCTTTGTTACACGTGGTTATTTGAGTTACTGTCACTTACCTGTCAGCTTCAGTCTGGCCATTCTCCTCTGACCTCTCTCAATAACAAGGCATTTTCACCCACAGAACTGCCACTCACTGGATTTTTTGCTTTTAACACCATTTTCTGTAAGCTCAAGAGACTGTTGTGCATGAAAATCCCTGGAGATCAGTGTTTCTGAGATACTCAAACCACCCCATCTGGCACCAACAATCATTCCTTGGTCAAAGTCACTGAGGTCACATTTCTTCCCCATTCTGATGTTTGGCCTGAACCTCTTGACCATGTCTGCATGCTTTTATGCATTGATTTGCTACCACATGATTGGCTGATTAGATACTTGCATTAATGAACAGGTGTACCTAATAATGTGCCCATTGAATGCATAGCTCCAGCATTAAACTCTAGTTGGTAGTGGATATCTCAGTTAGATATGTTTTCTTCTGTGGGATAGAACTAAGTATAATTGTAATTATAAAGAGAATAAATTCGTGATTACCAACTGATTACCCCGAGTCTAGTTATTTCCTACAGATTGTTTTGGAATTAATTCAGCCTACTAACCCTTGCAAAACTATAGAATGGAAACTTTCTACCATGTAAACCAGATAAATTGGACGTTTGACCTCACAATCTACCTTGTTATGATCCTGTACCTTATAATCCAGTGGTCCCCAACCACCGGGCCGTGAGGAAACAATATGATATGGCGGTATGAAATGATATGAGTCAGCAGCTGATTCATATCATTTCAATACCGCCAAATCATATCATTTGCTCGTGGCCCAGTAGCACGTGCTTTGCAGCCCGGTACCGGTCGGTGGCCCGGTGGTTGGGGACCACTATATCGTCTACCTGCACCGCATAGAACATGGAACATGAAACATTACCAACCTTTCGGCCCACAATGTTGTGCTGACTTTTTAACCTACTCCAAGATCAATCCAACCCCTCCTTCCTACATCGCCCTCCATTTTCTCTATCATCCATGTGCCTTTCTCTGTAGCTGTTACACTTTATTCTGCACTCTTTTATTGCTTCACTTTGCCCTCCCGCAGTACACTGTGCAATGATCTGAATTTAAACTCATCCTAAGACAACTTCTACAAAAGTAACTTCATATTCCATCTTTTCATCACAAATCACCTGAATGAACTCTACTTCCAGGTTTTCTTATAACTAAGTTTTGTTCTTTACTGAAGATTTTAATAACTTCTATAATCCCCCATTAAAGTATATTTCCTCACCATGGCTCTACTGAAAAAAAAATTACAACTTTCTGCAAAGCTGATATGAAGCCATACAATAAACAAGGTTTTCCACTGTTGAAAAAAGTCACATTTCAGACAGACATTAATGCTACTCTTTGAGAAAACTTTGTACCTGAGAGCAGGCACCTTCCAGACCTTGGTCATCCTCTGCCAATTTAAATGGACACAGTAACTGCAAAGTGCAGATGAAGGGTCAACCTAAAATGTTAACTATTCCCTCCATAGATGCTGCCTGACCAGAGTTACTCCAACGTCTTATGTGTTACATTAACTGCAAACAATCTGGCAGTTGTCTTTTCTACTCTTAATACTGGGAAGCAAATTAGATCAGTCAGCATTCTCCAAATAAAACAGGTGTGATATCTTTAACCAGATAAGCCCTTTATTGAGATGGAAAAAATGGTTCTGCACAGGTTAAAAGACTATAATATTTACCGTATAGTGACTGTACTGAATAATTAAGTATCAAGTTGGCTGAAGGGATGGGGGTGGAAAAACTGTATGGACATCAAAACCAAAACATTCAAGTCAACATGGAGTTTAGATCACATCAATCTACCTCGTTATGACCTTGCACCTTAATGTCTACCTACACTGCACTCTCACTGTAGCTGTTGCACTTTGTTAGTGTTTAACCTTGTATTAGCTCAGGGAACTGTGTAATGAATTGATCAGTAGTAGCAGTAGGCCTCCGTTAGTCTTGATAGACCATGGATTTGCGCCTTGGAAGGTTTCCAGGGCGCAAGCCTGGGCAAGGTTATATGGAAGACCGGCAGTTGCCCAAGCTGCAAGCCTCTCCTCTCCACGCCACCGATGTTGTCCAAGGGAAGAGCACTAGAATTGATCAGTATGAACAGTATGCGAGACAAGCTTTGCTCTGTATCTTGGTACATGCCACAACAATAAACCAATCCTAATTCTGATTGCAAAATCACATGGATGCATTATATAGTGGGAGATCACAATATGGAAGATAAAGAAACTCACCCAAAATTAAAACACACGAAATGCTGGAGGAATTCAGCAGGTCAGCCAGATTCTATGGAATTGAATCAGGACTTGAAGAAGGGTCTCAGCCCAAAATATCAACTGCTTATTCATTTCCATAGATGCTGCCTGACCCGCTGAGTTCCTCCAGCATTATGTGTGTGTTGCTTTGGATTTCCAGCATCTGCAGAATCTCTTGTGTTTATGATTTGCCTCCCAAACTTGTGTTCTATGCCCAGCTGCCTTGTCCGTGAAGTTATATACAAACAAAATGTAAGATTGTGAAATATAAGAGGCTTAATACAGTGATTTTTCCGCAGCCTGGTTGATTAGAAACAGGGGGCACTACCTCAAGATAAGGTGTCAGCTCTGAGGACAGGTATAAATAAATATATTCACCCAGAAGGTAGTGAATCCTTGCATGAAGGTTGTGAAGGTTCTTTGGTGAGATATTTGTAACAGGGTTTTAGATATTAGGGGAATCAAAGGATATGGGGTTAGTTTAAGAAAATGGTACTGCGGTGTAAGATGGCTGCATCACGGCCTGGTATGGAAACACCAATGCTCATGAATGGAAAGACCACAAAAAGTCCATCATGCGAGAAGCCCTCCCCACCACTGAGCACATCTACACAGAGCATTGCCACAAGAAAACAACATCCATTATCAAAGCCACCCAGCGTCCAGTCCACACTCTCCTCTCGCTGCTGCCATTGGAAAGAAGGTACGGGAGCTTCAGGTCCAATACCACCAGGTTCAGGATCGGTTATTACCCCTCAAGCTGCAGAGAGGGTAGCTTCATTCAACTCAACACTGAACTGATGCCACAACCTATGGACTCATTTTCAAGGACTTCACAACATGTGTTCTTAACTTTAGGCTGTAGCGTTAGAGATGCATCACGATAACAGTCCCTTCTGGCCCAATGAGCCCCTGCCACACAATTATACCCATGTGACCAATTAACCTACTAACCTCCAGGCTGGGGGGAAAATGGCTGTATCAAGCCTCTTACGTTTCACAATTTTACATTTTGTTTGTATATAACTTCACGGACAAGGTAGCTGGGCATAGAACACAATTTGTGGAACACGAGATGCAACTGGATCACCTGGGGGACACCCACACAGTCACAGGTAACGATCCCTCTCATATTTTTTTACAGCTGTGCGGACCATCCGTTGCTCTGAGCGGGAAATTTTTACACGGCCTGAAAACTGCGCAGCACTTCGTATTAACATTTTACAAAAGAGAACTCCATCTGCGTGGCAACAGCTGCCGTGTGCGCGGGGACATTCAGGTCACTGCGTGGCCGTGCACCTGTTAAACTCACAGGGAACAGTGGTCACAGGGATTATCTAGAAACTCCTTACAGACAGGGATGTGAAATGAACGCAGGTCACTAGCACTGTAATAGTGTTATGCTAACCACTATGCTACCGTGTCACCTGGCATTATTTATTTAGTTATTTACTTATTTATTTGTGTATTGAACAGTTGGTCTTCTTTTGCAAATTGATTGGCTGTCGGTCTTTATTTGATTGTGGATTTCTATTGATTCCTTTGTACTTACAGTCATAGAGTCAAAGGAAAGTACAGCACAGAAACAGGTTCTTTGACCCATCTAGTCTCTGCCGAACTATTTAAACTGCCTACTCCCATCGACCTACACCAGGACCACAGCCCTCCATACCCCTGCTGTCCACGTACCTGTCCAAACTTCTCTTCGACATTGAGATCGAGCTTGCATGCTCCACTTGTGCTGGTAGCTCATTCCACACCCTCATGACACTCTGAGTGAAGAAGTTTCCCCTCATGTTCCCTTCAAAATTTTCACCTTTCACCCTTAATCCATGATCCCTAGCTGTAGTCCCACCCAATCTCAGTGGAAAAAGCCTGCTTGTATTTACCCTATCTGTACCCCTCATAATTTTGAATATCTCTATCAAAACTCCCTTCAATCTTCTGTATTCCAAGGAGTGAAGTCCTAACCTATTCTCAGGTCCAGCAACGCCCTTGTAAATTTTCTCTGTACTCTTTACATAATAATAAAAGTTGTGAATTACAGTAAGATTTATATATAAATATAAAGTTAAATTAAATAAGTAACGCAAAAAGAGAAAAAAAAGTAGTGTAGTGTTCATGGGTTCAACATCCATTCAGAAATCTGATGGCAGAGGAAAGAAGCTGTTCCTGAATGCTGAGTGTGTGTCTTCAGGCTCCTGAACCTCCTCCCTGATGGTAGCAATGAGAAGAGGGCATGTCCTGGGTGATGGGGGTCCTTGATAATGGGTGCTGCCTTATTGAGGCATCGCCTCTTGAAGGTGTCCTGGATGCAGGAGAGGCTAGTTCCCACGATAGAACTGAGTTTACAACTGTCTGCAGCTTATTTTGATCCTCTACAGTGCCCCCCCCCCCACCGCCACCATACCAGACGGTGATGCAACCAGTAAGAATGTTCACCATGGTATATCAATAGAAATTTGCAAGTGTCTTTGGTGACATACCAAATTAACCTCTTGTATGACAAGGTGCACTCTTAACATCACAATCGTTATGATCTTGCACTTGTTCAGTTGTATTTAGACTTTAATCTGCATAGTTATTCAATCATTGCAGAATAAAAACACACAACAAGCAAAAGGAACCCAATAAGCAAAACAAAAAAATGCAATAAATATAAGTATGAAAACAATTCTATAAAAGGCAATGTACAAGCAACTGTTATATACAGTACATAGTCTGATTGTATGTGATACTAGGTGATGTGTATGAAGCGGTGATGGTGTGGGTCTAGTTATTTATTGAGATTTGATAGAGGTGTACAAAACTATGCGGGGTATAGATAGGGTAAATACAACCAGGCTCTTTCCACTGAGGTTGGGTGGGACTACAACCAGAAGTCATAGGTGAAGGGTGAAAAGTGAAAGGTTAAAGGGAAACTTTCACTCAGAGGGTGGTGAGAGTGAGGAATAAGCTGCCAGCACAAGTGGTGCATGTGGGCTTGAGTTAAACATTTAAGAGAGGTTTAGATAGGCACATGTATAGTAGGGATATGGACAGCTATGGTCCAGGTGGAGGTTGATGGGAGTAGGCAATTTCGCAAATGGGAGGAAGTCTGCAGATACATAAACTTTGAACTGCATGTGCATGTAACGAGAGCCGTATAACTCATCTCCTTCTACCTTAGGCCACGAACTTATCAATCACCCATCTGTGGACACTTTCTGGAGGTCCAAGATCCGTATGCTCCACAACCGCTGGACTAAGTGTGTAAATGTAGGAGGGGACTATGCTGAAAAATAAATGTGCTAGGCTTTCTAAAATTGACTCCTTCTACCTTGGGCCACAGACTTATCAATCACCCCTCGTACTGCCCTCGGATTCATTTTCCTGCAGACATTCACAGTAGAACAGAAAAGCACAATATAATCAATGAAAGACTACACACAAAGACTGACAAGCAACTAATGTGCATAAGAGGACAAAATGTACAATTACAAAAATAATTAACAATAAATAAACAAACAAACAAATAAATAAATAATACTGAGAACATGAGCTGCAGAGTTGTTGAAAGTGATGAGTTCAGAGTTGAGGAGACTGATATTTTTCCCACTGATTCAGGAGCCCGATGGTTGAGGGTTAATAATTGTTCCTGAACCTGGTGGTGTGGGACCTTATGCTCCTGTAGCTCCTTTCCGATGGCAGCAGTGAGAAGAGAGCAAGCCCTGGACGGTGGGTTCCTTGATGATGGATTCTGAGTGTCCCCATCAATACTTGTTACAAGTATACTTGTAACAAGTTATTAGGTACAACTGTTCTAAAAGAAAAATATGAGAGAGAAATGAAATCAAAATTTAAAAAAAAACAAATACAAAATGTTATGGTCAAAGAGCAATTGATTCCAGCATTCGAGGATATGAATGAGGAATAATATACTCTCCTCCTGGCTTCTTCATAATTCAACGATTCCTGTGACACTTCTCATCAAGGTTGATAAAAAAAATCCTGGATCGATTACATCTCTGGTTGCCACAAGATGAAATGTGTATAGAGTGTTATAATTGTAACACTTACCCAAAAGGCTGGTATATGTCTAGGGGAAAAGGAGATCCAGCCACTCACCAACCCCGCCTCCCGTACACACAGGTGCTGTGAGAATCGCGTTTATGCCTCGCGCCCGCCAACAGTATCAAACCCACAACAAATACCGGTATGAAATACACTTTAAAGAGTTTACTAAAATTAAAAGAGTATTGGGCAATACAATATATATATATACAAGAAAAAAAACAAAAGGCGCCAACTTATCAAAGTTCAGTCAGTTAGTGCACTCGTTGGAGCTCAACCAGCGAACCATTCGACCCCTTGTCGCTTGCCTCCGACTTCCACGTCTTCCACCTCGGACTCCCCGGTGGTCTTCCGAGCGCACGTCCACCTTCCTCGGCGTCTCCCTCCCGACTCCCTTCACCCCCAAGCCCGCGCAACCCCTCCCCCAAGTTCCCAACCTCACAAAACATAATAACATTCCCCATTGATTAACAAATGAATACAATTACCATATCAGCCATTCTAAAGCGAAACAACGGTGAGAGAAACATTTAACAGACAAAGAAACATCCCTACTCGTAACAAACCAAAGAAGCCCTCTTTAATAACATACACAGGACATTGTACATAATGTAGAGCACAGAACAGTACAGCACCTAAATAGGCCCTTTAGCCAATGATCGCCATGCCAAACAGAATGCTAAATGAAATTAATTATTCTCTGCCTATCCCACCATCCACGCCATGCTCTCTTCTCACTGCGGCCATCGCAAAGGAGGTACAGGAGCCTTAGATTCCACACCACCAGGTTCAGGAACAGTTATTACTCCTCAATCATCAGGCTCCTGAACAAGCGTGGATAACTTCCCTCATCTCAACACTGAACTGATTCCAGAACCTATGGACTCACTTTCGAGGACTTATGTTCTTGGTATTATTTATTTATCTATTTATTTATCATTATGATTAATTTTGTATTTCCATAATTTGTTGTCTTCTGCACAGTGGTTGTTTGTCAGTCTTTGTGTGTAGATTGTCATTGATTCTATTGTGAATTCCTGCAAGAAAATAAATCTCAGAGTCATTATATGGATTCATATACATACTTCGATAATAAATTTACTTTGAACTTTAATCTATGAATGCTCTCCAAGTGTCTAACTGCCTCTTAAATGCTGCCCTCGTACCTGTTACTACCAGACTGTTGCAGACGTTCTCCTGCATAAAAAAACTTCCCACTTCTCCTGTGATGTACAAATAAGCTGGATGAATTCAGCAGGTCGGGCAGTATCCGTTGAAATGAGCAGTCAATGTTTCGGGTCGAGACCCTTCATCGGGTCTAAAGAAGGAGGGGGCAGGGGCCCTATAAAGAAGGTGGGGGGAGGGTGGAAAACTAAAGAAGAGGTGGGGGAGGGGAAGCAGGGAGGGGATAGGCAGGAAAGGTGAAGAAGGAATGTAAGGGGAAATCACTATGGGCAGTAGAAGAAAGCAGAATCATGAGAGAGGTGATAGGCAGCTAGAGGAGGAGACAGAGTGAAAGTGGGATGGGGGAAGGGAGAGGCAGGGAATTACCGGAAGTTGGAGAATTCAATGTTCATACCAAGGGGCTGGAGACTACACAGACAGTATATGAGGTGTTTCTCCTCCAACCGGAGTTTGGCCTCATCATGGCAGTAGAGGAGGCCATGTACGGACATATCCGAATGGGAATGTGAAGCAGAGTTGAAGTGGGTGGCAACCAGGAGATCCTGTCTCTTGTGGCGGACGGAGTGGAGGTGCTCGATGAAGCGGTCCCCCAATCTGCGAGACCCGATGTGTTTATTTGACCACAGCATCTGCAGTGTACTTTGTGTTCTCCTGTGATGGACCGGGCTGAATCTTAATCAGAGCCAGTTTCAATGTGTATATATATTAAACCTGGTTCTGATCCAGATGTGTGTGTGTGTGTGTGTGTGTGTGTGTGTGTGTGTGTGTGTGTGTGTGTGTGTGTGTGTGTGTGTGTGTGTGTGTGTGTGTGTGTGTGTGTGTGTGTGTGTGTGATACATGCGTGTGTGCACACATACGCACACAATTCTCACACGAGTGTGTGGGTGAATATGTTTGTGTACGGTATGTACAATATACTATATATACAAGGATGCTTTAGACTTTTGCACAGCACTGTATTTGTCCTTGAGAAGAATCAATTTGTATATCTGGCGGGAGCAAAGGATGTTGGGAATGGCGAGGATGGAGCGCCATGAGAGGGGTGTGGAACAGGTGGCAGACAACGAGTGCCGGGGTGGGGGGTGGCGTGAGTGCAGACACACCCAGCCCTGAGACACCAGGGAAAGTCCTTTGCTTCCAAACAACTGGCTTATTGATCATTACAGAATGTCTCTCTAGTGTTTCCCACTCACTCCCCTCTCCCTATTGTCCCTTTTGTGACAGTAATTCAGTGCAATACATATAATTACTGCAGTACTGTGCAAAAGTCTTAAGTATCCTAGCTATATGTGCCTAAGATTTTTGTACAGTATAAATAAATAAACAAAGAAACAAATAAATAAATATTTTAAATTTATTTTTATATTGTTTACTTTATTAATTAAAAATATTTAAAATTTAATTTATTGATTTATTTTATATAAATTTATTTTTAAAATATTTATTAATATTTTTAATATATAAAAATATATATTTTTAACGTTTTAATACAGTATTATTAAAATGTATTAAATACAGTTAATACAGTATTAAAACAATGGTAAAAACAGGAGGTGGTGTTCATTGTCCATTGAGAACATAGAAATCTGATGATAGGGGAAGAAGCTGTTGCTAAAGCGTTGAGTGTGTGAGTTCAGGCTCCAGTACCTCCTCCCGGTTGTCAGACGGTGCTGCAACCAGTTAGGATGCTCCACACGGTGCATTTGTAGGAATTTGTTGGAATCTGTGGCGACATACGCAAAATTCTGCTCAAATACCTTTCAAGCATCCGAGTGGGTTAACGATGAAAAGCAATCTGGCTGGGCTCAGAGCTCAGTTGTGATGCATTGGAAGATCCATACATCTACCAGCACTTGTAATGTTTGTGCTTTTCAGCCTGTACACATACTTAGAGGCACTTAATCCAATCAATCCTATTCCCTCATCAACTGCTCTGGACTCCTGCTGTGCTTATAATTATTAATTATATTTCCTCCTGCTCTCGCAATGCCATAGCTCCATCAGGCACATGGTCGTCTAACGTACAAATCAATCTTGCAAATAACTGATAATTGGCTAATTTCAGTAATTAAAACAGTGCCAACAGGATATGTTCTTCTAATCAAGACTCTGAATATGAACTATGTTTGAACGTCAGGGTATATTGAAATATTTCTTTCAACATTCAGAATCTCTCTTTTCGCACTACATCTGCCAAATCTTGTTTTCTAAAGGCACACCAGGATTGAGATGTATAATTTAAATCTCCCCGTATTCTCATGCATACAGACAGAATTCATCATATCATCATCCCAGCTCCATCTGTAGCTGTGATGGAGACTCGTACCCATTCAGATGTAAGGCCTTTAACTCCCTCAGCATTTCATTCACCAATAATCTGTAGACATGTCAGTGGAAGATCTTTTGATCCTATTCTCTCATACCCACGTTGCAACCAGAATTATGGAGTCTGACTCTTGTCCTCCTCAGCAATGTGTGTTCAAAGTAAATTTGTTATCAAACTACGTGTATGTCACCATTTACAACCCTGAGATCCATCTTCTTGTGGGTATTCAAAGAAACACAATACCTTGCAGTAAAGGAGCCATTAGGAGGTAGTGATCATAATATAAGTTTTTATCTGCAATTTGAGAAGGATAAGGGCAGCTCGGAGGTGTCAGTGCTGCAGTTGAACAGGGGAAACTATGGAGCCATGAGGGAGGAGCTGGCCAAAGTTAACTGGACGGATATCCTAGCAGAAAAGACAGTGGAACAGCAATGGCAGGTATTCTTCGGAATAATGCACAAGGTGCAAAATCAGTTCATCCCCCGGAGAAGGAAGGATTCAAAGGGGGGAAAGGGGCCACAGTGGTTGACAAAGGAAGTCAGAGATTGCATAGCATTAAAAAAAAGGAAATATGACAGAGCTAAGGTGAGTGGGAGGACAGACGATTGGGAAGTTTTTAAGGAACAACAGAACTTAACTAAAAAGGCAATACGGGGAGAAAAAATGAGGTACGAACGCGAGCTAGCCAGGAATATAAAGGAAGATAGCAAAAGCTTTTTTCGGTATGTGAAGAGAAAGAAGATAGTTAAGAACAATGTTGGGCCCTTGAAGAATGAATTGGGTGAAATTGTTATGGGAAACAGAGAAATGGCAGAAGAATTTATAGGAGTACTTTAGATCTGTCTTCACTAAGGGAGACACAAGCAATCTCCCAGATGTATGGATGGGCCAAGGACATAGGGTGACAGAGGAAATGAAACAGATTGACATTAGGAAGGAAACGGTGATGAGTAGACTGATGGGACTGAAGGCTGACAAATCCCCAGGTCCAGATGGTCTGCATCCTAGGATACTAAAGGGTACCTGCAGTGAAGAAGGCTAATGGAATGTTGGCCTTTATTACAAAGGGAATTGAGTACAAGAGCAAGGAAATCCTTTTGCATTTGTACAGGGCTCTGGTGAGACCACACCTGGAGTATTGTGTACAGTTTTGGTCTCCAGGGTTAAGGAAGGACATCCTGGCTGTAGAGGAAGTTCAGCGTAGATTCACGAGGTTAATTCCTGGCATGTCTGGACTGTCTTATGCAGAGAGGTTAGAGAGACTGGGCTTGTACATGCTGGAATTAAGGAGATTGAGAGGGGCTCTGATTGCAACTTATAAGATTATTAAGGGATTGGACAAGATAGAGGCAGGAAATATGTTCCAGATGCTGGGAGAGTCCAGTACCAGAGGGCATGGTTTGAGAATAAGGGGTAGGTCATTTAGGACAGAGTTAAGGAAAAACTTCTTCTCCCAGAGAGTTGTGGGGATCTGGAATGCACTGCCTCGGAAGGTAGTGGAGGCCAATTCTCTGGATGCTTTCAAGAAGGAGCTAGATAGGTATCTTATGGATAGGGGAATCAAGGGATATGGGGACAAGGCAGGAACCGGGTATTGATAGTAGATGATCAGCCATGATCTCAAAATGGCGGTGCAGGCTCGAAGGGCCGAATGGTCTACTTCTGCACCTACTGTCTATTGTCTATTGTCTATTATCAGTGAAAAACTACACACAAACAAAGATGGACATCAAACTATGCAAATGCAAGATAAAAATTAATAAACAACAAACAGATAGGTAGATAAATAGATAGATGGGCAAAATAATGTTGAGAAGATGAATTGTAGAATCCTTGAAAGTGAATCCATAGATTATGGAATCAGCTCAGTGTTGAGGTGAGTGAAGTTATCCATTTTTGTTCAGAAGCCTAATGGTTGAGGGGTAATTTCTGAACCTCATGGTTTAGGACCCAAGGTTCCTGTAAAGGAAAGAAATATACTTTCTCCTTTCTGGTTCTTTTGCTTGCTCTTTTAGCGGTGTAGTGCGATCATTTGAGTTATGTTCTCCTAAGGGGTTGTCTATTGGTGGGTTCCTCAAGGGCCTGTAAAGGCCGATCCAGCACCCTCTGGTGCAGCGTGGGCAAGAGTACATGGTAGTGGTTGGGTCTTTAGGTCATTCAGTCTCTCCTTTCACAGCTGCTGCTTGTTCTCTGCAACAGGGCAGCTATCTCTCATGTAGCACAGCTCCCTTTTGAACAGTTCTCGTCCAGCTGTATCTATTGAGCGCAGTGTCTTCCCAGTTTTTAGATGTAATGTTGAATTTCTTCAGGCTGATTTTGGTGTTGTCTTTGCAATAGTTGCTTTGTCCACCAGGAGCTCGCTGGCCTTCCTTCATCTGGGAGTAAACCTCCTAGTGGCTGACACCGTATACCTTTGGGGTGTAGAGTATCAAGCACTCTCAAATCTGAGGCAGAAGGTCAGGGATTAATGTTCAAGTTCAAGTTTATTGTCACTTAAATGTACACATACACACTGCCAAACAAAACAACGTTCCTCCGGAAAAGGTGTGCAACACAATACATGTAAGTCTCACACAACACAATGTGATTTCACCACAAACACATTAACAAATAATAAGGTGCATTTGCGACACAAGTTAAAAAGTAAATAGTAAACACTGTTGGTGCTTCATCCATGATTGGACCTGGGGGGGTGGCAGTCTCATGACCTGGGGCAGGAAGCTAGTTCCCATCCGAACAGTCCTTGTCCCAATGCTATGGTACCTCCTGCCTGATGATAGGAGGTCAGAGAGATTGCTGGAGGGATGGGAGGGATCACTGACGATACTAAGGGCTCTGCATATGCAGTGCTCCTGGTAAACGTCTCAGGTGGGTGGAAATGTTCCACAACAGGCAGTTCAGAGAAGGTAGAGAAGATGCAAGATGCTGGAATCTGAAGCATCTGAATCTGCTGGAAGAACTCTATGAGCTGAGCAGCGTCCATGGGAGGAAACAAATTATCAAAGTTTTGGATTGAACCCTGCAAGAAGGTTCACTGGGTTGATTCCTGTAGTCTAGATGACAGATCTTTGGTACATTACCAAAGGCTCTTGTAAATTTCTATCGCTGTACGGAGGAGAGCAAATCACAGGATTGCAAGAGACTGCAGAGGGTTGTAGACTCAGCCAGCTCCATCACAGGCACAACCCTTCCCAGCATCGAGGACACCTTCAAAAGGTGGTGCTTCAAGAAAGTGGCATCCATCACCATCCGGGACATGCCCCCTTCTTGTCACTACCATCAGGGAGGAGCTACAGGAGTCTGAAGACCACACTCAGTGATTCAGGAGCAGCTTCCTCCCCTCCGCCATCATATCTCTGAATGGACGATGAACACATGAACACCACCTCATTATTCCTTTATTTTAATTTTGTAATTTATAGTAATTTTATGTCTTTGTGCTGAACTGCTGCCACAAAACAACAGATTTCACGTCATAGAAGACAAGGATAGTAAAGCTGAATTGCTGAGTTCCAAAAATTCTAAGTAAATTTATTATCAAAGTACATATATGTCACCATATACAAACCTGAGATTAATTTTTTTATGGTTATTCACAGTAAGTTCAAGAAACACAATTGAGTCATTGAAAGTCCACATGCAACAGGACGGACAAACAACCAACGTGCAAAAGGCAACAAAATAAGCAAATACAAAAGAAAAATAATACTGATGAAAGATAAATAAACAATAAATACCAAGAGCATGAGATGAAGAGTTTTTGAAAGTGTCCATAGGTTGTGGGAACAGTTCAGTGATGGGGCAATATGGGGATATGTGATTTGATAGAAGTATACAAGATGATTAGAGGCATAGATTCAGTAGGTAACATGAGTGGAAATGGCTAATATGAGAGAGCATAAGTTTTAGGTGATTGGAGGACATATAGGAGGCTCTCAGAGGTAGAGGTACAATACTGGGCAAAAGTCTTAGGCACCCTAGCTATATACAGTATTTGTGCTTAAGACATTTGCACAGTGAGTGGTGAGTGCTGGGGTGGTGGTAGAGGCAGATAAACTGGGGACATTTAAGAAACTCTTAGATTGACACACGGATGAAAGAAAAATAGACGTCTATGTGGGAGGGAAGGGTTACATTTATCTTCAAGCAGGTTAAAAGATTGACACAGCATTGTGGGCTGAAGGGCCTGTAAAGTTCTATGTTCGATATTTCTTAAATCCAGCCTTTTTCAATTACTGGAATTGAAATTCCCTGGCCACCTTGGTGAGATTAAACTTATGTCACCAAACTAATGGGCCAATACTCCAAATATGTTTCAGAAAATTAAACACTATCTATCTGTACCACTGACATTGGAAAGTGAATATGTTGGGATCTGGAGCAATTAATATGGCGCTGGAAGAACTCAGTGGTCGAGCAGTGCCTCAGAATCAGAATCATGTCTTTAGGGAGGGGAGGAGACGAGAGTAATTGAGGGAAACCCACGTTGCCACAAGGAGAATGTGTAAACTGCATCCAGTTAGGAGCAAGAGGTCTGGAAATTGTGGCAAGGCAAGGGCTAAGATAATATCAGGGCAAGGATCATTTACAGAGAGTGTGCAGTTAATGCAGGTGAGACAATCCTTTGAAGTCTAATAGCCAGTGATTATCTTGAATTCTTCTCTTGCGATCGCAAGACCCTGTTGGACTTGGATAATGTAACATGCTGCAAGTCCATTTCCCTTGTTTATTGGCAAGGCAGACGGCAGGGGCATTGTGTGGCCTCGGTTGTAGTGATGACTGGGTCTCAGGACGTTGTCTTGCCTGTTGCAGCAGTCCAGAGGAGGAGATGCCGGAGACGGTGTGGTGTGGCATCCATGCTGGGTTAGGGTGATACCCCGCCCATAGGTGCTGCCCTCTAGTGCTCGATGGGTGGAATGACAAGCTGGATTGTGTGCATGTGTCACACCCAAAATGCCGGTGGAACGCAGCAGGCCGGGCAGCATCTATAGGAAGAAGTACAGTTGATGTTTCAGGCCGAGACCAAGGGTCCTGACAAAGGGTCTCGGCCCAAAACGTCGACTGTACTTCTTCCTATAGATGCTGCCTGGCCTGCTGCGTTCCACCGGCATTTTGTGTGTGCTTGCTTGAATTTCCAACATATGCAGATTTCCTCATGTTTGTGTGCATGCATTCTTCTGCGGACTCCTAGGAACTGCTTGTTCTTTCTGATAACACCCAATTTACAGGGCAAGTCACTCAGGGACTTGGGCTACAAACTCCTTACAGGCAGTGGCTGGAACTGAACCCGGGTCGCCTGTACTGTAAAGCGTTGTACTAACCACTACACTACGGTGCCACTCCAAACAGTGTGTGACAGTGTTTCACATCATTGCCCCGGATGAGCACTTTTCATTTGGCTGTATTCATATATGGTTGAATGACAATTAAACTTGAACTTGTAGACCATAGCTCCCCTTTGCACAGCAGGGGGCCACAGCCACTCGGTGTACAGAGACAAGATGAGGATACAAATGGAGGATTTTAGGATTGCATTTACTATTGGACAGTTACTTCATTAATTCTAAAGTGTTATTGGCGTTTAGCATTGGGACTCTATTGGCCATTATCATGGTGACTGATTCTGCAAATGAGGAATATGAATACCCACAAGATTCCCAATTGGTCAATATCTGTATCCAATTAGTCAATTGCTGCATAAAAATGGAATTCCTTTTTTCCAAACTTCAGAACTATGTGGCGACAGGGGTTCACGCTGTCCTCCATGTGCACGAGTAAACAAAGTGTGGTTGAGGAATGAGTGCGAGTTTTCAGAGTCCTGATAATCATTGCTGACATTGGCACCATGAGGCAGGAGCTTTACCAGCTGTGCCACTGTGACCTAGGAACGTGGCACTGGAAATATTATGTAGAGTTCTGTTCTCCACACTGAAGGATGTACCGATAGAGGAAGTGCAATGAACTTCGCTAGATTGTTTCCTACAATAGACATTTACTCTTTGATTGACCCAGAACTCTCTCATGCTTAGAAGAATTGAAGTGTGACCTGATTGAAACATACAGGAGTTCAGCTAACCTGCTCCCCCTCTGTCCCTTTCTCTCTCATTGTGGTCTACATGCTTCCTCCTGCACCATCGAGCACCCCACCCCCAATGTCCAATGACTCAATTTCTTTCCCCTCCTCTGTAGTGGTAGTTAATAGTGCCACTCAGTTAGCCCCTCCCACACGAGAGGAGTTCACATGCTGTACAAGTGGTGTTATCGGTGAAGTTCAGGTGAATATCCTGCATGCTGGAGCTCTAGTCTGCTCAGCACTCTCCCTCGATAATAGACTCAACATCCTCCATCTACATTATCTGCCCATCGCTGACACACTCCTCCCACTGGGTGGGGGGTTGGGTGATGTAGGAGGAAGGGGTAGACCACAATGAGAGAGAAAGCAACGGAGTGGGAGCAGGTTAGCTGAACTCCTGTATGGTCACACTGTTCCCATCTGCCCTCCTCACCTCCCTACACCTGACTCCATGGCCCACCTTCCTTTCCTTTCCGTTTCCACCATCTGCAGCCCTTTGTTATCTCCACCTATCACCTCCTATCCTCTCTCATTTTCTCCACTATCGTCCCCTCCGTTTACCTATCTCCCATCCCTACCTGCATACACATATCACTTCATAAGACATAGGAACAGAATTAGACCATTTGGCCCACTGGTTCTGCTCTGCCTTTCCTTCATGACTGATTTGTTATCTCCATCAACACCATTCTTCTACCTTAAGACCATAAGATACAGGAGCAGAAGTAGGCCATTCAGCCCATCGAGTCTGCTCCACAATTCAATCATGGACTGATTCAACTCTTCCAGTCATTTCCTCTCTCCTGTCTTCTCCCCATACTTTTTAATGACCTGGCTAAACAAGAACGTCTGCCTTATCTCTGCCTTAAATGCACCCAATGATTTGTCATCCACAGCCACTCATAGCAATAAATTCCACAGATTTACCACTCACTGACTTAAAGTAATTACTCTGCAGCTCTGTTCTAAATGGCCGTCCTTCAATCCTGAAGTTGTTCCCTCCATCCTAGGCTCCCCTACTATAGGAAATAACTTTGCTTTATCTAATCTTTTCAGGCCTTTAAACATTCGGAAAGTTTCTATGAGATCCCCCCCTCATTCTCCTGAACTCCAGGGAAAACAGCCCAAGAGCTGCCAGACATTCCTCATACAGTAACACTTTCATTCCTGGAATCATTCTCGTGAATTTTCATTGAACCCTCTCCAATGTCAGTATATCCTTTCTAAAATAAGGAGCCCAAAACTGCACACAATACTCCAAGTGTGGTCTCACAAGTGCCTTAGAGAGTCTCAACATCACATCCCTGATCTTATATTCTATACCCCTAGAAATGAATGCCATCATTGCATTCGCCTTCTTCACCACCAACTCAACCTGGAGGTTAATCTTTATGGTATCCTGCACAAAGACTCCCAACAACACACACAAAATGCTGGTGGAACACAGCAGGCCAGGCAGCATCTATAGGGAGAAGCGCTGTCGCTGTATCTCTACATTTTTAATTCTCTCCCCATCTAACTAATATTCTGCCCATTTATTTCTTCCACCAAAGTGCATGACCATACACTTTCCAACAGTGTATTTCATTGCCTTCTCCCCGTAACCTTTGATGCCTTGATTAATCAAGAATTTATCAACCTCTGCTTCTAATATGCTCAATTTCTTGGCCTCAAAAACAATCTGTGGTTATAAAATCCACAGATTCACCATCTTATAGCTAAAGAAATTCCTCTTCATCTCTGTTCTAAAGGGACTTCCTAGTATTCGGACACTGTGGTCTGTTCCTCTGGTCCTAGACTCCCACATTATAGGAAACTTGCTCTTCGCTTCCACTTTATCTAAGCCTTTCAATATTCAATAGGTTTCAGTGAGAGTCCCCATCATTCTTCTAAACTCCAAAGAATATAGGTCCAGAGCCATCAAACGGTCCTCGTATATTAACCCTTTCATTACCGGAATCATCTTGTAATCTCTCCAAAGCCAGCACATCCTTTCTTAGATAAGGGGTCCAAAACTGCTCACAATACTGACCAATGCCTATAAACTCGTACTCTATTCCGTTCTCTTACCTTTTTATACTGGCTACCTCCCCTCTACTTTTCACTCGATTTAAACCTGAAATGTTGACTGTCCATTTCTTCCCACAGAGGCTGCCTGACCCTCAGCATTTTGTTTTTGCTCCAGGTTCCAGCATCTGCGGTCTCTTAGCGTCCTAAAGTCGTACAACATATAAACAATCCCTTCTGCCTAACTGGTCCCATGTAAGCTAGTGCTAATTTTCTGCATTCGGGCCATATCCCACCAGACCAGAGGTTCTTAACCATCTTGATACCATGGACCCCTTTTACAGTCCAGAGAAGCCTATAGACCCTTTTGCAGAATAAATCAATAAAATCAAATACATTGGATTACAAAAGAATCCAATTATATTGAAATACAGCAATCAAAAGAAATAAAAAACAAATTTGTGATACATTAATATACAGTATATGCTTCTTTATTAAGGCATTAAGTAACAAGTAGTGATGAGCGTGCTGTAAATGATTCTTTGAAATATTTGTAACAATTGTAATGTGATATAAAAATATCTGTGATTTCTATTGGTGACCGAGTCGCAGGTACTGCCAATACTACTGTGGTTTGTTGCCTAATTCTTAATTGAGGGAAATGCTAAATTTCAGTTTGAGGTTAGTGAAAATAAAGATATAAATTTTTTTCCCATCCAAGTTCACGGATCCCCTGGAATGTATCCATGGACCCCCAAGGACTCAAGTTAAGAACCCCCGCTCTAAACCTTGTCTGTCCATGTACCTGCCTGAATCAATTGTATCTCTTAACCTTGTGCAGGGATTGACAAAGGAATGTTTCCCCTGGTGGAGTGTCTGGAACCGAGGGTCCCAAACTCAACATAAGGCATTGGCCATTCAGGGCCACGAAAATAGGAAAATCCTTCATATGGAGAGTAATGAATATTTGGAATCCTTTGCCCAATGACATGAAGGTTGGAAGATAGTGTACAACAGAGGTTTTCAACTTTCATCTTGTCATGAACCAATACCATTAAGCAAGGGGTCCATGGACCCCAGGTTGGGAACCCTGTGAAGAAGGTTGTTGTGGATTTCAACGGGACGTTGGCAGGATGCAGAGCTCTGCTGAGAAGTGGGAGATTGAGTTCAATTGGAAAATGTGTGGAGTGATGCACTATGGAAGATTGAACTTGAAAGCCAAGTGCAAGGTTACTAGCAGCGAGGAGGAACGAAGAATCTTGGGCTCCACATCCACAGTTCCCATCAAAGTTGTAATGCAAGTTGAGAAGGTGGTTAAGAGAATGGTGTGTGTGCTGACCTTCATCAGTTGGGTTCAAGTGCCATGAGGTAATGTTACAGCTCTATAAAACTTGTAGTATTGTCTT
The DNA here is from genome assembly GCF_048418815.1 of Hemitrygon akajei. Classification (NCBI taxonomy): domain Eukaryota; kingdom Metazoa; phylum Chordata; class Chondrichthyes; order Myliobatiformes; family Dasyatidae; genus Hemitrygon; species Hemitrygon akajei. The sequence goes on from NC_133142.1 coordinate 7,222,226, forward strand.
CAGTTCTAGTAACCTCATTATAGAAGGATGTGGAAGCTTTAGAGAGAGTGCAGAGCAAAGTTACCTCAATAGTAGGAAAGGCACAACAGTACCGATACAACTGGAGAGGCTTAAGGAGAGCTATTCTGCCCAATAATTACTGACCAACTTTTATCGATGTGTGATAGAGAGCATACTGACATACGGAATGATAGTGTGGTACTGTCGCTGCAGCAAGACAGATCACAAAGCGCCAACAGGTGATTAGATTGGCTCTGCACATCACTGGAACTCAACTACCGGACCTGAGACAATCTACAACTCTTATTGCTTGCAACATCATTAAAGACCCATCCCATCCCAGACACTGTCTGTTCAATCTGCAGCCATCTAGTAGGAGATGGAGAAGCATCTTAGCCAAGACAGCAAGACTGAAGAACTGCTTCTTCTCAAGGGTTGTTGTGCAGCTGAATAATGCGACACCCTGGGTTGCATATGGCCTTTGAGTGTTTTGAATTATCAAAGTAACTAGTTGCATGTAAATCTGAGAATATTTTAAAATTAAGCTGTATCACATGCATCGTAAATATCTGTTTTGCATGGTCCAGAGTAGCACCACAATCTTATTACCCTGAGAAATGACAATAAATTAATCAGTTCCATCATGAGCACTAGCCATCATAGTATCCAAGACATCTTCAAGGAATGGTGCCTTAAAAAGGTGGCATCCACGATTAAGGACCCCGTCACCCAGGACATGCCTTCTTCTCATTGCTACCATAAGGAAGGAGGTACAGAAGCCTGAAGGCACACACTCAATGATTCAGGAATAGGTTTTTCCCCAAACACGAGGAAATCTGCAGGTGCTGGAAATTCAAGCAACCCACACAAAATGCTGGTGGAACACAGCAGGCCAGGCAGCGTCTATAGGAAGAAGCACTGTCGACGTTTCGGGCCAAGACCTGTCTTGGTCTCAGCCTGAAGTGTTGACAGTGCTTCTCCTTATAGATGCTGCCAGGCCTGCTGTGTTCCACCAGCATTTTGTGTGTGTTGTTTATAGATTTTTCCCCTCTGCCATCAGATTTCTGAATGGACATTGAACCCATGAACACTACCTCACTACATTTTTATTTCTGCTTTAACACTACTTACTTAATTTAACTATTTAATATACATATATATATATACATACTGTAATTCACATTTATTTTCCATATTTATTATGTATTGCATTGTACTGCTGCTGCAAAGTTAACAAATTTCACGACATATGCCGATGATATTAAACTCGATTCTGATTCTATTCAGTATAAGAGAACATGCCTTGTGAGGACAGGTTGAGTGAGCTAGGGCTTTTCTGTTTTGAGTGAAGGAGGATGAGGGGCAACTTCATAATAAGTGTACAAGATGAGAAGAGGCGTAGCTTGAGTGGACAGCCAACACCCTTTTCCCGGGGAGGGAGTGGCAAATACCAGAGGCCATCCTTTTAAGGTGATGGGAGTAAAGTATGGGGGGACGTCAGAGGTAGTTTTCTTCCACAGAGAGCATTACGTATGTGGAATGCATTGGTAGAGGCTGATACAATGGGGCAATGGAAAATTAGATAGACACATGAATGGAGGATTATGGGCTGTATAGGAGGAAGGGTTAGATTGATCATGGAGTTAGTTTGTATGGGTCAGCACAACATTGTGGGTTGAAGGACCTGCACTGGACTTTCCTGTGCTGCGTTCTGTGTTCTAAGGTAAGCCAGTCACCAAGGAGACTCAGGACTAAGTTCACTAGATTTTTAGATCTTAAGGAAATCTTGTGATTTGGGGCTCATGTGCTTGAAATAAAAGAAAATAAAAAATAAAATGTTGAAGTTGTGCAAGATGTTGGTGAGGCCTAATTTGGAGTATTGTGAGCAGTTCTGGTCACTTTCCCTACAGGAAACATGTCAATAAGATTTAAAGAGTGTAGAGAAAATTTACAGGGATGTTGCTGTGTCTGGAGGACCCGAGTTATATGGAAGGATTGAATAGGTTAAGACTTTATTCCTTGGATTGAGAGGAGATTTGTTGGAGGTATACAAAGTTATGAGGGGTATAGTTAGGGTAAATGCAAGCAGGCTTTTTCCACTGAGGTTGGGTGGGACTACAACCACAGGTCACACCTAAGGGTGAAAGATGAGAAGTTTAAGGGGAACATAAGGGGAAATTTCTTCACTTAGAGCGTGGTGAGAGTGTGGAACAAACTGCCAGTGCAAGCTTGATTTCAACATTTAATCCAAGTTTGGATGAGTACATGGATGGTAGGGGTATGGAGGCCTATGGTGCCGGTGCAGGTCGATGGGAGCAAGTTTGTAAATCTGGCAGGAACAAATGACATTGGGAACGGCAAGGGGGATGCGCCACGGGTGGGGTGTGGGGCAGGGGTGGGGTTGGCACGGAGCAGACACACCCAGCTCTGAGACATCAGGCAAGGTCATTTGATTCCAAATAATTGGCTTATTGATCATTACAGGATGTCTGTCTGGTGTTTCCCTCTCTCTTACCCCTTCCCACTCTCAGTTCGCAGTAGAGACCCATATCAAAATCAGGCTGATCATCACTCACATCTGTCAGATAAAGCAGTGGTTGATTGACAGGAGGCAAAGAGTGGGAATAAACGGAGCCTTTTCTGGTTGGCTACCAGTGACTAGTAGTTTTCCCTAGAGGTCTGGTGTTGGGACCGATTCTTTTTACTTTATATGTCAATGATTCAGATGATTGAAATGATGGCTTTGTTGCAAAGTTTGCAGATGATATGAAGATAGGCAGAGATGGGAAGTAGAAAGATTACAGAAGGATTTTAGATTAGGAGAATGGGAAAAGAAAATGGCAGAAGGAATGCAGCGTCAGAAAGTACAGGATCATGAACTTTGGTAGAAGAAATAAAAAGGTCGATTATTTTGTAAATGGGAGTCCTTGAGCAGGATTCCCTAAGGGTTAATTTGCAGGTTGAGTCTGTGGTGAGGAAGCAAATGCAGTGTTAGCATTCAATTCAAGAGCACCAGAATATTAAGTACTGTAGAAGTTAATAAGGGTCAGTGAGTTGTGGGCATGCTACGTTAGCGCCAGAAAACGGAGGCGCTTGCTGGCTGCGCGGCACATTCTCGGACAGTGTTGGTCATTGACGCAAATGAAACATTTCACTCTATTTTAAAAAATATATATTTTGATGTACAAATAAAGTTAGTCTTTATCTAAACTTTATTTGAGATGCTGACAAACCTCCGGAGGGATCTAAAGAGGCAGGGGTGGTTGCCAGGAGAGGTAAGAACAGAAAATGAGGAAGGACTGCAGAAACAGACTAACATCAGATGCAAACAGATGGTGATAGTGGAACAATAACATTAATCAGACACGAGAAGAGCTCTGACAACCCGATAAGCTAAAACTGAATGAGGAAGAACTGGGAATTAATTCTAAGCTTATTTGTAAACACTTGGATATTCTATGAAGGGTGTGTTGTTGTAGGATTTACCGTTCAAAGCCGAGCCTTTAATCCATGACCAAATGAGATGGCACTGAGAATCTGAAGTGCCGTCAATGGGACCGGTGTAAACAGCAGATGGAGTGTGCCTCTTCACAAACTGTTGGCTCAGCAGGTATCTTTTTCCCCCATTCAAGATGGAATCATTGGTTCTCCTTGGTTTCGTCCACCAGCTCAGAGCCTACAGGACAGAACAATTCTTCCTTGATCCCTAAAGTTTGCGCTGAGAAGTTGTTTTGGCCCGAAACATCGACTGTACTTTTTTCCACAGATGCTGCCTGGCCTGCTGAGTTCCTCCAGCATTTTGTGTGTGTTGCTCTGGATTTCCAGCACCTGCAGATTTTCTCATGTTTGTTGTAGAAGATTTCAACTTCTTCTTACCATGTTAACACAGTGGTTAGAAACATAGAAACATAGAGAACCTACAGCACAATACAGGTCCTTTGGCCCACAAAGTTGTGCCAAACATGTCCCTGCCTTAGAAATTACTAGGGTTACCCATAGCCCTCTATTTTTCTAAGCTCCGTGTACCTATCCAAAAGTCTCTTAAAAGACCCTATCATATCCGCCTCCACCACCGTTGCTGGCAGCCCATTCCACGCACTCACCATTCCATGTGTAAAAAAACTTACCTCTGACACCTCCTCTGTACCTACTCCCCAGCACCTTAAACCTGTGTCCTCTGTGGCAACCATTTCAGCCCTGGGAAAAAGCCTCTGACTATCCACACAATCAATGCCTCTCATCATCTTATACACCTCTATCAGATCACCTCTCATCCTTCGTCGCTCCAAGGAGAAATGGCCAAGTTCACTTAACCTATTCTCATAAGGCATGCTCCCCAATCCAGGCAACATCCTTGTGAATCTCCTCTGCACCCTTTCTATGGTTTCCACATCTTCCTCTAGTGAGGCGAATGTTACTATGGCGCCAGCAAATCTGGTTAACTTCCACCATTGGCTGTAAGGAGTTTATACATTTTCTCCATGACCGCATGGGTTTCCTTACCAAAACTGTACCGATTCGTTAGGGTTAGGGAGTTGTAGACATGCTATATTGGTGCCAGAACTGTGGCAACATTTTTCAGCCATTCCCAGCACATCCTCAGACTGTGTAGCTGTTGCCATAATAGCATTACACTAACTTCTGTGTGTCTCTGGGAAGTTCCCTCTTCCTCGCCCATCTCCCTTTCACAACCCTGCCCCCTTCCCACTCTCAGTCCACAACGGAGACCCATATTAGAATCAGGTTTATCATCACGCACATATATCATGAAATTTGTTTTATTTTGTGTCAGTAGTATAGTGCAATACATAAAATTGCTACAGTACTGTGCAAAAAAGTCTTAGTCACCCTAGCTATATACTGTTAAATGTGCCTAAGACCTTTGCACAGTATGTACCACTTCTCTAACGTTATCACCCATCCCTCTAACTCTGATGTTGCCTGCTCCAACACTTCAAGACCACAGGTGAGTGGGGTGGACAAAGAATATCCCAAGGGCACTCAGAAATCAAATGCTGCTCGCTGAAGTGTGCAAATCTCAGAAGAGGATAGGTTGAGTGAGCTGGGGCTTTTTTTCTTTGGGGTGAAGGAAGATGAGAAGTGATTTGATGGAGATGCGCAAGATAAGAGGCATAAGCCAAGTGGACAACCAGAGACTTTTTCCCAGGGCGGAGATGGCTTATATGAGGGAGCAGAATTTTAAGATGTTTGGAGGGAAGAATAGGTGGGAAGTCAGAGGCAGGTTTTTTTACACAAAGAATGGTGGGTGGGGACATGAAACGAGCTGCTGAGGGTGTGGTAGAGGTAGATATATTAGGGACATTTAAGAGAGTCTTAAATAGGCACGTGAATGAAGGAAAAATAGAGGGCTATGTAGGAGGGCAGGGTTAAATTAATTTTCCATTTGGGCATACTATGAAAATTCTCATTAGGTTTGTATAATTCATTAAAAACATCCTCAACCACTCTCATTGCTGGAATAACTATCCTGCTGCCCTCTTTTGAACCTAGGACTTTTCCATTACTGTATTCCTAATGTCAACACTCCTAGCATATAGTATCTTTGACTTGGAATATGACACACTGATGTGACTGAAAGCCCAGATAGAGTGGATGTGGAGAGGATGCTACCAGAAGTGGGAAAGCCAAGGACCAGAGGGCACAGCCTCGGAAAGCAAGGACGTCTCTTTAGAACAGAGATGAGGAGGAGTTTCTTCACCCAGGTGGAGGTGGTGAATCTGTGGAATTCATTGCCACAGATGGCTGTGGAGTTAAGGCGGAGGTCGATATGTTCTTGATCAGTCAGCGTTACAGGGAGAAGGCAGGAGAATGGGAATGAGAAGGAAAATAAATCAGGCATAATCGAATTGTGGAGAAAACTCAATGGGCAGAGTGGCCTTAGTCTACTCCTATGAGTTTTGGTCTTATGTGAGTTTGGGGCCAGCTCAATAAATAAAATAATTTTGCACTCCAGTACACTACTGATGGAGTGTGTTTTACGCACCAAATCGATATTTTTCAAAGCAGCAGTTTCCTTTTTCAATGCTTCCCATTGTCCCGGTCAAGCAGTTGATTGAAAGAGTCTGTGAGCAGCAGAACAAAAGCCTGAAAATTGCATCCCTTTATTTCACCTCTATAGATACAACAACCTACGCACAGGGCTTCTTAAGCAAGCTGTGGAGTGTTTAGCAGCATTCCGGGTTGCTTGTGACTTGACTAGCTTGAAGGAGAGTTCAGTGAGCATGCTGTTGGCTGATTCTGCCTGAATAAAGCTTTAAACCTCGTCCGCTTTCTCCGAGATGGAGAGAATTGTCAACCAGATCATTTTATGTTTCCTCCCTATCACTGCAGGGCGCATTATTCAGTTGACGTCCTATCTTCTCAACAACACTCACTCCCTTTGGGGATTCTGAGGAGGGGAGGATAAAGGCAGAAAGAGACACACTCTCACAATGCTGGCAGGTCAGGAGAACCATGTATTTTGACACAGCGGTGATGAAGGGATAGGGATTTAGCAACACACAGTGACAATAAGGAGAATGCAGCTAGACTGCATGACTACAATACCTTAACATAGAACATAGCACAATACAGACCGCTCAGCTCGATGTTGTGCCGACTTTAACCTACTCCAAGGTCAACCGACCTCCAAGAAGACCACAACCTTGTCATTGTGTTTGGAGGCTTGTGTGCCTCAGTGACCCAGAGAGCTATGCTGGCTGGAGTCAGGCTTTCTGCTTTGGCTCCTGGCAGGGTCACCCATCCCAAACAGGTCAAAGGGTAGAGGCCAGACTAAGGGGTGGTCCACCGGTCCTCCAGGTTCGGGGGTTCAGCTCAGGGCCAACAAACCTGGCTGGTCAAATAAAATCGTTACAGAAACAGCAATGAAGAATCTTTTGACATCTGATTGTGATGGAATTCCTGAGTCTCCATCTGGGATGTGCATGACTGACAGTAGTGAAAACCGAGAGGAAGTTACGGGCACGATGAAGGAAGCCCTAAACACTCCCAGGGATGGATCTTCACTGCTGCCCTAAACGCCAGTGGCATAATGGGCAGTAAGAATGTAAGTAAACATGAGGAAATCTGCAGATGCTGGAAATTCAAGCAACACACACAAAATGCTGGTGGAACACTGCCTGGCCTGCTGTGTTCCACCAGCATTTTAAGAATATAAGTAAGGTTGATCTTATCCTTTTCTCCTACATAGACCTAGATGTTTCTTTCATCCATGTGCCTATCTAACTCTCTTAAATGTCCCTAAAGTGAATGCCTCTACCAGCACCCTGAAGTATGTTCTGTGCACCCACCTTGCTCCCTCTAACAGGTAAAAACACCTCCCTCTGACATCCTCCCTATGCTCCCTTCAAACACCTTAAAATTATGTCCCCCCACAGGGCTATTTCTGCCCTGGGAAGAAGGCACTGGCTGTCTACACCTCTCATCATCTAAGACATCTCTATCAAGTCACCTCTCATCCTCCTTCACTCCAGTGAGAAAAGCCCTAAAGCATTCAAACTTTCCTCATAAGACATGCTCTCTCGTCCAGTAGACATCCTGGTAAATTTCTTCTGTGCCCTCTCTAAAGCTTCCACAACATTTTTCATAATGAGGCAACTGGAACTGAGCACACTTTTCCAGTGACCAAGTGGGGGGGGGGGGGGGGGCGCCATGGTACCTTAGTGCGATGCTATTACAGTTAGGGGCGTTCCAGTGTTTGTACCAATTCTGGTACCGTCTGTAAAGAGTCTATACATGCTCCCCATGATTGCGTGGGTTTTCTCCAGGAGCCCCGGTTTCTGACCAAAGTCCAAAGACATGCCAGTTAGTTGATTAATTGGTCATTGTAATTTGTCCTGTAATTAGGCTAGGGTGAAAAAGGTAGGTTGCTGGGCGGTGTGACTCGTTGAGCTGGAAGGACCTGTTATGCACTTTATCTCTAAATCAGAGGATTACATTGGTCAGGGTCGACCATGGACCTTGCATCCTAGCTGTCTTGATACGCAAGCCAGGGCAGTGCCATACGAGGGCAAGCTGTTGCCCACGTAGCAAGCTTCCCCTTTCCACGAACCCAAAGGAACGGCAGAGACCAATACAGCTGGGCACTAGTGATGTCACAGGAGTTGTCCGTCAGTGTTGAACTCAAGGTAAGACTGCCTTAGGAACTCCAACCCCGGATTTTTCTCTCGGGGCCTACTCAGGAAGCTTTCCCATGAGTGGGCAAAGGTGCAGTTGAGATTTGAGATCAGAGTTTTCCTTCTTCTAGATGAACTGCCAACCACAGCTGGTGAGCCCCATCTGCCCGAAGCAACTGGTTCTAAGGCGCCAGTAATCTGCCTTTGCCCTTGCTCCTGTCAATAGAAACAGTTCTACCAGACTTAGTAGCTAAACCACAGGCGAAGGCCAGGAGCTGGACTTGATTGTCAGAGGCTATTTGAGATGCACGTCATTGGGAGCATTTAATAGGTACTAGGAGCCTGTCCCCAATACCATCCCCAGCTAGAACAATCGTAAGGAACTAATCTAATATCTCTAAATAAATAAAAGTAAGGAATAAAACATAAGCTCCCTACTGCCCCACTCAAACTCCAAGCAATATTCAGGGAAAGGGAGAATGAGAACACATCCTCAAACAGGCCACTGAGGGAAGGGAGAGTTTGAAGTTGCTTCAGCGAACCCATTAGACAGATGACCATGTCCAGCTCTAGTCAAGGAACTAAAGACATGGGCCACAAGGTCCCTCTGAACGTCTACGCCATTACATTAGATCAAACACCTAACACTTGCACATCTGATACAATTCCCTGAATCGAGTTACTATGGACTGGTGGCAAGCTGTCATGCAGGGAGTTCCAGCCACGTGCCCGAATAACTAGGCTAGTATTCAGCAGGCTGGTCGGGAGGTGTGTGTTCAATTCCTACTGTGGCAGCTGGGGCGATTAAATTCAGGTAGTTAAATAAAACTGCAATGAAAAAGAAGCCTCAGCAACAGTAACAATAAAAATACTACAGATTACCATAAAAATCCATCTGGCTCACCAACGTTCTTCCAGGAAAGCGATCGCTCATCCTCGGCATGTCCCATAATTTCCCCTGATCCATAGGAATGTGGTTAAATTTTAATAACGCATATGCAAATTAGCCAGTAAAATAGGCCAATCAGCTGCTTGAGCCTGCTCCTCAATTTCATAGGATCTTGACATATACACAACTGTGTAAAAGCCTTAGGCACATATATAGAGCTAGGTTGCCTGAGACTTTTGCCCAGTACTGTAGTAATTTTATGTATTGCACTGTACTGCAGTCATTGAAAAACACAACCAGTTTCATGACATGCATGAGCGATGATAAACCTGACTCTGATATGGGTCTCTGTTGTGGACTGAGAGTGGGGAAGGAGGGAGGGACAGGGGAATCATGCTTAGAAAAAGGGGAAGGGAGCGGGAAGTACCAGAGAGACGTTCTGTAATGATCAATAAACCAATGGTTTGGAATCAAACCACCTTGCCTGGAGTCCCAGGGCTGGTTGTGTCTGCGCCCGTGCCAACCCCCACCCTGGCACTCCTTCTCTGCCCACGGCGCTCCATTCTCGCCATTCCTAATCTCCTCTCCTCCAGCCAGATTTACAAACTCACTCTCCGCTCCACCTTGACAAATACAGTACCGTGCAAAAGTCTTAGGTACCCTAGTGATATATATGTGCCTGAGACACTTACACAGTAATTGTATAAGGAGCAGCCAACTCACTTAATCACAGAAGCTTTAGAGATTAGATCATCTTCATTCATCGCCTGTACATGTGTCATTTGCGTCGACAGTCAGCATAGTCGGAGGATGAGCTGGGGCCAGCCCACAAATGTCGCCATGCTTCCACACCAGCAAAACATGTCCAAGACTTACTAACCTATAAGACTATAGGAGCAGAATTAGGCCATTTGGCCCATCGAGTCTGCTCCACTATTTCATCATGGCTGATCCACTTTCCCTCTCAGGCCCAATCTACTGCCTTCTCCCTGTATCCCTTCATGCCCTGACTAATTAAGAATCTGCCTTAAATATACCCAATGACTTGGCCTCCACACCTGCCTGTGGCAATGAATTCCATAGACTTAGTGCTCTCTGGCTAAAGAGGCATTTGGTTCAGTGGTAAACCCTAACCTGTAGGTTTTTAAGATATGGGGAGCAAGCTGGGACACAGGGAGGAAGACCAAGCATTCACAAGTAAAACTTTCAAACACCTTACAGACAGCAGCGGGAATCAAAACCCAAATCGATGCTCAGTGCCGCTGTAAAGCGATTGATTTAATCGCTGTAGAGTAATGGAGCCATTGAAAAGTACAGCACCCTTTGGCCAAAACATTTAACTGTGCTCAAAGCTGGAGCTTTGGCACTTTAAGAGTCACCCATTGAAGGTTGGGGGAATGCAAGTGGAGGACTGCAGGTAACTCCAAGGTCCTCGGACCAAGGAGGACGTGGAGAAAAGGAGAGGTGGGGCTGACAGTGAGGGCATGTGTTTAGTATTGAAGCAGTGAAAGGGAGCCAGGTCAGACTAACTGTTTTGTTTCAAACTCTTCATGAAAAAGCTGATACTGAGTTCATTTCTCTGTCACAAAGACTTAACAATCCAATCCCTTTCTGTCCGCTTGACCCGCTGTGCTTTCCATTCCTTCTTCATGCTCTGGTGATCTTCAACTGCACACCGAAACTCTCTCTGACTGATGGTCCTGTGGCTTGTGCTGAGGTGCATCCTGATAGAATGTTAACACAAAGACTTCAGATAAAACAAAAGGAGCGACTTAAACAGAAGGAGCTTTGTAGCTGTGCTGTGTCTCCTTGAAATGGCCACGGTATTGGAACATTGAACTGTACAGGAACAGGCCCTTCAGCCCAACATATCAGTGCTGACCTAATGCCAACTTAAACTAATCACAGCTATCTTCATTTGGGTGTACCTCCCCATTCCCTACCTCTTCGTGCTGTTGTATCGGTTCCACCGCCTGAGTGAGTTGGGCTGTTTTTATGTGGAGCAGAGGCAGATGAAAGGTGACGTTACAGAGGTGTAAAAGATAAGCAGGTGGCCATGCGGAGCTCTGTCTCTACCAAAGTAGGTTTAAGGCGTGCCTTTGCTCAACTAGCCCGTAGGTCACCCTTGGGCAAGGTGTAGCCCTGCTTAGTTCCCCCCCCCCCACCCACCCACCTCTCCTCCCCCCAATCAGGGTCAGGTGAAGCCATGGGAGCAGGTGGCGGGTGGTCGTATGAGCAGCTGGTGCAGGTCACAAGTCCACTGGCGCCATACAATCTCTGAAGGGTATTGATAATGGCTGGGGTCACCCGTCTCGTAAAGAAGGCAACGGCAAGCCACTCGTGCGGGAACATTAGACAGGAATGATCGTGGTCACTAGGCCATGATCACCCACGTCATACAACATGACACATAATGGTGATGAAAAGATAATAAGAAGCTTAGATTAAGTGGGCAGCCAGAAACTTTTTCCCCAGGGTAGAAGTGGCTAACAGGAGGAGGTATAATATTAAATAATTGGAGAAAAGCATAGAGAGGACGTCGGAGGTAAGGTTTTTTTACACAGCGAGTGGCGAGTACGTAGAACATGCTACCTGGGATGGTGGTAGAGGCAGATGCATTAGGGATATTTAATGTAGATAAGCATGTGGATGAATGAAAAATGGAGGGGTATGTGGGAGGGAAGGGTTAGATTGATCAGAGTAGGTTAAAAGGTCAGCACCACACTGTGGGCCAAATGGACAACAACATATGCTCTACCATTCTATGTTCTATGTTCTCTCTCTGAGGAAGAGGGGCAGGCAAATGGGACTAGCTCTCGTAGATAACTTTGCTAGCATAGATGAGTTGGGCTGAAGGGCCTGTGTCTGTGCCTTTATAACTCAATGCTTCTGTGACCCTCTGACAGATAAATATTCATCTCACCTCTCTCTTAAATGGGCAACAACTGATGATCCGAGTTGCAGATTCTCCCAAAAGAGGAAACCTCAAACCTGAAAGCAAACATATAGGATCTTACACATCTCAATCAAGTACCTTTTCAGTCTTCTAAACTCGAGAAGGGACAAGTCACGTGAGCATCGAGTTACAGCGGCAGTGATCACCGATCGGGTTTCAATTACCGCTGCTGTCTGTAAGGAGTGTGTACGTTCTCCCTGTGACCGCACGTGGTTTCTCCGTGTGCTCCAGTTTCCTCCTACAGCCCAAAGCTATACGTTAAAGTTAGTAAGCCGTGGGTATGCTACGTTGGTGCCAGAAGCATGGTGACATTTGCGGGCTGCCCAGCAATGCATTTGATGCAAACAGACGCATTTTACTGAATGTTTTGATAAGTTGAGGGGTGATTGATAAGTTTGTGGCCTAGTGTAGAAGGAGTCAATTTTAGAAAACCTAGCACATTTATTTTTCCTACATTTACACACTTAGTCCAGCGGTCGTGGAGCATACGGATCCTTCTTTGTAGAAGTCGGTGTCTTGGACCTCCAGAAGTGGTCCACAGCAGGGGTGATTGATAAGTTTGTGGCCTAAGGTAGAAGGAGATGAGTTATTAACCAAACTTTCTGCATAATCACTCAAAGAGTTGAACTGCAGGTGCATGTAATGAGAGCTGCATAACTCATCTCTACCCTCCTACCGTGGGCCACGAACTTATCAATCACCCCTTCTATGGACTGCCTGGAGGTCCAAGACGCTCTCGTTATGTGCACGTAAAGTTCAACTCTTTGTGTGATAATGCAGAAAGTTTGAAGTTAATAACTCGTCTCTTTCTACCTTAGGCCACAAACTTGTCAATCATCCCGCTGTGAACCACTTCTACAAAGAAGGGATCCGTATGCTCCATGACCGCTGGACTAAGTGTGTAAATGTAGGAGGGAAACATGTTGAAAAATAAAGATGCTAGGTTTTCTAAAATTGACGTCTTCTACCTTAGGCCATGAACTTATCAATCACCCCTTGTACATTTGACAAATAAAGCTAATCTTTAGTTGAACAGTAAGCCTTCTTCGAAATTCTAATGACACATTTAAAATCCTACCCTTAAACATGGAGACCAGTACTACACACAATATACCACATGTGGTTCTATCATTGCTCTGTATAATTGAAGCATTATCTCACTACTTTATATCCAATTAATCTTACAATAAGACCACAAGACCATAACTTATAGAAGCAGAATGAGGCCATTTGGCCTATCGAGTCTACTCTGTCATTTCATCATGGCTGATCCATTTCCTTCTCAGCCCCAGTCTCCTGCCTTCTCCCCATATCCCTTCACGTCCTGACTGATCAAGAATCTATCAACCTCTGACTTAAATATACCCAATGACTTGGCCTCCCCAGCTGCCTGTGGTAACGAATTCTGCAGATTCACCACCCTCTGGCTAAAGAAATTCCTCCTCATCCCCATTCTAAGTAGAGATCCCTCTGTTCTGAGACAGTGTCTTCTGGTCTTAGACTCCCCCACTATAGGAAACAAATGACTGCCAATGACAGTGGGCAATAATATTCTAAACACAAAGCGTTTCTGCAGGTGCTGGAAATTCAGAGCAATCTGCAGAATGCTTAAGGAACTCATCAGGTAAGGCAGCACTGATGGAGAGGAATGAGCAATTGACACTTTGAGTCGAGACCATTCATGTTAACTTTCTAATTACTTGTTGTGCCTATGTACTAACCATCTGTGAACCACACTAGGACACACAGATCCCTTTGTTTCTCCAAACTCTACCATCTCTTACTGTTTTAATTTTCCTTCCAGAATGGACAAAGTCACGTTGCACTTGAAGGTTTGGGGCACTGTGGGGTGACTCCAGCCCAGGCTCCTTCTGTGTCTCACCAGGAGTGAATCCTGTAAACTGTGTTGCTCTCTCCTGCTTCAGGCATTTCATCTTGGCCTGATGTATTTTCAGGCCAGTCACGTTCTTGCAAATCTTGCCACAATCTCGTACTTGTAATCACAAAGGATGACATTCTTAGGTCCATCCTTGTGGAGTGCTGTTCCTCCTCCCAGCTCTCAGGCTCCCCTGGGGTTATGTCTCTGTAAGTCTGTCTGAGGGTAGTAGGGTATCTTCCTCGCAGAAGATGCAGGTTGGGCTACTAGCCTTTCCTGCCTGGTTGCTGTTTTTCTAAGCTGTCAGCTGTGCCTCTAGTGGTCACCAACCTGTTCTTGGTTTTCACCCAGACTGTTCTTGTGTGCTACTGTCTACTACAAATTCAAAGAAATATATATTAAAAAATTAAATTAAATAAGTAGTGCAAAAAGAGAGGGAAAAATAGTGAGGTGGTGTTCATGGGCTCATTGTCCACTCAGAAACCGGGCGACACAATTGTGGCTGTAGAGGGAGAAGAGCAGTGGGCAAAGCACACATCCTTGAAGTTTGCCAGCGTTGGTTGTCAAAGAGATGTTAATTCTGATTCACACAGACTGTGGTCTCCCAGTGAGGAAGCCAAGGATCCAGTTGCAGAGGGAGGTACAGAGGCCCAGATTTTGGAGCATGTTGATGAGAACAAAGGGTATGATTGTGACAGTTTCCTCCCACAGTCCGAAGATGTACTGGTTAATAGGATAATTGGACATTGTAATTAGGCTGATGTTAAAATAAGTGAGTTGCTGGTTGGTGTGGTTCATTGGGACAGAAGAAGCATGTCTAAATAATCAAAAATATTAAGAAAATAATTCCTGTGACACAATGCTCTTTATATCTTCCCAACCAGAATAACATCCATTGACGCTAGCTCTCTGGTTGCTGATTGTCAGCCATCCTTCTAACTACACCAATATGTCATCTCCCACACCAGGAACCCTTATTATCTGCAAAGCTATTGATGTGGTTTCTTTTCAAATACCTTCTTGAAACCTAACAACAATATATCTATCAGCTTCCATTAATCCACAACACATCATAGTTCATCAAAAAAAATTGCACTAACTCAGTCAAAATGATTCCTCTTTCACAAAACCACTTTGACTGAATTACCTCATGTTTTTGAAGTGCTTTATTTGATTGTCTTTAAGAATAGTTCAAACATTTCCCCTGATGTTAAGTTAAGTGGCCTGCATCTCCTGCTAGCCGTCTTCTCCTCTTATCCTTCAATGTTTCTCATGTTTTTTGATAGAACAGCTGTTGGACATTCAGTCCTTTGAGGTAACACTGGGAATTCTCTTTGGTCCTGTTCACCCACTTCAAAGTGCAAAAGTTCAAATTAAATTTATTGTCAAGAAATGTATATGTCACCAGCGTGGTGGTTAGCACAACGCTTTACAGTACCAGCGACCTGGGTTCAATTCCCGCACTGCCTGTAGGGAGTCTGTCTGTTCTCCCTGTGACCGCGTGGGTTTTCTCTGGGTGCTCTGGTTTCCTCCCACAGTCTGAAGATGTACCAGCTGGTAGGTTAATTGCTCATTGTAAATAGTCCTGTGATTAGGCTAGGATTAAATAGGTGGGCAGCACGGTTCGAAGGGATGGACTGACCTGCCGCACGCTGTATCTCAACAAAATAAATAAGATATCCTACACTGAGATTCATTTTATTGCGGGCATTGACAGTAGAACAATGAAATGCAATAGAATTAATGAGAAACTGCATACAAACACTGACAAACAACCAACGTGTAAAAGAAGACAAACTGTACAAACACATAAAAATAATTAATAAATAGCAAATTAATAATATTGAGAACTTGAGTTGTAGAGTGCTGAAAGTGAGTCTGTAGGTTGTGGAATCAGTTCAGTGTGGAGGTGAGTGAAGTTATCCACGCTGGTTCTGGAGCCTGATGGCTGACGGGTAATAACTGTTCCTGAACCTACTAATGTGGGACCTAAGGCTCTTGTACCTGCTTCCTGATGGCAACAGTGAGAAGAGAGCATGGCCTAAGTGATTTATTAACCTCTAACCTGTTTTCTCCTTTCTTCTTGGACAGTCCCCGGCATCGATGATGATTTCTTTCCACCCTCGTACTGAAGCGGCTTCTGATCAGGCCAATATGGGAACTACAGATTCGTCCATACATGGGGCAGGAGGTAGTTGACCTGGTGAGTAGATTGTGAGGAGACATCTCTCCAAAGTTCAAAATAAGTTTATTATCAGAGTGCACCTGTGTCAACATATACTGCCCTGAGATTCATTTTCTTGCAGGCATCCACCAAGAGGACCACAACCTTGTCGTGGTTTGGAGGCTTGCATGCCTCAGTGACCCGGAGAGCTATGCTGGTAGGAGCCAGTCACCTTTCCTGTCCACTTTTGTACTTCAGCAAGTGAATTACGGTATACCTCCAGCTCTATCTATTCCTTCTTTATTCATCTTCACTGTCACATCGACCTAAAACATTGCTGTAGAAAAACAGCATCCATCATCAGGGACCCCCACCACCAAAGCTATGCTCTTTACTCACTGTTGCCATCAGGTAGAAGGTACAGGAACCTCAGGACTCGCACCACCAGGTTCAAGAACAGTTACTACCCGTCAACCATCAGGCTCTTGAACAAAAGGAGATAACTACACTCACTTAAGGACTCTTTTATCTTGTTATTTCATGCTTGTTCTTTATTGCTATTTATTATCTGCATTAACAGAGTTTGTTTACATTTTACAATTCCTGATGTTTACAGTTTACAGTTACTGTTCTATAGATTTGTTAAGTATGCCCGCTGGGGAAAAAAATTCTCAGTGTTGTACATTTGAATTTATTTAAGTCTTACATCTGTCCCACAATGTGAGGAAGTAAAAATCTTTGTGTTATGACTCAGTCACAATGTACAGACATGTGAATTTATAAGTCTAATGGCTCGTAGAAATAAACCATTCTGTAGCTTGTTGATCTTGGCTTTAATGCAGCTTTAATACCGTTTGCCAGATGGAAGCAACCGAAACAGTTTATAGTTGTGATGACTAGTGTCCTCGATGAGCTTCAAGGCCTTCTTTGTGCACCTGCTGCTGAAAATGTCCTCAATGGAGGGAAGTTCACATCCACAGATCCACTGGACTGTCCGAACCACTCTCTGCAGTGCCCAGCAATCAAGGCTGGTGCAGTTCCCGTACCAGGCAGTGATACAGCCAGTCAGGATGCTCCCATTGGTACCCCTGTGGAAGATCTTGAGGATTTAGGGACTCATGCTGAACATCTTCAGTCGCCTGAGATGGAAGAGATGCTGTTGTGCTTTTTTTTTGCCACAAAGCCGGGGCCTACAGTCCAGGTGAGATCTTCAATGATGTGTATACCAAGGAACTTGAAACTACTCACCCTCTCAACTGCAGTCCCATTGATAATAAGTTTTACCTTGAACTTAAAACTGTCCTCTAGGAGCAGTAAGACACCAGTCCTAAATTCCATACTATATAATGAGATTCCGGATTGTTTAATATCATTTCCGGTACACAAGTGTGAAGGAAAATGAAACAATTGTTACTTTGGATCTGATACAGCAAGAAACAAGCTAAGATAAAGAACACAACAATAAAATTGATGATAGTGGCCTCCGTCTGCGTCGAAGGACAATGGAGCGTGCGCTATGGGTAAGCTGGGTGGAAGGAATGGAGATCCTGAGATGCCCAGTCGTCAAGATCCCCCTCTCAGCCTTTCCAGTGTAGTCCAAAGGAAAGCTTATGTTTGGCACCAGCTTGGCCGCAGGAGCTGCCGGAAGGATGTTCAATGACATCCAGCTGCCTTAGGGACTCCGCTCCAGATTTGCCGTCTGGGTTTACTCCCGTAGCCTTCATCGCTCCCGAAGCTGCCCACGAGGCAGGGAGGCTGTTTACTCATAGCTGGGGATCTGGTTCACCAGCATCAGAGAGTGTGTCCAATAAATATTTTTTTAAAATCTAAAAACATAAGATAGCTTATATACATAGATTGATTGTATGTCCACTAAGTGATGCTAGGCACAGGAGTGTCTGTACACAAGGTGATTCTGAGGAGATGACAAAGTAGTGGTGGTTGGGGGAGTGGAGGGGTGGGTTAGTGGGTGGAGGTGTTGATCAGCCTCACTGCTTGGGGAAAGAAACTGTTTTTGAGCCTGGTGGTCTCGGTGAGAATGTTAAGTAGCCTCCTCCCTGATGCGAGTGGGACCAACAGTCCATGAACAAGGTGGATGTGTTCCTTCACAATGCTACTGGGCTTTTTCCAGCATCTTTCTGTATATACTGTGCCTATAAAAACTATTCACCCCCCCCCCCCCCCGGTAGTTTTCATGTTTTATTGTTTTACGACATTGAATTTGGCTTTTTTTGACACTCCAGAAATTAAGTACTTCAGCTCTCAGAGTTGATGGTGGCCTTTTGTATGCACAGTCTCTCCCATCTTTGCCATCGAAGCTTGTAACTCCTCTAGAGTTGTCATAGGTCTCCTGGTGGCCTCCCTTGCTAGTCCCCTTCTTGCACGGCCACTCAGTTTTTGAGGACGGCCTGCTCTAGGCAGATTTACAGCAGTGCCATATTCTCTCAATGTCTCAATGATTGACCGAACTGTATTCCAAGTGATATACCGTGACTTGGAAATTTTCCTCTATCTATCGCCTGACTTGTACTTTTCAATAACCTTTTTGTGGAGTTGCTTGGAGTGTTCTCTTGTCTTCATGGTGTAGTTTTTGCCAGGATACTGACTCAACAGCAGTTGGACCTTCCAGACACAGGTGTATTTTTACCACAATCAATTGAAACACCTTGACACACACAAATCTCCAAGAACAGATCTCCATTTAGCTGATTATGTGACTTCTAAAACCATTTGCTACACCAATGATGATTTGGTGTCTCATATTAAAAGGGGTGTATACTTATTCAATCAATTATTTTGCATTTTATATTTGTAATTAATTTAGATCACTTTGTAGAGATCTGTTTTCACTTTGACATGAAAGAGACTTTTTTTTAGAATCAAGTTTATTATCACCGGCATGTGTCGTGAAATTTGTTAACTTAGCAGCAGCAGTTCAATGCAATACATAATATGGAAGTAAAAAATAAAATAAATTAACAATAAATAAATACATTACAGTATACGTATATCAAATAGATCAAAAATCATGCAATAAAACAGAAATCATATATATTTAAAAAGCGAGGTAGTGTCCAAGGGCTCAATGTCCATTTAGGAATCGGATGGCAGAGGGAAAGAAGCCGTTCCTGAATCACTGAGTGTGTGCCTTCAGGCTTCTGTACCTCCCACCTGATGGCAACAGTGAGAAAAGGACATGCCCTGGGTGCTGGAGGTCCTTAATAATGGACGCTGCCTTTCTGAGACACCGCTCCCTAAAGATGTCCTGGGTACTTTGTAGGCTAGTGCCCAAGATGGAGCTGACTAGATTTACAACCTTCTGCACCTTCTTTTGGTCCTGTGCAGTAGCCACCCTCCATGCCAGATAGTGATGCAGCCTGTCAGAATGCGCTCCACAGTACAACTATAGAAGTTTTTGAGTGTATTTGTTGACATACGAAATCTCTTCAAACTCCTAATGAAGTATAGCCACTCTCCTGCCTTCTTTATAACTGCATCGATATGTTGGGACCAGATTAGGGTCTCTTCTGTTGATCAGTGTCAAAAGGCCAAATTAAATTGTCTGTGATTCAATGTTGTAAAACAATAAAACATGAACGCCTCGAAGGGGTGGGGATGAATACTTTTTATAGGCACTGTATGTCTTCAATGGTGGGTAAGCTACTGCGGGTGATTCAGTAGAAAATCTTGTCTACTTGTTGTAGGGCCTTCCCATCTGCCTCAGTGCCTTTTCCATCCCATGCAGAGATGCAGAGTGTTAGGATGCTCCTTACTGCACATTTTGTAGAAGGTTGAGAGTATAGTCTAGTTCTCTTCAGCCACCCCAGAAAGTAGAGGCATTGCTGAGTTTTATGTGTGGTGCGTGGCCAAGTGGTTAAGGTGTCGGTCTAGTGATCTGAAGGTCGCTAGTTCGAGCCTTGGCTGAGGTTGCGTGTGTGTCCTTGAGCAAGGCACTTAACCACACAATGCTCTACGACGACATCGGTGCCAAGCTGTATGGGTCCTAATGCCCTTTCCTTGGACAACATCGGTGCTGTGGAGAGAGTAGACTTGCAGCATGGGCAACTGCCAGTCTTCCATACAACCTTGCCCAGGCCTCAGTCATCATTGAAAATCGATGGACAGCCGAAGAAGAAGCTGAGTTTTATTGACTGTGTAGGATGTATTTTGGGACCCTGAAAGGTTGTGTGTGACGTGCACTCCCAGGAGTATGAAACTGCTTGTAGTTTTCACTGCTGTGAAGTGTTGCGAGTTCTCCTGAAGTTGCTAACCATCTCCTTTGTATTGTTGACACTGAGAAAGAGGTTAATTGCCTGCAGCTCTTTCACCTCCTCTCTGTAGGCTGTCTGATTTTTGTTGGCGGTGAGCCCCACCAGCATAAGATATAGTAGCAAAATCAAGCTATTCAGCCCATCAAGTTTGCTCTGCTATTCCATCATGGGTAAATTATTATCTCTCTCAATGCCATTCTCCTGCCTTCACCCTACGACCCTGATGGCCTTTCTAATCAAGAACCTATCAACCTCCGCTTTAAATACACCCAACAACTTGGCCTTCAGCCACACAGGCAGAAAGGGAAGGGGTGGCCACTAGACAGCGTAGCAGTAGGCAGGTAGTGCAGGAGTCCCCTGAGGTCATCTCCCTCCTAAACAGATATACTGTTTTGGATACTGTTGGGGGAGATGTCTCATCAGGGGAAGGCAGCAGCAGACGAGATCATTGCACCATGGGTGGCTCTGCGGCACAGGAGGGAAGGAAAAGGAGTGGGAGAGCTATAGTTATAGGGGATTCGGTTGTAAGGGGAATAGATAGGCGTTTCTGCGGCCGCAAAAGAGACTCCAGGATGGTATGTTGCCTCCCTGGTGCAAGGGTCAAGGATGTCTCTGAGTGGCTGCAGGACATTCTGGAATGGAAGGGTGAACAGCCAGTGGTCGTGGTGCACATAGGTACCAACGATATAGGTAAAAAACGGGATGAGGTCCTACAAGGTGAATTTAGGGAGTTAGGAGATAAACTAAAAAGTAGGACCACAAAGTTAATAATCTCTGGATTACTACCAGTGCCATGTGCTAGTCAGAGTAGAAATAGGAGGATATTTCAGATTGATACGTGGCTTGAAAAATGGTGCAAGGGGGAGGGATTCAAATTTCTGGGGCATTGGAACCAGTTCTGGGGGAGGTGGGACCGGTATAAACAGGACAGTCTGCACCTGGGCTGGACTGGAACCAATGTCCTAGGGGGAACGTTTGCTACTGCTGTTCAGGAGGCTTTAAACTAATGTGGCAGGGGGATGGGAACAAGTGTAGAGAGACAGAGGGGTGTAAAATGAGGGTAGAAGCAAAAAGTAGTAAGGTGAAAAGTAAAAGTGGTAGGCAGGCAAATCCAGGGCAAAAAGCAAAAAGAGCCACTTTTCAACATAATTGTATAAGGGCTAAGAGTGTTGTAAAAACAAGCCTGAAGGCTTTGTGTGTCAGTGCGAGGAGCATTCGTAGCAAGGTGGATGAATTGAATGTGCAGATAGTTATTCATGAATATGATATAGTTGGGATCACAGAGACATGGCTCCAGGGTGACCAAGGATGGGAGCTCAACATCCAGGGATATTCAATATTCAGGAGGGATAGACAGGAAAGAAAAGGAGGTGGGGTAGCATTGCTGGTTAGAGAGGAGATTAATGCAATAGAAAGGAAGGACATTAGCCTGGAGGATGTGGAATCGATATGGGTAGAACTGCATAACACTAAGGGGCAGAAAACGCTGGTGGGAGTTGTGTACAGGCCACCTAACAGTAGTAGTGAGGTTGGGGATGGCATTAAACAGGAAATTAGAAATGAGTGCAATAAAGGAACAGTAGTTATAATGGGTGACTTCAATCTACATATAGATAGGGTGAACCAAATTGGTAAGGGTGCTGAGGAAGAGGATTTCTTGGAATGTATGCGGGATGGTTTTCTGAACCAACATGTCGAGGAACCAACTAGAGAGCAGGCCATTCTAGATTAGGTATTGAGCAATGAGGAAGGGTTAGTTAGCAATCTTGTCGTGCGAGGCCCCTTGGGTAAGAGTGACCATAATATGGTGGAATTCTTCATTAAGATGGAGAGTGACATAGTTAATTCAGAAACAAAGGTTCTGAACTTATAGAAGGGTAACTTTGAAGGTATGAGACGTGAATTAGCTAAGACAGACTGGAAAATGATACTTAAAGGGTTGACGGTGGATATGCAATGGCAAGCATTTAAAGATCGCATGGATGAACTACAACAATTGTTCATCCCAGTTTGGCAAAAGAATAAACCAGGGAAGGTAGTGCACCCGTGGCTGACAAGGGAAATTAGGGATAGTATCAAGTCCAAAGAAGAAACATATAAATTAGCAAAAAAAAGTGGCATACCTGAGGACTGGGAGAAATTCAGAGACCAGCAGAGGAGGACAAAGGGCTTAATTAGGAAAGGGAAAAAAGATTATGAGAGAAAGCTGGCAGGGAACATAAAAACTGACTGTAAAAGCTTTCATAGATACGTGAAAAGAAAAAGACTGGTCAAGACAAATGTAGGTCCCTTACAGTCAGAAACAGGTGAATTGATCATAGGGAACAAAGACATGGCAGACCAATTGAATAACTACTTTGGTTCTGTCTTCACTAAGGAGGACATAAATAATCTTCCGGAAATAGTAAGGGACCAAGGGTCTAGTGAGATGGAGGAACTGAGGGAAATACATGTTAGTAGGGAAGTGGTGTTAGGTAAATTGAAGGAATTAAAGGCAGATAAATCCCCAGGGCCAGATGGTCTGCATCCCAGAGTGCTTAAGGAAGTAGCCCAAGAAATAATGGATGCATTAGTGATAATTTTTCAAAACTCCTTAGATTCTGGATTAGTTCCTGAAGATTGGAGGGTGGCTAATGTAACCACACTTTTTAAAAAAGGAGGGAGAGAGAAACCGGGGAATTATAGACTGGTTAGTCTGACATCGGTGGTGGGGAAAATGCTAGAGTCAGTTATCAAAGATGTGATAACAGCACATTTGGAAAGAGGTGAAATCATCGGACAAAGTCAGCATGGATTTGTGAAAGGAAATTCATGTCTGACGAATCATATAGAATTTTTTGAAGATGTAACTAGTAGAGTGGATAGGGGAGAGCCAGTGGACGTGGTATATTTAGATTTTCAAAAGGCTTTTGACAAGGTCCCACACAGGAGATTAGTGTGCAAACTTAAAGCACACGGTATTGGGGGTATGGTATTGATGTGGATAGAGAATTGGTTGGCAGACAGGAAGCAAAGAGTGGGAGTAAATGGGACCTTTTCAGAATGGCAGGCAGTGACTAGTAGGGTACCGTAAGGCTCAGTGCTGGGACCCCAGTTGTTTACAATATATATTAATGATTTAGACGAGGGAATTAAATGCAGCATCTCCAAGTTTGCGGATGCCACGAAGCTGGGCGGCGGTGTTAGCTGTGAGGAGGATGCTAAGAGGATGCAGGGTGACTTGGATAGGTTAGGTGAGTGGGCAAATTCATGGCAGATGCAATTTAATGTGGATAAATGTGAGGTTATCCACTTTGGTTGCAAGAACAGGAAAACAGATTATTATCTGAACGGTGGCTGATTAGGAAAAGGGGAGGTGCAACAAGACCTGGGTGTCATTGTACACCACTCATTGAAGGTGGGCATGCAGGTACAGCAGAGGGTGAAAAAGGCAAATGGTATGTTGGCATTCATAGCAAAAGGATTTGAGTACAGGAGCAGGGAGGTTCTACTGCAGTTGTACAAGGCCTTGGTGAGACCGCACCTAGAATATTGTGTGCAGTTTTGGTCCCCTAATCTGAGGAAAGACATTCTTGCCATAGAGGGAGTACAGAGAAGGTTCACCAGATTGATTACTGGGATGGCAGGACTTTCATATGAAGAAAGACTGGATCGACTAGGCTTATACTCAGTGGAATTTAGAAGATTGAGGGGGGATCTTATTGAAACGTATAAAATTCTGAAGGGATTGGACAGGCTAGATGCAGGAAGATTGTTTCTGATGTTGGGGAAGTCCAGAACGAGGGGTCACAGTTTAAGGATAAAGGGGAAGCCTTTTTGGGTCAAGATGAGGAAAAACTTCTTCACACAGAGAGTGGCGAATCTGTGGAATTCTCTGCCACAGGAAACAGTTGAGGCCAGTTCATTGGCTATATTTAAGAGGAAGTTAGATATGGCCCTTGTGGCTAAAGGGATCAGGGGGTATGGAGAGAAAGCAGGTACAGGGTTCGGAGTTGGATGATCAGCCGTGATCATATTGAATGGCGGTGCAGGCTCAAAGGGCCGAATGGCCTACTCCTGCACCTATTTTCTATGTTTCACAGCCGTCTATGGCAGTGACACCACCCTCTGGTGAAAGAGATGTTTTTCTCATCTTGTTTAGCAGCCTCTCGGCGCAGCACCTTGTCAAAAGCCTTCTAAAATTAGCAAGGACAGTATTTCACTGACCCCCACAAGCAATTGTCCAATTGAGAACAGAATGAAAAGATACCTGCCACAGGTTGTCTGACACCCTGATAAAATCCTGGCAGTTCCTTCCCAGCTGGGGTATTAAGGAGACCAAGTCATGGTAGATTTAAAGCATAGGTAGGTTTGGGGGGGAAAAACAACCACGTAATCACAATAAGTGTTTCCATTGCGAAATGCCACTTTCTTCTCACCTTTCACATGCTAGCTTGTCCTCCGTCGCCTCCCCACCCACTTTTTTATCCTGCCATTTCCCCCCTTCTGCTCCTGTCCTGGGTTAAAGGTCTTAGCCTGAAGATGACTGCTCATTGCCCTCCGTAGGCCATGCCCGATGCGCAGGGTTCCGCCAGCAATCTGTGCTTGCTGCTCACATAGTAGTGCGGCAATGGGAGGTGTGGGGACGCAGGTGGAGAGCTGGCGAAGGCCGTCCTTCACCGCGCGTTCCCAGTGCCGTTAATTACCGGGCTTCCTGCACCGCCGACTTCAGCGAGCATCAAACAACAGCCAGCTCGGCTCGTGAGAGACCATCTCAGCGATAATGAATCAAACAAGATTCTCCTACGCTGCTCTGTTGTTCTGAGTTCTGAGCAGCGGCGCCTGCTAATTTAGCAGAAACCAGCACTCAAAGATGCAAATCTGAGTGGTTCTCGGAGCTTATTAAGAATGCAATGCAATCTGCGGATAATGACAAACTACGATGTTTGTGGCGCTTTTCTCCAACCACTTCTGGCAAAGGCAATGTTATTAATAGGGAATAATCAGGTACGAGGTGAAAGGGGATTAACTGAATTGTAATTGAAAATGTATTCACGCTGAAATAAATAACTCCATGTGTAATTACAAGCCTTTATGCAGTGAGGGACAAGAGAAGATCGTGTAGATTTATTAAATGCATGCCGTTGCCCTTATTGGGCTGACAGTCCCCACTGTAATGGCCAAGCAGAGATTAGCCTGCAGGAAACATTGGCTTGCCACCTGCTTTAATTCAAGAGTCAAGTTTCAAAGCTGGTGCTCGCTGTCTGTTTTATTATTTTTTTTCGGAAGCTGCTAATTCACATAGAATCGCCGCCACGGATTTCAAAGCCGATTCTGAAGCACGGTCCCCGTTGATCTGGGACAGGGGCAAAATCGGGTCAATTCATCAGCCAGATGCTCAGGCTCTCTGCTGACGGCGTGACCTTTGATGTCCGCTTCCCAGAGGGGTAGGGCCAACTCAAAACTGGATATTACCTCAGAACCATTCTGTAGTCACAACCTTGATCTTGTGCATATATCCCTCTGGTGGATCTTGGATATAACTCTCTGACTCCGACCCCACCAAAGGCCAGAAGGCCCTCCATTGGTCGGGCCCACCATGGACGTTGCCACCTAGATGTCTATGTTTGGTATGCAAGCCAAGGCAGTGGAGACCAAGCTGTTGCCCATGGACCAGGCTCCCTCTCTCCACACAGGGAATTAATTCAAAGGAATGGCTGAGATCCATACAATTTGACACTCATTTATGAATTCGCTCCTTCTTGGAAAATTATAAGACATAGGAGCAGAATTAGACCATTCAGCCCATCAAATCTGCTATGCCATTCCATAGCTGATTTATTATTTCTCTCAACCTTCTCTTGCCTTCTCCCCATAACCTTTGACACCCTTACCAATCAAGAACCTATCAACTTTTGCTTCAAATATACCCAATTCCTTGGTCTCCAAAGCCACCTGTGGCAACAAATTCCTCCTTACCTGTGATTTGGAAGAGACATTCTTCTATTCTGAGTCTGTGCCCTCTGGTCCTAGACTCCCACAGTACAGGAAACATCCTCTCCACATCAGCTCTATCTAGGCCTTTTAATATTTGATAGGCTTCAGTGAGATTTCCCCCCCCCCATTCTATTAAACTCCAGCAAGTACGACCCCAGAGCTAACAAACACTCCTTATGCATTAACCCTTTAATTCCTGGGATCATTCTCATGAACCTTCTGCAGATCATCTCCAATGATAGCATGTCCTTTCTTAGATAAGGGCCCAAGACTACTCACAATATTCTAACTGTGTTCTGACCAAAACCCTCAGCATTATATCCGTGCTTTTTTTTTTCTGGCTTCCTTCCTTGCTTTATGTCACAGAAATGAGGCCATTCAGCCCTCTGTGTCTGTGGCAGCCAAAAATAATACTAGTTAGGTTATTCCCAATTCCAGCTCACTAGTTATCCGTCTTACAGGTCAGGGCTATTGGATGAGACAAGAAATCTTGTCTACCAAAATGAAGATGTTAAAACCAGGCATAAGGGAATGTAAAACAAAAAGAGATGGTGCGTGGCTGCTTCATCTGCCACAAAAGGCAGGATTTCCCCGTGGCCAGCCATTTTATTTGGACTTCCCATTCCCACTTGGACATATCAGTCCCGGTCTCCTCTACTGTCATGATGAGGCTCATGGAGCAACACCTCATATTCCATCTGCGTAGCCTCCAACCTGATGGTGAACATCAGTTTCTCTAACCTCTTCTCCCTTTCCCCTTCTCTCTTTTTCCATTCTTCATTCTGGCTCTCCTCTTATCCCTTCTCTTCTCCTCAGCCGTCCATTGCCTCACTCTCCTGCCTCTGGTGCTGTTTCACTGGAATAGAAGGAACCTACGTGATGAACAAAGATGCCTCCCCTATGCTAAGACAACCAGCAAGCCAAATTTGTAAGTACTGTTCCATAAGCCCAAAGTCTGTGAAAGGGTTCATCAGAGACTCTGTATTTGTTTTGTTTATTTACCGAGGTACAGCACAGAATTGGCCCTTCGAGCCACGCTACCTGGATTTAACATTAGCCTAATCATGGGACAATTTACAATGATCAATTATTACTAACCAATATGTCTTTGGACTGTGGGAGGAAACCGGAGGAAACACCACGTGGTCACAGGGAGAACGTATCAATGCGTGACGGGCATTGGAAGGAATTGAACCCCGTCTCCTGTACTGTAACGTGTTGTGCTAACCACAACACTACCATGCCGCCTCTGTAAACGGGGGGTACATTTCTTCATCCACCACCTTTCCAAGCAGGTCCGCACTACGTACCGGGTGACAAAGATCTCTTTTTCTCTACTCTAACCCTTCTGTCATGTGTTATAAGTCTCTAGGCCGGATCTCTTGTTCAATGACAGGATCTCTTGACCTCTCACTGTGACCTTTGTGCTTTATTTGTCCTGTTGCTCTATGATTTCTGAAGCTGTACTCTGCATCCTGTCATCGTTTTTCCCTCTGTACTTCCTTGATGTACTTAGAAGTGGGAGGAGCTGGGAACGATGGTGCCAGACGTTTCTGTAGATCCAGGCGACTTCTTCCAGATGGTCCATGAAACATCTTGCTCTTCCTTTCTTATGTCTCTCTTCTCTTTTCAAAGTGGCTGGGGTTCTGGCAGAGCTCGTGATCTACAGTTCAAACTACGGTTCTCTGCAAGCAGTGAGTTCTTGCACGGGCCGTGTGGCCTGCCGTTCGATATCACCAGGAGCAGCCTGGAAGACGTGAGCCGTGGGCGGTGGGGGTGGGGGGGGGGGGCACTGATGACCAAATTCCTCACCAATGTCACTGACTGAAGTGTTGTGGGAGACTGAAACATTGAGACAGCAGGCAGTGTGCAGAAGGCTCCTGTACTCGAGCGATACCTCTCTCTCTCGATGGAGGCTGAGAGCCAGTCAGAGGGAAGGGGTGGGCTTGGAGAAGCGACGTGGAAGATTGTAATATTGGAACAGCTAGTTGCTGGTCTCCACTCTCGTTGTTGCAGGAGTGATCTCTCGCTCTCTCTTGCTGGAGAAAGAGTGCCTGTCTGAGATATCAAAATGCTGGGATGGACTGTAGTTTTTGATGGACTCCAGAGTAAAGTCTCTTTGGGAGCTTTTGCTTTTGCCTACGTGGTGGGGTGGTGTTGCTTCTGCTGGTGCAAGTGGAATGAGGGGGGAGGGTGAGGGTTGGTGCAAGTGGAGTGAGGAGGAGGGTGAAGGTTGGTGCTAGTGGAGTGAGGGGGGAGGGTGAGGGTTGGTGCAAGTGGAGTGAGAAGGAGGGTGAAGGTTGGTGCTAGTGGAGTGAGAAGGAGGGTGAAGGTTGGTGCTAGTGGAGTGAGGGGGGAGGGTGAGGGTTGGTGCAAGTGGAGTGAGGAGGAGGGTGAAGGTTGGTGCTAGTGGAGTGAGGGGGGAGGGTGAGGGTTGGTGCAAGTGGAGTGAGAAGGAGGGTGAAGGTTGGTGCTAGTGGAGTGAGGGGGGAGGGTGAGGGTTGGTGCAAGTGGAGTGAGGAGGAGGGTGAAGGTTGGTGCTAGTGGAGTGAGGGGGAGGGGGAGTGTTGGTGCAAGTGGAGTGAGGGGGAGGGGGAGTGTTGGTGCAAGTGGAGTGAGGGGGAGGTGAGTGTTGGTGCTAGTGGAGTGAGGGGGGAGGGTGAGGGTTGGTGCAAGTGGAGTGAGGGGGGAGGGTGAGGGTTGGTGCAAGTGGAGTGAGGGGGAGGGTGAAGGTTGGTGCAAGTGGAGTGAGGGGGAGGGTGAAGGTTGGTGCAAGTGGAGTGAGGGGGAGGTGAGTGTTGGTGCTAGTGGAGTGAGGGGGGAGGGTGAAGGTTGGTGCTAGTGGAGTGAGGGGGAGGAGGAGGGTTGGTGCAAGTGGAGTGAGGGGGAGGGTGAGGGTTGGTGCAAGTGGAGTGAGGAGGAGGGTGAAGGTTGGTGCAAGTGGAGTGGGGGGAGGGGGAGTGTTGGTGCAAGTGGAGTGAGGGGGAGGTGAGTGTTGGTGCTAGTGGAGTGAGGGGGAGGGTGAGGGTTGGTGCAAGTGGAGTGAGGGGGGAGGGTGAGGGTTGGTGCAAGTGGAGTGAGGGGGAGGGTGAAGGTTGGTGCAAGTGGAGTGAGGGGGAGGGTGAAGGTTGGTGCAAGTGGAGTGAGGGGGAGGGTGAAGGTTGGTGCAAGTGGAGTGAGGGGGAGGTGAGTGTTGGTGCTAGTGGAGTGAGGGGGGAGGGTGAAGGTTGGTGCTAGTGGAGTGAGGGGGAGGGGGAGGGTTGGTGCAAGTGGAGTGAGGGGGAGGGTGAGGGTTGGTGCAAGTGGAGTGAGGGGGAGGGTGAAGGTTGGTGCAAGTGGAGTGAGGGGTGAGGGTGAAGACAATGGTGGGAATTGAGCCCCGATCGCCAGTGATGTAAGGCGTTTTGCTAGCTGCCATGCTCTTGACGTAATCTTTGTTAAGTAGGAATTAAATCAGTCTATTAGCTGACGTTCCGTCAAGTTGAAGAGTTATATCAGGCTCTTGGAATTTTTCATTTTTCATTTACACTAATCCTCAGAATTAGGATCCAGTTAACTATCACCAGCATATGTCATTAAAGTTGTTGTCTTTGGAGCAGTACATTGTAGTAGTTAATAATAGCAATTAACTGTGAATTATGGTAATATATATATATAATAGTTAAATTAAATAAGTAGTGCAAAAATAGAAATAAAAAAAGTAGTGAGGTAGTGTTCATGGGTTCAATGTCCAATCAGAAATTGGACGGCAGAGGGGAAGAAACTGTTGCTGAATCATTGAGTGTGTGCCTTCAGGCTTCTGTACCTCCTCCCTAATGGTTGCAAAGATGGAGTTGACTGTTTATAACTCCTTGTGGCCTATTTTGATCCTGTGCGGAGGCCTACCCCACCCCGAATACCATATAGCGATGCAGCCAGTTAGAATACTCACCAGGGTACATCTGTATAAACTTGTGAGTGTTTTTGTTGACAAGGCAAATCTCTTCAAACTTCTATTGAAAGATTACTGCTGCCACGCCTTCTTTGTAGCTACATCAATATGTTGGGCCCAGGCTAGACCCTCAGAGATACTGACACCTAGGAACTTGAAATTTCTCACCCTTTCCACTTCAGATCCCTCTATGAGGACTGATGTGTTCCCTCATTTTACCCTTTCTGAAGTCCACAATCAGTTCTTTGGTCTTACTGATGTTGAATGCAAGTTTGTTGCTGCAACACCACTTAACTAGCTGATATGCTATTGTACTGTTTCATGTAGCACCATGGTCCTGAAAAACGTTGTCTCATTTTTACTGTGTACTGTACCAGCAGTTATGGTCGAAATGACAATAAAAAGTGACTTGACTTGACTTGATATCTTGCTCCTGTATGCCTTCTCATCACCATCTGAAATTCTGCCAACAGTATCTACACTACGCTTCCCAAGCCTAGACTAATTCTAACTTTTTCTCCATGGTTCAAATTCCACCACTCACCTGCGCTATCAAGTGGGCACATCTTTGTGGGAGAAAGCTGGGCACCAGGAGGAAACCTACACAGTCAAAGTGAGAGCGCGTGCAAACTCCACACCAGCAGTATCCGAGATCAGGTTTGAACCCAGAGTTATGGAGAGGTGGGCAGCAGCTCTATTATTTGCTCCACTGTGCCGTTCCGTGCCGAGATTTACCCTGCATCCTGGCTTCACAAAGACTGGAATCAGAATCGGAGTCCAAATCAGGTTTATTATCACTGAGGCATATTGTGAAATTTGTTATTTTGCAGCAGCAGTACAGCGCAATGCTTAAAAATGATAAATTACAGTAAGAAATATCAAAACAAATAAGAGGAGAGCAAAATAGTGAGGTTTGGTGGTTCATTGTACTTTCAGAAATCTGGTGGCAGAGGGGAAGAAGCTGTTCCTGAATCGCTGAGTGTGTATCTTTAGGCTCCTGTCCTTCCTTCCTGACAGTAGCAAGGAGAAGAGGGCGTGTCCTGCTGGGTGACCTGAATGATGGACGCAGCCTTTTTGAGCCGTCACCTTTGTGATGTTCTTGACAGTGAGGAGGCTGGTGGCCATGTTGGAGATGGCTGGGTTTACAACCCTCTGCATCTTTACCAAATCCTGTGGATTGGCGCCTCCGTACCAGATGGTGATGAAGCCAGTCAGAATGCTCTCCACCTTCCATCTGTAAAAAAAATTGCTGGAGTCTTTGGCTACATTCCAAATCTCCTCAAACTCCTAAAAAAGTAGAGTCACTGGCGTGCCTTCTTCACAAATGCATCAAGATGTTGGACTCAGGTTGTCAGAGATATTGACGGTTAAGAACTTGAAACTGCTCACCCTTTCCACCGCTGTCTCCTCGATGAGCCGACTCCTAGCCCCACCAAAACTCCCCATACATTCTCACAAAGAAGAATATACTGTATGAAGCTTGGAGTTGCCATTGAATCAAGTTCCTTTCCCTTCCACACCTCCCTTGTTTCACTGCCTGTGCCCAATTTCTCCTCTTCAGAACTCAGGGATTAGCTTTTTGTTTTAGGAATTTGCCTGGTGTAGTGGAACAAATCAACATTATTCAACAATTATAAAGAAAATAAACTTTAAAATATGGATATGGAATATATAAATCACAGCATGTACATATTAATAATGTAAACAGCATTATAAAAAGGACTTTAAACTGTCTACAGTACTCTGCATTGACAGAAATAACAGAGTGGAGTGGGGTGGAGGGGGCTAATAGTTAATTAGATTAATTGCTGGAGGAAGGAATTTTTAAGATGGTGTGAAGATTTGATTTTAACAGCATTGTAGCATTTTTCAGAAGGGAGCTGGTGGAAAAAGCGGTTAACAGGGTGAGTGTTTATTTATTTAGAGATAGAGCACAGTATAGGCCCTCTGGCCCAGCGATCCCCCGATTTAACCCTAGGCTGATCACAGGACAACTTACAAGGAGCAATTAATCTACTAACCAGTACATCTATGGACTGTGGGAGGAAACCTGGGCCCTCGGAGGAAACCCACACGGTCACGGGGAGGATGCACAAAATCCTTATAGACAGTGCCAGAATTGAACTCTGAACTCCGATGCCCCAAACTATAATGGCTTTTCACGAACTGCTACGCTACGGTGGCACCCCACAGTGTTTGCAGTGAATTTCCCTGTTCGCTTCTTTGTCCTGGACATGTACAAGTCCTGCAGTGATGGTCGACTGCAGCCAGTGACCTTTCTGCTGACCTGAATGTCTGCTGTAGTTTTTGTATATTGTGAGAGGATGCTATACAGTAGTGGCTGATGAGAGGATGCTCTTTGTAATGGCGATGTAAGATTGCACCACTATGTTCTGGGGAAGATGGAATTTTAACAACTGCCACAAGAAGTAGATCATTGAGCACATTTACAAAGAACGTTGTCAATGGAAAGCGGCGTCTGTCATTAAGGAGCCCACCAGCTAGGCCATGCTCTTTCCTCGTTGCTGCCATCAGGAAGAAGGTACAGAAATCTCAGGACCCACACCACCAGCTTCGGGAACAATTATTATCCCTCAACCATCAGGCTCTTGAACCAAAGTGGATAACTTCACTCAACTTTGCTCATTTCAACACCGAACTGATTCCACAACATTTGGAGTCACTTTCAAGGGCTCTACAACTCATGTATTGCTTATTTATTATTTTTCTTTTTTGTATTTGTACAATGTGTTGGCTTTTGCACATTGGTGGTTTGTCCATCCTGTTGTGTGCGAACTTTCATTGATTCTATTGTGCATCTTTGTATTTATCATGCATGCCCACGAGGAAATTAATCTCAGCGTTGTATATGATGACATACGCGTACTCTGATAATAAACTTGCTTTGAAAGTTTGAATCCTCTGCCGTGCTTTTTTGTTTAATGAAGGAGATGTTTTTCTCCACCATGAGGTATGCAACCCTCCCTTGCAGACTAAACATCAGCCAGGAGACAACCTACATCAGGGAAATCTCCCTGAAATTTCTTAGTGATCGAAGTACAAAACAAGATTATTCATCTTAATTAGCCAGCCACATGATCTGGTAGGCACCTTCATCTTGTGTAGAGTGTTTGAACATCTGTGCCTGTCACTGAGTAGATTGTCATCTCTTTGATCAAACTGATCAACGAGACGATTTCTGACAAAGCTTTGATAAGCTTCCATCTGTGTGCTGAGACCTCACCCCTCTGTCATCCTTTTGTTTCATCCGGAACCCTGCTCATTTCATCATTTCCTCTTAGTGCTCTTTGTCGCCTGAATTTGCCCTCTGTTACTCTCTCCTCTTGTCTCTCTATTTCTCCCATCAGTCACTTTCTCTTTCTTCTCTATCTTTCCTTATCTTTCCTCTCCTTTTTTAATATATTTTTATTGAAGGAATGACACAATACAGAATACATAATGGATTACATTTTCCTCCATTTTGCTTTTATATCTTACCCCTAAGCAAACCTCCCCTCACCCTTCCTCCCCGAACATACCATGGCAGCTAATGATTTTACAATACAACAATTCATAAATACAATTACAGACATTTCACAGCCATACCCCCACACTACTTCAAGACGAAGGCCCACACACATCCACAATATGTCAGATGATCCAGAATACACTCATATTACTATACATCAACCACCTTGTGAGGTAAACCAGATGCGTGTTAAAAGGGGGGGCAACTTCTCAAGTACAATCAAATGCCCTCAACTAGTAGGTAATTCCTTAAGACTGATCCTTTCCTCTCTCTGTCTGGGTTTCTTCATGTCTGTCTGTCTCCCTGGGTCATCTTTGCCTTTCCTTTTCATCTCCCCCTTCCCCATTCCTCCCATCTCTCCTCCTCTGCTTCCCTCTTCCTGACCCTCTCTTTCCCTTCTTTCTCAGCTCTCTTTCCATTCTCCTGTAACCCCCTCTTCTCCTTCATCACCCCTCTCCTCTCCGTCCCTCCCTCTCTCCCTCATACGGTCTCCCATTTCTCAGTTTTTAATCCATTGTATTATACATTCAGCTGCGTAAACCTCTTACAGGTTTATTCAGAGTTACAAAACACACTGGTAACAATCCAGGGAATGGTGGGATCTCTGAAGTTTCTTTTAATTATATATTTAGTTATCTTTCTATAGATACAGCACGGAACAGGCCCTTCTAGCACACCGAGCCTTGCTGCCCAGCAACCCACCAAATTAACCCCAGCCTAATCCCAGGACAATTTACAATGACCAATTAACCGACCAACCTGTACGTCTTTGGACTGTGGGAGGAAACCCACACGGTCACGGGGAGAATGTACAGACTCTTTACAGGCTGCAGGGGGAATTGAACTCCAAACTCTAACCAGCTCTTTACAGCGAGTGAACACGCTTGATGCCCAGTCCAGCTGCAGCTCAAAATACTCTCACTATCCCTATCCTATTCTTTTGTTCTCACTGTTTATTTCCCTGCATCTCTCAGTATTTCAATCTCCTTGTTCATCTCTATTTCCGTTAACTGCCTTGCTCTTTATTTTATCTCTCTCATGCTTTGTCTCCTTATCTCTCTTTATATTCCTTCTTTTATGTATCATTGTCTTATTCATGCACCTGTCTCTTCAGCTCTTTTATCTCTCTCCCTGAATCTATTTGTAACCCATACTATTTCCAGTGTCTATAATGCATCCTCTGTCTCCCTTTATCTTTGTTATGCTTAAACCTGTTTTTCTCTATATTTTCATCTGTCGTTTCCACTTTCTCTCTAGTGTCTAACCTTCCTTCTTTGATTTAGCTTCAGCTGTTTTCTTTCTTTGCCATCCATCCATCTAGCTATCGACACTGGAGCCCGAGTCTGCGGATCTCCGTGATTCCTCTGGGGAACTCCGGGCTCAGTGTCTGCAAATCAGTCTTTTGGAGGCCTGTCCTGGGGTTATAGGACTGTGTATGTGTATGGGCCTATCCTGTGGTTATAGGAGTGTGTATGTGTATGGGCCTGTCCTGGGGTTATAGGACTGTGTCTGTGCATGGGCCTATCCTGTGGTTATAGGACTGTGTATGTGTATGGGCCTGTCCTGGGGTTATAGGACTGTGTATGTGTATGGGCCTGTCCTGGGGTTATAGGAGTGTGTATGTGTATGGGGCTGTCCTGGGGTTATAGGAGTGTGTATGTGTATGGGCCTGTCCTGGGGTTATAGGAGTGTGTATGTGTATGGGCCTGTCCTGGGGTTATAGGAGTGTGTATGTGTATGGGCCTGTCCTGGGGTTATAGGAGTGTGTATGTGCATGGGCCTGTCCTGGGGTTATAGAAGTGTGTATAGGCCTGTCCTGGGGTTATAGGAGCGTTGATGCACCATCAATAACTCTCTGAGATGTGAGGCGAGATATCGGCTTTTATTGACTGGAAGAAAGAACAAACAGCAATTGACCACCACGCTACATCCTGGAGACTGAGGGCAGGGCTCAGGCCTCAATCGCCTTTATACCGGGGTCTGTGGGAGGAGCCACGGTCAGTGGGAGGAGCCACAGGAGCAGTCAGCGGGGGGGCGTGTCCAGACAGGTATATGTAGTTCACCACAGTATGTGTATGGGCCTGTCCTGGGGTTATAGGAGTGTGTATGTGTATGGGCCTGTCCTGAGGTTATAGGACTGTGTATGTGCATGGGCCTGTCCTGGGGTTATAGGAGTGTGTATGTGTATGGGCCTGTCCTGAGGTTATAGGACTGTGTATGTGCATGGGCCTGTCCTGGGGTTACAGGACTGTGTATGTGTATGGGCCTGTCCTGGGGTTATAGGAGTGTGTATGTGCATGGGCCTGCCCTGGGGTTGTAGGAGTGTGTATGGGCCTGTCCTGGGGTTGTAGGAGTGTGTATGTGTATGGGCCTGTCCTGGGGTTATAGGAGTGTGTATGTGTGGGTGTTAGGGAGGAACGGGGCTTGTTTCACTGTTGTGTGTGACCAGACTCCCTCTCATCTCGCTGTTCCCACCGTGAGGGAGGAGCAGTACTTATGGGTCCCACACCGTCAGGTTTGCCCAGCAGACATTGTGCTCCTGGACCAGCCTCACTCGCCTCAGCATTGAACTGATTCTGCGGTCTGCAGCTCACGTATTAATTTTTTTTTGTTATTTGGATGATTTGCCTTTTGTACATTGGGCATCTTTTGTCAGTTTTTGTTATGTATGGGATTGTGTTGTGTTTCTCTGTTTGGTGGCTGCCTGCAAGAAGATGAATCTCAAAGTTGTGTGTAGTACATGTACTTCAGATTCAGATTCAGTTTATTGTCATTTAGAAACCACAAATGCAATGCAGTTAAAAAATGAGACAACGTTCCCCCAGAATGATATCACAAAAGCATATGACAAAACAGACTACACCAGAAAATCCACATAACGTTTGGCAATCCCCAATCCAGAGTCCGGAGAGGCTGCTGCGTATTAATATCTTAGCGCGTTCCCCGGAAAGGAGCTCCAAATCCACCAGACAAAAACAAGACCAAAAACTAAAGCTACAAGACCTTCACAAAACCACATAGTTACAACATATAGTTACAACAGTGCAAACAATAGCATAATTGATTAAAAAAAAACAGACTATGGGCACAGTAAAAATAGTCCA
Organism: Hemitrygon akajei; assembly: GCF_048418815.1. Taxonomy (NCBI): domain Eukaryota; kingdom Metazoa; phylum Chordata; class Chondrichthyes; order Myliobatiformes; family Dasyatidae; genus Hemitrygon; species Hemitrygon akajei. The sequence continues at coordinate 7,259,057 of NC_133142.1, forward strand.
AGATGTTAAAGGACTGTAAGTTCAAAAGAAATCACCACAGTTTCCACAAGTCCCCAGGGTCCCAACAGACTCGCCATCCCATGCTGGCGGCAGAAGGGAATACCCCCGCTATGGACTTCCAAGGCGCCACCTGACTCAGCCTCGCAGACGCAGCACACACCGAAAGTGACCTGACCGCAGCGGACTCCGAGTCCGTCGAACCTCCGAGCCGACGACCATCCCCTCCGGCACAGCTTCTCCGAGCACCATCCTCTGCCGAGCGTATTAAGACGGCCCCACCAACGGCCATCGGCAACGCGACCCCGAGGACTAGGGGCCTGTTCTTCCCAGCAGAGTCCCGGACCTCGCAGCAGCAGCAGCAACGAAGAAGGTCTTCCTGGAATTTCCAGATGTTCCTCCGTGCTCCCACGTACGTTTTCAATCGATTATGATTGCGCACGGCACCCCACTTCACAAATAACAGATAATCAGCTCTGGAGTGGCCGCTGCAAGCTGCGTCGCGCCGCCATCTTGCAACTATTCTGCTTTGATAATAAATTTACTTTGATTTTTGTTGCTTTGTCGCTTGGTGTATTCTGTTTTGTCGTGTTCTGCATTATGGGCCTGCTGTGTTGGGGCTGGAGTGTGGGCTGCCCCCACCTCATCCTTGGGTTCAAATGGTTCCATTTATTATCAGAGAATGTGTACAATACACAACCTGAAATACTTGTCTTTGCAGACATCCACGAAAACAGAAGAACCCCAAAAGAATGAACGCCAGAGAAAGATTAGAACCCCAAAGCCCCGTCTCCCCTCCCCTGCCTGTTTCTGCAAAACAGCATCTCCATCAACCACCCACCAAACAACAGCAAAAAAACCCCAAAGAGAGACAATGATCTGCAGTCAACAAAAGCTGTGGTTTACTCCACAGGCTCTCTCTCTCATGAACAAGGGATGGAGAGCTGTCACCCATTTCACAGCGAAAGGAGAGACTGACAGTTGCTGTTTCGGTGTTGCAGACTGCGGCAGCACATTTTTATTCTGAGATCCCCGACTCGAGAATCAGCAGCAAGTTCTCTCCCCCCCGCCCCCCCCGTTGAGAGAAAGAGAGAGAGAATGTGACTGCTCGACTACAGTGACCTCCGTCCACATATCCGCTGCAGCGAAATCCTGATGCTCCTTCTCCCACGACGCCTCAGTCAGCAACACCGGCCTGGAATCCGTTGTCCACAGGGCTGCACTCCGGAGGCGCCATCTTCCAAGCTGTAGCTGGCGAATGTCGGAAAGCAGTCCACCAATGAGCTCCAGGAATAGGAACTCATCCGCGGTAAAGAAGAACACAGTTTGAGTGCCGTCGCAGATCAGGAACTCGACAGAACCCCAACCACCCTGAAAGAGGAAAAGAGAGGAATTCAAGCTGGTACTGGAGCAATCTTAAATCGGTTGTGTTGGTTGTTAACACAAACAACACATCTCAGTGGATGCTTTGATGTCCGTGTGGTAAATCTGAATCTGAATCAATCTGTGTGCCTGTCTATCTATTTATCCATCCACCTGCAGCTATGGGTGATATAGAAGGCTGGAGGCTGAAAGGTACCCCGATAACTAATTTCACGACACATGCCGGTGATAATAAACCTGATTCTCGTTCTGAAAGAAATACATAAAATTATGAGGGGACTAGATTATGTAAACAATCAGCACCTTGTCCCATGGTGGAAATATCAAATGAGGGTCACGAGAATCATCCAGGAAATGAAAGGGTTAATGTAGGAGGAGTGTTTCATGACTCTGGGCTGGTGCTCACTGAAATTTAGGAAAATGAGTGGGGATCTCATTGAAACCTATCAAATGTTGAAAGACCTAGACAGATTTGATGCGGAGAGGATTTTTCCCGTAGCAGAGGAGACTAGGACCAGAGGGTATAGCCTCTGAATACAGGATAGTTCCAGGAAGGATTTCTTTACCCAGAGGCTGGTGAATCTGTGAAATTTATTGCCACGGCCAACTGTGGAGGCCAAGTGATTGGGTGTACTTAAAGTGGAGGTTGATAGGTTCTTGAGTAGTAAGGGCATCAAAGATTTTGGGGAGAAGGCAGGGGAATGGGGTCAAGAGGGAAAGTAAATCAGCCATGATTGAATGCAGGAGCAGATTCAATGGGCTGAATGGCCTAATTCTGCTCTTATGCCTTATAGTGTTAAGATCTATATTATGTCTTCAGTACTTCTTTTCCTTACAACACGGCCACATTCATAAACAGTATTTCGTTGATCATAAAGAGCTTTGTGTTAACCCAAGGATAAAAAAGACACTATAAATGCAAATTCTTTCTTTCTCTTGAAACAAATGTTTAAATCACTGGCTTTGAAAGTCTATTGTGCAAGAATAAGATATGAAAACTTTACATGCGGGGCTGAAATCCTGTAGTCAAATGCAGGAGGGGAAAACCGCAAGCACAAGCATTATATATCTACAGTACTTTTTGAGCTGCTATCTAAAGAGGACAGAGGTACTGCACTATCTCCTGCTGAGGCAAACCCTTGGGAAAGAAAGAAAGAAAGAAAGAAGGAAACAAGGAAACAAGGAAAGAAATCGGAAGCAGAAGCAGGAGCAGGTTTAATATCTTCGGCATATGTCATGAAATTTGTTAATTTTGCAGCAGCAATACAATGCAATAGAGAGAGAAAAAACTATAAATTACAGTAAGCATATATATATATATATATATATATATATATATATATAAAATTGTTAAATTAAATACGTAGTGCAAAAAATAGGAAATAAAAAAGTGGAGAGGTAGTGTTCATGGGTTCACAGTCTATTCAGAAATCAGATGACAGAGGGGTTTTCTTGAATCATTGATCGTGTGCCTTCAACCTTCTGTACCTCCTTCCTGATGGCAGCAACGAGAATAGAGTGTGTCCTGGATGGTGAGAGTCCTTAATGAGGGATGCCACCTTTCTGAAGATGCCCTGGATACTACGGAGGCCAGTGCCCACGATGGAGCTGACTAATTTTACACCTCTCTGCAGCTTATTTCGATCCTGTGCAGTAGCCCCCCCCCCCCATACCAGATGGTGATGCAGCCTGTCAGAATGCTCCCCGTTGTACATGTGTAGGAATTTGAAGTGTTTTTGGCGACATACCAAATGTCCTCAAACTCCTAATGTCTTGCTTTCTTTATGACTGCATCACCAGTTGGGCGTGGGTTAGGTCTTCAGAGATATTGACAGTCAGGAACTCGAAACCGCTCGCTCTGTCCACTTCTGATCCCTCTGTGAGGACTGGTGTGTGTTCCCTTGTCTTACCCTTTTTGAAGTCCACAATCAGTTTTTTGGTCTTACTGACATTGAGTGCAAGGTTGTTGCTGTGACACACTCAACTAGCCGGTGAAAGATTAGCTTTACTTGTCACATTTATATTGAAACAATTAAACAAACATGGTAGTTCAATTACTCAGGGAGCACGATAACATCAATGGCAGGGCTGATGTTGAAATTAGAAGTATTGGGATTGCTAAATGCATGTTCAAACATTTGAGCAAGATACTAAAGAATAACATAATTTCTGTGTGCACGAAACTCAGAGTGCTGTGGTGCTGCGCTCATTCCACACTAACATATGGAAGCGAATGTTGGACAATATCAAAGCAAAGTGAGGGAAGACTTGAAGTTATACACCTGCGGTAGAGACATCGCTCAACCTCGGCACTGACTTCCTATAGTATAGTAACTAAAAATGCATACATTTCAAGTGTTATCTATCCTTCTGTTCATAATATTTCATTATTATGGACAGAATCCACCCAGCAAACTGTCTTTTTACTAAGGAGATTGTACGTTCTCCCCATGACTGTGCGGGTTTACTCTGGGTGTTCCAGTTCCCTCCCACGTCCCTAAGACATATGGTTAAGGTGAGGTTACTGAGTTGTGGGAATGCTACCTTGACTCTGGAAGTGTGGTGATGTTTACAGGATGACTCCCAGCACATTCTCAGATTGTGTTGGTACTTGACACAAAACACATTTCAGAGCAAGCTTCAATGCAATGTGACAAATGAAGCCAATCTTAATCTTTATTTTTGTAGCTAAGAGCTAACTAACCAGTTTGCTGAAACATTTCAGAGAGCAGTTCTGAGTCAGCCTCATGCTATGGTCAGGAGCAGGGGTTCTCAATCTGGGGTCCATGGACCACTCAGTTAATGGTAGGGGTCCATGGCACAGAAAAGGTTGGGAACCCCTGGTCTCCAGTGAAATAAGGTCTGGATCAGTCAGAATGTCAGATCTGCACCGCTGAAGAATGAGATAAGTGATCTGGATGGATTTTAATAATAATCTTGTAGTTCACGGTCGCTGTTACCAAGACTGGTCAATTCCTCTGCCCCAGTTTAACATTCCCCAACAGCTGTTATTAATGTGAGCCTGTGGATTATCTATCAGCTAATTGAAGCTCTGAGCTAACTTCATACCCAGCCTAATTTCTCCATGATCAGATGATCAGAGCTGTCTGTACCACAGGTTAGCATTACGCCAACCTTTGTGCATGTCTACACAAATTATTTTATATGAAATAACTTCAGCAGAAGTTAAAAGTCAAAACACAAAGCTAAGGATGAAATCTGACAGTTTGTCATTTTGTCTGCCTTTATAGTAAAAGCTTAGCATGTATAATTCATTGAAAGAAGTAATTTTAAAAGAGCAAAATACATTGGATTTTCTGATCAACTGCAGTATCTCCTCAAAAAAATAAACACCATCTCTTACATGTGTGCAACCAGCAATAATGGGCCTAAGATCATAAGACATGGAATTAAGCCATTTGGCCCTTTGTGTCTGTTCTATCAGATGGCTGATCTTTTTTCCCCTTCTCATCCCCAGCTCCCAGCCTTCTCTCTGTAACCTTTGATGTTGTGTCCAATCAAGAACCTATCAAGCTCTGACTTAAAAACACCCAATGACCTGGCTTCCTGCCTGCCTGTGGTAATAATTTCCACAAGATCAGTGTCCTCTGGCTAAAGAAACTTCTCCACATCTCTTTTTTAAATGGACGCTCCTCTATCCTGAGGCTGTGCCCTCTTGTCCTAGACTCTCCCACCATGAGAAACATCCTTTACACATCTACACTGTCTAGGCCTTTCAATATCTGAAAGGTTTCTATGAGATCCCCCCCTCATCCTTCTAAATTTCAGAGGGTTCTGTGGTGAACTAGATATACCTGTCTGACTGCTCCTGTGGCTCCTCCCAAGACCCTGCTGACTACCCCTGTGGCTCCTCCCACAGACCCCTGTATAAAGGCGACTGTGGCCTGCTGCTCTCCCTCATTTTCCCCAGGATGTAGTGTTGTTCTTCAGTCAATAAAAGCCGATATCTCACTACCTAAGTCTCGGCGTGAGTTATTGATGGTGCATCAGGTTCATTCCCAAATGTTCCTTATATGATAACCCTTTCATTCCTGGAATCATCCTTGTGAACCTCCGCTGAACCCTCTCCAAAGACAGCACATCTTTTCTTAGCCCAAAACTGTTTACAATACTCAAGGTGAGGCCTCACCAGTGCTTTGTAAAGCTTCAGCATCACATCCCTGTTTTTGTATTCTAGACCTCTTGGAATGAATGCTAACATTGTATTTGCCTTCCTCACCACTGACTCAACCTGCAAGTTAACCTTTAGGGTGTTCTGTACAATGACTCACAAGTCCCTTTGCATCTCAGATTTTTGGATCTTCTCCCCGTTTGAGCACCTTCTCCCTTGTAATAGTAACTGCACTCACTTCTCTTCCCACACACCTATAAATGACATTTATAATGTGAGAAGGTACTGTGTGTGTGTGTGTGTGTGTGTGTGCGTGCGTGCGTGCGTGCGTGCGTGCGTGCGCGCGTGTGTGTGTGTGTGTGTGTGGTCTGCCTGTAGCTGGTGCATGGGGGAAATGTGTGTATGGTGTGTGTGTGTGTGTGATATGAGTATTTGTGGTGTGTGTGTGTGATTTAGCGTGTGCGAGTTTGTGTGTGTGTGTGTGTGTGATATGAGTATTTGTGGAGTGTGTGTGTGTGATTTAGCGTGTGCGAGTTTGTGTGTGTGTGTGATATGAGTATTTGTGGTGTGTGTGTGTGATTTAGCGTGTGCGAGTTTGTGTGTGTGTGATATGAGTATTTGTGGTGTGTGTGATTTAGCGTGTGCGAGTTTGTGCGAGTTTGTGTGTGTGTGTGTGTGTGTGATATGAGTATTTGTGGTGTGTGTGATTTAGCGTGTGCGAGTTTGTGTGTGTGTGTGATATGAGTATTTGTGGTGTGTATGATTTAGCGTGTGCGAGTTTGTGTGTGTGTGTGTGATATGAGTATTTGTGGTGTGTGTGATTTAGCGTGTGCGAGTTTGTGTGTGTGTGTGTGTGTGTGTGATATGAGTATTTGTGGTGTGTGTGTGTGTGATTTAGCGTGTGCGAGTTTGTGTGTGTGTGTGTGTGTTCTGTGTCAGCGAGTGTGTATATGTGAGTAATTACCAATCACCTTCATTGCTCTTTGCAGGAACTCTGTTAAAGGATTGGGTTAATTGTCAGTTAATAGGAGCTGAATGGTGAATGGTGGTGCACTTTAAGTAACTCATCCGTCAGACTTTGACACTTTGAAGGCTCCAGCTAGATCCTGAATATTAACAACATCAGGAATGGGTGAGGTAGAACTGGTGCTGACTCTTGAGCCTCTTGAAACCGGTCCTACATTGAGTTAGCTCCTGGATGATCAAGTCTCAGCTTCATTTACACCACCTGCCATAACTGACAGTAACTAATGATTTCATTTCTGAAGGATCCATCAACACTGCACTCAGAGGAGAGAGTTCCAAGTCTCTGCCACTCTTCACTCTGCACTACTTGGAGGATCAGAGGTGGAGAGGGTCAGCAACTTCAAATTTCTCAGTGTTTTAATTTCAGAGGACCTGTCCTAAGCCCAGCTCGTAAGTGCAGTTACAAAAGGAAGCATGGCAGTACTTCTACTTCCTTAGGAATTTGTGAAGATTCAGCATAACATCTAAAATTTTAACAAACCTCTAGATGTGTGGCGGAGAGTGTATTGACTGGCTGCATCACAGACTTGAATGGAAACACCAATGCCCTTGAATGGAAAATCCTACAAAAAGTAATGGATACACCCAGTTCATCACAGGTAAAGCCCTCCCCACCATTGAGCACATCTACATGAAACACTGTCACAGGAAAGCAGCATCCATCATCAGGGACCCCCCACCACCCAGGACATGCTCTCTTCTCGCTGCTGCCATCAGGAAGAAGGTAGGGGAGCCTCAGGACTCACAGCAGCAGATTCAGGAACAGTTTAATACCCCTCAGCCATCAGGCTCTTGAATCAAAGAGGATAACTTCACTCAACTTCACTTGCCACTCCAGTGAAATATTCCCACAATCTATGGACTCTCTCTCAAGGACTCTTCATCTCATGTTCTGAATATTTATTGCTTATTTAATTATTATTATTATTTCTTTCTTTTTGCACATTGGTTGAATGCCCAAGTTATTGTGGCCTTTCATTAATTCATTGTGATTATTATTCCATTATAGATTTATTGAGTATGACTGCAAGAAAATGAATGTCAAGGTTGTATATGGTGACATATATGTACTTTGTTAATAAATTTACTTTGAACTTTGAACTTTTTAAAATGGTCTCCCCTCCTCCATCAGAGGGTTAGGGGAGATTTGACTGAGGTCCTTTCAATGTCTTAAGCCCGTCTATGAAACTTCTCACTGCCTCTGGATCTTCTCTCTCCTCCCCTCATCCATACAAAAACCTCAAAATTACCACAGGACAGAAGGACAGATTCTACCCTGTTGTTCCAGGGCCATTAAATCATTCAATTCCAGTCCCAGCTCAAGTTTAATTGGCATTCAACCATACACCTGTACTGTATATAGCTAAACGAAACATTGCTAAAGTGCAAAGCGCGGTACGTACAGTCACACACAGGACACAGCACATATAGTACTATAACAGATACAGTCAGAACGTAATAGTCATACAAGTCCCCGAGCGGCATGGACTGAAGATTGGTGTTGCATGGCTTGGCGTTCTGGAGCCATGTTTTTGCAAGAACAAGCACAAAGCAATTCCTCATCTCACATTCCCGAGTACAAGATGGACTCTTGACCTCACAGTCCACCTCGTTATGGTCTTGCACCTTAGTGTTTACCTGCACTGTACTTTCTCCGCAGATTCTGCATGCAGCCATTGTTTTACCTTGGTGCTGCCTCGATGCATTGTGTAAGAACAGTATGCAAGACAAGCTGTTCACTGGACCTCAGTAGATGTGACAAGAATAAGTTAATTCCAATTCCAAGACCAATAATCATTGACGGAATACATCAGAACATAAACGATCTATTAGCCATATCACTGCACTGTAGATTTTTTCAACAAACAGTAAACATAGAAACAGCAAGCCGCTGGTCTCCTCTCTCACTGAGACAGGAGCGATAATCTCTCTCTCCCTCATTAGTGAAAGAGGAAGACAATGGCATCTCGAACTATTGGGATGAACAGAGATTTATGATGGACTCCAGATCATGGTCTCTTTGGGGCTTTGCTATTGCTTGCATGATGGTTGGGGGGGGGGGGTGGGGATGCTTTTGCTGAGGCAGGTGGGGGAGGGGGAGGGGGCTTCGAGGTTCTAACGATTTCTTATCATTCATTCTTTGGAGTTTTTCTTCTGTTTCATGGATGTCCGTGAAGAGTATGAATTTCTGGTTGTAAAGTGTATACATTCCCTGATATTAAATGGACCCATTGAATAGCACTGTTATTCATGCTAGTATTTATGTACTTATGCACATTTTATTCCATATCCACCCACTAACCCACTTCACAACACCCCACACCACCACTACTTTATCATGTCCTGTCAGTCACCTTACGTACAGACACGCCTGTGGCTAGTCTCACTTTATGAACATACGGACATACAATCAATACTTTATGCACATACTATATTATACTATAACTTGGCCATGAATGGTCCCAAGCCTGGATGTGAAAGGAAGAGGGTTTGGCGTGAGGCTAGCAACCCCATCCTGTAAAAACCCAGTGCTACAGAAATGCCAACAGAAGCTTGAAAGACCTCATCCCTGGGAAAGAAAGGCTACCCCAAGAAGATGGGTTACACCTGAGCAGTGGTGGTGATGGGCTTAGTAAGTAAGTAAGTAAGTAATACTAAAATACATGGACATAAGGGTAAAAAAGGGTAAAAAGCATTATTGAATCATATTAGGGCCTCCAAATAGTAGCCAAGTTGTGGGGTTGAGATTGCGAAGGGAGCTGGAAAAGGTATGTAATAAGAGTAATCCAATCACAAACTGTTGAAGGATCTTGGCCCAAAACATCAGCTGTTTACTCTTTTTCATCGATCCTGGCTGGCCTGCTGAGTTCCTCCAGCATTTTGTGTGTTAGTAAGGGTTTTGACACAATGGTGGTGGGGGACTTCGATATGCAAGGGGGATTGGGAAAATCAGGTTGGTGTCGGATCGCAAGAGAGGGAGTTCGTTGAATGCCTACGAAATGGCTTTTTAGAGCAGCTTGTGCCTGAGCCTTCTCAGGGATCGGCTGTCTTATATTGGGTGATGTGTAATAAGCCAGATCATATTAGAGATATTAATGCAAAGGAACCACAAGAGACTGTGACTATAATATAAGAACATAAGAACATAAGAGATAGGAGCAGGAGTAGGCCAATTGGCCCCTCAAGCCTGCTCCGCCATTCAACAAGATCACGGCTGATCCAATCTTAACTCTAGTTTTCACCAAATCCCACAAGGCAACAGTGCCAACCAACAGGGCACCATGCCGCCCATTTTATTTTATTATTCATCCCGCCCAAACCCATGCGATCACCCGGGGAAAAAAAACCGAGTTGCCAATTGAGGAGAAAAAATCTGGAAAATTCCTCCCCGACCCATCCAGGCTATCGAAAACTGGTCCAGGAGATCACATGGCTGATCTAAACCTAGCCTCATGTCCACTTACCTGCTCGCTCACCGTATCCCCTAATGCCATTTTTATCCAGGATTGAATTCATACTCCAATTTGAGAGGGAGAGACATAAGTCACACATATCAGTATCACAATAGAATAAAGGGAATTACAGAGGCATGAGAGAGGAGCTTGGCCAGGTGGATTGGAGGAGGATACCGGTGGGGATGTTGGCAGAGCAGAGATGGCTGAAGTTTCTGGGAATAGTTCACAAGGCGCAGGATAGATATGTCCCACAGAGGATGAAGTTCTCAAATGGCAGGGGTAGGCAACCGTGGCTGAAAAGGGAAGTTAAGGACTGCATAAAAGCCAAGGAAAGGGCATATAAGGTAGCAAAAATGAATGGAAATTTGGATGGTAGGGAAGATTTTAAAATCCAATAAAAGACAGCTAAAAAAGCTATAAAAACAGAAAGGATGAAACGAGGGCAGACTAGCCAATAATGCAAAGCAGGATACTAAGAGTTATTTCAGTTGTATTTCATAAAGAAATAAATTCTTTATTTCATAAAGAAGTTATTTCATAAAGAGTAAAAGGGAGATGAGAGTTGATATTGGATCATTGGGAAATGATGGTGATGGGACAAAGAAATGGCAGATGAACTGAATGGGTATTTTGCATCTGTCTTTACCATAGAAAACACTAACAGTGTTCCAGAGTGTCAGGGAGCAGGTTGAGTGCCAATGCTATTATGAAGAAAAAAGTGCTAGGCAAACTGAAAGGTCTTAAGGTGGATAAGTCAACTGGACCAAATGGATTACATCCCAGAGTCCTGAGAGAGGTTGCTGAAGAGATAATGGTCATTATTTTTCAAGGATCACTTGATTCCGGCATGGTCTAATCTCGGTGGTTGGGAAAGTGTTGGAGTTATTATTAAGGATGAGGTTTCAGGGTACTTGGAGATTAATGATAATGAAAGTCAGAGTCAGCATGGTTACTGTAAAGAGACATATCTGTTAGAATTCTACGAAGAAGTAACAAGCAGGGTGGACAAAGGAGAGTCATTTACTTGGATTTTCAGAAGGCATTTGATACGGTGCCACACATGAGGCTGCTTTCAAGATAAAATCCTGTGGCGTTACAGGAGAGACACTGGCATGGATAGAGGAATGGCTGACAGGCTGGAGGTAGTCAGTGGGAATAAAGGGGGACTTTTCTAGTTGGCTGTGAGTGACTAGTGGTGACCTCAGGGGTCAGTATTGGGACTGCTATTTTTCACATTGCTTGTCAATGATTTGGATAATAGAATTGATGGCTTTGTAGCAAAGTTTGCAGATGATGTGAAGGTAGGTGGAGGGGTAGCTAGTCCTGAGGAAGCAATGCGATTGCAGTAGGACTTTGACAAATTGGAAGAATGGGTAAAAAAAGTGGCAAATGGAATACAGTGTTGGGAAATGTACAATAACGCATTTTGCTAAAGAGAACAATAGTGCAGGCTATTATCTAAATGGAGAGAAGGTTCAAACATCGGAGGGACTTAGGAGTCCTTGTGCAAGACTCCCAGATGGTTAATTTACAGATTGAGTCTGTGGTAAAGAAGGCAAATACAATGTTGGCATTTATTTCAAGGGGAGTAGAATATAAAAGCAAGGAGATAATACTGAGGCTTTATAAGACATTAGTCAGGCTGCATTTGGAGTATTGTCAACAGTTTTGGGCTCCATATCTCAGAAAGGATGTGTTGAGGACTGGAGAGAGTCTAGAAGAGGTTCCCGGGGATGATTCTGGGAATGAAGGGGTTAACATGTGAGGGGCATTTGGCAGCTTTGGGCCTGTAGTCACTGGAATTTAGAAGAATGCAGGGGCGGATCTTATTGAAACCTACCGAATGTTGAAAGGACTAGATGAGGTGGATGTGGAGTGGATATTTCCTATGGTGGGCTTATCCAGAACTCGAGAGCAAAGCCTCAAAGCTGAGGGGCGACCTTTTAGGACAGAAATAAGGAGGAATTTTTTTAGCCAGAGAGTGCCGAATCTGTGGAATGCTCTGTCACAGACTGTGGTGGAGGCCGGGTCCGTGGGTATATTTAAGGCAGAAGTTGATAGCTTCCTCATCAGTCGGGGCATCAAAGGATATGGCGAGAAGGCAGGTGTATGGGGTTGAGTGGGATCCGGGATCAGCCGTGATGGAATGGCGGAGCAGACTCGATGGACTGAATGGCCTAATTCTGCCCCAATGGACATACACTCAACCTATGTATATAAGCTATTTTACATTTATTGTATTTTTTATTATTGCGTTCTTTATCTTATTGTGTATTTTTTGTACTGCACCGGATCCGGAGTAACAATTGTTTTGTGCTCCTTCACTGTGTACTGGAAATGACATTAAGCAAGCTTGAATCTTGAACCTTGAGTCAAATGGTCATCTCCCTCGGTCACCAAAGCACATTTAGCTGCGGGTGAGGGCAGTCAAAGAAAACCTGTAGACAAAGGCATCTACAACCAGAAATAGTTTAAGTTACCTCTTTCCTCCCTCCCCTAAACTAATTTGTAGCACCCCTACCTGAGACAGTATCAGCATGTTTCACTGGCAGACATCATTATGGCTATTAAATGGTTGCAGGAATTAAAGTCACAGCTTGTAATTAAGTGCCCAAACTGGTTTGGAACCATTTATCACAGCAGTGTTCGTTGTCGCTGGAACATTGCTCAGATATAAAAGCTGAGACATAATCAGGGACCTTGTAACAATTTCAGCTGAAATTCAATCACGTAACATCAATCAACCGGGGGAAACAGTAACCTTTCTCAAATCCATCCTGCCCTAGGTTAAAGATTCAACGTTTGAGCTTTGTACCTTAACTGGTTCATTGGTTTAACAATTGTCCTTTGTTACAAAGCCTGTGATTATGCACATATATAATAACAGGGTCCATAAAGGGGAGAGGACAACCTTCATAAAAAATTATAGACAGTGTTCCGATTAACTATAAACACAACAAGAAAATCTGGAGTGTTGTGTACAGTTCTGGTTGGCACACAAAAGGAAGGATGCTGAGGCTTTAGAAAGGATGCAGAAGAGGTTCACCAGGATACCGCCTGGTTTAGAGGGCACGTGCTATCACGAGAAGCTGGGCAAATTTGGGTTGTTTTCTCTGGAGCATCGAAGGCTGAGGGGAGAGCTGATGGATGTTTACAAGATTTTGAGAGGCGTAGATAGAGTGGACAGAGAGTATCTGTTCCCCAGGGTTGAAATGTCTAATGCCAGAGGACGTGCATTGAAGGTGAGAGGGGGTAGGTTCAAAGGAGATGTGAGGGGTAAATTTTTTACTCAGAGAGTGGTAAATGCCTGGAATGCGCTGCCAGGCATGGTGGTAGAGGCAAATACATTAGAGATGTTTAAGTGACATTTGGATGTAATGAGAAAGGAGCGATATGGCACCGTGTAGGTAGGAGGGATTAGTGTTTGGGTGTTTTTCCAAATTTGCTTTCTAGATGGCTCTGCACAACATTGTGGGCTGAAGGGTCTGTTCCTTTGCTGTTCTCTTCTACGTTCAAAATTATCTTGCAGATGCTAAATCTCAACTAAACCTACTAGAAACTCCTTTCCCAATTAACCTAACTGATTCTGTGCCATCACCCTCACCTGGCCCTAACCCACCTGGACGAAAAAAACCACATATGTTTGAATGCTATTCATAGACTTCGTTTCAGCATTCAAGACAATCATCCCTCAGAAACTGATTGGAAAGTTGAGCCTACTGGGCCTGAACACCTCCCTCTGCAACTGGATCCTAGACTTCCTGACTGGGAGATCTCAGTCAGTCCGGATCGGGAGCAGCATCTCCAACACCATCACACTGAGCACAGGGGCTCCCCAGGGTTGTGTGCTCAGTCCACTGCTGTTCACTCTGCTGACCCACGACTGTGCTGCAACACACAGCTCGAACCATATCATCAAGTTCGCCAATGACACGACCGTGGTGGGTTTCATCAGCAAGAATGACGAGTCAGCTTACAGAGAAGAGGTGCAGCGGCTAACGGACTGGAGCAGAGCCAACAACCTGTCTCTTAATGTGAACAAAACAAAAGAGGTGGTTGTTGACTTCAGGAGAGCACGGAGCGACCACTCCCCGCTGAACATCGATGGCACCTCGGTAGAGATGGTTAAGAGCACCAAATTTCTTGGTGTTCACCTGGCGGAGAATCTCACCTGGTCCCTCAACACCAGCTCCATAGCAAAGAAAGCCCAGCAGTGTCTCTACTTTCTGTGAAGGCTGTGGAAAGTCCATCTCCCACTCCCCATCCTCATCACATCCTACAGGGGTTGTATTGAGAGCATCCTGAGCAGCTGCATCACTGCCTGGTTCAGAAGTTGCACCATCTCGGATCGCAAGACCCTGCAGCGGATAGTGAGGTCAGCTGAGAAGATCATCAGGGTCTCTCTTCCCGCCATCACGGACATTTACACTACACGCTGCATCCGCAAAGCAAACAGCATTATGAAGGACCCCACACACCCCTCATACAAACGTCTTCTCCCTCCTGCCATCTGGGAAAAGACTCCAAAGCATTCGGGCTCTCACGACCAGACTATGTAACAGTTTCTTCCCTCAAGCCATCAGACTCCTCAATACCCAGAGTCTGGACTGACACCAACTTACTGCTCTCTACTGTGCCTATTGTCATGTTTATTATTTATTGTAATACCTGCACTGTTTTGTGCACTTTATGCAGTCCTGGGTAGGTCTGTAGTCTAGTGTAGTTTTTTTTCTCTGTGTTGTTTTTTACATAGTTCAGTGTAGTTTTTGTACTGTTTCATGGTCCTGAGAAACATTGTCTCATTTTTACTGTGTACTGTACCAGCAGTTATGGTCGAAATGACAATAAAAAGTGACTTGGCTTGACTTTGACTTGACCCACAAAATTCTGGAGGAACTCAGTGCCAAAGGACCCATCAATGGAGGGGAATCAACAGTGATGTGAGAACAAACTTGCATTCATTTGATGCCTATCAAGATGCCCCGGAGAACTTTAGAGGCAGTTACATATTTTGGAAGTGTGGGTTAAGATCCATGAGACCTAATTACTTGCAGTAAAATCTCATGATTAATGATTATGAGCAGATAATCTGTTTGGTGGCTATACTTAACATATAAACACAAGAGATTCTGCAGATGCTGGAAATCCAAACATAAAATGCTGGAGGAACTCAGCAGGTCAGGCAGCATCTATGGAGGTAACTAAACAGTCAACAATTCAGGTCGTTGGCTGGAAATGAAGGGGGAAGATGCCAGAATAAGGAGGTCAGGGAGAAGTTACATTGATCTTGGAGTAGGTTAATAGTTCGGCACGACATCGTGGGCCAAAGGACCTGTACTGTGCTGTAATATTCTATGTTCTATGGTCTAATTTAATTCAATTCAACTAGAATGCTGGAGATACACAGCAAGTCAGGCAGCAACCATGGAGAGAGATTTAGGTTTAATATTTCGAATTAATGGATTTTCATCAGTGCTGATCTTCAACCTGAAAAATGAACTCCATTTTTCTTATAGCTGAAGCTGACCAGTTGAGTATTTCTGCACATTCTCCATCAGCCCATTTGAACCATTTGTTTTAAAGATTTTCACCTTGATGTTGACGTGCTGGTGGCGACGATATTGCTCCAGTCACTTGAGGTCAATCCTGCTGTTTGAGAGGAGTTCACAGATTCTCATGGAGTCACGAAGCACAGGCCCTTCATCCCATCTGGTACATACTATTCTATTATTCTGCTTCATCCCATCAACGTGCACCTGGGCCATAGCCCACCATACCCCTTCCATCAAAGACAGAGTACATTTATTGTTAAAGTATGTATATTTTATACAACCTTGAGATTCGTCTCCTTACAGACAACTATAAAACAAAGAATCTCAATAGAACCCATTAAAACAAATGAGACACCCAACTTGCAGAGAAAAAAAATGTGCAAACAATAAAAGTAAGTAAATAGCATTCAGAACTGAAGTTCACAAAACTAAGTTTATACTGTGATAGTTGCAAGCCATAGACGTAGTTCGGCGCAGAGATGAGTGAACCTCGCAGAGTAACAAGTTGGAGTTCAGCGCGGAGACGTGTAAACTTCGCAGAGTACCACTTGTAGAACATACTAAAATTTATAATGTAACGTGGTTAAAAGTGTTCACAGTGCAGTGAGAGAGGTAACAGGTAGAGGAGGGTGGGGTTGGCTAACTAGAATGGTTGATCAGAATAACTGCCTGTTGGAACAAACTTTTAAGATTTTGTAGTTAATCTGATCAACCATTCTAGTTAGCCAACCCCACCCCCCTCTAGCTATAACTCCAGTCACCTCACTGCACTGTAAACACATTAAACCACTTTTTATAATGCTGTTTACATGATAAACACATGCTAGTATTTATGTGTAACCAGGGGACTGCTGAATAGTGTTTTTTATCGTTAAAGTGCACTTATGTATTCACGCTGTTGATGCTAAAATAGCTGCCTGTGCCTTCAAGAAAAAATGGTGATGTCAAAATGCACATACGGAGTAGATAAAAGAGTAACCATGTTCTAGAAAGAATGTCGAGTACGACCGTGTGGTGAGGAAAAATTTTCCCGAATAAGGTATCGGCACTGCATAGCGTGGTTGTGCGAAGTTCCTTATCGGCCAAGCAGCATTAGCGAGCAGAATTCTTTCCAGAGTCTAGCCTATGTGGTCAGAAGTTAAGCACATCTGTGCCAAAAATTGCCAATGGTTTTGTTTATTTTGTTTTTAATTTATTTTCGTACTGCATATGTAACTAGTTGATACACAAGTGTGTGGACCAAAATTAAGCTGAGATTGTAAGAGCAGGAATTGTGGGGTTTTTTTGTAATTTAATTTTTATTGAAGTTCATCATCAAACAAACATTTCCATAAGATGTATTTCAGATATCATACCTATATATCATATAGCCATATATGCCACAAATCTCCACATAATATTTACCTGAGGTATATTGTGTTTTTTAAAATTAATTTTGTTGCTTTTATTTTGATACCCTCTTGCTGCATTAAAACATCTAAAACAGATAAAGGAATTAAAGACCCAAAGAAGTATTTGTTGTCCTGAGTGTGTATTTTTCCCAGGCTACAAAATATGTATTTATGCACATTTTATTCCATATTCATACTTTAACCTCTAACTTTATTTTACAAAGAAGTCTTTATTCTTTATACATTGTTGAATGATATTTTTAGTTGCAATGTTGCACCAACACACCACAGCAAGTTCCTGACACATGTAAATGTATTTGGCAAATAAAGTTGTTTCTCTGATCCCTGATTAGGGTATAGAAACATAGAAAACCTACAGCACAATACAGGCCCTTCGGTCCACAAAGTTGTGCCGAACATGTCCCTACGTTAGAAATTTCATTATTTTTCTTGTAGTTTAACTTTCCTATGCTTGTTTGTGTGTGAGTGTGTGTATACATGTAAAAATATACAGTAGTGTGCAAAAACCAAGACTTTTGCACAATACTGTAATAATTTTATGTACTGTACTGTACTGCCGTGGCAAAAAAGAATTCGTGACCTATGTGACTGATGATAAACCTGATTCTGGTTGGGGTCTTCATTGTGGAGTGAGAGCGGGAAGGGAGCAGGGAGAGTGGAATCATGGTTTGGAAGAGGGGAAGAGAGAGGGGAGGGAGTGGGAAACACCAGAGAGACATTCTGTAATGAGTAATAAACCAATTGCTTGGAATTAAATGATCTTGCCTGGTGTCTCAGGGCTGTGTGTGTCTGCACCCACAACACCTCCACACTCCTCGTCTACCAGCTGTCCCACACCCCTCCCGCTGCGCTCCACCCTCGCCATTCCCAAAATCCTTTGTCCCGCTACATTTACAAACTCACTCTCCGCTCCACCTTGACAAATACAGTACTGTGCAAACATCATAGGCACTCTAGCTGTATAAATGTGCTTAAGTACACAGTACTTGTTATTGTCAATGAATGTTTCAGAAGTTATGGCACAGTTGCCTTTGTATTTTCTAGAAGCTTCTTAGTTTTCGGTAGCAGTTGTCACATCACTTGAATCTGGCTATTCTATAGGTTAATTTATCACAGGAATTTTGTTATCTCTAGTCTGAGTAAGAGATGGTCACAACTTCTTTTCCTTTATCTTTTTTTTTGTTCGTTCTTTGTTCTTGTATACTTAATAAAACAGTTGTAAGCAATAAGTTTTAAGCATCATTCTTGACTTCTGAAGAGCCTTTGCATCACAAAATCATCAGGATCCAACATAGTGTTACAATAGAATCTATTATGGCAGTGAGAAGACCTAGATGAGTGAGGTAGATTGGCTGGTTGAGAGATGTTACAATAACAAACTTGCGCTCAGCAACAGCAGGAGTAAGGAATTGATTGTGGACCTCAGGAAGGGGAAATCAGGAGAACATACATCCAGTGTTCATTGAGACATCAGCCGTGGAAAGGATGAGCAGCTTTAATTTCTTGAATGTTAACATCTCCGAGGATCTGTCCTGGGCCCAACGTATTAATGCAATCAAACCGATTGCAGGCCAACAGCCCTATTTTGTTAGGAGTCAGAGGAGAATGACGGTCACCAAAGACACTTGCATATTTCTACAACAAAAGAAGATCTACAAATGCTGGAAATCCAAGCAGCACACACAAAATGCAGGTCAGGCAGCATCCATGGAAAAGAGTACAGTCGACGTTTTGGGCTGAGACCCCTCGTTAGGTCGACTGTACTTTTTTCCACGGATGCTGCCCGGCCGGCTGAGTTCCTCCAGCATCCTGCATGTGTTGCTCGGATATTTCTTTAAATGTACAGTGGACAGCTTTCTGACTGGTTGCGTTACAACCAGGTATAAGGGCTCCAGTGTTCTAAATCAGAAGAGACTGCAGAGAGTTATAAACTCTGTCAGGTCCATCGCAGGGACAACCCAACCTACCATCGAGGACATCTTCAAGAAGGCAGCATCAATCATGAAGGGCCCACACCATCTGAGCCATGCCCTCTCCTCATTGCTACTATCAGGAAGGAGGCACAGGAGCCTCAAGTTCTGTACTCAATGATTTAAGAACAACTTCTTCCCCTCCATCATCAGATTTCTGAAAAGACAATAAAGCGATGAGTACTATCTCACTATTCCTTCTTTCTTGCTCTATTTTGTAATTTATTGCAGTTTATGCCTTTGTACTGTACTGCACCTCCAAAACTACAGATTTTATGTCATATAATTCCGTGATAATAAACCTGATTCTGATTTTCTTGTTTTCTGCCACATCCTATAGACATGAAGGTGGATATATTAATTGGCCACTTAAATTGGCCCTAAATATGTCAATAACTGGATGGAAAATAAAGAATAAAGGAAGGTTATCTTAGACCATCAGATATAGGAGCAGAATTAGGCCATTTGGCCCATTGAGTCTGCTCTATCATTTCATCACGGCCAATCCCTTTTTCCTCTCTGTCCCAATCTCCTGCCTTCTCCCCTTATCCCTCCATGCCCTGACTAATTAAGAATCTATCACCCTCTGCCTTAAATATACATAAAGACTTGGTCTTCACAGCTGCTTGTAGATTCACCACTATCTCGCTGAAGAAATTTCTCCTCATCTCTATTCTGAAAGGACGTCTCTCTATTCTGAGGCTGCGTCCTCTGGTCCTCGACCCCCCCCCCCACTATCGGAAGCATCCTCTCCACGCCCGCTCTACTTGTACACTGAAACATACATTGGAATGCATTGTTTTACATCATTGACCAGCACACTTCGAAGGCTGCACTGGGGGCAGCCCGCAAGTGTTGCCGCATTTCCAGTGCCAACATAGTACGCCCACAACTCACTGACCCTCACCCTGCCTCTTTGGAATGTGGGAGAAGAGCAGAGGACACAGAGGAAAACCACGCGGTCACAGGGGAAATGTGCAAACTCCTTATGGACAGTGTCAAACCCTGGTGGCTGATCACGGATGCTGTGAAGAGAATGCGCTACCGTGCCATCCCGAGCATGAGATGTGTTGAAGAATGCAAATGGATGGTTCGTGGTCTGTGTGGGCTCAGTGGACAGAGAGGCTTCAAGGTTTAATGTGTCATGCATTCAGAGGTACTCTTCTGGACACCACTGTTGAAACATGGGGTTATTTTAGTTTCTGTCACCTTGCTCCATTCTGGCCATTCTCCTCTGACCTCTCTCATTAATAAGAAGTTTTCGCCCTGCTCACTAGATTTTTTTTTTTTGCTTTTTGAACCATTCTCTGTGAACTCTAGTGACTGTTGTGCATGAAAATCGCAGGAGATCAGCAGTTTCTAAGATACTCAAACCACCCCATCTGGCACCAAGCATCATTCCATGGTCAAAGTCGCTTAAATCACATTTCTTCCCCATTCTAATGTTTGGTCTGAACAATAACTGAACCTCTTGACCATGTCTGCATGCATTGAGTTGCTGCCACACAATTGGCTGATTAGATATTTGCATTAATGAGCAGGTGCTCAGATGTACCTAATGTAATGGACACAGAGTGTATGATAATCTCCTTGAACACGGTGGCCCTGAGTAACACCACTGTCACTCACTGTCTTAGCATAGGCACTGGACTCATAATTGGAAGAATATTAGATAAAACGTTTGCTCTCAGACATGTACACCTCTTTAAACGATCTTTAGTAGGCTCCTGCCTGGGAAGTTAAGCAGAAATGTTTTAATGAATGCCCTATTTCTGTTAAAATAGTGCAGTTAGGATCTCACACTGTGTATTAATGGGACTTAAGTTCACAGCACATACCTCCCTAGATAACAGCTGACACACTATATTCTGACAGTGAACATCCATTCACCCCACTCACTATCCCAGGCAATGTCTTGATCTTTCCTTAGGATGTGACAAGGCTAGAATTTATTATCTCTGGGAGAAAGGGAGCAGGAGAGATCCATGTTTGCAAATGTCAGTTCCACTGGACTGTAGTCATATATTGTCCAAACCAGACAATAACCTGAGGGGTGGGGAGGGGTTGAAAATCAAGTCAAGTTTATTATTATTTAACTATCTACATGTATAATGTCAAATGAGATGATGTTTCTCCGATCCAGCACAGTAGTACACATAACACACACAATAACTTGGGAAAGTAAGGATGAAATCTGTAGACGGATTACACATAACATGTACAAACTAAAGCGCATAAATTAAACGGTGACACTTCAAATGCGATGCGGCAGGGAGTTCAGAAGCCTGAGGGAAGAAATTGTTTCTCATCCTGACCATTCTTGTGTTTATGGACTGTAGTCTCCTGCCTGATGGCAGAATGTCAAAGAGGACGCTGGATGGATGGGTGGGTGGGATCCTTAATAATACTAAGGGCCCTGCGTGCGCAGCGCTCCTGATAAATGGTAGAGAGATCCCTATGATCCTTTCAGCTGTTCTCACAGTCCTTTGTAGGGACTTCCAGTCCGATGCTCGACTGCTCCCATACCAGATGGAGATGCAACTTGTCAGCACGCTCTCAATGACGCTCTATAAAATGCAATGAAGATTGCAGGTTGTGACTTGCTTGCCTCAAGCTCCTTTGGAAGTGAAGACACTGCTGTGCCTTCCTATTCATGGAGCTGATATGAAGAGACAAGGTAAAGTCATCCATGATGCAAACTCCCAGGAACTTGGTGTCTCCTACAGAGGAGACATGTATTTGCAGATGGAGATGGTTCATCTGCACTTTTCTGAAGTCCACGATGATTTCTTTGGTCTTCTCCACATTCAGATTTAGACCACCTGAAAAGTATGCAATGCAATTTGCGATACGCAGGTAACCCACAGCTGCTTGCCCCAGTACGGGCTGCACCTAATGTTCATGTGGTGATGTGCAACCCAGATCAGACCCACTTACCCACACGCTAGGGACAACTTACAATCATCAATTAGCCCACCGGCCGCACTCGTCGTTGGGACGTGGGAAGAAACCAGAGCACATGAAGGAGTCGATCACAGGGAGCATGTGGAAACTCCAAACACACACACACACACACACACACACACACACACACACACACACACACACACACACACACACACACACACACACACACACACACACACACACACACACACACACACACACACACACATCAGGATCGAACCAGGGTCTCTGAAACCCCAAGGCAGTGGCGCTACCATCTATGCCACAGTCACGCCAGATTATGACCACAAGAGATTCTGCAGATGCCAGAAACCCAGAGTAACACACACACACACAAAATGCTGGAGGAACTCAGCAGGTCTGATGGCATCTATGAAGAGGAACAAACACTTGATGTTTCTAGCCAAGACCCTTCATCAGGACTGGAACAGAAGGGAGAAGTAATCCCAATAAGAAGATGGGGAGAGCAGAAGGAGACCAATCTGGCAGGTGAGGGGGAAGGTAGGTAGCCGGGGGTGGGGGGGATGAAGTGAGAAGCTGGGAGGTGATAGAGAGAAAAGGTCAAGGGCTGAAGAAGGAGGACTCAGATAGGAGAGGAGAGTGGACCATGGGAGAAGGGGAAGGAGGATGGAATCCAGAGGAAGGTGATAGACAGGTGAGAAAAGGACAGCACGGTACAAGTCCTTTGACCCAGAATGTTGTGCCAACGTTTTGCCAATCTAAGAGTTTCTTAAATGCCCCTAATGTATCAGCTTCTACCATCACCCCTGGCACCCACCACTCTCTGTGTTACAAACTTAGCTCAATGTCCTCCTATACTTTCCTCTGGACACCTTAAAGTTACACCCCTCGCATTCCAGCCTCAGGGAAAGTCTCTGGCTACCCACTCGATCTATACCACTCTCTATAATAATGGAAATCTCTTACTATCTTTTCTTTCAGTTAGTCCTGACGAAAGGTCTCGGCCTGAAACATCGACTGTGCTTTTCCCTATAGATGCTGCCTGGCCTGCTGCGTTCCACCAGCATTTTGTGCGTGTTGCTTGATTGATACCACTCATCATCCTGTACACCTCCATCAAGTCACTTCTCACCCTCCTTCACTTCAAAGAGAAAAGATAGATAGATAGATAGATAGATAGATAGATAGATAGATAGATAGATAGATAGATAGATAGATACTTTATTCATCCCCATGGGGAAATTCAACTTTTTTTCCAATGTCCCATACACTTGTTGTAGCAAAACTAATTACATACAATACTTAACTCAGTAAAAAATATGATATGCATCTAAATCACTATCTCAAAAAGCATTAATAATAGCTTTTAAAAAGTTCTTAAGTCCTGGCGGTTGAATTGTAAAGCCTAATGGCATTGGGGAGTATTGACCTCTTCATCCTGTCTGAGGAGCATTGCATCGATAGTAACCCTCGTTCACTCATCTGCTCTCTCTAAGACATGCTACCTAATCCAGGCAGCATCCTGATAAATCTTCTCTGCCCCCTCTCTAAAGCTTCCACATCCTTCCTAGAAGGAGACACCAGACCAGAATACGATAGTGCAGTTAGTAGTGTGGTCTAACCAGTTTTATAGAGCTGCAACACTGCCTCATGGTCCTTGAGCTTGATCCTCTGTCTAATGAAGACCAACATACCATACGCCTTCAGCTGTCATGCATCTGATTTGGCCTCCAACTTCACATGGAATTGCCCTTTTTGTTCTCATGGTGGCTGTAAGTGGTAGATAGCTGGTGTGCTGAGAATGGGTCCAGAGTTCTTTGTCTGAGATATGGGGACTCTGAGAGACCTCACCTCTCCCTGACAACTACACCTGCGCAAAATCCGTTCAGCTGCATCTCCTTACAGACTATGTTAAGGAACAGGAGCTGCATCTCGATCACCTTCAGCTCACACGGGAAGATGAGGAGGTGATACGTAGGAGTCACAGGAAGGTAGTTGCCCGTAAGTTGCAGGAGGCAGGTACTTGGGGGACTGTCAGGAGAGGGAAAGGGAATAGACAGCGTTGCAGAGTACCCCTGTGACCATTCCCCTCAATAACAAACTGCTTTGAATACTGTTCGGGGTGGCAGGAGGCTACAGCGACTGGGTCTATGGTATCATTCAAAGCAAATTTATTATCAAAGTACATATTTGTCACCATATACAACCCTGAAAGCCATTTCCTTGAGGGCAATCACAGTAAATAGTAAATTTAGTAAATGTTACTGAGTTTCAGCACCTAAGTTACAGAGAAAGGTTGAACAAGTTAGGTCTTTATTCTTTGGAGCGTAGAAGGCTGAGGGGGGACTTGATAGAGGTATTTAAAACTATGAGGGGGATAGATCGAGTTGACATGGTTAGGCTTTTTCCATTGAGAGTAGGGGAGATTCAAACAAGAGGGCATGAGTTGAGAGTTAGGGGGCAAAAGTTTAGGGGTAACATGAGGGGGAATTTCTTTACTCAGAGAGTGGTAGCTGTGTGGAACAAGCTTCCAGTAGAAGTGGTAGAGGCAGGTTTGGTATTGTCATTTAAAGTGAAATTGGATAGGTATATGGACAGGAAAGGAATGGAGGGTGATGGGCTGAGTGCAGGTCGGTGGGACTAGGTGAGAGTAAGCGTTCAGCACGGACTAGAAGGGCCGAGATGGCCTGTTTCCGTGCTGTAATTGTTATATGGTTATATGTTATATAAATAGAAGAAACACGATAGAGTCAATGAAAGACAGGGCAGATATCAACCAATGTGCAAAAACCAAACAACACTGTGCAAATACAAAAGGGAAGGGGGGAAAATAAATAATAATAATGATAAATAAGCAATAAACATGGATAATGAGATGAAGGAAGTGAGTCCAGTTCAGTGATGGGGCAAGTGAAGTTAGGTGAAGCTTTCCTCTCTGGTTCAGGAGCCTTTTGGCTGAGGGGTAGTAACTGGTCATAAACCTGGTGGTGTGGGTCCTGAGGCTCCTGTGCCTTCTTCCTGATGGCAGCAGTGAGACGAGAGCACGGTAGGCATCCTTGATGATGAATGCTGCTTTCCCGTGACAGTGCTGTGTGTAATGTGCTTGTTGATGGAGAGGGCTTTACCTGTGATGAACCGGAATGTATCCACTATATTTTGTGGGCTTTCTCGTACAAGGGCAATGATGTATCCATACCAGGCCATGGTGCAACCAGTCAATATACTCTCCACTATCAAAGTTTGTCAGAGTTTTGGATATCATGTTGACTCTTCAAAAACTTCTAAGAAAGTAGAGGTGCTGCTGTGCTTTCTTTGCAATGGTACTTATGTGCTGGACCCAGTATAGATCCTCTGAAATGATCATTTTAAAGTTGCTGACCATCTCCTCTGATCCTCCGATGAGGACTGGCTCATGGATCTCTGGTTGCCTCCTCCTGAAGTCAATAATCATCTTCTTGGTGTTGCTGACATTGAGTGAGAACTTCCTGTTGTGGCACCACTCAAGTCAGGTTTTCAATCTCCTTCCTATAGTCTAGCTGTATGGCTCAGAAGGGGAGGGAGGAAAATGGAGTGCAGTCGTGACAGGGTTAGAGGAGTAGGCAGGAGATTCTGAGGACATGAAGAAGATACACAGATGGTATTTTGCCTCGCAGGCACCAGGATCAGGGACGTCACAGATAGGTAGGAAAAGGATGGAGGTCTTGAAGAAAGAATATGTAGAGTCAGATACAAAGCTGAAAAGCAGGATATCATGGGTAGTCATCTCCGGATTGCTGCCTGTTTCAAGTACCAGTGAGGTTAAGAATAAGATGGTTTGGCAGCTGACTGCATTGCTGGGGAATTGGTGCAGGATGACCGGGGCCTTTTCTGGGGAAGGTATGACCTGTACAAAAAGGTCAGGTTATACCTGAACAATATCCTTGTGGGCAGGTTTGTTAGAGCTGTTGGGTGGGAGGGGGTGGAGTTAAACTCATTTGTTAGGGGGATAGAAACTTGATGATAGGGCTGAGAATGAGGCAGCTGATATACAAGGTCGATGCAGTGTGTGGTGAGACTGTGAGGAAGGACAGGGGAAATAGCCGTCAGTGGGCTGAGTTGAAGTGTAACAAAAGTTCAAAGGTTCCTTTATTCCCAAAGCATAAACTCTGAAATTCTTCTTCTCCAGGTAGCTATTACGCCAAGAAAGAAAAGAATGGCAGCACGATCATCAACCTCCAAATCCGTCTCCCCTTCACCTGCACCAAAAAAACAAGAAAGGGGGCAAAATCAAAACAGGTGTTGAACACGGATCTGAAGGTGGTATACAGTGTTTGAATACACGTTGAATACAGAAGAAGGTAGATGATCTTGTAGCACAGTTAGAGTTTAGCAGGGATGATGCTATGGGCATCACTGAGACACGGCTGACAGAAGATCATAGTTGGGAACTTAACATTGAAGAATACACATTGTATCAAAAGAGCAAGCAGGTAGACAGAGGGGGTGTGGTGGCTCTGTTGGTAAATATTACCAAAAGATGGAGAATCCTTGTGAGTTGAGTTAAGAAACTGCAAAGGTAAAAAGACCCTGACGTGAGTTTTATACAGATCTTCAAACAGTAGCCAGGAGGCGGGACACA
Organism: Hemitrygon akajei; assembly: GCF_048418815.1. Classification (NCBI taxonomy): domain Eukaryota; kingdom Metazoa; phylum Chordata; class Chondrichthyes; order Myliobatiformes; family Dasyatidae; genus Hemitrygon; species Hemitrygon akajei. Next base: position 7,285,530 of record NC_133142.1, read on the forward strand.
AGTTACCATGGGAGGTAGAAAATGCATGTAAAATGTGCAATGTTATAATAGTCAAGGGGAATTTCAATACGTAGGCAGCCGGAGAAAATCAGGCTGGTGCCTATCCTTTTAGAGCAGCTTGTGGTTGAGCCTTCAAAGGGAAAGGTCATTCTGGATTGAACTTGTGTAATGAAGCAGATTTCATTAAGAAGCTTAAGGTAAAGGAACTTGTTGGGGAATGTGATTATAATATCATAGAATTCACCCTGCAATTTGAGAAGAAGTCAAGTCAAGTCAAGTCACTTTTATTGTCATTTCAACCATAACTGCTGGTACAGTACATAGTAAAAATGAGACAATGTTTTTTCAGGACCATGGTGCTACATGAGACAACACAAAACTACACTAGACTACCTGAAACAACACAAAACTACACTAGACTACCTGAAACAACACAAAACTACACTAGATTACGTGAGACAACGCAAAACTACACTAGACTACGTGAGACAACACAAAACTACACTAGACTACCTGAAACAACACAAAACTACACTAGACCACCTGAAACAACACAAAACTACACTAGACTACCTGAAACAACACAAAACTACACTAGACTATGTGAGCCAACACAAAACTACACTAGACTACCTGAAACAACACAAAACTACACTAGACTACCTGAAACAACACAAAACTACACTAGACTACGTGAGCCAACACAAAACTACACTAGACTACCTGAAACAACACAAAACTACACTAGACTACGTGAGACAACACAAAACTACACTAGACTACCTGAAACAACACAAAACTACACTAGATTACGTGAGACAACACAAAACTACACTAGACTACCTGAGACAACACAAAACTACACTAGACTTCCTGAAACAACACAAAACTACACTAGACTACCTGAAACAACACAAAACTACATTAGACTACCTGAAACAACACAAAACTACACCAGACTACCTGAAACAACACAAAACTACACCAGACTACCTGAAACAACACAAAACTACACTAGACTACCTGAAACAACACAAAACTACACTAGACTACCTGAAACAACACAAAACTACACTAGACTACGTGAAACAACACAAAACTATACTAGACTACCTAAAACAACACAAAACTGCACTAGACTACATGAAACAACACAAAACTACACTAGACTACATGAAGCAACACAAAACTACATTAGACTTCAGACCTACATGGGACTACATAAAGTTCACAAAACAGTGCAAGACAGTACAATAATTAATAAACAAAACGATAGGCACAGTAAAGGGCAAATTACAATATAATAATAAATAATGTAAATGTAAATATAAACAATGTTCTAGCAGGAATTGAGAAAGAAATGAGCAAAAATTGCAAAGGGAGTGGTGTGTGTGTGTGTGTGTGTGTGTGTGTGTGTGTGTGTGTGTGTGTGTGTGTGTGTGTGTGTGTGTGTGTGTGTGTGTGTGTGTGTGTGTGTGTGTGTGTGTGTGTGTGTGTGTGTGTGTGTGTGTGTGTGTTCGCGCGCGTGGGAATTGAGGAGTTTAATGACTTGGGGGAAGAAACTGTTACATAGTCTGGTCATGAGAGCCCAAATGCTTCGGTGCCTTTTGCCAGCTGGCAGGAGGGAGAAGAGTTTGTATGAGGGGTGCGTATGAAGAAGCTAAAGACAGATGTATCAGTATTGCAGTGGAGTAAAGGGAATTACAGAGGCATGAGAGAGGAGCTAGTCAAAGTTTATTGGAAGGGGACATTAGCTGGGATGATGGTAGAACAGCAATGGCTGGAGTTTCTGGGGGCAATTCAGCAGGTGTGGGATAAACATCTCCAAGATTAAGTATTCTAAAGGAAGGCTGAGGCAACCATGTCTAACAAGCGAAGTCAAAGACGGCATAATTGAATTGTGTTGACTTTATTTCTTACATCCTCCACATAACGTGTTATGTGAATATGCAATATGCAAATTATAGTAATTTGTAATAAATAGTATGTACAGTAAAATATACAACAGAACAGTCAATATAGCTTAGAAATACAATTGTGTCAGCATGAATTAATCAGTCTGATGGCCTGGTGGAAGAAGCTATCCCAGAGCCTGTTGGTCCTGGCTTTTATGTTGCGGTACATTTTCCCAAATGGTGGTAGCTGGAACAATTTGCGGAAAAGAGAGGGCATATAATATCGCAAGAATTAGTGGGAAGCTACTAACAAAAGGTAACTTGAAAATCCACAAGGTGGGAAAAGATGGAATATGTAGGTAAGCTGGTCAACAATACAAAAGAAAACACCAGTATTTTCTTTTTCAGATTTATCAAGAGCAAAAGAGAGACAAGAGTGGATATGACTCCTCTGGAAAATGATACTGGAGAAGTGGTAATGAGGGACAAAGAAATCGCAAATGAACTTAACAAGTATTTTGTTTCACTTTTCACTGTGAAAGACACTAGCAGGGGTGAAGTGAGTGCAACTGCTATTACTAAGGAGAAGGTGCTAAGGATGCTGAAAGATCTGTAGGTAGATCAGTCACCTGGATCACCCCAGGGTTCTGAAGGAGGTAGTCAAAGAGATTGTGGAGGCATTAGTAATAATCTCACAACAATCATTAGCTTCTAGAATGGTTCCAGAGCACTGGAAAATTACAAATGTCACTCTACTCTTTAAGAAGGAAGGGTAGCAGAAAAAAATAAATTATAGGCCAGTTATCCTGACTTCAATAGTTGGGAAGATGTTGGAGTCCATCACTACGGATGAGGTTTCAGGGTAACTGGAAGCTAATGATAAAATAGCCAAAGGTCAATATGGTTTCCTAAAGGGGAAATCTTGTCTGGCAAATCTGTTGGAATTCTTTGAGGAAATAACAGGCAGGATAGACAAAGGAGAGTCGGTGGATGTTGATTACGTGAATTTTCAGAAGGTCTTTGACAAGGTGTTGCACATGAGGCTGCTTAACAATATATTATAGGAAAGATACTAGCATGGATAGAGGATTGGCTGATTGGCAGGAGGCAAAGACAGAGAATAAAGGGGTCTTTTCTAGTTATCTGTCAGTGATTAGTGGTGTTTGCAGGGGTCAGTATTAGGACTGTTTCTATTCACATTATATGTCAATGATATGGATGAAAGAATTGATGGCTTTGTGGCCAAGTTTGTGGATAATACAAGGACAGGTGGAGGGGGAGGTAGTATTGAAGATGTAGGGAGTCTGCAGAAAGTCTTAGACAGATTGGGAGAATGGGCAAAGAATATAGTTTAGGGAAGTGTGTGGTCATGTACTTTTATAGAAGAAATAAAGGCGTTAACTCTTTTCTAAATGGGAAGAAAATTCAAAAAGCAGAGGTGAAGAGGGACTTGGGAGTCCTTGTGCAGGTTTCCCTAAAGGTTAACTTGCAGGTTGAGTTGATGGTGAGGAAGGTAAATGCAATGTTAGCATTCATTTCCAGAGAACTAGAATATAAGAGCAAGGATGTAGTGTTGAGACTTTATAAAGCTTTGGTCAAACTACATTTGGAGTATTGCAAGCAGTTCTGGGCCTCTTATCTAACAAAGGATGTGCTGGTATTGGAGAAGGCTCAGAGGAGGTTCCTGAGAATGGTTTTGGCAGTGACAGTGTTAAACTATGAGGAGCATTTGATGACTCTGGTCCTGTACTCACTGGAGTCTAGAAGTATGAGGGGTGTCACAATGAAACCTATTGACTATTGAATGGCCTAGATAGTATGGGTATGGAAAGGATGTTTCCTCTAATGGGTGTGTCTAGGAACAGAGCGCACAGCCTTAGAATAGACGTGCATCCATATAGAACAGAGATGAGGAGGAATTTCTTTAGGGTAGTGAATCTGTGGAATTCATTGCCACAGTCAACTGTAGAGGCCAAGTCATTAAGTATACTTATAGCTTCTTGATTAATCAGGGCAACAAAGGTTATGGGAAGAAGGCAGGAGAATGGGGTTGAGAGGGATAATAATCAACCATGATGGAATGGCAGAGCAGACTCAATGGGCTGAATGGCCTAATACTACTCCTATATTTTATGGTCTTATAATTGGACATCTTGTCTCATTCTGAACCAATAGTCTTGAACACTGCAGATCTGGTCCTCAGCAGACTGCAGATCTGCTGGGACGGCACGGAATTAGTGGTTCAATTCCCACCACCGCCTGTACATTCTCCCCGTGACTGCGTGGGTTTCCTCTGGGTGCTCTGGTTTCCTCCCACGGTCCAAAGACTTACTAGTTGGTCATTGTAAATCGTACCGTGGTTGGGCTTAGATAATTGCCGGGCAGTGCTGTTCATAGAGCCAGAAGAGCCTATTCGGGCACTGTATCCTGGTTCATTGAGGGCTTTTGGTCAGTAATGACTGGGTATGTTATACGTGCCCTTCTCCCCGACCTCTGCAACAAGTGAAGTGCCTTGGAACGGGTTGGCACTTGCCAGTGGAGTGGGACTGAATAGCGAGACAGACACTAAATATATGCACAAGGTTGATAGTTGATGTTTGTGGGGCTTCGATCTGATTTGATGCACGGATGTTATTTACAAATGTTGAAGACATAAGCAGGTTGTTAATACATCCTCAATTATGAGAGGATAGAGTAACCTACTAAATAGAGCCTTTCAGAGGCTGTTGACAAGAGTCATGATCTGGTGAAATTCCGAAAGTTCTTCTCTTATCGGAACTATAATGACTTGAATGGAATCCACAGTAGGAAATGGAGCCTGAGAAATGGGCTTATGATAACCCGCTTCTGAAGGAATGCATTATGTCTCTTTTCTAAGAGACAATCTATCATTTCAAGCCACTGAGTTCAGCTTTCATTTCTCTAGCATGATCCCAGCACGCCATTTGGAAATTGAAACGAGTTGGCAGAGGAGGAACGAAGGGTAATATCACAGACTATTGTCGCTTCTCATTTCCCTGCCGAGTTAGCAGGAGATTTTGTGTTCTCAGCACGTGAAAAAGCAGACAGAAAGAAAGAGAGGAGATAGAAGGAGGAAGAGAGGGGGGGAAAGTACGAAATTTGTCAAGTAAGCCGATTAGGGTTATTTATCTTGGTCCCTCTTTGGGAGAAGGTAGCGGCTCATGCTGACGGACAACATCAGAGCTTTGAATAACTCACAGTTTCATTAAAGAGAACAGATTTCATTTCAGCGCCTGTTCTTGATGGCTCGGAGATTGGTTTTGAAAAAAAAACTGAAAAAGCTTAGCTGATTCTTGGCAGTTTCACTAGACCTTTGAAGTGAGGCTACCTGAAGGAAAGAGATAAAGAAATGTTGAGGCTGGATCCATTTATTCACTCCAAGAATGCCATGATAACAAGTTCATGATGTAAATGCGAATATTTTAAAACCTGCAAGTGCACACTTAAGGACTTGAAGAGAAATATAAAGTAGAAAATGGGCAATACCCCACTAAATTATTAAGAGAGAACCTTGTCAAAGGCTCAAATGACTGGCTTTGTAAAATTCCAGGAAAATGAGGATAACTCAGTGCAGTTGTAGTTAAGCAAATAAACTAGCTGGTGAAGTATATTAATTAGCAAATAAATATGAAAGCAGAGAGCAGCTTGGATCTGTGTCTGTGGTGTGGAGGAGGGTAAGGGCAGATTTAATTGAGGAGCTTGATTGTGTAAAGAGTTATCCAATTAGCCCCTCTCTCTTTTCCCCTCGCCCCATAAACGTTTGCATTTCAAGTATACATTTAATTTGCTTCTGAAAGTTATAATTGAATCAGCTGCCACCACACCTTCAGGCAGTCTATTTCAGATCAGAACAAATCACTGAGTTAAAAAAAAAATAAATTGGCGGTTATCTCCCCTCTGGTCCTTTTCCCAATTATCTTAAAATAAATACATGCTTAATAATAGCACGGACAGGAATATACTGAGGTTGGGTTAGACAGCGGTGCATTAGCTTCATCCATCCAGTCTTAAACAGTAATAAAATCCACTAAATTCAATTCATTGAAGAATGATCGTAATTCGGGTCGGCAATTGAACCCCCTCTGGAATTGCTGCTATTCCTCGCACGCTATCAATATTCGTCGAAAGCTGAATGAGAAGCTACTGATATGGCAATGGGATTGTGAGCAGGAACCTTCATTGATGGTGTCTGGAATCAAATAAAAATCTCCAGGCTGTAAAGCAGTGCAGGGGCTGGTGAGGTAAAGTGACTTCAGTGCTCAAGAGTTTATAGTGGGAGAGGTTTAAATGCCCACCTCTGCATTGGACTATCTATCCCAACAAGGGATTCTTGTTTGAAATGAGTGGTACATGTGAGATTCGAAGTTCAAAGTAGATTTATTACCAAAGTACATATATGCCACCAGATGCCATCCTAAGACTCATTTTCTTGCAGGCATTCACAGTAGAACAAAAGGCAGCACAATAGCGTAGCAGTTAGCGTGACGATATAACCATTGGGGGGGTCGAAGTTTAGAGTTAAAGTCCAACGTCATCTGTAAGTTTGTACATCCTTCCTGTGAGTGCGTAGGTTTCCTCCCCAATTCCAAAGACGTATAAGTTGGCAGGTGAATTGCTCAATGTAAATTGTCCTATGATTAGGCTAGGGTTAAATAGGTGGGTTGCTGGGCGGTGCGGCCTATTGGCGGGAAAGGCCTGCTCTGGCATTGTAGCTCTATATCAACAAATAAATACAATCAAATCAACAAAAAGCTACATACAAACAGACTGATAAACAACCAATGTGCAAAAGATGACAATTGTGCAAATACGAAATAAATAGATAGATTAATAAATAAATATCAGTGAGAACTTGATTGCAGAGTTCATAGGTTGTGGAATCGGCACAGAGTTTATTTATTTTATGAGACACAGTGCGGCCCATCTGGCCCCACTAGCCACATTGCCCAACAAACCCACAATTTAATCCTAGCCTAATGACGGGACAATTTACAAATGACCAATTAAGCTACCAACCTACCAGTTTTTGGACTGGGGGAGGAAACCGGAGCCCCCAGAGAAAACTATGCAGTCACGAGGAGAAGGTACAAAGTTCTCACAGGCGATGGTAAGAATTGAACCTGGGCTGAACCTGGTGGTGTGGATCTTAAGGCTCCTGGCAACAGTGAGAAGAGAACATAGCCTGGAAGGTGGATGTTGCTTTACTGTGACAGCCGATGTGTTCAATGGTGTGGAGGACTTTGCTTGTGATAGACAACTCTCTTCATAGGCTTTTCAGCTCCTGAGCATTGGTGTTTCCATACCAGGCAGTGATGCAGCTAGTCAGGATTCTTTTCACTACTGAAGTTTGTCAAAGTTTTAGATAACTTGCCGAATCTGTCCCGACTTCAAAGAAGCATAGAGTCATACAACAGGGAACAGGCTCTATGGCCCCGCTTGTCTAAGCCAATCAAAATTCTTCATCCAAGCTAGTCGCATTTCTCTCTGTTTGGTCTATATCCCTCTGAATCTTTCCTCTGCATGTACCTTTTAAATGTTGCCTCAACCGCTTTCCTTGAAAGCTCGTTCCATATTGTTGCTCAATGTGGAACAAGTATAGAATGGAATCATAGAACTGGTATGGTAAGAAGCAGCACCATCCATTCCCTACCATACAGAACATGCCCTCTTCTCATTGCTACCATTAGGGAGGAGGTACAGGAGTCTGAAGGCACACGCTCAATGTTTTACAGTTTCTTAACCTTCACCATCAGATTTTTGAATGGACGTTGAATCCATGTAGAGTACTTCATTATTTTTTTTATTATTATTTTATTTGTAATTTGTAGTTTTTCTTATCATGTATTACACTATACTGCTGCCACAAAGCAACATATTTCACAACAAAAGCCAATGAAATTAAATGGACAATGGACCTATGAACACTCTCACTATTGTTATTCCTCTTTGGCACTACTTACTTAATATTTTATACATACTGTATATTGCTTATTGTAATCTATAATATATTTTATATATTGTGCTGTGCTGCTGCCACAGAATAACAAATTTCATGATGCGTCAGTGATAATAAATCTGACTCTGAGTCCCCACTCTTTGACCGCATCTCTGTACGTTATTCTCCTTCAATTGCCTGTTCAGTTCCCATTTGAATGCACTGATTGATTTTATATCCACCAGTTTTAGAGCCAAGTTGTAACTCCTCTCTGAGTCAAAGCATTACCCTCACATTTAACCCTTTATCCGTTTTTAAAACCGATGACCCTGGTCCGTGAACCACCGGTCAATGGGAGCAGCTTCCCTTCCACTTACCCTCCTTAAACACCTTAGAATGGCGGTCAGCACAGTCACTTTACAGCGTTAGTGATCAGTGGGGTTCGGTTTCCACTGCTGTCTGTAAGGAATTTGTACGTCTCCCCGTGACCACGTGGGTTTCCTCCAGGTGCTCTGGTTTCCTCCCACAGACCAAGGATCTGCAGTTAGGGTTAGTGAGATGTAGGCATGTTATGTTGATGCCAGAAGCATCAACACTTGCAAGCTGCCCAGCACAATCCTCACTGATTTGATCTGATGCATTTCACTGTATGTTTCGAAGTGCATGTGACAAGTTAAGCTAATATTCTTATTCTTCTTCTTAACTAGTCACAGCTCCGTCCAACTCCATCAAAGCCCCTCTCAGTGTTTGTTAAATCTGTTCCAACTCAATCAAACACGGTACCTCACCTCCTGATTGACCAGGTTTCAGTCCTTGAGGCACAACTCTAAATTCACCAAGTTCAGATAACCAGCCTTTCCAGTTTGTATCTGAACTGTCAGTTTTGTTGAAACATCAAGCTACAACATCAGTTTAATTTCACAGATGCTGTCAGAACTGCTGAGCAGCCTGACCATACTGAATTTTGTTTTAGATTTCTGGCATCTGCAGCATTTTATACTTCCGACTGCCAATTTTTTTTTTCATTTTCCTCAGTTCTTATTCATTCCATTCTATTTACATATCCCTTGGGCAGAGTGGTTGCAATTAACCACCTTAGAGTACAGAACATATGACATTACAGCACAGGAATAGGCCCTTTGGCCTGCAGTTTTGTGCTAATTATGCTAATTGATGCCTACCTATACCCTTCAGCCTGCACAACATCCCTTCATGAGCTGCACGTTCATGTGCCTTCCTACGAGACTCTCAGATGCCACTACTACATCTGTCTCCACCGCCAACCCTGGCAGAGCATTCCAGGCACCAAATACACGGTGTAAAAAGATGCCCCGCACATCTCCTTTGAACTTTCCCCCTTTCACCTTAAATGCATGATCTCTGGTATTAGACATCTCGACCCTTGGAAACGTTAATCTTCCTTCCATTCAGTTCCCTGCATGAGGGGTGATTGATAAGTTCATGGCCTAAGGTAGAAGGAGTCCATTTTAGAAAACCTAGCACATTTATTTTTCAACATAGTCCCCTCCTACATTTACACACTTAGCCCAGCAGTCGTGGAGCATACGGATCTTGGACCTCCAGAAAATGTCCACAGATGGATGATTGATAAGTTCGTGGTCTAAGGTAGAAGGAGTCCATTTTAGAAAACCTAGCGCATTTATTTTTCAACATAGTCCCCTCCTACATTTACACACTTAGTCCAGTGGTCATGGAGCATACGGATCTTGGACCTCCAGAAAGTGTCCACAGATGGATGATTGATAAGTTCGTGGTCTAAGGTAGAAGGAGATGAGTTATACAGCTCTCGTTACATGCACATGTAGTTCAACTCTTTGAGTGATTATGCAGAAAGTTTGAAGTTAATAACTGAATTTCCAGCATCTGCAGATTTCCTCATGTTTGCTTACTAAATCGAAAGGGATATTTCAGTTCCGCTCAGTAATCATTACCTACAGGCTGCCCCAATTTGAAATCTAGCAATGAGACATGTAAAGGGAAGGACCAGGAACTAGAGCACATCATAAACGTGGATGGAGTCCAAGAATCCACAATTCACAAACTGTGTTGATTAAACGTTGCTCCGGCACCATTCTCTGAAAGCATTGAGGGAGAGGGAGATCACTCAATGCAAGGACCTTCCTCCAGCAGCAGTGAGCGAGAGGAGGGAGGGTTAGAGACTGTCACATGCACACTCCTTCCTCCAGCAGCAGTGAGAGAGAGGCTGGTAAACCGCGCTGAACACTCGTTCCCCTTCCGCACCCGGCTCGATGATTTCAACCTTCTCTGGCATTTTCCTCGGCGACATCGGGGAGAGAGGAAGTCGATCTTGCTTTCCGGCCACCAGGCCAAACGCTCTGCTCGCAGCCTCGTGGTACCCTCTTGGAGACAGCGAAGTACCGGATCACTCAACCGACTCAAATACACACCGCCAGAATGTAGATAACAGGCTCCAGCAGTAGCAGAACCACATCTGAAGTAAAAAGAAGTGAAAGGAGTTGCTTCATGACCCATCTTGTGGGTGTTGCCCTTGGTAACGGTGTTTGCTGGCGCCGTCTTCTTCTGGATGTTTTGCTTCATCTTGTCTATCTGCACTGAACTCTCTCTGCAAACGTTACACTTCATTCTGGATTGTTATCGTTCTACCTTGCAATACCTCAGTGCTCTCTATAATGAACTGATCTGTACAAACAGTATTCAGGACAAACTTTTCACTGTACAATTGCAATAATAAACCAATTCCAATTCTAACCACTTCAAATCAATTCTTTCTCCACACTGCCACCTCCCCTATAACCCATCTCATTCTCGCCATTGTGCTGTGTGTTACGCACGAACGTTCCCCACTGAAGTCAGGTCAATGGGCTAGAAACATGGCATGGAGTGATCGGAAAAATTCATGTCAAATTTTGCTTGTGGCACACGCCAGAATGTACCAATTAATGGTCTGTGTGTTGGATTTAGCAGAGCGGAAGATTAATTAGGCTTCCAGCAATGCTTCTCTTTAAATCATTTGGCTGCATTCGAGGCTGCCAGCTGCATTTGCTCAGCTCTCCCTCAAAGGGGCAATTTTTTTTATTTGTTTGGAGATACAGTGCGGAACAGCCCTTCCGGCTCAATGAGCCATTCTACTCAGCAGCCCACCTACTCACTTATGTACTGCCCATTATGCTGCTGGTGTTTAGGGCAGCGATGGAGGTCCTCCATCTCTGTCAGTGTTCAGGGATTCCTTCATCGTGCCAGTAGCTTCTTCTTGGTTTTCACGACTGTCGGTCACGCCAGTCCCAGGTGAAGACTCAAGAATACTGTCACGCTCAGACGTAGGAAGTTTCCTCATTGCTGTTTCCATAACAATTTTGTTTTCCCAGTCAGGGTTGTTAGTGCTGAGCTGAATCCCCAAACTGGAGGACCAGTGGACCACTCTTAAGACTGATTTATACTTGTGCGTTGCATGTACGCTGTAGGTACCGTGTACCCTACGCCATAGGGTGACGTGCACCTCCCCAAAAAACTCACTCACACGTCGCGGCGACGCAGGCCGCCACAACTGTGATTGGTCCGCTTGGTAGCATCGCATTTCCTCCTACGCATTTCCAGTTGCTGCTTCTCCGCCATGTCTGTACACCGATGCGAAATAGATGAACCAAATCGTCAAGTCTACCTGCCGACATGTGAAAATGTTTGAAATGTATTCCCTCGTCCATGTCTCTCACGAAGAAACTCAACACAGTGGCGTAGAAACCCCACCACCAACTAGCGTTTTGGCGCACACCAACGCATGCTCGCTACGGGGTAGAGCGACGCAGAAGTGAAAAATCAGGGCTACGGCGTAGGCTGTGGCATAGCCCATACGCACAAGTATAAATCAGTCTTTAGTCTGGCCTCTACCCTTTGACCTGTTTGGCACGAGTGACCCTACCAAGAGCCAAAGCATAAAGTCCTGGTTCCAGCCAACATAGTTCTCTGGGTCACTGAGGCACCAAGCCTCCAAACCCTGGTTCCCTTGGAGCTAATTAACTCTGGGCTAATCACAGAACAGTTTACAATGACCGATTAACCTACTAACCAATATGCCTTTGGAATGTGGGAGGAAACTGGAGCACTCGGAGGAAACCCATGCTGTTACAGGAAGGGTGTTTAAATGCCTCACAGAACGTGTCAGAATTAACTCCGAGCTCCGATGCTCCAAGGGGTAATAATGTCAGCAGGTCGGGCAGCATCCATGTGTAACCCCGCGGGTCGCCTCAGGCTCGCTCAGCTCGTTCTCGTCTAGGGGGAGCAGCCTTCGGCCCCGCCAAACTGGGTAATCAGCTGGTGTGGATGCTGTGTGATGTCCCCGCCTCGCCCAAAAACAAACAGGACACCATATGCGATTAAATGAGTACAATTTATAAAGGTTACTATAACTAAGTGATTAATACCGATACAGTATATATGAAGGGAAAAACAATAAAGAAAAGGCGCCAAACTTATCAAAGTCCAAACCACTTCATGCACAACCGTTGGAGCTCAATTACTGAAGTCTTCTGGCCACCATTCGATCCCCTCCGAACTCCTCGACTCGCAGCTCAGGACCACCCGAAGTGGTCAACCAAGCACATCTATCTTCGTCTCCTCTCCTCGGGGTACCTCCTGACATTGGACCCCCCGCTTGGGGTCTGTTCCTCGCCCAGTTTACAGCATCGCGTCCTCTTTCTCTCACCCCCTCGCGCCGATCTCCCCAAAAGCTCACCAACAATAGTTTACAGACTCAGAAGAAAGAACAACATTAATCCCAATTGGTTTACAGAAGAATACAATTCTCGTTATCAGTAAATTTTAACCCAAACAAGCTTCCAGCACTCTCTCGCTACAAAGAAGCATTCCTACTTTTAACAAAACAAAGAAGCCATTTTGATTACATACACAGTAACAAAGAAAAAAAAAACCCCTTTACACATGGAAACGAGCAGTCAACGTTTCGGGCCGAGACCGTTTCTTGTTTCTTCTATTGCATTTTAATTATTAGGAATTTGAATGATTTTTCTCTCAAAATGTATGGTCATGCACTTTGGTAGAAGAAATGAAAGCAGAGACTACTTTCTAAACAGGGAACCCATTCAAAAATCTGAGGTGTGAAGGAGAGAGTGCAGAGGTTTACAAGGATGTTGCCTGGATTGGAGGCCATGCCTTACCAGAATGGTTTGACTGAACATGGCCTTTTCTTCTTGGAGTGACAGAAGATGAGAGGTGACCTGATGGTGTGGATAGCCAGAGGGTTTTTCCCCAGGGCTGAAAAGGTTAACATGACGGGGCATAGTTTTAAGGTGCTTGGAAGCAAGTACAAGGGAGATGTCAAAGGTAAGTTTTTCAGACAGAGAGTGGTGGGTGCATGGAATCCGCTGGCAGCAACGGTGGTGGAGACGGATACGATACGGTCTTTTAAGAGACTCTTAGATAGGTACATGGTGCTTAGAAAAATAGAGGGCAATGTGGTAGGGAAATTTCAGGCAGCTACTAGCGTAGGTTACATGGTCAGCACAACCTTGTGGGCTGAAGGGTCTGTAATGTGCTGTACATTTCTATGTAAAGGGATTTGGGAGTCCTTGTGCAGGATTCCCTAAAGGTTAGCTTGCAGGACGAGTCAGTCATAAGGAAGGCAAATACAATATAAGCATTCATTTCAAGAGGACTAGAATATAAAAGCAAGGATGTGATGCTGAGGCTTTATAAGAGATTGGTCAGACTGCACCTGGAGCATTGTGAGCAGTTTTAGGCCCCTTATCTAAGAAAAGATGTGCTGGCATTGGAGAGGATCCAGAGGAGGTTCACAAGAATTATTCCAGGAATAAAAGAGTTAATATATGAGGAGCGTTTGATGCCTCTTGGCCTGTACTCGCTAGAAGACTGAGGAGAGATCTCATTGAAACCTATTGAATATTGGAAGGCTGAGACAGAATGGATGTAGAGGGGATGTTTCCTTTAGTAGGGGAGCCTAGGACCAGAGTACACAGCCTCAGAATGGGCATCCATCTAGAACAGAGATGAGGAGGAATTTCATTAACCAGATGGCTGTAGAGTCCAAGCCACTGGGTATATTTAAAGCGGAGGTTCTTAATTAGTTGGGTCATCAAAGGTAATGGGGAGAAGACAGGAGAATGAGGTTGAGAGAAATAGTAAGTCAGCTATGATGAAATGGTGGAGCAGGCTCGATGGGCCAAGTGGCCTAATTCTGCTCCTATGTCTTAGGGTCTTATGGTTTTAAGATATAGAAGATGAATTAGGCCATGTGGCTCATTGATCCACCTTCCTTCAGTATTTGGCTGGAATGTTGGGAGAGGAAAAAGCTCCCTTAGGTGGTGTCTTCCATTTTTTACTTGTGTTTTTCTTTCCACTCCTGCCTGTGAAGATACCACGTTGCTGAGGATGGGCTGGATTCATATCCGTGAGTCATCTGTATGCTCCCCTAGCTATAGAATCCCTAATAACTATGGCTGTCTTGACCTTCGTCCTCGCTTTCTACAGCAGAGCTTCCCTGATCAACACATGCAAAATGCCAGGTTCAGTTCCTACAGCTGCCTCTGAGAAGTCTGTAGCTGCTTCTGTAACAACGTGGGTTTCCCCCTGGTGCTCCGGTTTCCTCCTGGTGCTCCGGTTTCCCCCTGGTGCTCCGGTTTCCCCCTGGTGCTCCGGTTTCCTCCTGGTGCTCCAGTTTCCCCCTGGTGCTCCAGTTTCCTCCTGGTGCTCCAGTTTCCCCCTGGTGCTCCGGTTTCCCCCTGGTGCTCTGGTTTCCTCCTGGTGCTCCGGTTTCCTCCTGGTGTTCCGGTTTCCCCCTGGTGCTCCAGTTTCCCCCTGGTGCTCCGGTTTCCCCCTGGTGTTCCGGTTTCCCCCTGGTGCTCCGGTTTCCTCCTGGTGCTCCGGTTTCCTCCTGGTGTTCCGGTTTCCCCCTGGTGCTCCGGTTTCCCCCTGGTGCTCTGGTTTCCCCCTGGTGCTCCGGTTTCCCCCTGGTGCTCCGGTTTCCTCCTGGTGCTCCAGTTTCCCCCTGGTGCTCCGGTTTCCCCCTGGTGCTCCGGTTTCCCCCTGGTGCTCTGGTTTCCCCCTGGTGCTCCGGTTTCCTCCTGGTGCTCCGGTTTCCTCCCACAGCTGGGTTAGAGCTATTAAGTCATGGGCATGCTACGTTGGTGCCAGAAGCACGGCGACTCTTGCTGGCTGCACCCAGCACACCTTTGGACTGTGCTTGTTGTTGACACAAACCAGTACATTTCACTATATGTTCTGATGTACACATGACAAATAAAGATAATCTTTAAGGTTTTTAATCTTTAAGTTCAAGGGGTGCATAATATTTTATTGTCAGTGGGATGTTTCAGCTGCAGTGAGTAACTGCGTTGGACACTCAGTCAGCATCAGGTTTAATAACACTGGCATATGTCGTGATATTTGTTATTCTGCAGTAGCCGTACAAGGCAATACATAATAATAAAGTAATAAAAAGGTAGAGAGTAGTGTTCATGGGTTCAATGTCCATGCAGAAATCGGATGACAGAGGGGAAGAAGCTCTTCCTGAATCGCTGAGTGTGTGCCTCTAAGTTTCTGTACCTCCTCCCTGATGGTAAAGTCGGATTTATACTTGTGCGTCGAATCTACGCCGTAGGTGTCACGTACCCTATGCCATACCTACACTGTACCCTACGCAGTAGGGTGATGTGCACCTCTCCAGAAAAGTTGAGGAAAGGGCACGTCCTGGGTGATGGGGGTCCTTAATGATGGGCCCGAACTTTTTGAGGCATCGCTCTTTGAATTTGCCCCGGGAAGACTTGTGCCCATGATGGAGCTGACTGGGTTTACAACACTCTGCAGCTTATTTCAATCCTGTCCAGTGCCCTCCCATCCACCACACCAGACGGTGACGCAGCCAGTTGGAATGCTCTCCACGGTACATCTGTAGAAAGCTGTGAGTGTCTTTGGTGACATACGATATCTTCCAATGAAATATAGCCACTAGATTCTTGGTCTTTGCTTGTACCCCTTGCCCTCCACCCCCACATTCTTATTCTGGTTTCTTCATCCTTCTTTCCCAGTCCTGATGAAGAGTCTCTGCCCAAAACACCAACCGTTTATTCCCCTCTTCCTCCAACATTTTGTAGATGTCATCTGTTTTATTTTCTAGTGACCTGTTCCATGGTCCACTCTCCTCTCCTATCAGATTCCTTCTTCTTCAGCCCTTTACCTCTTCTACCTATCATCTCCCAGCTTCTTACTTTGTCCCTCTCCATAAAGACTAGCTGAGCTCCTCCAGCATTTTGTATTTATTACAATGTATGGAATGTCTTTGGTGACACTCAACATGTGGTTAATCTATCCAGTTTATTGTTAGGTCAGTACGGTTCCACTGAACCCCTCTCAAAGACAGCGCAAGCCAGCCCTTGGCAATAAAACAAGCTGAACCCATAAGCATAACTCCGCTAAACAGATGAGCACTGTGCGTATCACAAGTCGGTTTAATAATAAAAACCTACTTTATCATAATATCTTACTTTCATATAAATCTTACAGTCGTTCATTTGGAACGCATCATATTTGCAAAATGCAATGGTGATAAATGTAACTGAGAGAGAATTCTGCCAGTCAGTTGTGGAGTCAGAAAAAGGGAATTATTTCCTGATATTGCTGCATCTTCTCTGCTGGCCACGGAGGCACAAGAGATTCTGCAGATGCTGGGAATCTGCAGCATCCTCCAAAGTGCCGGAAGAATCTACAGAAGGAAATGAACGGAAGACGTTCTTAGCCGAGACCCTTCATCACAACAGGATAGGAATAAGGCAGAACCAGACTGAGGAGATTGGGAGGAGGGGGGGAGGAGTACAAACTAGCATACAGTCATAGAAAAGTACAGCACCTAAACAGGCCCTTTGGCCCATCTAGTCCATGCTGAGCCACTTAAACTGCCTATTCCCATCGACCTGCACTCAGACCCTAGCCAATCCATGTACCTATTCAAATTTCTCTTAAATGTTGAAATCAAGTTCAAGGCAAGTCACTTTTATTGTCATTTCGACCACAACTGCTGGTACAGTACACAGTAAAAATGAGACAACGTTTTTCAGGACCATGGTGTTACATGACACAGTACAAAAACTAGACTGAACTACGTAAAAAAAAACAACACAGAGAAAGCTACACTAGACTACAGACCTACACAGGACTGCATAAAGTGCACAAAAACAGTGCAGGCATTACAATAAATAATAAACAGGACAATAGGGCAGTAAGGTGTCAGTCTAGGCTCTGGGTATTGAGGAGTCTGATAGCTTGGGGGAAGAAACTGTTACATAGTCTGGTCATGAGAGCTCGAATGCTTCGGTGCCTTTTCCCAGACGGCAGGAGGGAGAAGAGTTTGTATGACGGGTGTGTGGGGTCCTTCATAATGCTGTTTGCTTTGCAGATGCAGCGTGTGGTGTAAATGTCCGTGATGGCGGGAAGAGGGACCTCGATGATCTTCTCAGCTGACTTCACTATTCGCTGCAGGGTCTTGCGATCCAAGATGGTGCAATTTCCGAACTAGGCAGTGATGCATGCACCACCTGCACTGGCAGCTTGTTCCACACGCTCACTATCTCACGATCCCCTTAAACGTTTCACCCTTTCACCCCTAACCCATGGTAGTCCCACCCAACCCAAGCATGTAACAGGTGTGTTCAGGCGATCAGCCATGTTCTGCTTTGTTCTCATTCCTTGTCTCCTTTCTCTCCTAATCTCTGCTCTCGATTCTCAATTAACCCTCTGTTCTTTTTTGCACGATACAAATTTTATTTCTTCTTCAGTGCACCACCATCATTTCCAGCACATGACGTGAAGAAAGAGATTGTTCACCTTAAACTCTCCATGTCAATCATCCATAGCCATCCTGGGGATTTGTCCACTTTTAAGCATACTGAGACATTTAATGCATCCATCCACACCCCCCCACCCCTATTCAATGGCAAATTATTCCAGGATTTCACCATTCCCATCCCCAAATTCCCCTATCAGAACATCCTTCAGTTTGACCATAAGGCCATAAGACAAAGTAGCAAAGTTAGACCATTCGGCCCATCAAGTCCTCTCCGCCATTCCATCATAGCTGATTTATTACCCCTTCCTCCCACATTCCAAAGACGTATGGATTTTAGTAGGTTAATTAGTCTCAATGCTATAGGTGGAGTGAGCTCGTTGAGCTAGAAGGGCCTGTTACCATGCTATATTTCTAAATAAATAAAATAAAGTTTTATCATGCTTGGTGGGAATACACTGGCTCTGAACTATCAAGGAGGGCTATGGCTTACATGAGAGTTCAAAGCCACTGGAAAATGGGATTCAAGTTCAAGGTTATTGTCATGAGTGTGCAGACCCAGGGTATAAATGGCATGGAAAAAATAAGTTTTTTCAGCAGCAGCAGCACAGTACACTACAGACATGACAAATATAAATAATATTAATTTAAATCAACATAAATTATACGTAACCTACAAAACAGAATAAACAAAAATAACATAATAACATTGATCAGGTATTTCTGAAACAGAATCAGGTTTATTAGCTCTGATGGGTGTTGTAAAATGCTTGTTTTGCAGCAGCGGTAAAATGCGAGTCCTAAAATTACTGTAAGTTCCAAAAGTAAACAAAGAACTTTATAAAACTCTGGCTAGGCCACATCTGGAGTATTGTGTACAGTTCTGGTCGTCCCCACTATGGGAAGGTTGCTGAGGTCTTGGAGAGGTTTACCAGGATGCTGCCTGATTTAGATTATCAGGAGAGGCTGGGAAAACTTGGGTTGTTTTCTTTGGAGTGACAGAGGCCAGGGGGAGATCTGATGGAGGCGTATAAGATTATGAGAGGCATTGATAGTGTAGACAGGGGGTTATCTGTCCCCAGGGTTGAGATGTCTAATACCAGAGGGCATACATTGAAGGTGAGAGGGGGTGTTTCAAGGGGGATGTGAGGGGTACGTTTTTTACTCAGAGAGTGGTGCAGGCCTGGAATACGCTGTCTGGTGTGGCGGTAGACACAAATACATTAGAGGCTTTTAAGGATATTTAGATAGGCACAGGAATGTGAGGAAGATAGACATTGTGTGGGTAGCAAAGATTAGTTTTTGGGTATTTTTGATTTTATTTTTAGCTGGTTTGGTGCAATATCGTGGGCCAAAAGGCCCGTTCCTGTGCTGTAATGTTCTATGTTCTAATACAAAAGAGAAGAAATGTTGTCATTTTCATGGGTCGATAGACACTGGCCGATGGCCTATTTCCACGCACTATGTCTGCTGACTTCTTCCTCGTGCAACGCTGTCCAACACCTCCTCTGGGCCTGTGTCCACTGGAGTTCAGAAGAATGAGGAGGGGTCTCATTGAAACCTATCAAATATTGAAAGGCCAAAATAGAGTGGCCATGGAGAGGAGGTTCCCAATGGTGTGGGAGTGCAGGACCAGAGGACACAACCGCAGATTATAGGGCCATCCCTTTAGAACAGAGGTGAGGAGGAATTTCCTTAGCAAGAGAGTGATGGATCTGTGGAATTCATTGCCACAGATGGCAGTGGAGGCCAAGTCATTGGGTAGATTTAAAGCGAAGGTTAATTGTTAAGGTCATCAAAGGTTGCAGGAGAAAGCAGAGGATTGGGATTGAGAGGGAAAGTAAATCAACCATGATGGAATGGTGGAGCAGCCTTGATGGGCTGAATAGCCTAATTCTCTCCTTTGTCTTGCGCATTATGTCTTAAGAGGATTTGGTGCTGAAGTGAAGGCCCTTTGATAGCACCTGTCCCTGTGACAATGCAGTATAACATTTCAAAAGTACACCAAGAGAAGCTGAACTATCAACAGTGCCACCTTTGGGAAAGGTTGTAAAGCAAAAATCTCATACAGCTTCCCTGGTCCGTTTAAATCTATTTAAAGTCAAAGTCGAGCTTATTGTCATGTGCAGGAGTCCATGTGTGCTCAGGTGCAATGGAAAACTTACCGGCAACAGCATCACAGGCACAGAGTGTTCGCAGGAAAAACATAATGAAACATTAAATTATACAGAATTTTTACAAGAAAGACATAACTAGAAGGGAAACAAAGTCAGTTTTAGTACAAGGTGATCGAAGTGGTCAGAGTACAAAAAAGAGAGAATCTGCAGATGTTGGAAATCCGAGGAACACACACAAAATGCTGGAGGAACTCAGCAGGCCAGGCAGCATCCGTGGAAAAAAGTACAGCCGACATTTCGGGCATGATCCTTCGCCAGAAATCGTGGCGTTCAAGTGTGAAAGTGGTCAGAGTGTTGCTGTACTGAGGCAGTGCTTAGGGTTGTACCTGCCGGTTCAAGAACTGAAGGGAAATAGTTGCCCTTGAACCTGATGGTGTGGGACTTCAGGCCTCTGTACCTCCCGCTTGATGGCAGCTGTGAGAAGATGGCATGGCCTCGATGGTGGGGATCTTTGACGACAGATACTGCCTGCTTGAGGCAGCGCCTCCGTCAGGGAGACCAGCGGTGAGGAGGGATGTGCTCCCGATGCATTAGGCCAGGGGTTCCCCACCTGGGGTCCACAGGTCCCTTAGTTAATGGTAGGAGACCATGGCACGTAAGAAGCTGAGAACCCCTGATCTAGCATCATTCACACTGGAAATTATATAATAATCAGATAAGTTTAATATTAAAATTAATCGAATAGTGTTTTTAACTACCCCCCCCCCCACCAGCCCAAGGCAAGTTTTAATTTATTTTAATTTATTTAGAGATATAGCACAGTACAGATCCAATGACCCAACACCACCCAGTTACACCCAAGTGACCAATTAACCTACTAACCCATACGCCTTTGGAATGTGGGAGGAAACCGGAGCACTGGGAGGAAACCCACGTGCTCACAGGAAGAACGTACAAAACTCCTTACAGATAGCAGTGGAAATTGAAGCCATACCAGATCATAAGACACAGGAGCAGATTTATACCACTCAGCCCATCGAGTCTGGATATCACACAGTGGTCTGTGAAGGGGAGCTCACCCCAACGACAGGGGCAAATTCACTGCGCGACGAATGTGGCTGAGGCAGATTTGCCAGTCATTACCTCCCTGCGGTGAGTGAGCGCTCAAGTCGGCTGTCACATTTCCAGCACTGAACCGTGCATCAATGCCTGCGAACCACTTTGGGAAGTGTTAAAAGGTGCGCTCTAAATTAATACAAGGTTTTAACTTGCGCAGACAAAGAAATTACCATTTAAGGATCAGCCTTTGAAGAGGATTGTAATGCAAGCAGCAATAGCCACAGACGTGTTTGTGTGCTCGGAGACAGGAACGATCTTTCCTGTGGACTGCTAGGCTGTGCAAACAGCCATCAGTGTGCCATTAATGAAGGGAAGGGGGGGGGGGGTGGGGAGGTGAGAGGATGCCTGAAATGACTCTAACAACATAATGGGATGTCACTCTGCATTTGGGCTTTGTGCGTCAATGTGAAAATCCATTTCAATTCCTTCACATTCCAAATACATAAGCAATTGTTTCTCACTTTTATTTGCAGGAAAATGACTTTTTTGGCAGAAGGGAGGGGGGAGGGAGAGGTACAATCAATAAGCAACATCACGGGAGTTGTCACAATTTGAAATGCGATGAGATCTCATGTGGTGGTGTTTAAAGATCCTCATACGGTTGGGTGTGTCTGATGCTGCGGTCTTTCATCGAGATGGTTTCAGTAGCCGCTGCCCTTCCCCCCCCTGTGAGTCTCAATC
The DNA here is from genome assembly GCF_048418815.1 of Hemitrygon akajei. Taxonomy (NCBI): domain Eukaryota; kingdom Metazoa; phylum Chordata; class Chondrichthyes; order Myliobatiformes; family Dasyatidae; genus Hemitrygon; species Hemitrygon akajei. The sequence continues at coordinate 7,307,109 of NC_133142.1, forward strand.
TTCGACAAGGCTAATGGAAATTCAACAAGTAACAACAGATATGAGGACTTTACACTCACTGACCACCAGACGGTTTCGTAAGTTTGGCTCCCAAATCCGTGGCCTTTGTTTTTTGAACTTCAGGACTTTGCTTCTGCAACACATGTCTCGGCAATATCGCTTCTGATCTGGGTTTCAGAATTTGATTTAATGTCACTGGATTATGTCATGAAATTTGCTGCTTTGTAGCAGCTGTACTTTGCAATATATAAGGATAAAAGGCTATAACTTACAATAATGTAGGCCTCCGTTAGTCTCGACAGACCATGGATTTGCGCCTTGGAAAGTTTCCAGGGCACAGGCCTGGGCAGGGTTTTATTTATGGAAGACCGGCAGTTACCCAAGCTGCAAGTTTCCCCGCTCCACGTCACCAATGTTGTCCAGGGGAAGGGCATTAGGACCCATACAGCTTGGCACCGGTGTCGTCGCAGAGCAATGTGTGGTTAAGTGCCTTGCTCAAGGACACACTCACAGCCTCAGCCAAGGCTCGAACTAGCGACCTTGATAACTAGATAACTAGACGAATGCCTTAACCACTTGGCCACGCGCCAACACAACTTACAATAATATATATAATTAAATTAAATAAGTAGTGCAAAAAGAGAGAAAAATAGCGAGGTAGTGTTCATGGGCTCAGTGTCCATTCAGGAATCGGATGGCAGAGGGGAAGAAGCTGTTCCTGAATCTCTGAGTGTCTTCAAGCTCAGTTTATTGTCATTCAACCAGACACATGTATACCGTCAAAGGAAACAACATATGTGCACAACCCAGCACACATAACTCACACACACAAAACATAATGCAATATTACCACAAATAAATTAGTAAATAATAAGGTGCACTTATTTCACAAGTTAAAAAGTAAACAGTATAACACCATTGATGCCTCGTACATAATGAGACCTGGGTTCGGTATTGCGGCATCAGATCTATTTACAACCCTTATGCCAAGATGAGGCCACCCTCAGGGTGGAGAGCAACACCTTATATTCTGTTTGAGTAGCCTCCAGCCTGATGGAATTGATATCAATTTTTCCTTCCGCCATAAAAAAATTCCTCCCCCCCCCCTTCTATTCCCCACAATGGCCTCTTACCTCTCCTCACCTGCCTCTCACCTCCTCTAGGTGTCTCTCCTCCTTCCCTTTCTCCCCTGGTCCACTCTCCTCTCCTATCAGATTCCTTCCTCTCCAGCCTCTACCTTTCCCACCCACCTGGCTTCACCTCTCACTTTCCAGCTATCCTCCTTCCCCTCCCCTCCCGGCACCTTTTTATTCTGGCATCTTCCCCCTTCCTTGCCAGTCCCAGAGAAGGGTCGAGTGTTAATTCATTTCCGGTTGCTACCTGACCTGCTGAATTCCTCCAGCATTTCACGTGTGTTGCTCTGGATTTCCAGCATCTGCAGGATCTCTCGTGTTTATGATTTACAACCATTCCCTGTGTCTACTGGTTTTGAAGCTTGCCAGCCAGCCGCGGTCTGAGTTCCTGTCCTGGGGTGAGGTCTTTATTCCGCCACTTCTGAATGGGCAGCAAGTAGTGGAACGCAGACCTTGTGTAGGCAAATGGGATGTCAGATTGTCAGGGTTGGCATAGACACTTTGGGCCAAAGGTTCTGTCCCTCTGCTATATTGTTATATTTTAGGTGTTTTAGGGAATGTGACATTGAAGCTGAACTTTACAAACAGACTCTAAGCTGGAACAGAAATCTTAATCAAAAAGAAGATTTTCTTCTGGACCCTTGCTATTTGACAAATTCATCTGCCTAATTTGTCATCACATCATTAATGATGTATATCTAATTCTACCCTCAACCGGCACTTACAGATATTAACCTCAGGGTCAATATTCATTAGAAAGTTTTGGACTGCTGTTAAACTCAAACTCATTTCCATCAAAACATCTTTGATATTCTAACGGTTTGACATCAAACATTCCTGCAGCATTGTGCAAAAGCCTTAGGCATATATACAGTATATAGCTAGGGATCTTAAGACTTTTGCACAGCAAAAGTGCAAATTTGTAACGTGGAGAGGGGGAGCGAGTTTGTAAATCCAGCGAGAGCAAAGGATGTTGGGAATGGCGAGGGTGGAATGCCATGGGAGGGGTGTGGGACAGGTGGCAGAGAAGGGGTGCCAGGGGCAGGTTGCTGTGCAGGTGCAGACACACCCAGCCCTCAGACACCAGGCAAGGTTATTTGATTCCAAACAATTGGTTTATTATCATTATAGAATGTCTCTCTGGTGCTTTCCACTCCCTCCCCTCTCCCTTCCCCTTTTCCCAACTATGATTCCCCTCTCCCTGCCCCCTTCCCACTCTCAGTCCGCGGTAGAGACCCAGATCATCACTCACAGGTGTCATAAAATGTGTTTTTTTTTGTGGCAGCAGTACAGTGCAATACATAAAATTACTCCAGTAATATACAAGCATCATAGGCATGCTAGATATTTATATATATCTAGCATATATCTAAGATTTTTGCACAGTAATGTATATTGGACAAACACTGTGGATTTGGTACAATCAAAAGTGAAGTTTATACCAATCAAACTGTTATGGATTGCTGGATTATAAAGAGGGCTCAGAGGGAGAGGGGGGAATACTTGCAAGGTAGATCATTCTGTATGGTAACCATGGTAACTTCATATAGCAAAGTAATAATAAACATGAACACAAGAGATTTGCAGATGCTGGAGATCGAGAGCAGGTGATAGGTGGATCCAGGTAAGGAGGGGATGATAGGCAGATGGGGGAGGGGAGAGTGGGAATATCACAGAGGCTGGGAGGCAATAGGTGGAGTCGACAAAAGGAAGAAGATGATAGAATCTCACAGGAGAGGAAGGTGGAGCACAGAACCAAATAAGAGAAGTCCAGCTGAAATTGCTGGCCGCCAGGAAGTCTTAAGCAACACACGCACGCACGCACGCGCACACACACACACACACACACACACACACACACACACACACACACACACACACACACACACACACACACACACACACACACACACACACACACACACACACACACACACACACACACACACACACAACACTGGAGGAACTCAGCATCTATGGAAATGATCAGTTGATGTTTCAGGCCGCGACCCTTCATCAGGACTGGAAAGGAAGGGGGAAGAAGCTAGAAACCAGATTCAGGTTCTGAAGTCATCTGAAGTTAAATATAGAGAGATGAGTTCTACTTGTCATCTGTACATCGAATCATGCAGTGAAATGCATCGTTTGCATCAAATCAAATCGCGAGGGTGCGCTGCGCAGTCTGCAAGAGTTGCCACGCTTCTGCGGCAACACTGCACGCTCACAGCTTACTAACTCTCGCCCATGCATCGGTGATCGCTGGCTGGCAAATGGAAAGTGATGTGCTAACTGCTATGCTGCCCTGCCACCCCCAAAATACGTGAGAGGATAATTAGCACTGTAATTTTCCAAACTAATAGGCAGCTGGCAGGGGAAATGGAATAGGGTTAAGAATCTATGGGTGAGAGTGCTACCAGGAGTTAGAGTTAAGGTTTAGAACAACTAAAATTTAGGTCTGCGTAGTAGCATAGCAGTTCGCAAAATGCTCTTACAGCACCAGCAATCGGGGTTCAGTACTGCTGCTGACTGTAAGGAGTTTGTACGTTCTCCCCGTGACCGCGTGCACTCACTGTGGGTGCTTCAGTTTGCTCTTACAGTCCAGTATCGGCTAGTCACACGATGGAACTGGGTGGCGTGGGCTCATTGAGCCAGAAGCACCTGTTGCTGGGCTGTGTCTCTGAATGAAGATAAGGAAATAAAATGAGGTGCGGAATGAATAACCTGTCACCACCGAGGTCTCATCCCCAGGACAGCGAGCTGTTCACTATTTACCATTCACCTGTGCTGCCCACTACCTGAATTATACAGTTATTTATTAACTTATGTTATTTATTATTTATTTATTAACTTATTTATTAACTTTGGTGTGTGTGTGATACATGGCTTGTGAGCGCGCCGTGGTCCAGAGGAACGTTGTTTCATTTGTTTGTATATATGTACAGTCAGATGGCAATAAATCTGAACTCGAGAATGCAAAGGGCATATCAGACGACAACTATTCATCATATTTTATATTGGATCATAACTTTGTCTAAAACTGCAGGTCATATAATTTCATGTTTCATATCTATATTATTATATTCATGGGAATTTAATAAACCTTTTGAAAGCGTTCTGGGCTCTGCTCCTCTGTGAGGCTCAAACAGGTGGGTTCAGACGAACGTCAGAAATAAGCTCCTGGAGAAATTACCTACAATGTTTAACCCAAAACAATGTGGTTAGCCATAACCATACTGCACATAAGTGCAATTACAAAGAAAGCACGGCAGCACCTCTCCTTCCTTAGGAGTTTTCAAAGACTTGGCATGACATCTAAAACTTTGACAAACTTCTATAGATGTGTGGTGGAGAGAATATTGACTGCCTGCATCACAGCCTGGTATGGAAACACTAACGTCCTTGAATGGAAATACTACAAAATGTAGTGGATACGACCCAGTTCATCATGGGTGAAGTCCTCTCCACCACTGAGCACATCTACATGAAACAATGTCGTGGGAAAGCAGCGTCCATCATCGGGGAACCCCACCACCCAGGTCATCCTCTCTGCTCACTGCTGCCTTCAGAAAGAAGGTACAGGAGCCTCAGGACTCACACCACCTGGTTCAGGAACAGCTCATACCCCTCATTCATCAGGTTCTTGAACCAAAGTGGATAACTTCGCTTTCCCCATCATTGAAATGTTCCCACAGCCAATGAACGCGCTTTCAAGGAGAATCTTCATCGCATGTTCTTGATATTTATTTTTATTATTATTATTATTTATTTTTGTATTTGCACAGTTTGGTGTATTTTGCCCACTGGTTGAAAGCCCAAGTTGGTGCAGTTTTTCGCTGATTTTGTTATGGTTGTTATTCTATAGACTTATTGAGACTATAAGTTAAACGAGAGCATCTGGAGGAAACCCACATGGTCACGGGGAGAACGTACAAACTACTAACAGGCAGTGGCGGGAATTGAACCCAGGTCGCTGGCACTATAACAGAGTAACAGTGAAGCCTGAAGGTCAATCAGAAGACTGGAAATCAAAGCTCGATGGCTGAAATCAGGCTGGAGGCCTGATTTCGAGTTGGAGGACTGTCTGTGTGGGTGGAAGGGAGGATAATGGGAGGAATGGGGCTCGTTCTGCTGTTGTTATATTGTTACTTGCTGTGTTCTGTGTTGGTCTGCTAGGCATCATGGGCATTCTATGTTGGCACCGGCGAGTGTGATGACACTTGTGGGCTGCCCTCAACACATCCTTAGATGCACTGGTTGTTAACACAAACAATACATTTCACTGTTTGTTTCGATGTTTCTGTAATAGATAACTCTGAATCTGTGTTTGGACTGGGGGAGGAAACGGGAGCACCCAGAGGAGACCCATGCTGTCCCACGTTCCAAAGATGTACGGGGTCGGGTTAGTGAGTTGTGGGCATGTTATGTTTTTACTGCAAGTGTGATAACACTTGCAGGCTGCCTAACGCAATCCTCACTGATTTGATTTGATGGAAATGACACATTTCACTGCGTGTCTCGATATATGCCTGACAAGAAAGCTAATCTCTATGCAGTGATACCAAACAACTCAGTGCAAGTGGGAAAAAGTACAGATTCAGCTCAAACCTGATCTGAATGTTATATTAGAATAAATTTGATATGTCTCTGTTAACCTTCACCAACTTTTACAGAAGCACCACAGAAAGTGTCCTCTCTGGACACATCGTGGCTTGGTACAGCAACTTTTCTGCCTCAAACCGCAGGATATCGCAAGAGTCACAGAATCTAACTGCCCCTCCAGTGATTCTTCCTACATTTCCCCGCTGCTTTGGGAAAATGCCAACATAATCATGGCTCCTCCAACTCTAGTCAATCTCTCTTGTGCCCCTTCCTGTTGGGCAGAAGATGCAAAATGTGTGCCACCAGGCTGAAAGACAGTTTCTATCCAATGTAATAAAATAAAATGTAATAAAACACCAGAGGGCATAGGTACAAAATTAAGGGAGGGAAGTTTAGGGGAGACATCAGAGGTAAGTTTTTTACACAGAGGGTTGTGAGTGCCTGGAATGACTTGCCAGGGATGGTGGTGGAGGCTACAACATTAGGGGTATTTAAGAGCCTCTTGGACAGGCACGTGGATGAAAGAAAAATGGAGGGTTATGGGGTAGTGTGGGTTTAGTACTTTTTTTAAAGGATTATATGGGTCGGCACAACATGGAGGGCTGAAGGGCCTGTACTGTGCTGTAATGTTCTATAGTTCTTGGATGAAGCCCTTGGACAGCAAAAAGTGAAGTCTCAATTTCACAAATAAGGCCCTTGTACCTAATTTGTCTATCTACACCTCACTGCACTTTCTCTGTAATAGCAACCACAACATTACATTCTGCATTCCCTTTCTGATATTCCCTTTGAACACCCTCGATATTCTTGTGTTTTGGAATGATCTGCATGGACGGCGCACAAACCAAAGATTTTCACTCTACCTGTGACATGAGAGAAACCAATTACCAACTGCTTTGAGCTAAACCCAAAGATGACACATTGTCATCTGACACAAGGCCAGATACAGTGCTTGGGGCAAATGGCTGGGTGCCAGCATACTAACACAGGAATCTTATACCAGCACTGGGCTTTGTGGGCTAGGACAACACTGCTATCTAGTGTAACACACACAAAATACCAAAGGAGCTCGGCAACAGTTCAGGAACATCTATTACCCTTCAACCATCAGGTTCCTGAACTAGTGTAGATAACTTCACTCACCTCAACTCTGAACTGATTCCACAACCTATGGACTCAATTTCAAGGACTCTACAATGCATGTTCACCCTTCCTTTCTTTCTTATGATGGTGTCTGTCTGTCTGTCTGTCTCTCTCTCTCTCTCTCTCCCTCCCTCCCTCCCTCTCCCTCTCCCTCTTACTCACTGCTCTCAATAGAAGACTCCTGCGTTTGAGTTGTCTCTTTCTCCCTCAATGCTGTCGGAGGATGGTATCTCAGTTCTGGGTCTGCACTCTGTGGATTGGACTGGAGTTCCGGGTCGCACCCTTCTCTGCTGCTATTTTGGGCAACTTTGAATTGGGGCGGCCTGCAGGTAATGAAGACATAATGAGCTGAACTGAGCATGGACTCTTCAATTCTCTGCTTTATTTTCTGTGTTTTCATTCGTTCTTTCTCGTTGCTGTTTGCGCCATTTTTTTGCACAAGGGGGAGTTGATGTTCTTGGTGCTGCTTGCATGATTTGCTTTTGCAAGGAGGGAGTTAATGTTCTTGCTGACATTTGCACGATTTGTTTTTTTTACATGGGTGGGGTTTGATGTTCTTGTTGCCTTTGTGCAATTTGGTTTTTTTTTGGATGGGGGGTGGTTCTTGGTGCACAAATATATCAGTGCTGCCCCAATTCTGCTCACCAGACCTGGAATATCTAGCAGTAAAGTGCCGTCCTTTTTACCCACCACGGGAGTTCTCTGGGGTCATTCTGGTAGCAGTTTACGTTCCACCTCAGGTGATGATCTGAGTAATGGAATCAACATGCACGAAACAGCGCACCCTAACGCCTTCACTATTGTTTTGGGGGATTTTAACCAGGCCAATCTGAAAAAAAATCACTAAGCAATTACCATCAATGGATCACTTGCAATACCAGTGGAAGCAACACACTGGACCATTGTTACACCATCAAGAATGCCTACCGTGCTATTCCACACCCTCACTTCAGGAAGTCAGATCATCTGGCTGTACTTCTACTCCCTGAGTATAGGCAGAGACTGAAAACTGCAGCACCAGCAGTGAGGACCAAGAAGGTCTGGACAAGGGAAGCACAAGAGCACCTACAGGACTGCTTTGTATCGGTGGACTGGACTGTATTCAAGGATTCATCTTCGAATCTGGATGAGTATGCTGCAGTTGTTACCCACTTCATTAAAACCTGTGTGGATGAGTGTGTGCCCACAAAGACTTACTGTACATCCCCAAACCAAAAAGCCGTGGATGAACCAGGAGGTACGTTATCTACTGAAAGCTAGATCTGTGGCATTCAAGTCTGGCAACCCAGGCCTGTACCAGAAACCAGGTATGATTTGCGGAGGGCTATTTCAAGGATGAAGAGACAATTTCAAACAAGGTTGGAGGCGACATCGGATGCACAGCAGCTCTGGCAGGGTCTGCAAGACATTACTTCCTACAAACTGAAACTCAATAGCATGAGTGGCAGCGATGCTTCACTGCCTGATGAACTCAACGTCTTCTATACACGCTTTGAAAGGGAGAGCACAACTAGAGCTGTGAAGATCCCTGCTGCACCTGAAGACCCTGTGATCTCCATCTCAGAGGCCGATGTTAGACTGTCTTTAAAGAGCGTGAACCCTCGCAAGGCGGAAGGTCCTGATGGAGTACCTGGTAAGGCTCTGAAAACCTGTTCAACCAACTAGTGGGAGTATTCAAGGACATTTTCAACCTCTCACTGCTATGGGTGGAAGTTCCCACTTGCTTCAAAAAAGCAACAATTAAACTAGTGCCTAATAAGAATAACGTGGGCTGCCTTAATGACTATCGCCCGGTAGCGCTCACATCTACAGTGATGAAACGCTTTGAGAGATTGGTCATGACTAAGACTGAACTCCTGTCTCAGCAAGGACCTGGACCCATTGCAATTTGCCAATCGCCACAATAGGTCTACAGCAGACTCACTCTCAATGGCTCTCCACACGGCTTTAGACCACCTGGACAACACAAACACCTATGTCAGGATGCTGTTCATGGACTATAGCTCAGCATTTAATACCATCGTTCCCACAATCCTGATTGAGAAGTTGCAGAACCTGGGCTTCTGTACCTCCCTCTGCAATTGGATCCTCGACTTCCTAACCGGAAGTCCACAATCTGTGCGGATTGGTGACAACATATCCTCCTCGCTGACGATCAACACTGGCGCACCTCAGAGGTGTGTGCTTAGCCCACTGCTCTACTCTCTCTATACCCATGACTGTGTGGCTAGGCATAGCTCAAATACCATCTATAAATTTGCTGATGATACAAACATTGTTGGCAGAATCTCAGATGGAGATGAGATGGCATACAGGAATGATATATGCCAACTAGTGGAGTGGTGTCACAGCAACTTCTATAGTCACTGTCTGGTGTGGAGGGGCTACTGCACAGGACTGAAAGAAGCTGCAGAAGGTTGTGAATCTAGTCAGCTCCATCTTGGGTACTAACTTACAAAGTACCCAGGATGTCTTTAGGGAGCGGTGTCTCAGAAAGGCAGCGTCCACTATTAAGGACCCCCAGCACCCAGGGCATGCCCTTTTCTCACTGTTGCCATCAGGTAGGAGGTACAGAAGCCTGAAGGCACACACTCAGCGATTCAGGAACAGCTTCTTCCCCTCTGCCGTCCGATTAATAAATGGACATTGAATCTTTGGACACTACCTCACTTTTTTTTTAATATACAGTATTTCTGTTTTTGCACATTTTTTAAATCTATTCAATATATGTAATTGATTTACTTGTTTATTTATTATTATTATTATTTTAAATTTCATTTATTATTTTTTTCTCTCTCTCTGCTAGGTTATGTATTACATTAAACTGCTGCTACTAAGTTAACAAATTTCACGTCACATGCCAGTGATAATAAACCTGATTTTGGTATTTTTTTCTCTGAACAGAATCCATGGTTTTCTCTGTTTTACGGCCGTCTGTGGGAAGACGAATCTCAGGGTTGCATACTTTATATGTACTTTGATAATAAATGTACCTAAAATTTTTGAACCCTTCCTTTCTTTCTTTATTTATGTGTTTATTTACTTATATATATTTATTGTATTTGCACAGATTCTCATCTTTTGCACAGTGATGCTTGCTTGTGTATAGTTTTTCACTGATTCTATTGTATTTCCTTGTTCTACTGTGAATGCCAGAAAGAAAATGAATTTCAGGGTAGTATATGGTGAGTGACATTTACGTACTTTGATAATAAATTTACTTTGAACTTTGAAGTCAGGCAGCAACGCTGGAAAGGAACCAACAGTCAACGTTTCAGACAGATACCCCTCATCAGGACTGATAGAATTTTTCCCCTGCAGGTTCCCCCTGCCCCCACTTGTCTTAACTTCATGTTAAATTCCCATATTGATACTGCTGTAATTATACTGACAATGAAAGCTTAAAGCTCAGATTTACACTTCATTTAATTACACTGAAGCAAAAACATAGAAACATTGATGGAATATTTTGTGACAGAAAAAAATCATATATCACTCGAAAATTTTTCCCTGTTGGACTATTACTCAAGTTTTAATGCCATTTACTACTAACTGGATTGAGAACAATTTCAACAGAAATGGACATCTGGGAATCAGAAAGAGGCTTGTAGCAGAGGCCCATAATTATAATCAGAATCAGGTTTAATATCACTGGCATATGTCATGAAATAATATTAAAAACGTGAATTACAGTAAGTGTATGTATGCTAAATAAGATTCAAAATTCATTTATTATCAAAGAATGGATAAATTATACAACCTTGAGATTTGTTGTCTCTCAGGTAGCCACAAAGCAAGAAATGCAAAAGAACCCAATTAAAGAAAAAAAAGAATATAAAAATATAAAAATAAAAGACCAACACTCGATGTGCAAGAGAAAGAAAAAAATACAAACCATGCAAACCATTGAAGCGGACAACAACATTCAAAACTAAAATTAATTAAATAGTGCAGAAATAGAAACAAAAGGGTAGTGAGGTAGTGTTCGTGGGTTCAACGTCCATTCAGAAATCGATTGCAAAGAGGAAGAAGCTGTTCCTGAATTATTGAGTGTGTGTTGCAGGCTTCTGTACCTCCTCCCTGATGGTAGCAACATGTCTTTAGTGATGGGGGTTCTTAATGATGGACACCACTTTTTAGCTCCTTGAAGATGTCCTGGATACTAAGGAGGCCAGTGCCCACATTCGAGCTAAGTTTACAACTGTCTGCAGCTTATTTTGATCCTGTGCAATAGCCCACCCCCACATACCAGATGGAGATGCAGCAGTTAGAATGCTCTCCATGGTGCATCTGTAGAAATTTGTGAATGTCCTTGGTGGTGACCTACCAAATTTCCTCAAACTCCCAATGAAATGTAACCACTGTCGTACCTCCTTTGCAGCTGCATTGATAGATATTTTGGGTACAGGTTAGATTCTCGGAGATATTGACACCCAAGAACTTCAAATTACTCACTCTTTGCACTTCTGATCCTTCTATGAGAACTGGTGTGTGTTCCCTCATCTTACCCTTCTTAAAGTCCACAATCAGTTCTTTTGTCATACTGACGATGAGTGCAAAGTTGTTGCTGTGACACCACTTAGCCAGCTGACTAGCTTGAGAAGAAACTTTGACTGTTCATGAATCTCTTTGAACCCCCAGTCTGAGATGGTGCTAAAAGTACACTTTCTCCATGTCTGGGAGTGATTTAGCTTTTATCAGTGTTTTGGTATTGAGTGAAGATATTGTGTTATCTCAGGTGAACCTGTGTGTCCAAACCAAAGAACACTCAACAGGTCAGGCAGCATCTGCGAGAGAGAAGCAGTGTTGATTTTTCAGATTACTGAAGCCTCAAAGTGCTGGAGGAATTCAGAGAAATGATTGTCTATTTCTCTCCATAGAGGGTGCCTGATCAAAGTCCCACTCATCTGATCAATACTGAAGGTCAAAGCCCGAAGGTCAACGGAAGTCCAGAGGTCAAGACCCGATGACCAAGGTCCTGCGACTGTGGGTCCACTGGGGAAGTCAGGGGCCCATTGACAATAGTCCCTGAGTCCGATGGAGGCTGGTGGAGTGAAAGCACTTGTCCTAGGACTGGAGTTTGTGTGAGTGTGTGTGTGTGTGTGTGTGTGAGAAAGGAAAGGGCCTTGTTTTTGCTGTTGTTTTGTTGTTGTTCTGCTGAACATTGTAGGCATGCTATGTTGGCTTGCATCGCCAACGCAAACAACGCATTCCACTGTCTGTTTCGACGTATGTGTCATAAATAAGTCAGAATCGGAATCTGAAAGTGACAGTCAAGAGCAGGAAACCCAACCGTCCAGTCACATGCCAATGAGGGTGACGTCATCTGGGTCCGCTGGATCGGCCACAGCCAACTAACCCCATCCCCAATCTGTACCTTTCATACGTATGTCAGTCCCTGATATTAGGAGAGGACACCAAGCCTAAAGGAACAGGAGGATCTCATTTAGACCTTCATTCTGTTCCGCTATTTAACTAGACCATAACTGATTGCAGTCTCCCTCCGAGGAGACCTTAGCAGAGATAATTAATAAACCAGTTATTTTCATACTGAGACTATGGTGGGATAGTAGTAGACACTGCTGCCAGGAAACTTCACGGATGATCCCTCAATGAGGATTGGTATATCTTCATTTGACTTCCCTTTCCTGAAGTCTTCAATCAATTCCTTGGTCTTACTGATGTTGAGTGCCAGGTTGTTGTTGCGACTTCACTCAACCGACTGATCTACCTCACTCCTGTACGCCTCCTCATCACCAATTAAGACTCTGCTGACAATAGTTGTGTCATCATCGACTTTATAGATGATTTTGCACTGTTCCAGGTCACACTGTCATGACTATAGAGAGTAGAGCAGCAGGCTAAGATTCTCACATCCATCTTGAGAAGCTTAAAGGTTGTCCTACAGTAGTGAAGTGTAGGTTCAGGACAGAGAGGGGCGGCCAGGGATGGTGATGTAGTTGAAAGCCACCTTGCAATATCAGGAGCACTGCTGTAATTTCTTGTAAAGCGAAAGACCGACGAAAAAACAAATTCCTACCGGGGGAGAACGTGTTGGAGAAAATTAATCCTTCTGTCGGTCCAGTCAGTGGAATTGAAATTCAGGAGAGTGCAATTTAAAAGCAGATGTTGTTACCTTCTCACTCGCTGTAAAATTGAAATTGAATTATTTGATGCATGAGCCAGTCTGGGAGACGCTATCCTGGGAAGTGCGGATGGGACAAAACGAGATGCTCGCACACCCTGATATTTACAGCAGGAACAGAAATGAAATGTATTCAGGTTGCGTTTTATATCAACATATATTAGACATAAGCTAATTTGAGTTTAACTCATTTGTCAGTTTAAATATAAATTTGCACTGCAATTTCTCTGGAGTTGTGAGAAAGTGCAGTTTAATCTCCAGGTCACTGCTGTGAGAAATATTCCTAAGTGAAACCCGTTTAAAAATTAAACTTCCAGTAATTTTTTAAAACGCTTACTAATTATTGGTATGGCAAGTACCTTCTTCTTGTCAGGCAGCTCCTTGGGATCAAGGATAACTTTTCCTTCCAGGAGCCAGTTCCATTGCAACCTTGGATGTTTTCCTCTGACGGTTTGGTAATCTCTTGCCTTGGCAGAGTCCGAAATAATGATAGTCTTGGAAGTGATTTCTGATCCTTGGGGTTTTTCCAGGAGTCAGGAATGATGAGTAGTCTCAATTGTAAGATTTCAGTTTATTTTAGAGTACAAATAGACATATTAATACTAAGCAAACTAAAGGAGTTGAAAAATTACATTAAGGGGTATAAGACAAAGGAATAAAGATGAAGCCAGGATTGTGCCTCTGAAACATCTATCAGTTTTATAGATAAGATTAGAGAAATTCCTTAGATACGAACGAATTAGTTAATAGGCTACATAGTTAAAACAATTAGATAAATAGGGTATTGTGCTGATGCTTAGCTGATGAAAAATGAGAAAGGTGACAAACCTGCTACAGTCGGCCCTCCTTATCCGTGAGTTCCGCATGCGCAAATTCAACCAGCCGCGAATCGAGAAAACCCGGAAGTGCTCCTCCAGCACTTGTTGTTCGAGCATGTACAGACATTTTTCTTGTCATTATTCCCCAAACAATGCAGTATAACAACTAGTTTACATAGCATTTACATTGTATTAGGTATTATAAGTAATCTAGAGATGATTTAAAGTATACAGGAGGATGTGCGTAGGTTATCGTGGATCAGGATCGAAAAAGATCGGAAATTCTCATACTAAGTAAGTCAGAACAGGTACATCTGGTATTATTTAGCGTCAGTTAGTCAAACATTTGTCTTAGTATATAGTATATATTTTACCTTTCTATGCATATAAAACACTTAAGAACATATATTTCGGCACCGGGCTTGGGAATGGAAGTTCCTGAGTTTGATCCAGTGACAGACCGCTCCCGAGTGCGCTCTCCATCCGTGCCAGGTTGATGTGGAGGATCAAAAACCCAAAACCCAATAATTAAACCACTGTGTTGCTTAGTAATAATTGTAGCTTTCATCGGGGCAGGGCCTTTCTCACTTCATCCTTTAAAATTGTTCAGATCATTGTCTGACGCAGCCTAATGCTTTTCCAATGACCGATGGCATTTCACCTCTTTCCGATCGCTTTATTATTTCCACTTTATTTTCAATTGTGATCGTGATTATTTTCGTGAACAGAAACACTGTAGATTCAGAGCTCCACCGCCGGGTCCTAATGTCCACCGCACTGAGACATGTTAAATAAGGTCTGGAGTTCCGCTGGGTCCCAAGGTCCACCGGATTGAGACAGGTTGCATAAGGGACTTGAGCATCCGTGTTTTTTTGGTATCCGCGAGGGGTCCCAGAACCGATCCCTCGTGGATAAGGAGGGCCGACTGTATATGTTTTCTGCCAGTGAGTATGAAAATACATAAGTTTGTTAAAAAGTGCAAATACAAGATGGATTACCTTCCTGAGAACAAAAAAATAAATAGAAGAAACAAAACTATCAGCTCAGATGTGTGTGTGGAATTTTGGAAGAGCAGTATGGGCAGAAAGGTAATATATACAAACAACTTGATGCATACTCAGCATGCTTACTGCTATATTCCCCAATCTCACGTATTCATGACCAGGGCAGGTACTTTTGACACTCAAACAATCGGGCATAAAGAAGTTGGGAATCTTTAAGTTACTTAGTGAGGTAAGTTAGCTGGTAGATAAGTATGCAACTGAAGTGAGTTCCTGTCACAAAAGTTCTTTTGCATTCTCTACCAAAGCTTGGTAATAACTTCAAGAAATCTTGGAAAGGGGATAAATATGTTTCACTTATTTTTTGAGAGAGAATTTGCCTGCAAGCTTGGCATTGATCTTCCAGTCACCTGTCACTTTAATCTACAGTCTCACTCACACTCAGGAACAATTCCAGTACTTAAGAGAAGTTTGGTTAAGTACATGGATGGGATGTGTATGGAGGTCTAGGGACCAGACGTGTCTTGATGGGACTAGGCAGAATAACGGTTCAGCATGTGCTAGATGGGCCTAATGGCCTGCTTCTTTGCAATAGCACTCTATGACCCCTTGCAATATTCCCTGCGTTGTTTTACTATTTATCTCTCTCTATCCAGATAGATTAGCAATGACAATCAAGTACTTATCACCTCTCTCATCAACAGCAATTATTTTTTTTATTTATTGCCTAACCTGCTGGAAATTTACAGTATTTTCTGTTTTTAATCTGAAGTATATACAAATTATCTTCAAAACTCTGGTAAAGATAATTGCAGGGCTTCTGAATCGTTAAACAGAAATGTTGGTGGTAAATTTAGTAGAGAGGAAACCCTTCAAAGCAGCCAGACCAGCAGCAGAAACCAGATCGCAAAATATTTTGGTTTTGTTCTGTGTGAATCTGGAAGTCAGGGCCCAAAGGTCAAATCCATGATTGGTGAGTCCTGGGACGGAATTTGAAGTTGGAGGCTTGATGTCTGTGAGTTTGAAAGTTTGGCGCTAAGGAGAGAAGGCCCTGAGCCGGCCTATCCTGGGGTTTGGAGCCTGTCTGTGTGTATGAATCAGTGGATGGATGGGAAGATGGGGAGGGGGGAAGTTCTGCTCTTTTCTCCTTGTTTTCTTTGTTGTTGTTGATGTTGTTGCTGCTTGCGTTGTTCTGCGGAACATAGTGGCCATGCTTTGTTGGCATTGGAACATGCGGCGACACTTGAGGGCTGCCCCCAACACATCCTTGGGTGCATTGGTTGTTAACGCAAATGACACATTCCACTGCATGTTTCAATGTACACCTGATAAGTAAATCTGAATATGAATATTGAAAAGAATTCTTTGAAACATACAGGAGGAAAATGTGTGAGTCTTACTTCACTTCTTATGTAGGAGGGAAGGGTAGACTGATCTCAGACTAGGTTAACAGGTCGACACAACACTGTAGGCCAAAGGGCCTGTACTGTGTTGTAGAGTTCAATGTTCTGTCTTTTTTTAAAAAAAAGATACAGAACTACAGACAACAGATTTGCATTTGAATTTAGTTAAGTATTACTACTGTAGAAAATAAAACTATTCCCAGAGTTGCTTCCAAAAATCAACCTCCTGCTTAGAAAATTGTCTCAGATTAGTTTTCCATTAGAGTTCGATTAAATCAGATTGTATTTTTAGAAATAATTCTAAATGTGTCTGGTTGATGGGTCTGTGGTGAACCTCGAGGTTTGCTCATTAGTAATGCACCAGTAATGAAGTAATTTAGAATATTTGTGGAGATGAAAGTGGTCTGGTTTGGAAGCAAGTTCTTTCTAGAGCCTTTAAAGAAGTGAGGGGCAGAGAGCACCAGGCATGAAAAGAAAAGTATTTCAATCCCATGGAATAAGAACAAAGGCAGGGGTTTCCAACCTTTTTTTGTGCCATGGACCCCTACCATTAACTGGGGGGGGGGGGGGGTGTCTGAGGATCCCACGTTGGGAACTCCTACTCCAAGGTAAGTGAAGGCAAACACAGGAGATTCTGCAGACGCTGGAAATCCAGAGCAACACACACACAAAATGCTGGAGCAACATCAGCAGGTCAGGCAGCATCTATGGGGAGGAGTAAACAGTCTCCATTTCAGACCGAGATCTTGATGAAGGGGCTTGGCTGTTTATTCACTTCCATAGATGCTGGCTGACTTTGTTGAAGTCCTCCAGCGTTTTGTGTGCATTTACTCGAGTAACTGAAGGTAAGTAGTTTGTTTCCATTTGACATAAATGAGGCTATTCATCCCATTGAGTTTCTGGCAGCTCACAGAGTTTTCCCTCCTAATTTTCCTCCGCACTTTCTCTTTAAACCTACCACCTACATATAGCAGTGCTAAAGTCTTAAGCATGCGTTAAAAAAAATCTGTAAGCTAAAGGTGCTTTCAAAAATAATGAAAAATTACAATAAAGAGCAGTAAATAGAATACCAAAACAAATCAATAATTGGTGTGACTACCTTTTGCCTTTAAAACTGCATAAATACTCTTAGGTACACTATTGTGCAGTCTTAAAAGAAAATCAGCTGGTAGATTTGTTCAAGCATCTTGGAAAGTTCTTGGGGGAAAGAGTAAACTCGAAGTCTCGGCCTGAAACATCGGCTGTACTCTTTTCCATTGATGCTGCCTGGCCTGCTGAGATCCCCCAGCATTTTGTGTTTCTTGGATTTCCAGTGTCTGCAGATTTTCTCCTGTTTGTAATTGGAAACCTTACTACAGTCCTTCTGCTGACATTGGCTGTCTTGCTTGCTTCTGTCTCTCCAGATAGACCCAGACAGCCTCAATGATGCTGAGATCACGACTCTGTGGAGGCCATACCATCTGAAACCTTATAAGAAATCTAGCGATCCACAGACTTTCACATAGTACTGTATATTAGGAGAGGTTTATATTAAGTGAAATGGCTTGTTAACTGACCACTGTGGAATGTAGGAGGAAACTGCAGCAACCAGGCAAAACCCCGGGAGAATCAGAATCAGGAATCAGAATCAGAATCAGAACTGGAATCAGGAATCAGGAATCAGGAATCAGAATCAGAATCAGGAATCAGAATCAGAATCAGAAATCAGAAATCAGAATCAGAATCAGAATCAGAATCAGAATCAGAATCAGGAATCAGAATCAGAATCAGAATCAGAAATCAGGATCAGGTTTAATATCACCCACATATATAATGAAACTTGATAACTTTGCAGCAGCAGAACAATGCAATACATGATAACAGAAAGAAAAAAGAAAAATATAAATTAAAAATGTAATTAATAAATTTTTAAAAATGTTTCAAAATGTGTGTGAATGTGTATATGTATATATATATGTGTGTGTTTTACACACACACACATACACACACACACACACACACACACACACACACACACACACACACACACACACACACACACACACACACACACACACACACACAGAGTTAAATTATAGAAATTTTAAAAAAGTAGTGATGTCGTGTTCATGGATTCAGTGTGCATTCAGGAATCGGATGGCAGAGGGGAAGAAGCTGTTCCTGAATCATTGAGTGTGTGCCTTCAGGCTCCTGTACCTCCTCCCTTATAGTAGCAATGAGAAGAGGGCATATCCTGGGTAATGGGGGTCCTTAATGATGGACGCTGCCTTTTTGAGGTATCGCTCATTGAAGGTATCTTGGATACTACAGAGGCTAGTCTTCATGATGGAGCTGACTGAGTTTACATTTCTCTGCAACTTACTTTGATCCTGTACAGTAGTCCCCCTCCCCTGTGAACTTTGCTGTTTCAAACATGCGAACTCCACACAGACAGCACTCAAGATCAGGTATGAACCCTGGCTGCAACAAGTGTGAGACAGCAGCTCTACTAATCATATCCAAGTGCTGCCTGATCCTCTGATTCTTCCTCTTCAGAAGGTGCAGGAACTGTCATTAATTCCTTTGTAGGGCTGCTCACCAAGCTTGGCGGTTAGGTCACAAACGTCTCATCACCAGTCAAAGTGACATCATCAGTGCACAATTGAGTGTTGTTTCTGCTGAGTGCTTGCGTTTATATTGATCTGACTGGTTCTGATTGGTTGGCTGTCATGCTGGCTGCTAGTCTCTGCTGGGTCCCGGCCAACCAGGTAGCTGTGTGATCGCCACTGGCCCGTATCCCTGGTTATCAGTCCCTGTGAGCGTTGATTCCTTGGGAGTCAGTGGCTCACACCTTGGCCCAATCCTACAGAAGCACAGGCCCATAAACTGCGTCCAGTTCAATATGCTTGTCAATAGTCTTCTGTTGAGAACCAAGTTTCTAAGAATTCTCTTGATTTCATATTCAGTGCTTCTACCAAGATTTTTTGAAGTTTCTTAGATGAACTGATATCCTCCTCAATCTTCATGTGCTGAGATGAATGACAGAGGATCGTGTTTTCTTAATCTTGTTAATTCTGTTCTTTGCTCTAGAGTTGTTTTAGAAAACATTTCTGAAACTTTCTAATTGGGTGGCAATTAGAAATGACATTGCTTTGTCAGTGACCCAGATTCAATTACGCCGCTTTCCATAAGGAGTTTGTCCATTCTCCCAGTAACCGCATGGGTTTCCTCCAGTTGTTCACATTTCCTCCCACAGTCCAAAGAAGTATGGGAATAGCAAGTTAATTGGTCACATGAGTGTAATTGACCAGAAAGGTCTGTTACTGCATCTGTTAACCAATATATATATATATTTACCATGAAAGACCTGGGCAGAGTGGACATTGAATGGATGTTTCCAATAGAAGGAGAGTCTAGGATCCAAGGCCACCGCCTCAGAATAAAGGGACATCCTTTTAGAGTGGAGATGAGGAGGAATTCCTTCAGCTGGAGGTGGTGAATCCGTGGATTTCTTTGGCACAGACAGATGTGGAGGCCAAGTTATTGGGTATATTAAAGCGGAAGTTGATGGGTTCTTGATCAGTAATGGGGTCAAAGGTTACTGGGAAAATGCAGGAGAATGGGGTTGAGAGGGAAAATAAATCAGCCACGATTGAATGGCAGAGCAGACTCGATGGGTCAGATGGTCCCATTCTGCTCCTATGGCCTTATTGTCTGAAGAAGAAAAATTGGTATACCACTGGTAAACCTTGTCCTCTGGAAATAGAATCATGGATTAATACAGCAGGGAGTCAGACCCTTTAGCCCACCTAAACTGTGCCAACCCTCAAACACCTAATTATCCCACTATCATCCCACTTTTTTGCCTCTACAAACTCAATCCCTCCAGGTTCGGGGGTTCAGCTCAGGGCTAATGATCCTGACTGGTAAAACAAAATTGTTATGGAAACAGCAACAAAGAATCCTTCTACATTGAGTGTGACAGTTTTCCCAAGTCTCTACCCAGGACCTCCCTGACTGATGTAGTGAACACTGAGAGGAAGCTACTGACATGATGAAGGAAGCCCTGATCAC
Source organism: Hemitrygon akajei (assembly GCF_048418815.1). NCBI lineage: Eukaryota > Metazoa > Chordata > Chondrichthyes > Myliobatiformes > Dasyatidae > Hemitrygon > Hemitrygon akajei. Next base: position 7,327,404 of record NC_133142.1, read on the forward strand.
CACCAGAGATGAAGGACCTTCATTGCTACCCCAAACACCAGCAGAGTAACGGGCAGTAAGTAAGTACATACCCCATATACCCATTAGGTTCAACCAATTGAAGGTTGAAGCATAACTTCAGATTGGATTGGCATGAAAACAAGACAAGGACTAACCCAGATATGGACAACATTTGGGAGAAAGTTGTGGGAGGGTTACAGTTTTATTCAGAAAGCAGTTAGATACTTAAATCTGGAGGAGAATAGGGGCCACTTTGAATGGCCTCAACCTTAAGGAGTTTGGGGAAAAATATAGGGAGCATTATATGTTTATATATTATATGTAGGGAGCATTATATATATATATATTTTAGGTTCTTTACACAGTGCGTGGACCATGCTACCAGGGATGATAGTAGGTGCAGGGACATCAGAGTCTTTAAGATACTCTTTGATAGGCTCATGGATGATAGAAATATGGAGGGTTATGTGAGTGGGAAGGGTGGCGAGGTGGAGATGTGTTTCTACCAAAGGAGGTGTAAGGTGCTCCTTCCCTATACTAGCCTGCAGGTCACCCTTAGGCAAGGTGTAGCACCAGTGCCCCCCACCCCAATCCAGATCACATGAAGCCATAGGTGGTGGATGATCGTATGAGCAGCTGGTGCATATCACAAGTCCTGGTTATGCGACCACTGACACCAGACAGACAATCTCTGAAGAGTGTTGATAATGCCTGGGGTCACCCGCCTTGTAAAGACACTGCCCAGGAGAAGGCAAATGGCAAACCACGTCTGTAGGAGAAAATTGCCAAGAATAATCATGGTCATGGAAAGACCACGATCATTTGCGCCATATAATTTGGCACATTATGAATGAATGATGTAAGGTTGATCTTAGAATAGGTTAACTGGTCAGCACAACGCCATGGGCTGAAGGGACTGTACTGTGCTCTGGTGTTCTACGTTCCATCTCCATCTCTAACCAGATGGTTCACTCTGTTGCTGAGCGGTCATGGAGCTGGGATGTTGGAGGTGCAGGGAGGTGGGAAGGAGCACTCTTACACAAAGATTTGCCTTGTCTTGGGTAGAAATGTTACTCTGTTCAGTTACAGAACCCTGCCAATTTAAAATCTCGTGCTCAATTTCGGTCAGAGCTGTCAAATTCAATTGTCAGTGAGTAGCTTTTAATTTGGCGTGCTGTCTTATCCAAATCATCTCCATGGCGATGCAGCCTCCAGGGATGAGCTGGTGGAGTGACAGGCTGACATCTCCCCCTCTGGCAAGAGACCGTTCCCGGGGTCTGCCTCAGGGTGACAGGAGATCTTTCTGAAGCAGAACGCTTGGCTCGCTCACTGGTGGGAGGCACGGAGGCACAGCTCGTGGGGCCGCGCGCAGCTCCTGCAAGCCGGGTTCAATCCTGACCGCCAGTGCTATCTGTGCAAAGTGCCTACATTCTCCCTGTGACTGTTTCCTCTTATATCCCAAAGGCATAAAGCTTGTATGTTAATTCTTCACTGTAAATTACAGTTATGTATTGTGTAGGTGAATGGTAAAATTTAAGAAGATTTCATGGGAAAAAGTTATATAGAAGTTATGTTAATTTAAGTTTACTTATTATTTATGTTTGTCCTCATAATGTTCTACCTGCTGCTGCATAAAGCAAATTTTTATGCCATCAGTGTTTTCAATCGTGGGGGAGTCTCAGATCAGAGGACACAGCCTCAGAATAGAGGGAGTTCCCTTTAGAACAGTGATGAGGGGGGGCTTTTTTAGCCAGAGGGCTGTGAATCTGTGGAATTCATTGCCATAGACAACTGTGGAGTCATTGCATATGTTTAAAATGGAAATTAATAGGCTCTTGATTAGCAAGGGTGTTAAAGGTTATGGGGACATGATAGGAGAATGGGATTGAGAGAGATAATATATCAGCAATAATGGAATGGTTTCGAAGTTTCAAAGTACATTTATTATCAAAGAATGTATAATTTATACAACCTTGAGATTTGCTTGCGCACAGGAAGCCACAAAGCAAGAATTCAGAAGAATAATCCAATTTAAAAAGTAAAGACCAGGACCGGTTATGCAGAGGAAGGGGGATAAAATAAAAAAACACAAATCACGCAAACAATTGAAACAAACAACATTCCGAACCAAAATGGGTCCTTAGATCCGAACCCCGGAGCAGCCTGGAGTAGGCCCAAAGCCTCAGTATCAGTTCATCATATTAACAGGTATGCAGCACAGCAGCCAGGGCAGTCTTCATAGCTTCAGTACCATGTACAGAAGAGTGGACATCACGGGAGAGCGAGCAAAATCAGCCCTCGCCTCTGATCCAGACACTCTGTCTTTCCAGTCTATCTGGGCCGGCATTAAATTTGTCCAAACAGCATATCATATCTCACACTAGGAACCTAATTCTGCTCCAGTGTCTTATGGTCTACGTCAGCAATAAATGTGAACTTGAGATGTAGGGAGAATAATTTCTCAATCTCTGATGCACCATCAATAACTCACTCTGAGACGTAAGAAGTGAGATATCGGCTTTTATTGACTGGAAGAATGAACAACACTACATCCTGGAGAATGAGGCCGGGCTCAGGCCTCAATCGCCTTTATACAGGGGTCTGTGGGAGGAGCCACAGGAGCAGTCCAGACAGGTATCTGTAGTTCACCACAATCTCCTTGTTGTGACCTTGTACCTTACTGTCTGGCAGCACAGCACTACAAAGTTCAAAGCACATTTAATATCAAAGCATATATGCAATATACAACCCTGAAATTCAGCTTCCCCACAGACAGTCACAAAACAAAGAATAACCATGGAAGCAACGCATTCAAAGAGAAACATCAACTCCCCTGCCCATATGCAAAAAGAAATCAGGAAAACGGCAACAAAAGAAAAGATCGAAAAGCACAGAGTACAAAGCACAAAAGGCATCTTCCATTTCAGTTGAACAACAATGAGGTAGCGTAACACTTCATTCTGCATGATCTAAAGACAGGAGATTCTGCAGATGCTGGAGGAGCTCAGCAGGTCAGGCAGCAACGGTGGAGGGGCGCTGCCTGACCCACTCAGTTCCCCCAGCATCCTGCATGCATTAGTGCATTCTGCATTCTGTTACTGCTTTAAGAGCGTAAGATGTAGGAGCGGAATTAGGCTTTTTGGCCCATGAAGTCTGCCCTGCTGTTCAAGGATTAACCAAGCCCATCTTTGCCAATGCTGTAGATACTGAAATCTACCCCTGGAGGAACTCAGTGAGGCAGGCAGCATCAGCAGATGGAAATGAACAGTCGATATTTCCGATCAAGTCCTTTCTCAAAATGTCGACTATCTCTGTCCATGGATGCTGCCTGAACCACTGAATTTAAAATTGAGGTCATAGTTGAGTTTATTGTCGTGTGGAATGCTCAGGGAATGTACAGCCGTACATCCCTGCAGCGTTTTGTCTGATGCTCTATTTTTGACTGTCATGGAATCCTAATCATCGAATCTTTCAGCACAGTGACAGGCCTAACTCACTTTACCCACCCACCCACATCTCCCTCTCCCATCCACGTACACGTACACGTCTAGATGGTTTTTAAATGTTGCTAATATACCCACATCAACCACTCATTCCAAATATGCAACGCCCTGGAGTGAAGAAGATGCCCCGAATCCATTTTAAATCTCTCGCCTCTGATCTTAAACCGATGCTCTTGTTTTTCTCAACCCCTCCTTAAGATAAAGGCTCATTGCTTTCGCCCTGTTTATGGCCCTCATGGTCTTGTACACCTTTGTCAGGTCTTCCCTCAAACTCCGACTATCCAGGGTATAAAGTCCTGTTACGTGAGGTGAGGGATGTTGGGTGGTTATAAAGGTGTGGTTCTGGGTGTGACATGAGGTGCTAAATTGTGTGTGTGTGTGTGTGTGGACCAGGGTGTATGTGTTAATGTGTTGGCCTAGGTATGTATTTGAGTGTGCATGTGCGTGTGCGTGTGCGTGCGCGCGCGTGTGTGTGTGTTAATGTGTTGGCTTAGGTATGTATTTGAGTGTGCATGTGCGTGTGTGTGTGTGTTAATGTGTTGGCCTAGGTATGTATTTGAGTGTGAGTGTGCGTGTGCGTGCGCGTGCGTGAGTGAGTGCGTGCGTGCGTGCGTGCGTGTGAGTGTGTGTGTGTGTGTGTCTGTGTGTGTGTGTGTGTGTGTGTGTGTGTGTGTGTGTGAGTGTGTGTGTATGTGTGTGTGTGTGTGTGTGTGTGTGTGTGTGTGTGTGTGTGTGTGTGTGTGTGTTAGTGTGAGGACCAGGGTATGTATCTGTGTGTGTGTGTGTATCTGGGTTGATAGACGGGTAGGTGTGGAGGAGAGGTACAGGTCCATTTCCAGCAGACACCCCCCCCCCCACACCCCCCACCTTTGCAGAGATTTTCTCCATGGCTGATGCCCTGGTCCATTTTCACCATCTCACGTCGCCTCGGTCCTTGGACCTGTAACAATATCATTTCCAAATTGAAACCTTTCTGACTGAGTGGCCCCGTGCCAAGGAAAAGCTCGGAGCTGGCTCCCAGCCCAGCGCCGTAGTCCCTGCCAGACTGATCTATGACTTGTGGCCCAGTATTTGTGTGATTGCTGAGAACTGCCACTCTCAATTTCTCATTACTTGCCAAATAACAAGCCAGTTGTTGCAGTCAGTATTCATTATGTTCACAAAATCTATTCTAATATTGCAAAATTGAATGCTCTGGTATTTTGTCAGTGATTAGTGTGTGTTTCTCTGCCAGCACATCTTGCCTGGGGATTTGGCCAGAGGAGAACCGTGTGCACACTTGGCGAGTCGATGGTGAGGTGGAGTTGTTGGATGCAGACAAAGCAACTGATCGTCACACTTTGGGAGGGGTTGCTTGTCAGGCTTCGGTGGGGGAGGGGGAATATTATTTAGTGTGCTTGGTGGAGATTGGAGATTTTGTTCCTGAATCATTGACTGTGGGTTTTTAGGCTCCTGTGCCTCCCCCCTGATGGTCGTAACCAGAAGAGGACATCCTGGATGGCCAGTTCTCTCAGTAGCGGATGTCACCTTCTTGAAGCACCGCTCTTGAAGTTGTCCTCAGTAGTAAGGAGGGTTGGGAAGGTGTGTAGTGGAGATTGTACTGACTGGCTGCATTATGGCTGGGAACACCAATGCCCTTGAAAAGAAAATCCTACAAAAGGTGATGGATACAGCCCAGTACACCACAAGTGAAGCCCGCACAACTATCGAGCACATCTACGTGAAATGCTATCGTAGGGAAGCAACATCCATCATCAGAGATCCTCACCACCCTGGACATGCTCTTTTCTCGTTGCTGCCATCAGGTAGAAGGTAGAAGAGCCTTGGGACCACCAGGTTCAAGAACAGTTACTACCCCTCAACCATCAAGCTTTTGAAGAAATGTGGATAACTACACTCACTTGCCCATCTATTCCAACAACCAATGATCTGACTATTTATCTTGTTATTTCATGTTCTCATTATTTATTGCTTTTTTTATATTTGTATTTGCACAATTTGTTGTTTTCTGGTTGATCTTTCATTGATCCTGTTATAGCTACTGTCCTATAGATTTGCCAAGTATGCCCACAAAAAAATTGAATCTCAGGATTGAATGTGGTGATGTATATGCACTCTGATAATGAAATTTACCTTGAACATTGGTCCCATCGTGGAGCTGACTGTGTGGAACTCTACAGCTTTTTCCAATCCTGTGCATTGGAACCTATATACCAGACAGAAATACCACCAGTCAGAGTGCACTCCTTGGTATAACTTTAGTATAGATGCTGGTGTGTGAGCTTAGTGATTTCATCAATGTGTTGGGTCTAGAATAGTTGCTCTGAAATATTGATGCCCAGGAACTTGAAACTGCTCACCCTTTCCACCGCTGCCCTCTCAATGAGGACTAGCGTATGTTCGCCCAGTGTAGAGAAAGGAACCGAATGCCACACTCGAGGAGGGCGTTATCTTCTCAGGCTTGGAGGAATAACATTTTGTGTGCTCGGTGGAGAAGCTGTTCCTGAATCATCAACTGTGGGTCTTCAGAATCCTTTACCTCTTCTCTGATGAGAGAGCCAGGTTGGTGAGGGTACTTAGAGATGGGTGCCGTAACTTCTAGAGAGAAGCACTGTTTTTTGCAGAGTTTGGAGAGGCAGCCATCCCACAGCATTGTGGTGGGTAGACATCTTTGAAAGTTTGGGGAACAGTTTGTTTGTAGTTGCTGGAGGGAGGGCAACATTATTATAGCTCTAGAAGATCGAAAATCAACATTGAGGTCTGGCCTCAAGTTAAGCTGTTGGACTGAGTTTTACAGTACATAGAGAAGATACTTTTACCGTATCACTTGACAGGACTTTGGTTGCATCTGACAGTTCTCAACTGAGTATTGCTGACCTTTAATAAAGGATTCAGAATCAGGTTGAATATCACTGGCATATGTGGTGAAACTTGTTAACTTTGCGGTAACAAAGAAATTAAATTACATAAGTAGTGCAAAAAGAGAAAAAGTGGTGAGGTAGTGTTCATGGGTTCATTGTCCATTCAGATATTTAATGGCAAAGACAAAGAAGCTGTTCATGGACCATTGAGTGTGTGCCTACAGACTCCTGTACCTCTTTCTGGATGGTAGCAATGAGAAGGGGGGCATACTCTGGGTGATGGGGGTCCTTAATGATGGATGCCACCTTTCTGAGGCATCGCTCCTTGAAGATGCCCTAGATGCTGGGGAGGCTAGTGCCCATGATGGAGCTGACTGAGTTCACAATTTCTGCAGCTTCTTTCAATTCTGTGCAGTAGCCACCCCCACCCCCCCCCCCTCCCCATCCCAGACAGTAATGCAGCCAGGTAGAATGCTGTTCATGTTACATCTATAGACATTTGCGAGTGACTTTGGTGACATACCAAATCTCTAACATCTAATGCAAATAAAGCCGCTGGTTTCTTGGTCTTTTCTTTACCCCTTCCCCTCTCCCCATGTTCTTATTCTGGCTTCGTCCTTCATTCCCAGTCTGAATGAACGGTTTTTGCCCCAATTCCTATGATCTGCTGTAGTCCTCCAGCAGTTTGTATGCATCAGTCTGAATTTCCAGTATCTCTTGTTCTTGCCTCACTAAATGGTAATGTAGAAAACCTACGGATGCTGCACTGGCAACAAAGATAAATATGAAGATAAAAGATAAACTTTATTTGTCACATACATCAAAACATACATTGAAAAGTATCATTTGTGTTAATGACCAATGCAGTCTAATTACGTGCGGGAGCAGCCTGCAAGATGGTGGCGCGTTTGATCACTGGGTCAGCAAAAGGTGTTACTGTCTTTTTCACACGTTTTTTTAATGACTGCAAGACCCTGCAAGAATTTAAAATACTGCAGGCCAACCTCATCAGCGAGTTGGAGTGTGGGAGGAAATCGGAGCATCGGGAAGAAACCTACACAGTCACGGGGGAGAACATGCAAACTCCTTACAGACAGCAGAGGGAAACTGAACCACATGGGGCAGTTCAGGCCGTGGGGGTCCTCCCTGTCACCCCGTAGGTTTCCTCCGACTGCGCACAACCAAACTTGAACCCTCAACTCCCCATGAAGGTTGAACTGCCTCTCGATTTGTGGACCGACTTTCCCCACCGTCATTATAGCACAACAGCTGCGGATTGTCTTCAGTTTCTGATACAGCAAACTAATTATCATTTCTCTGTGTCCGATTTTAATTTTATGTTGGTATTTTTTTTCTCTCGATGTTCTTCACAGCTCCGGTTCTCAGAGCTCGCCCCTCCCCCCCCCCCCCCCCCCCCCCCGCAGCAAGGCTTTGACACCTGACAGGGAGGGTAATTAAAGCCACCCTCCTCACATGGTAATCCTCAAGTAATTGCTGCATATTCACTTAACGGCTTAAACCAAGTGCGGAGCCATCTGCTTTTGCTCCGATACCTGGGATCAATCAAAAGTAGCCAGCAGATGCAGTCATAGAAAAGTGCAGCACAGAAACAGGCCCTTCAGCCCGTCTCATCTGTGCCGAACCATTTAAACTTCCTACTCCCATCGAGACCACAGCCCTTCATACCCCTACCACCCACATACCTATCCAAATTTCTCTTAAACATTCAAATCGAGCTTGCATGCACCACTTACACTGGCAGCTCGTTCCACATTCTCACAACCCTCTGAGTGAAGAAGTTTCCCCCATGTTCCCCTTAAACTTTCACCTTTTACCCTTAACCCATGAGCTCTAGGGTTGTAGTCCAGGTGATCGGCCATGTTCGTGTTTTGTTCTCATTTCCTTGTTTCCAATCTCTGCACTTGATTCTCAATTAGCCCTTTGTTCTTTCTTTGCAAGATGCAAGTTCACCTTTCACCCTTAACCCATTGACCTCTAGTTGTAGTCCCGCCTAACTTCAGTGGAAAAGGCTTGCTTGCATTTACCCTATCCATACCCCACATAATTTTGTATAGCTCTATCAAATCTCTTCTAAATCTTCTACATTCTAAGGAATAAAGTCCTAACCTATTCAATCTTCCCTTCTAACTCAGGTTCTCCAGTTCCGGCAGGATTACTGTAATTTTTCTTTCTGCCTGTTATGCTTGCTGGTGTTTAGGGCAACGATAAAGGCCCTTTATCTTTGTCTGTCCTTGGCCATACTGCCGCACACAGATGAAGAAGGATTCTTCAAAGGCACAAGAAATTCTGTAGATGCTGGAAATCCGGAGCAACAGAAACATAATGCGGGAGGTGTTCAACAATTCAGGCAGCATCTGTGGAAATGAATAAACAGTTGATATTTTGGACTGAAAAAGAAGGGGGAAGATGCCATAATAAGAAGGCAGGAATGAAAGGATTCTTTATTACTATTTCCATAACAGTTCTGTTAGACCAGCCAGGGTTGTTGGCCCTGAGCTGAACCCCCACACCTGGAGGACTGATGGACCCCTCTTAGTCTGACCTCTACCCTTTGACCTGTTTGGCATGGGTGACCCTACCAAGAGTCAAAGCATAAAGTCCTGGTTCCAGCCAACATAGTTCTCTGGGTCACTGAGAGACACAAGCCTCCAAACTAAGACAAAGTTGTGATCCTCTTGAAGGCAAAATATGTACATGTCACATATACTACCTTGAGATTCATTTTCTTGCAGGCATTTACAGAAAAATAAAGAAATACAATAACATTTATGAAAAACTATACATAAAGACTGATAAATAACCAACGTGCAAAATGAAGACAAATAGAAAAACACACATCAGTGACAGGGTCCTTCAAAGTGAGTCTGACAATCTGATAAAGGGTCTCAGCCCAAAACTTTGAATGTTTATTCTCCTCAATCGATGCTGCCTGACTTGCTGAGTTCCTCCAGCACTTTATTCTGCATTCTGTTATTGTTTTACATTGTTCTACCTCAATGAACTGTGTAATGGTTTGATCTGCATGAACAAGGTTCAAAGTAAGTTTATTATCAAAGTGCATATATGTCACCATATACAATCCTGAGATTCATTTTCTTGTGAGCATACACAGTGAGTCAAAGAACCACAATAGAATCAGTGAAAGACTATACCCATCAGAGCGGACAACAACCAAGAATATGCAAAAGACAACAAACTGCGCTAATGCAAAAGAAAAAAGACATGAAATAACAATCATACAGTTCTAATTATACCTAAGACTTCTGCACTGTACTGTAAATAAGCAATAAGTATTGAAGACATGAGGTGAAGAGACCTTGAAAGTGAGTCCACAGGTTGTGGAAACAGTTCAGAGATGGGGAGTACACAAAGCAAACTTTCCACTGTGACAATAACGAACCAAACCAATTCCAACACCAATATCTATGATATTGGTGAGATTACATTTCAAATATAGCCAATTACCTGGGGGTACGAGCTACCTGGGGGAAGCAACAATGGCCATGCCTCTGGCACAGAGTCAGGCCCTGTGGCTCAGAAGGGTAGGGAAAGGAAGAGGATGGCAGCAGTGATAGGGGACTCTAGGGGGTCAGACAGGCGATTCTGTGGATGCAGGAAAGAAACTCGGATGGTAGTTTGCCTCCCAGGTGTCAGGATGTTTCTGATCACGTCTACGATATCCTGCAGTGGGAAGGAGAACAGCCAGAGGTCGTGGTACATATTGGTACCAATGACAGAGGTAGGAAAAGGGAGGAGGTCCTGAAAGCAGACAACAGGGAGTTAGGAAAGAAGTTGAGAAACAGGACCTCAGAGGTAGTACTCTCTGGATTACTGCCACATGACAGTGAGAATAGGAATAGACTGAGGTAGAGGATAAATGCATGGCTGAGGGATTGGAGCAGGGGGCAGGGATTCAGATTTCTGGATCAATGGGACCTTTTTTGGGGCAGGTGCGACCTGTACAATAAGGATAGGTTGCACTTGAATCTGAGGGGGACCAATATCCTGGGGGGGGGCGGTTTGCTAAGGCTATTGGGGAGAGTTTAAACTAGGATTGCTGGGGGGTGGGAACCAAAATGAAGTGATGGAGAAAGGGGCGGTTGGCTCACAAATAGAGAAAGCTTGTAAGCAGAGTGAGAGGGAGGATAAGCAGGTGATAGAGAAGGGATGTGCTCAGACTGATGGTTTGAGATGTGTCTATTTTAATGCAGGGAGTATCATGAACAAAGCGGATGAGCTTGGAGCGTGGATCATTACTTGGAGCTATGATGTTGTGGCCATTACAGAGACTTGGATGGCTCAGGGGCAGGAATGGCTACTTCGAGTGCCAGGCTTTAGATGTTTCAGAAAGGACAGGGAGGGAGGCAAAAGAGGTGGGGGCATGGCACTGCTGATCAGAGATATTGTCATGGCTGCAGAAAAGGTTGAAGTCATGGAGGGATTGTCTACTGAGACTCTGTGGATGGAAGTTAGGAACAGGAAGGGGTCAATAACTCTACTGGGTGTTTTTTTATAGACCACCCAATAGTAACAGAGACATTGAGCAGCAGATAGGGAGACAGATTCTGGAAAGATGCAATAAAAACAGGGTTGTCGTGGAGGGAGATTTTAATTTCCACAATATTGATTGGCATCTCCATAGAGCTAGGGGTTTAGATGGGGTGGAGTTTGTTAGGTGTGTTCAGGAAGGTTTCCTGACACGATATGTAGATAAGCCTACAAGAGGAGAGGTTGTACTTGATCTGGTATTGGGCAATGAATCTGGTCAGGTGTCAGGTCTCTCAGTGGGAGAGCATTTTGGAGATAGTGATCACAATTCTATCTCCTTTCCCATAGTATTGGAGAGGGTTAGGAGCAGACAAGTAGGGGAATTGGAGTTAATTGGAGTAAGGGGAAATATGAAGCTATCAGGCAGGAACTTGGAAGCATTAATTGGGAACATGTTCTCAGGGAAATGTACTGCAGAAATGCGGCAAATGTTCAGGGGAAATTTGCATGGAGTTCTGCATAAGTACATTCCAATGAGAGAGGGAGAGGATGGTAGGGTACAGGAACCGTGGTGTACAAAGGCTGTTGAAAATCTAGTGAAGAAAAAAAGAAAAGCTTAGAAAAGGTTCACAAAACTAGGCAATGATAGAGATCTAGAAGATTATAAGGCTAGCAGGAAGGAGCTTAAGAATGAAATTAGGAGAGCTAGAAGGGGCCATAAGGCGGCCTTGGCAAGCAGGATTAAGAAAAACCCCAAAGCATTCTGCAAGTATGTGAAGAGCAAGAGGATAAGACAAGAAAGAATAGGACCAATCAAGTATGACAGCGAAAAAATGTGTATGGAACCGGAGGAGATAGCGGAGGTACTTAATGAATACTTTAATTCAGTATTCACATGAAAAAGGACCTTGGCAGTTGTAGGGATAACTTACAGCGGACTGAAAAGCTTGGGCATATAGACATTAAGAAAAGGGATGTGCTGGAGCTTTTGAAAAGCATCACAGAAACATAGAAACAGAAAACATACAGCACAATACAGACCCTTTGGCCCACAAAGCTGGGCCAGACATGTCTCTATTTAGAACTACCTAGGCTTTACCCATAGCCCTCTATTTTTCTAAGCTCCATGTAGCCATCCAGGAGTCTCTTAAAATACCTATCGTTTCCGCCTCCACCACCACCGTCGACAGCCCATTCCATGCACTCACCACTCTCTGCGTAAAAAACTTACCCCTGACATCTCTCCTGTACCTACTTCCAAGCACCTTAAAACTATGCCCTCTCATGCTAGCCATTTCAGCCCTGGGAAAAGCCTCTGACTATCCACACGATCAATGTCTCTCATTATCTTGTACACCTCTATCAAGTCATCTCTCATCCTCCGTCGCTCCAAGGAGAAAAGGCTGAGTTCATTCAATCTATTCTCATAAGGCATGATTCCCCAATCCAGACAACATCCTTATAAATCTCCTCTGCACTCTTTCTATGGTTTCCACGTCCTTCTTATAGTGAGGTGACCAGAATTGAGCACAGTACTCCAAGTAGGGTCTGACCAGGGTCCTATATAGCTGCAACATTACCTCTCGGCTCTTAAACTCAGTCCCACGATTGATGAAGGCCAATGCACCGTATGCCTTCTTAACCACAGAGTCAACCTGCACAGTACCTTTGAGTGTCCTATGGACTCGGGCTCCAAGATCTCTCTGATCCTGCACACTGTCAAGAGTCTTACCATTAATACTATATTCTGCCATCATATTTGACCTACCAAAATGAACACACCTCACACTTATCTGGGTTGAACTCCATCTGCCACTTCCCAGCCCAGTTTTGCATCCTGTCAATATCCCGTTGTAACCTCTGACAGCCCTCTACACTATCCACAACACCTCCAAACTTTGTGTCATCAGCAAACTTACTAACCCATCCCTCCGCTTTCTCATCCAGGTCATTTATAAGCATCACAGAGAGTAGGAGTCCCCGAACAGATCCCTGAGGCACACCACTGGTCACCGGCCTCCATGCAGAATATGACCCATCTACAACCAGGTGCTACGGTGTCTTGCAGCAGTGCTGGAAAGTTGGCAGACGAGCATCAACGCTCTCCCTCCCCCTTCATCCTGCTGGCCATTAACAGCATTTGTCCGGGAAGGTGAGGGTAAAGCCAGACTCGCCACATCGAGACCAGACACCGGGCGGCTAGACCACATCGAGACCAGACACCGGGCGGCTAGGCCACATCAAGACTAGACACCGGGCGGCTAGACCACATCGAGACCAGACACCATGCGGCTAGACCACATCGAGACCAGACACCGGGCGGCTAGACCACATCAAGACCAGACACCGGGCGGCTCCGCAGGGCACGTGATTGGAAGATGGTGGCAGACTTAGGCCAGAGGCTCTGCTTCCCAACCGAAATTGCGGAAACCAACCTCAGACCAGACCTTGTGCTATGGACGGCCTCACTCCATCTCGTTTACATCATCGAGCTTACAGTGCCCAGTGCCCTGGGAGGATGCAGTGGAGGAGGCCTATGAGCGCAAGAAGTTGAGGTACACTGAGCTTGCAGCCGATGTGCAGCAACATGGCTGGAAAGCAAGGGTGCGACCGGTCGAAGTAGGCTGCAGAGGATTTGTAGCCACATCAACCTCAAGTCTACTCCGGGAGTTGGGAGTGTGAGGGAAGACACACCAACAAGCAGTCAAAGACCTCTCCAGGGCTGCTGAAAAGGGTAGTCAGTGGCTCTGGATGAAGAGAAAGGCTTCCAGCTGGGCCCCCAAGTGAGTAAATGGCATCTAGGGGGTGAGCCTGGGACACCGGGATTCACTGCTGAACCCTCTGGAGGTGTCGTGGGCCTATTAGCGAAACACTGAGGAAAGAGGGCATCCAGTTGATAACCCAGAACATGCCAACACTCATTTGGCCACCCTGCAGAGTCTAGGCAGCACGTCCCAGGATGCAAATAAGGGATATTAACATACCTTTCTATCCTGCAATGGTCTCCATTTAAGGAAGGATATTAGTATTGGAATCACTCAGAGAAGCTTCACTAAAGAAATTAAGACAATAAATGGAATGGCACAGTAGCTTAATGGTTAACACAACACTATTAAAGGACAAGTGACCCAGGTTCAATTCCTGCCACTGTCTGTAAGGAGTTGGCACGTTCTCCCTTGACCATGTGGATTTCCTCCCACATTCCAAAGAGGTATGGTTAATTGGTCACATGGGTGTAATTGGGCAACTCTGTCTCATCGGGTCGAATGGATCTGGTACCATTCTGTATGGGGTGTATAGCGTAGTGGTTAGCGCAATGCTTTACAGTACCAGTGACCCAGGTTCAATTCCCACCACTGCCTGTAACAAACTTGTATGTCCTCGCCGTGACCACGTGGGTTCCCTCCCACAGTCAAAGATGTACCAGTTGGTAGGTTTATTAGTCATTGTAAATAGTCCCGTGATTAGGTTAGGATTAAATCAGGTGATTTCTGGGCAGCGTGGCTCAAAGGGCTGGAAGGGCCTACTCCACACAGTATCTCAGTAAATAAATAAACAAACTCTAAATAAATAAAGTTCTGGAAGAGGCGAGGGAATTCTGAGAGAACGTTGGGCAGGCTGAGCTTGTATTTAGATAGATAGATAGATAGATAGATAGATACTTTATTCATCCCCATGGGGAAATTCAACTTTTTTCCAATGTCCCATACACTTGTTGTAGCAAAACTAATTACATACAATACTTAACTCAGTAAAAAAATATGATATGCATCTAAATCACTATCTCAAAAAGCATTAATAATAGCTTTTAAAAAGTTCTTAAGTCCTAGCGGTAGAATTGTAAAGCCTAATGGCATTGGGGAGTATTGACCTCTTCATCCTGTCTGAGGAGCATTGCATCGATAGTAACCTGTCACTGAAACTGCTTCTCTGTCTCTGGATGGTGCTATGTAGAGGATGTTCAGAGTTATCCATAATTGACCGTAGCCTACTCAGCGCCCTTCGCTCAGCTACCGATGTTAAACTCTCCAGTACTTTGCCCACGACAGAGCCCGCCTTCCTTACCAGCTTATTAAGACATGAGGCGTCCCTCTTCTTAATGCTTCCTCCCCAACACGCCACCACAAAGAAGAGGGCGCTCTCCACAACTGACCTATAGAACATCTTCAGCATCTCACTACAGACATTGAATGACGCCAACCTTCTTAGGAAGTACATTCGACTCTGTGCCTTCCTGCACAAGGCATCTGTGTTGGTAGTCCAGTCAAGCTTCTCGTCTAACTGTACTCCCAGATACTTGTAGGTCTTAACCTGCTCCACACATTCTCCATTAATGATCACTGGCTCCATATGAGGCCTAGATCTCCTAAAGTCCACCACCATCTCCTTGGTGATATTGAGACGGAATTACAACGGAAGAGTGGACTTCATTGAAACATATAAGATCTGAAGCCTGCACTAACCTCCCCACTATCAAGGATATCTTCAAAAGGCAGCGCTTCAACAGGGCAACATCCATCACGATGGACCCTCACCGACCAGGTTACACCCTCTTCTCATTACTACCATCAGGGAGCCTCAAGATGCACACTCAATGTTTAAGAACAGTTTCGTCCCGCCCATCATCAGATTTCTGAGCGGATCATGAACCAATGGACTCTGCCTCACTATTTCACTCTCGTTTTGTACTACTTATTTAAAAAGTTCAAAGTTTGAAGTAAATTATATTATCGAAGTACATACATGTCACCATATACAACCCTGAGAGTCACTTTCCTGCGGGCAAATCTATAGAACAGCAACTATAACAGGATCAAAGAAAGATCAACCAGAGTGCAGAAGATAACAAACTCTGCAAATGTAAATAAATAGCAATAAATAATGAGAACATCAGATAAAGAGTCCTTAAAGTGAGATCATTGGCTGTGGTAACATCTCAATGGATGGGCAAGTGAGTGTAATTATCCCCTTTTGGTCAAGAGCCTAATGGTGGAGAGGTAGTAACCGTTCCTAAACATGGTGGTGCGAGTCCTGAGACTCTTGTACCTCCTCCCTCTCCCAGTGTAGAGTGCCCTCCTGCTTCAAATTATCCACCATTGACCCTGTAACAACGACTGGCATCCTGTCACACTCACCTCAATAATAAGCAAATGCTTTGGGAGGCTGGTCAAGGATTACATCTGCAGCTTGCTACCACCCAATCTGGACCCTCTACAATTCACCTACCGACACAACCAATCGACAGATGACGCAATAGCCGCTGCTCTACATACTGTCCTTACACATTTGGAGAAGAAGAATGCTTATGTGAGAATGCTTTACTTGAACTACAGTTCAGCATTCAACACCATAACTCCATGCAGGCTTGACCAGTAGCTCAGAGACCTGGGCCTTGACCCTGCCTTATGTAGCTGGATTCCAGACTTCCTGTCAGATCACCAGCAGATGTTAAGAGTGGGCTCCCTCACCTCCACCCCTCTGACTTTCATCACAGGTGCCCCTCAGGGCTCTGTACTAAGCTCCCCCCTTTACTCTCTGTATACCCACAGCTCTAATCTGCTAACTAAATCTGCCGACAACACTACCATGATTAGACTAATCTCAAACAGTAATGAGGTGGCCTGCAGGGAAGAAGTCATCTGTCTGACACAGTGATGTCAAGAAAACAGCCTCTCCCTCAATGTCATAAAAACAAAGGAGCTGGTTGTGGATTACAGGAGGAATGGAGACAGGCTAAGCCCTATTGACATCAATGGATCTGGGGTTGAGAGGGTGAACAGCTTTAAGTTCCTCAGCATCCACATCACCGAGGACCTCACGTGGTCTGTACACACCAGCTGTGTGGTGAAAAAGGATCAACAGCGTCTCTTTCTCCTCAGACGCTTGATTAGGTTTGGTTTGGGCCCCCAAATCCTATCGGCTTTCTACAGGGGCACAATTGAGAGCATCCTGACTGGCTGCATCACTGCCTGGTACGGGAACTGTACCTCCCTCAATCGCAGGACTCTGCAGAGAGTGGTGCGGACAGCCCAGCGCATCTGTAGATGTAAACTTCCCAATATTCAGGACACTTACAAAGACAGGTGTGAAAAAAGGGCCCGAAGCACACAATCTATTCCAATGTATTATAACTTACAGTAATTTTTATGTCTTGCACGCTTCTGCTGCCACAAACAACAAATTTCATGACATTCGTCAGTGATAATAAACCAGATTCTGATTCTCTAATTTGATCCGATGCTGAACGGTTGCTAGGAGCCAGAGGATAATGGTAGAAGCATGTATTTCTCTGATTGGAAATCTGTGCCCAGTGCATACCACACAGGTCAGTGCTGAGACCTCATTTGTTTGCACTATCTGTTTATTTTTTATATGTAGTGAAGCGAGGGCCTCTGTCGGTCAGGGTCAACCATGGACTTTGTGTCCTAGCTGTCTAGATACACAAGCCAGGGCAGTACGATATGGAGAACAAGCTGCTGCCCATGAAGCAGGCTCCTCCTCGCCACGCAGCTGATGAATTCAAAGGAACGGCAGAGACCGATACAGTTTGGCACCAGCGGCGTCGCAGGAGTTGCCAGTCACCATTGAACTCGATGAGCATCCAGCACTGGATATTTCCCTCGGGGGTTCGCTGCTGAAACCTTCCCAAGGCAACAGGGGTTTGAAATCAGAGTTTTCTATCTCCTAGGTGAGCTGACGAGCCTCATCCACCCGAAGCGACTGGTGCTTAGGCAACAATAACCCGTCCCTTCTCCTGTCAGTAGAAACTATTCTGCCAGACAGTAGCTGAGCCACACGTGAAGGGTGGGAGCTGGACTTGTTTGTCAGAGGCTAGTTGAGGCGCACGCCATTGGGATCTTTTAAAATGTAATAGAGCTTTGACCAGTGACCAATCGGTGTTTGGAATTGATTAAAGGAAGTCAGGGGCAAGTGTCTGAACGGGCATAGTCAGAGTGGTAATCTTGAGGCTTCAGCTCTTTGATGCTTCAGAAAAGGGAGACCTCAGTCAGAGAAAGCAAAGGAAATAAAAGTTCAATTTTTTTCATTCTCTTCTTTATATCTGCTCAGCTAGGGCTGTAGAGATGCCAGGCGGGACAGTGAAATGCTCCCTTTCCAGATGTGGGAGGGCAGGGAAACCTCTTGTGTCCCTGACGACTACAACTGTGAGAAAAGCATCCAGCTGCAGATTCTAACAATCCGTGTTAAGCAGTTGGAGCTGGAACTGGATGAACTCTGGATCATTCGGGAGCCTGAGGGGGTGATAGATAGGACATACACCCGAGGTACAGGATACAGGAAACTGGGTGACAGTCAGGAAGGGGAAAGGTGTTAAGGAGACAATGCAGAATACCCCTGTGTCCAACCCCCTCAACAACCAGTAAATCACTTTGGATACCGTGGGGGGGGGGGGGGGAATGATCTAAGAGAAGAAAGTCACAGTGGACGAGTCTCTGGCACTAACTCTGCCTTTGTAACTTAGAAGGAAAGGTGGAGAAGAGGTTGCTGTGGTGATAGGAGATACTTTAGTTAGAGAAATGGATGGGAGGTTCTGAGGGCAAGAACAAAATTCCCAGCTGGTATGTTGCCTCCCAGGTGCCAGGGTCTGGAATATTTTGGATTGAGTTCTCAGCATTCTTAGGTGGGAGGACGAATGACCATCAGTCCTGGACCATGTATGTACCAATGACATGCATAGGACGAGTAATGAGGTTCTGCACAGGGATTTCAGTGAGTTAGGTGCTAAGTTAAAGGGCAGGACCACCAGGGTTGTGATCTCAGGATTGCTAGTCATGCCATACGCTGGTGAGGCCAGAACTAAGAAGATTATACAGTTAGTACTTGGCTAAGGAGTCGGTGTAGGAGGGAGGGCATAAGATTTTTGGATCATTTGGCTCTCTTCCAGGAAAGGTAGGAATTGTACAGAAAGGACAGTTTGCACCTGAGCTGGAGGGGACTAGTATCCTAGCGGGAAGGTTTGTTAATGCTGCACAGTGGGGTTTAAACTTCAGTTGCAGGGGAATGGGAAACAGTGCCAGAACAGTTAGTGGAGAGGCTGTGAAGGAAGATATTGATAATGCCTTAGACAAAGTGAGGAATCAAAAGGTTGATCATGGTGCGACTAGTATCCTGAGCTGCGTGTATTTCAATAAAAGAATTGTAGGAAAGGCGGATAATAGTGCTAAAGATGAGGTAGCTGGTTTACAAACAGAGGCAATGTGTAGTGAGGAGAGGCTGTTGATAGGGCAAAATTGCAGTCAACAGGGTGAGTTGCAATGTAAAAGGCAGACAAAATCAAAAAGGGTGAGTACAGGACTGAAGGTGATGTATTTGAATGTGCGTGGTGTATGGAATAAGGCACTGTAGATGAACTTGTACCACTGTTGCAGGTTGGCAGGCATCACTGAATCATGGCTGAAAGAAGATTATAACTAGGATCTTAACGTACAAGGATACACATTGTATTGGAAGGACAGGCAAGAAAGCAGAGGGGGTGGTGTTACTCTGTTGGTAAAAAATGAAATCAAATCATTGGAAAGAGGTGATGTTGGGTCAGAAGTAGGTGAATCATTGTGGATAGAGTTAAGGAACTGCAAGGGTAAAAAAGACCCTGATGGGAGTTGTATACAAACCCACAAACAGTAGTAAGAATGTGGCGTACAGATTTTACGGGAGATAGAAAATGCATGCCAATCAGGCAATATTACAATAGTCACTGGGGATTTCAATATGCAGGCAGATTAGGAAAATCAAGTTGGTGCTGATTACAGGAGTTTGAACCTCTAGAGTGCCTTTGAGAGATGGCTTTTTACAGCAGCTCATGGTTGACCCAGTAGGGGATCAGATATTCTGGATTGGGGGTTGTACAATAAACCAGAATTGATTAGAGAGCTTAAGGTAAAAGAATTCTTAGGGGAAAGTGATCATAATATGATCAAATTTACTCTGAAAGAGATGCTAAAGTTGGATGTATCAGAGACAGCTTCTCGGTAGAGATCGTAAACAGCACCAAATTTCTTGGTGTTCACCTGGCGGAGAATCTCACCTGGTCCCTCAACACCAGCTCCATAGCAAAGAAAGCCCAGCAGCGTCTCTACTTTCTGCAAAGGCTGAGGAAAGTCCATCTCCCATCCCCCATCCTCATCACATTCTACAGGGGTTATATCGAGAGCATCCTGAGCAGCTGCATCACTGCCCGGTTCGGAAATTGCACCATCTCGGATCGCAAGACCCTGCAGCGGATAGTGAGGTCAGCTGAGAAGATCATCGGGGTCTCTCTTCCTGCCATCACGGACATTTACACTACACGCTGCATCCGCAAAGGAAACAGCATTATGAAGGACCCCACACACCCCTCACACAATTTCTTCTCCCTTCTGCCGTCTGAGAAAAGGCACCGAAGCATTCGGGCTCTCACGACCAGACTATGTAACAGTTTCTTCCCTCAAGCTATCAGACTCCTCAATACCCAGAGCCTGGACTGACACCTTACTGCCCTATTGTCCTGTTTATTATTTATTGTAATGCCTGCACTGTTTTTGTGCACTTTATGCAGTCCTGTGTAGGTCTGTAGTCTAGTGTAGCTTTCTCTGTGTTGTTGTTTTTACATAGTTCAGTCTCATTTTTGTACTGTGTCATGTAACACCATGGTCCTGAAAGACGTTGTCTGATTTTTACTGTGCACTGTACCGGCAGTTATGGTCGAAATGACAATAAAAGTGATTTGACTTGACTTGAGTTGACTATTATAGTGGAGTAAAGGGAATTTCAGAGGCGTGAGAGAGGAGTTGATTGGAAAAGGACACTGGCAGGGATGACAGCAGAACTGCAATGGCTGGAATTACTGGAAACAATTCAGAAGGCACAAAATATAAATATACATCAAAGAGGAAGAAGTATTCTAAAGGAAAGATGACACAACTGTGGCTAGCAAGTCAAATTCAGCATAAAAGCCAAAGAGAGGCCATATAATAGAATAAAAATTAGTGCAAACTTAGAGGACTGGGAAGCTTTGAAAAGCCAACAAAAGACAACTAAAAAGTTATTAAGAAGATAAAGATGGAGTACGAAAGTCAGTCAGTAGGCAGCCTTTGATCCCAGGGGATCAGGGGTTTGCACCTCTTGTGTCCTCCAGGACACAAGCCTGGGCAAGAAGATTTGCCCATGCAGCAAGTTCCCCCTCTCCACGTCACAGATGTCATCCAAGGGAAGGGCAAGCGCTGGTACAACTTGACACCAGTATCAAGTACGAAAGTAAGCTAGCCGATAATATTAAAGAAGATACCCAGAAGTTTCTTCAGACACAAAGTGTAAAAGAGAAGTGAGAGTGAGTATTGGACTGCCGGGAAATTATGCTGGAGAGGTAGTAATGGGGGACAATGAAATGCCGGATGAACTGAATAAGTATTTTGCATCAGTCTTCACGGTGGAAGACTCAAGCAGTATGGTGGAAGTTCCAGGTGTCAGGGGCCATATAGTGTGTGAAGTTACCACAGCTCGAGAGCAGGTTCTTGAGAAGCTGAAAGGTCTGAAGGTAGTTAAGTCACCTGGACCAGATGGTGAACACCCCAGGGTTCTGAAAGAGGTGGCTGAAGAGCTCGTTAGTAATGATCTTTCAAAAATCACTAGATACTGGAATGGTTTTGGAAGACTGCAAATGTCACGCCACTCTTCAAGAAGGGAGAGATGCAGAAGAAAGGAAACTATAGGCCAATTAGTCTGACCTCAGTGGTTGAGAGGATAATAGAGTCATTTATTAAGGATGAGGCCTGAGGATACTTGGAGGCACATGGTAAAATAGGCCATAGTCAGCATGGTTTCCATTGTTGCAAAGTTGGCAGATGATATGAAGAGAAGGTATGGAGGAGCAGGTAGTTTGGAGAAAGTACAGAGGCTACAGAAGGACAGATTAGGAGAATGCACAAGGAAATGGCAGATGAACACAGTGTTGGGAAGAGTATGGTCATGCACTTTGGTAGAAGCAGGTTGAGTCTGGTGAGGAAGGCAAATGCAATGGTAGCATTCATTTCAAGAGGACTAGAATATAAAAGCAAGGATGTAATGCTGAGACTTTATGATGCACTGGTGAGGCCTTACTTGGAGTATTGTGAGCAGGTTTGGGCCCTTTACCTTAGAAAGGATGTGCTGAAACTGGAGAGTGTTCGAAGGAGATTCACAAAAATGATTCCAGGATTGCATGGCTTGTCATACAAAGGGCGATTGTTGGCTCTGGGCCCATACTCATTGAAATCTATCGAATGATGAAAGGCTTTGATATAGTGGATGTGGAGAGAATGTTTCCTATGGTGGGAGAATCTAAGACAAGAGGACACAGCCTCAGAATAGAGGGGTGTTCTTTTAGAATGGAGATGGGGAGGAATTTCTTTATCCAGAGAGTGGTGAATCTATGGAATTCTTTGCCACGGGCAGCTGTGGAGGTCAAGAATTTATATATATTTATGGTAGAGTTTGATAGATTCTTGACTGGTCAGGGCATGAAGGGATACGGGGAGAGAGAAGGAATAGTGGGTCAGCCATGGCGAAATGGCAGAGCAGGCACAAAGGCCCAAATGGCCTAATTCTCCTTCTGTATCTTATGTCTTATGGAATGTGATAGGAGTGGTGGAGGGACACCAGAGGGAGATGAGTGGTGGGTAAGGAGACGTGAAAGTGTTAGAGGGCAGCCAGAGTATGGAATGGAAAAGAAGAGAAGCAGAGAGGAAAGAAATTGCCGTAAATTGGAGAAATCGATGTTCATGCCATCAGATTGGAGGCTACCCAGACGGAACGTGAGGTGCCTCCCCACCTCCAACCTGAGAGCAGCCTCATTGTGGATGGACAGGAGGCTATGGACTGACATGATGGAATGGGAACGGAGAGCGGAATTAAAATGGTCGGCCACAGGAAATCCTCCCTGTGGTGGATGCACCAAAGGTGCCCGATAAAGCGGTCCTCCCAATCGTTGGGTCTCACCAGTTCATTAAACTGTCCCACTACCTTCAGTGATCTGTAAGTGTACAAAAAAAAAAGTCCTTTAGTCCCTCCACTCACAACCAGCCTATCTATATCCCTAAGCTCTTATCCACACTGTCAAACACAGGGCCAGTGGTGGCTATGTTTTAAAAATAAAAACAGCTCATTTTCTGTACTGCACCCTGGACAACCTGGTGTTCAGAAAGATGCTGTTTACAAGAAACAACACTTAATCAAGGGAAAAGCAGTCGAGTTTGTCCTGGACCACTTAACCCTCGGCAACCTCCAGCAATCGGTTCCATTATTTAAGCGTTGAGAGTGGAAAATGCTGGAAATGCACAGCAGGCCCGTAAGAAACAGATTACCATTCAGACTAGAATCCAGCAGCAGAAATAATGTCTCAAGCAAATAACACGTCCATCAAAGGTTGTAAATGACTAGCACATATAGTGAAATATTAACTTGTACTTACTTTTGCTTTCAAGGGCTGACACGTCTGCTGTGCCACTCAAATTTTTTTAAGCATTTACATGTCCCTGGCACACATCTTTAAAAATTTGTATCAGAAATACAACATGCTGATTTTTCATTATTGAAGAAACTAACTGATACCTCACTCAGCACTTATAATACAGTCCTAGGTACAACGGAACTCAAGGAATTGGCGCTAAAATACATGCTAAAATTTATGTATTTATGCAAATTTTATTCCATCTCCATACTTAATCATCATAAATAATATTAACAGTACTAATGAATAAGCAATAACTATCAAGGTCTCTTCATATCATGTTCCTGATACTTATTGCTTATTTATTATTATTATTATTATTTATTTTTTCTTTTGTATTTGCACGGTTTGTTGTCTTTTGAACATTGGTTGTTTGTCCATCCTTATGGTGGGATCTTTCCTTCATTCTATTATGGTTCTTAGGTTTACTGTGTATCCCCACAAGAAAACAAATCTCAGGGTTGTAACTGGTGAGATATGTATACGTACTTTGAAAATAAATTTACATTGAACATTTAAGCTTTTAACTTTGAACATCTATCTTTATTTTTTTACACAATTCTTTATTGAATGCAGTTGAATTTTGTTGCATGTTGCACCCTGACCACCAACACACCACAGCAAATTCTTAACTCATCAAAGTCAAAGTAAATTCATTATCGATGTATGTACTTACTCAGTGGCCGCTTTATTCAGTACATCCATACACCTGCTCATTCATATAAATAGCTAATCAGCCACTGGTGTGGCAATGACTAAAAGCATGCAGACACGGTCAGGCCACACATCAGAATGGGGATGAAATGTGATCTAAGTGACTTTGACTGTGGAATGATTGGTGTCAGACAGGGTGACCTGAGTATTTTAGAAACTGCTGATCCCCTGGGATTTAATGCACAACAGTCTCTAGAATTTTCAGAGAATGGTGAGAAAAAGCAAATTCACTTTCTTGAATTGAATTGAATGATCTTTATTGTCATTATACATAGGTACAGTGAAACTCTTTGTCTTCTGTTTTGTTTTACTCTGTTTTCTTGCAGGCATTCACATTTGATAGAAAGAAACAGAATAGAATCAATAATATACTGATTGATAGTCTGTCACGAAGGATGATGGCCAGCCCGTCACCTGCTCAAGATCCTGTTGAGCCCATGCTGGTCGGCTGCACTAGACTCTCTGCTGATGAGAGGTCCTAGCGTCGGAGTAAAGGTTGCTGCTTTTACTGCAGGGAAGTGGGCCGAATGTCCCAGGCTGTAACTATCGGGAAAACTGCTAAGGCCATCCAGTGTCGCGAGGACTGTGATTGTAACAGCCACTACTCCCAAACCTTCAGATTCTGGTTCCATGCTGAAGGTGGAGTTCACGTGGAGTAAGATCTTGAAGCAGGTGAAGGCTTTTGTGGACTCGGGGGCAGCTGGTCATTTTCTGGATTTAGGAATGGCCCATCCATCAGCTGGAATTACTGCTGAGAGAGTTGAGACAGACTTTGCCCACAACTGGTGGCCACCCACTAGGTTCCGGGCTGATCCAGCAACAGGCTGTGGTTTGTGTTGAGGATGAGGACAGGGGATCACGTGGAAGACATTAGTTTCTACATTGTTGACTCTGCACTCACACCCCTGATCCTCGGGTACCCGTGGCTCTCCTAGCATAACCCATCTGTGGTCTGGAGGGAGGGGAGAATCATTGCTTGGTCTGCTCAATGCAAGAGGGTTTGCTTGTGGTGCGGTGTTCCGACCTCCAGACTCTCCCAAGACCAATGACCAACAAGAGGGCAGCCTTCAGTGAGAGGTAACCCGAGGCTTTCTGGGGACCTAGTTCTGCCCTCAAATGGAGGCAAGCCAGATCTGGCCAATGGAACTGTGCCTATCCCGTCACTGTCTAATTGGGTCCGCAGGGGAACTAGAGAGAAGGAATCTCTTGCTTAGGGAAGACCACGGAGATGCCCGAGCGGTCTAGAACATTTGCAGCTGAGCCTAAGGAATCCAGCTGCCAGGTCTCAAGGAAAGGAAAGACCACTATATGCAAATCCTTGAAGCCTATTCTCAGGGGGTAAGGACCTGACAGGAAGAGGGCAGAGCTTAGTTATGATGGCCCTAAACGGCGACTCCTTTGCTTGCATCTTCGGAAACAGCTCTATTTCCATCTTTAATATCTCTATTTTTCCCTTTCAGGGTTTCGTTTTTTTTTTGAAGACCTTGACTTGGAGTTATGCACTGACTTTGGTTCTTTGCAGGAATGGGACCCGCTCTTTGGGTTTCACGACCGGCCGTTATCCGACATGCCAAGGATACGGCCTAAGAGCTTGGCTGGCTTTTGGAGGGCCGGGATCCCACGGCTCTGGAGACTGGCGGGTCGAAGGCAGGAGATTGGTGTGCCAGGGGAGTCGGAAGACCTCTGGCTGTGTGCCCAGAGACCCGAGATCTTTGGGCACAGAACTCGGCGAAAACGACGCAATGGACTTCTAACATCGCAAACCAGCGAGTTGTTTGTTATGTCTCCCCTCTCGCTGTGAAACAGAAATATCTCTTTTTCCCTTATTAGGGGGAGAGAGAGAGCCTAAGGTATGTCGAATACCGGGTGAACGAGTAGTCTTCGGGGTACTGCAAGTCCGTGTCTTTGCAGTTGCTTTGCCGCACGCTTGAGTGCTCGGTGGTGGGTGGCAATCCTTTCTTTTGCTAGTTGGGGGAGGGGAGATCTTTGCTTTGCTGCCACTTACACATGGGAGGGGGGAGCTGGGGGGAACTTTGGCGTTCTAACATTTAACTGTCATTCATTCTTTGGGGGTATGCCTCTGTGTTTGTGGACAGTTGCGAGGAAAAAGATGCATATTGTATACATTTCTCTGACATTAAATGTACCTTTGAAACCATCTCTAATCCCTGGCTGCTGTCGTCTGAGGGTACAGACGGAGATTTGGACTCTGACTTGGCCACTGTTTCTGCGAATGAGTTTTGTGAACCGAGGAAAGGGGGTCTGTTGAATCACCCTGTCCCCTAAGAAGCCTCAGGAGGCGTCCCTGAAGGAAGGTCTGGAGGAGACTGCAACATCTAAACTGGTCAAAATCCTTTCCGTCTAGAAGGGCTTGGAGGAAGTCTTCAACAAAGGAAAGACCTCGACTCTTCCACCACACCAACCCTATGACTGCGCTGTAGACCTACTGCCTGGTACCTGTCCTCTGTGGGACTGATTGTACATGCTCATGGGCCCAGGGAAAAGCTCAAAGGAAGATTACATAAAGGAGGCTCTTGCCATGGGCTTCATTTGGCCTTTTTCCTCACCAGCCGGCATAGGCTTCTTCTTCGTATATAAAGGTAGATTGAAACCTGCGACTATGCATTGAATATATGCATTAAACCACATAACAGCCAAAAGTCGCTGCCCCCTTCCACTCATGATTATGAACTTTGAGATGCTCCAAGGGACAAGAGTATTCATGAAGTTAGACCTGCGGGGTGGATACAGTCTGGTCCATATAAAGGAGAGCGATGAGCAGGAAACTGCATTCAATGCACAGGGTGCTACGAGTACCTCGGTATGCCCTTTGGTCTTCTGAATGCTCCAGCAGTCTTTCAAGCCTTTATAAACAGTGTGGTCTGGGAGACTCACCATAAGTATACCTTCATGTACTTGAATGATATCCTAATCTTCTGGAAGTCCATGGAGGAGCATATCACTCATGTCAGAGACATCTCAACGAGGCTTCCAGACCACGGACTGCATGTTAAGCGGGAGAAATCCGAATTTCACACAACGATCACTTCATTTTTGGGTTCCATCGTCTCCAATGGCAATCTCAAGATGGACCCTAACAAAGCCCCAGGCGGTCAGAGACTGGCCACAACCAGCCGGTGTCAAACAAGTCCAACAATTCCTGGGGCTTGCAAACTTTTACCAGAAGTTCATCGGGAACTTCAGCTCAGTGGCAGCTCCACTGACGGTACAAACTAAGAAATCCAAGGGCCCTTTTGTCTGGGTGACTAGAGCGGAGGCTGCATTAGCAGAGCTTAAACAATGGTTCACATCAGCTCCCGCCTTGATTCACTCCAAACCCCGACCTTCCCTTCATCATGGAGGTGGAGTGGGTGCAGTGCCGTCTCAACGATCACCTTCGGACAGTAAACTACACCAATGTGCATTCTTCTCCAGGCAGCTACCCCTGGCATGGAGAGACAATGACATCGGGAATTGGGAGCTTCTTGCAGTTAATTTAGACAGACAGACATACTTTATTGATCCCGAGGGAAATTGGGTTTCGTTACAGCCGCACCAACCAAGAACAGTGAAGAAATATAGCAATATAAAACCATAAATAATAATAAGTTAATCATGCCAAGTGGAAATAAGTCCAGGACCAGCCTATTGGCTCAGGGTGTCTGACACTCCGAGGGAGGAGTTGTAAAGTTTGATGGCCACAGGTAGGAATGACTTCCTATGACGCTCAGTGTTACATCTCGGTGGAATGAGTCTCTGGCTGAATGTACTCCTGTGCCTAACCAGTACATTGTGGAGTGGATGGGAGTCATTGTCCAAGATGGCATGCAACTTGGACAGCATCCTCTTTTCAGACACCACCGTCAGAGAGTCCAGTTCCACCCCCACAACATCACTGGCCTTACGAATGAGTTTGTTGATTCTGTTGATGTCTGCTACCCTCAGCCTGCTGCCCCAGCACACAACAGCAAACATGATAGCACTGGCCACCACAGCCTCGTAGAACATCCTCAGCATCGTTTGGCAGATGTTAAAGGACCTCAGTCTCCTCAGGAAATAGAGACGGCTCTGACCCTTCTTGTAGACAGCCTCAGTGTTCTTTGACCAATCCAGTTTATTGCCCATTCATATCCCCAGGTATTTGTAATCCTCCACTATGTCCACACTGACCCCTTGGATGGAAACAGGGGTCACTGGTGCCTTAGGCCTCCTCAGGTCCACCACCAGCTCCTTAGTCTTTTTCACATTAAGCTGCAGATAATTCTGGTCGCACCATGTTTAGCTTTGGAGGAATGGCATCACTGGCTGGTGGGGGGGGGGGGGGGTGCAGGTACCCTGTTGTAGTTTGGACAGAACACAAGAACCTGGCTTATATTCAGGAGGCCAAAAGACTGAATTCCAGACAGGCCAGGTGGTCTTTGTTCTTTAAGCACATTACTTCACCCTGACCTATTGACCAGGGTCAAAAATACAGAATCCAGATGCCCTGTCCTGTTAGTCTGACAAACTGGAACAAGAGGAGGAGCCTACCACCATTTTGTCCCAAGACAGGGTGGTAACGCCGATTCATTGGGGAATCAGCATTCTTATTTGCAAGGCCCAAGCACAAGGGGAGATTCCTAATACTCCAATGGGGATGCACCAGCTCTAACTCTCTAGCATGAATAGCTGGCACGGCTCTTTAAGGGTTCAGGGCCGTCCTGCTTATTCAAGTTTGTTGTCATTTAACTATATACATGGATATAACGTATATAACCATATAATGTATATAAAAATGAGACATATCCTCAAACCAGTGTGGAAAGCACAGTCGTACACATTACCCATATAACATACAATAACTTATGAAGGTAAGTTTAAAATCTATAGATGAATCATACATAAATAACAAATTAAAGTGCATTAATATTAAATATTGTAAGGCACGGAACATATTAACAAGTGACACTTCCAATATGATGCAGCAGGGAGTTCAGAAGCCTAATGGCCTGAGGGAAGAAACTGTTTTTCATTCTTGGTTTTATGCATCGTAGTCTCCAGTCTAATGGTAGAAAGTCAAAAGGGATGCTGGACGGATGGGTGGGGTCCTTAATAATACTTATGCAGTACTCCTGATAAATGTCCTCGATGGATGGTAGGGAGGTGATGCACCATCAGTAACTCTCGGAGACAGGAAGTGAACGACAGGCTTTGATTAACAGCAAAAGGGAGCACGACATCCTGGAGACTGAGAGAGGATCAGTGCCTCAATCACCTTTATACAGGGGTCTGTGGGAGGAGCCGCAGGAGCAGTCAGCAGAGAGGCGTGTCCAGACAGGTATACACAGTTTACCACAGGAGGCCCCTGGGATCTTCTCAGCTGTTATCACAGTCCTTCCTAGAGACTTCTGGTCTGAAGCTCCACTGCTCCCACGCCAGATGGAGGTGCAACTTCTCAGGATGCTTTCACGCTCTCAATGGTGTTCCTGTAAAACACAGTTAAGATGGGGAGAGAAAGCCTTGCTTGCTTCAATCTTCCTAGCAAGTGGAGATGCTGCTGTGCCTTCTTGCTCACGGAGGTGATATTAAGGTACCAGGTGAGGTCTTCTGTGATGTGAACTCCCAGGAACTTGGTGCACTTAACTCTCTACACGAAGGAGCCGTGTATTCGCAGAGGGAATATGTATTCGTTCATCTGCACCTTCCTGAAGTCCACAATGATTTCCTTTTTACCTTCTTCATGTTCAGGCTTAGGTTTCATGTTGGCAGTCATGTTTTGGGAGCCAAGAAATGAGTATTTAAAGAGCAGCTGAATGGATCTTTGGTGCTCATTCATAAGCCCTACTAGTGATATCATACAGCATTTGTTTTGTGCTGAGTTCTCGATCCAGCTTGATATACCATCTCTATCCTATCCTCAGATACTCCAGCATTTGGTTCCAATCCACCCTTGTCAAGGACTCTCATCACAAGATCAATATAACCCTTCCCTCCCACATAGACTTCCACTTTTCTATCATCCATGTGCCTATCTAAATGTCCCGAATGTATCTGCCTCTACCACCACCCCTGGCAGCACGTTCCGTGCACCCACCACTCTGTGTAAAAAAAAACTGCCTCCAATCAACTTAAAATGACGACTCCTCTTATTAGTCATTTCCATCCTGGGAAAAAGTCTCTGTCTGTCTACTTGATTTGTGCATCTTGCCTTCTACAGTTCTATCAAGTCTCCTCTCGTCCTCCTGCGCTCCAAAGAGAAAAGCTCTAGCTCACTCAACATTCCCTCATAAGACGTGCAACATCCCGGTATATTTCCTCTACACCCTCCACATCCTTTCTATAGTGAGGTGACTATAGAATAGAATAATAATATAGTGAACACAATATTCCAAAATAGCCTAACCAGGGTTTTATACAGCTGTAATATTACCTCATGGCCCTTGAACTCAGTCCCCTGACTAATGAAGGGCAGCACACCAATTGCCTTCTTAACCTTATCAACCTGTGTGGCAACTTGAGGGATGTGAATAGTCCATCTAGCTCTGTTCTCTCACCTTTCCCTACACTATCCCTGATTTTTTTTTCCTTTCAGATACTAATCTAGCTCCCTTTTGAACACTGCAGTTGAATCTGTTCCCCTGACGATGCATTCAAACCCAACCACTGGCTGTGTAAGAAAAACCTCCTTCGTGTCACTTCTGAACAAGTTTCCCGCAACAACTTCCAGGTTCTTCACGTCAACGAACATCCGAGTCCTTGATAAATCAAATTAATTTAGCTCTCTGCAGATCTCTGCTCCGGTTCTGTACTTTCAAGGTCTTTGATTTTTCTTTAGGAATAAGAATGTTCTTCTGTGCCGATATTGCGAAATGCGGGCAATGTGGAATCCTTTTATTTCTGCGCTTTGAGCATTTGTCTCTTGAAGGCATGTGGGCTCTTTGTATTCCATCTCCTTTCTCCTCCCATGCTGTGCCTCATTGATTTTCTCAACCAAGACATTTTACATTGTCTGTTCATTTTAGCAATGTTCTTGCCCTAGATGACATGTCAGACAAATGGTGTAACAATTACTTATTATGTGCTAGGTACTATTATACAGTTGAGCTTTTAATTGAAAGGTTTTTTTTCCCCTCCCTTTCAAAGGTCCCTTCTGTTGTAACTGCAGTATTGAAACAAAACACAACTTGGACTCTCTCCTACACTGGGTGCAAGAATCATCAAAAACAGTCATGCTCTTCAGACGGGACAATTCTATCTTGAATAGTCCTGGGAAGATTTTGGCCAATTTTGTTGACAGTTATTATAACATCAATAAATTCCGTAAGGAAAAAGTTAAATGTGATTCCTCCTTGGTATATGCTAAATAAAATGGAAGACTGTAAGACAAATTGCTTTTAGCTTGGAGTGGGATGGTTTTGGAATGTACAAGAGAGCTAGTCCACAGCGATATTTTGAGAAAGTTAAGGGAATATGAATCTGGAGCCTTAACAGTGGAAAACTGTGAAAAACGTGTTTTTCTTGGGAAGTTGAGGCTGTTGTGCAGGTGTGGGTACCAAATGCATGGAGGAGTGCCGGTGTAAGGGGCTTTGAAGGGTATGAAAAGGGGTACCTTTTGTGTGCAGTGGGGAACAGCATTTTGTTTTAGGCTGGGCCATGGCTGGCGCTGAGATAGGAAACAGTACATCGAGAGAATCATAGCATGTTGAGTCAAGAGTCAGAGTTAGAGCTGGAGAGAGAGAGACTAGCTGTGTGTGATTTTGTCAGACCAGTGGCCTCTTCCTGATCGGCTTGCTTAGTGGATGATAAGTACTATTTTGATTTCTCTACTGCCTCTACTTACTTCTGTATTGAATTGTTCTTGCTTTTGTATTACATTTGTGTGAGTTCTATTGAAGGGTTTTCTTGTGGCCTTGAACACGTTTGTCGTCCCCGTTTGCTTGTGAATACTTACGCGAATACCCCCATTCTGAGCCAGGAAAGAACACATAACAAATTTTAAGATACTTTTTCTTTACAAGCTCTTAAGTTTGTAAATGGATGTTGGCAGAAGGATGTTAGAAAGTTGGAGGGTTATATAGGAGGGAAGGATTGGATTGATCCTAGGGGTTAGCACTACACTGTGGGCCAAAGGGCCTGAAATGTGATGTGGTGTTCTGTGTCCTATGCTCTATGTTATTAGGTTCCTTAGTTCAAAGTTCAAAGTAAATTTATTATTGAAGAACACATATGTGACTCTGTGCAACTTTGAGATTCATTTTCTTGCATAAATGAATAAATTTATGAAAAACTATACATAAACAAGTACTGACAAACAACCAATGTGCAAAGGAAGACAAAATGTGGAAATAAAAAAATAATTATACTGAGAACACGAGTTGTAGAGTCTTTGGAAGTGAGTCTGTAGGTTGTGGAATCAGTTCAGAGTTGTAATGTGAGAAATTGTTCTCTCTGTTTTAGGAGTCTCATGGCTAAGGAGTAATAGCTGTTCCTAAACCTGGTGGTGTGGGACCTAAGGCTTCTGTACCTCCTGCCCGATGGTAGTAGTGAGAGGAGAGCCTGGATGATGGATTTCCTTGAAGATGGGTACAGTTTTTTTGTGGAAGCGCTCCTTGTAAATGTGAGTAATGGTAAGGAAGGTTTTCCCTGTGATGGACGGGGCTGATTCCTCCACCTTCTGTAGTATTCTCCATTCCTAGGCATTGGTGTTTCCATACCCAGGTACTCTCCACTGAGCATCACACTTCTGTCTCTGCTCCACTGTCTGGACTCAAGAAGCAAGTTTGCTACCACCACCATAGGTTTTGACCAGTAATTGCCCCCTTCCCCTCTCTGTAACTTTAAATTATGCCCGACAATAGAATGTTGTTGATGACCATTGTGAAAAATGAAATGGAAAATTGTTAAAAATTATATTATCCAGACACTTTATTGAGCATCACTGTGTGCTGGACAATGTGAAGATTAAGGAAGAAGTGTTAGATCTTCTTGAAAACATCAAGATTTATAAGTCCCCAGGGCCAGATGTGATATACCCCAGGTTGCTGTGGGAAGTGAGAGAAGAGATCGCTGGAGCAGTAGCTATGATCTTTGAATCCTCTTTGGCTGCAGGGGAAGTGCCGGAGGATTGGAAAATGGCAAATGTAGTTCCCTTGTTTAAAAAAGGTAATAGGGAGAATCCTGGGAACTATAGGCCGGTGAGTCTTATGTCGGTGGTCTGCAAACTATTGGAAAGGATTCTTAAGAATAGGATCTACGAGCATTTGGAGAATTCTACTCAAGGATAGTCAACATGGCTTTGTGAATGGAAGGTCGTGCCTCATGAGCCTAATTGAGTTTTTTTGAAAAGGTAACAAAAGAAATTGATGAGGGTCGGGCGGTAGATGTGGTCTACATGTCCTTACCTGAGAAATTACCTAGGGTTACCCATGGCCCTCTATTTTTCTGAGCTCCATACATCTGTCCAGGAGTCTCTTGAAAGACCCTATTGTATTCGCCTCCACCACTGTCACCAGTAGCCCATTCCACACACTCACCACTCTCTGCTTAAAAAACTTACCCCTGATATCTCCTCTGTACCTGCTTCCAAGCACCTTAAAACTGTGCCCTCTCGTGCTAGCCATTTCAGCCCTGGGAATGATCATGGCCCAATCTCCTGCCTTCTCCCTATATCTCTTCATGCCCTGCCTAACCAAGAATCTATCAACCTCTGCCTTAAATATACCCAGTGACTTGGCCTCTACAGCTGCCTGTGGCAATGAATTCCACAAGTTTACCCCCTCTGGCTAAAGAAATTGCTCCATATTTCAATTTAAAAGAACACCCCCCTATTCTGAGGCTGCATCCTCTGGTCTTAGACTCCTCACCCCCACCATCGGAAACATTCTCTCCTCATCCATTCTTTGGAGGCCTTTCAACATTCAATAAGTTTCAATTAGATCCCTCCTCATTCTTCTGATTTCCAGTGAGTACAAGCCCAGAGCCATCAAACACTTGTATTATGACAGGCCTTTCAATCCCAGAATCATTTTTGTGAACTTCCTTTGAACCCTCTCCAATGTCAGCACATTCTTTCTTAGATAAGGGCCTAGAACTGCTCACAATTCTCCAAGCGAGGCCTCACCAGTGCCTCATAAAGCCTCAACGTTACATAATGCTATCATCGCATTTGCCTTCCTCACCATCGACCCGACGTGCAAATTGACCTTCAGAGAATCCTGCCTGACAACAGAACGCTAATGACAACCATTGCAAAAATTTTTTTTTAAAAATTCATAAAAATTCTATCGTCCAGCCACTTTATTGAGTGTTCACACTCCTCAGTGCCTGATATGGTGGAGGATGCTGTGGGAAATGCACAAAAGAGGAAATATTAAAAAGGAAGAAACAGTGAATTACACAGCTGTCTGCCACTGGTGATGTGAAATACTCATTAGTTCGTAAACAAGACTATTTCATTGTCTTTTTACACAGCAATTTGTTTGTCAATCTCATCTATTCAGAATCAGCCAACCGTTCACCATGATCTATTTGGACTGATTTAGTCATGACTGCCATTGAAACTCAGTTAAATTCTGAAAGCAGGGAATGGTTTTGAGACAGGGAATAGACACTAATATTGTTTCAGCTCCATGCTCATCGTCCCAGATTCAGATTCATTTACACCCAGTGGCCGCTTTATTAGGTAAACCTGCACACCTGCTCATTAATGCAAATATTTAATCAGTCAGTCTTGCGGCAACAAATGATAGCTTGAAAGCATGCAGACATGGTCAAAAGGTTCAGTCGCTGTTCAGAACAAACATCATAATGGGGAAGAAATGTGATCTAAGAGACCTTGACCATGCAACAATTGTTGGTGCCAGATGGGGTGAGCGGAGTATCTCAGACACTGCTGATCTCCATGGATAATAATCTCTAGAGTTTACAGAGAATGGTGTGAAAAACAAACAACATCTGGTGAGCAGATCAGTGAACAAAAATGCCTTGTCAACGATGAAGTTCAGAGGAGAATGGTTCAAGCTGATAGGAAGGTGACAGGAACTCAAATAACCACACATTACAACAAACATGAGGAAATCTGCAGATGCTCGAAATTCGAGCAACACACACAAAATGCTGGTGGAACACAGCAGGCCAGGCAGCATCTATAGGAAGAAGTACAGTCGACGTTTCGGGCCGAGACCCTTCATCAGGTCCTGACGAAGGGTCTCGGCCCGAAATTTCAACAGCGCTTCTTCAACCTTCTTCAACCTCCCTTGTAACTTCCTCAAATAACTCCATAAGATTGATTAGACACATCTTACCACTCAAAGCCATGTTGCCTGTGCTTAATCAGTTCCTGTCTATCCCAATACTTATATACCCTGTCCCTTATAATGACTTCCAATGACTTCCCCAGTACTGATGTCAGGCTCATTAGCCTATCATTTTCTGGCTTATTCTTAGAACCTTTCTAAATGGAAAAACTTTCGCAATTCTCCAATCCTCTGGCACCTCACCCATGGCTAAGGATGTTTTCAATATCTCTGCTAGGGCCCCTACAATTTTTGCACTAGACTCCCATAGTGCCCAAGGGAACACGTTGTCAGGCCCTGGGGATTTATTCACCCTAATTTGCTTCAAGAAAGGAAGCACTTGCTCCTCTGTAATGTGCAAAGGGTTCATGACTTTATTGCTGCTTTGCCTCACTTCTATAGGCTCTGTGTCCATCTCCCGAGTCAATACAGATATAAAAAAAAACATTTAAGATATTCCCCATCACGTTCAGCTCCACTCATAGATTACCACGCTCAGCTTCCAGGGGATCAATGCTGTCCCTTGCTCTTAGTATATCTGTAGAAGCCCTTAGGATTTTCTTTCATCTTGTCTGTTAGAGCAACCTCGTCTTCTTTGAGCTCTCCTGATTTCCCTCATAAGAGTTCTCTTGTATTTCTTATCCACCTCCAGGACCTCATTTGTTCCCACCTGCTTATACCTGCAGTGCATCTCCTTTTTCTTAACCAAGGCCTCAATATCTCTCAAGAACCAAGGTTCCATAAACCTGCTATCCTTGCCAGACAGAAACATACAAACTCTGCTCTCAAATTTTAACTTTTGAAGGCCTCCCACTTACCAAGTCCACCGTTGCCAGAAAACAACCTGTCCCAGTCCACACTTGCTAGATCCCTTCTGATATCATCAAAACTGGCCTCTCTCCAGTTCGGAATTTTGACTCGAGGACCAGCCCTATCCTTTTCCATAATTACCTTGAAACTAATTGCATTATGATCACTCAATACAGAGTGTTCTCCTACACAATCTTTTGCCCTGTCTCATTCCCTAGCTAGTATTGCATCGTCTTTAATTGGGACCTCTATGTACTGATTAAAGAAACTTTCCTGAATGTGTCTGAAATGCTCTTTGCCATCCAGTTCCTTTTATGGTATAGGAGTCCCAGTCAATATGTGGAAAGCTAAAATCACTTATTATAGCCACCTTATGTTTCTTGTAACAGTCTGCGACCTCTGTACAAATTTATTCCTCTAAGTCCTGTGGACTGATGGATGGTCTATAAGATAATCCCAGTGACCTGGTCATACCTTCCTTATTCCTCAGTTCTAGCCATAAAGCCTCAGTAGATGAGCTCTCCAGTCTGTCCTGTCTGAGCACTGTCAGGGAAGATGTCATGGCTACTAGTGCCACCCCTTCCCCTCTAATCCTTCTTGTTCTATCACACTAAAGCAACTAACCCCGCAACACTGAGCTGCCAATCCTTCCCCTCCTGCAACCAAGTCTCACTAATGGCTACAATGTCACAATTCCCCATGCTGATCCATGGCCTGCGTTCATCCGCTTTCCCTGGAACAGTCCTTGCACTGAAATATACGCAGCTCAGAGCACTGGACCCACCATGCTCAATCTTTTCATTCCTAACTTTGTATGTAGGTTTAGCAGCATCTTCCTCCTCAACCACTCCACTATGTGTTTTGGCACTCTGGTTTGCATCCCCCTGTAAATCTAGTTTAACTGTGCAGCACTAATAAACCCTCTCACTAGGAAAATAGTCCCCCTCCAGTTCCGATGCAAACCATCCCTTCCGTACAAGTCTCACCTTCCTTGGAAGAGACCCCATGATCCAAAACTCTGACACTCTCCCTCCTACATCATCTCATTAGCCCAGTTTTAAACTATACAATCTT
The DNA here is from genome assembly GCF_048418815.1 of Hemitrygon akajei. Taxonomy (NCBI): domain Eukaryota; kingdom Metazoa; phylum Chordata; class Chondrichthyes; order Myliobatiformes; family Dasyatidae; genus Hemitrygon; species Hemitrygon akajei. Next base: position 7,364,629 of record NC_133142.1, read on the forward strand.
CCTATTTCTTGCCTCACTAGCACATGGCATGGATAGCAATCCTGAGACCAGAACCTTGGAGGTCCTGTCCTTTAGCTTAGCACCTAACTCCCTGAACTAACTTTGCCAGACCTTGTCCCCCCTCCTATCCATGACATTGGTACCAACATGGACCAGGACCTCTGTCTGCTCACTATCTCACTTAAGAATGCTGTGGATTCGACCCGAGATGTCCCAGATTGTTGTGTATTTGATATTTCAGTAATATTTGAGTTATACTATAGATGAGCATTCTTTGTTGCTTACATAATTCTTTATGGGTTATATGTAAAAGTATGTGAATGGTGTATGTCATTACGCCACCACATCATATGTGCGCTCATCACGTAAAGTAAAACAGAACAAAGTCCTAACGTATGCGTGGAATGGGCTGCCGGGTGTGTGGAATGGGCTGCCAGCAACGGTGGTGGGGGCAGATACGATAGGGCCTTTTAAGATACTCCTGGATAGGTACATGGAACTTAGTAAAATAGAAAAATAGGTCATTTCTAAGGTAAGGTCATGTTGGGCCGAAGGGCCTGTGTTGTGCTGTGGGTTTTCTGTTTCTATGTTTCTATCTCCCAGCTCTGTGTTTTTCTTTCAATAAGTTTTATGTTTTGGAATTACAAAACACAACACTCACCCTGGTACCCAGGTGGCAACCGACCATCCAGGAATCTCATTCTCATCCACAGATCTTGCTTTCCTTTTTCCCTAACACTACAGCTTGCCTCTTCTCCCCCTTCCCCTCTGATCACCAAGGCTTCCCCCTGCTAGGTAATCTCCCAACCCACCAAACGGTACCCAAAGTGGCGTGCCTGTTGTTGAGGGGGAAGGCCACAGGGGTATTCTGCACTGGCTGCCTATTGTACTTTGCTCCTCCTGACAGTCACCCGGTTACCTGTGTCCTACACCTTGGGTGTAACTACCTCCTTATGTCCTGTCTATCAACCTGTCAGCCTCCTGAATGATCCTAACTAGATTAGATGGGCTGAAAGGTCTTTGCTGCACTGTAGTGCTCTGTGGTTCTATGCCACTTGCACTTTCATTATAGCTCTGCAGTGTTTTTTTTCTCTTTTTCAAGTATAAATCCAATCCCTAGCTGACAGGCAGTATTGAATCTGCTTCTGCAACCCTTTCAAGTAGTACATGTCAGATAGAAACAGCTCACTGTGTTAAAACAGTTCATCTCTCACTCTGGTCCTTTGCCAATTATCTAGCAGCCTCTGGCTACTACCCTCATCTTCAGTGAGAAACAATTCTCATCCTCCTTCCGCCATCCCTTCGCGATTCTGCACACCGCTATGGCATCAATCGCTACAAATTCTCTTCTTTGGCAAAATATACTGCACTTACTCAACTAGGCTGCCTTGACGGTACCTTTACCAGGACAACAGCTGATCAGGGAAATGGCTCGACACCACCTTCACAAAGACAGTTAGAGATGGGCTATCAATGTTAGCCCATCCTCAAAGTGAACGGCACAAAGTTCCCAGTCTTGTCACATTATCACTACTCTTCAGGGATTGTCTGCCTAGCGTCAGTGGTCGCATAACCAGGACTTGTGCACCGGCTGTTCATTCAACCATCCACCACCTGCTCCCATGGCTTCACGTGACCCTGATCGGGGGCTAAGCTGGTGCTACACCTTGCCCAAGGGTGAGCTGCAGGCTAGCGAAGGGAAGGAGTGCCTTACACCTCCTCTGGTAGGGACATATCTCCACTCTGCCACCCTAAACTGAATACAGAGTCAAGGAGCCATAGAAAATTACAACCCAGAAATAGGCCCTTCTGCCCATTTAGTCCATACAACCCCATTTAAACTGCCTGTTTCCATTAATCTACACCAGGACCATAGTCCTCCATACCCCTACCATCCATGTACCGATCCAAACTTCTCTTTAACATTGAAATCGGGCTCACATGCACCACTTGTTCTGGCAGCTTGTTCCACTCTCTCACCACCCTCTGAGTGAAGAAGTTTCCTCTCATGTTCCCCTTAAACTTTTGACTTTCACCCTTAACCCATCACCTCTGGTTGTAGTCCTGCCGAACCTCAGTGGGAAAAGCCTGCTTGCATTTACCCTATCTATACCCCTCATAATTTTGTATACCTCTATCAAATCTCCTCTCAGTCTTCTATGTTCTAAGCAAAAAAGTCCTAACCTATTCAATCTTCCCATATAACTCAGATCTTCCGGACCCTTGTAAATTTTCTCTGTACAGATATATATAGAACCAGAATAAAATGTTTCAGATTTCTTTTGCAACACACACAAAATGCTTGAGGAATTCAGCAGGTCACCAAGATCGAAAGAGAGGAATAAACATTTGATGTTTTGGCAGAAACTTTTCATCAGTTCCTCCAGCACTGTGTGTTGCTCTGGATTTCCAGCATCTGCAGACTCTCATGTTTTGATTTCTTTTGGCTCTAATTGCTCCAAAAAAAAAAGGAGAGAGAAAAAAAGAAATCATAGAGTTGTTGCAGCTCAGTCCATCAATTCCCTGCAGCCTTGCTAATTATTTCACCACCAACTCTCTTGTGAGCACCTTGGTTCATTCTGTCTTCTCAACTACAGACAATAAATTCTAGGTCATGAGCACTCTCTGAGTAAAAAGTAGGCCAAGTAACAAAAAATTAACTGGATGTTAGCATTTAACAATGGGCAAAATAGTGAGGAAAAGGGGTTTAGAGGAAGTTGTGGAGCTCATGGCCCAGAGAGCCATTCAAGGTCCTGTCATCAGCTAGTTCTGCGGCCAGTACCATAGATCAAAGCCCAAAGGTCAATCAAAAGTTTGGGAGTCAATGTCCATTGGCTGTAATTCTAGATCTATGAGTCTGAGCTCCACTGGGGAAGTTGGGGGCCAATTGTCCATTAGTCTGTGAGTTCACTGGAGGCTGAAGGCCTAGAGGCCTATCAGGGGCTTGTTGTCTGTGGGTTTGAAAGTCCACTGGGGGCTGGAGGCTCTGGGAAGACTATCTGTGTGAGAGCGGGTGTGGGTGGTTGGGAGGGAGGGAAAGAGCTTGTTTTGCTGTTGCTGTATTGCTTTTTATTGTATTGTGTTGTTCTCCTGAACATTGTGAGCATGCTATGTTGGCACTGGAATGCGTGCTGACACTTGTGGGCTGCCCCCAGCACTCCCTTAGTCGGTTGTTGATTGGTTGTTAATGCAAACAACACATTTCACTGTATGTTTTGATGTGCATGTGATAAATAAATGAATCTGAATCAGAAGCTATAAGAAACTGCAACTGTGGATCTCTTGGGGAAAAAAAAAGAAAAATGTTGGAAACACCTTACAGGTTTGGCAGCATCTGCGGAAAAGAGAACACTGACCGTCTTAAGTCTAGGATGCTTCATCAGAACATCTGCCAGACCTGCCGAGAACTTCCAGTGTGTTTTTCCTTTGTTCTAAGATTTTGAAGGCAGAGGTACAGAAGAGGAACAATTCAATTCTGGGATATGCAAGACTCAGAAAAACATTCCGAATGTTAAAAGGCCTGAACAGATTAGATATGGCAAAGTTACTTCTCATGGTAAGGGATTCGAGGACAAAAGAGCACAACTTCAGGATTAAAGGACGTCCATTTAGAACAGAGATGCGGAGAAATTACTTTAGTCAGTGGGTGGTAAATCTGTTGAATTTGTTGCCATGTCAGTCGTGGAGGCCAAGTCATTGGGTGCATTTAAAGCAGAGATAGATAGGTTCTTGATTTGCCAGGGCATCAAAGGGTATGGGGAGAAGGCAGGGGAGTGAGGATGACTGGAAGAATTGGATCAGCCCATGATGAAATGGTGGAGCAGACTCAATGGGCCAAGTGGCCTACTTCTGTTCCTATATCTTATGGTCTAAGACTTCAGAATTAGAAGACAGTTGTAGAGAGGAAGTGCGAGTCCGGATGACGAGTCCCGAAGCTCAAACCCTTGACTGGTGAGTCCCGATGTTGAAGACAGGGGTTGAACATGTGACTGGCAGGTCCTGGCTGAAGCCTGATGTTGGAGGCCTGAGGTACTTGAGTCTGAGTGTCTGTTGCAAGGACTGGAGGCTTGGAGGTGGCCTGTCCTGGGGTTGGAGGCCTGTCTGTGTGAGTGAAGGGTAAAGGAATGGGAAAGAGACTTATTTGCCGTGTTGCCTTGCTTTGTTTCATCATTGTTGCTTGCGTTGTTCTGGGGAACACTGTGGACATGCTAGGTCAGTGCTGGAATGCGTGGCAACACTCGCAGGCTGCCCCCAGCACAGCGTTAAGCGTGCTGGTTTTTAATATAAATGACACATCTGAAAGTTCCAAGTGCAAAGTAAATTTATTATCAAAGTACATGCATGTTACCATATAAAACCTTGATATTTGCTTTCTTGTGGGAACTCACAGTAAATCCAAAAAGCACAATAAAATCAATGAAAGACCACAGCAACAAGACGGACAATCAATGTGCAAAAGACAACAGAAAATAATAAGAAATATTATAAATAAGCATTAAATATCCAGAACATGAGATAAAGGGTCCTTAAAAGTGAGCCATTGGTTATAGGAATATTTCAGTAATGGGGCAAGTGAAGTTGAGTGAAGTTACCCCCTCTGGTTCAAGAGCCTGATGGTTGAGGGGTAATAACTGTTCCTGAAACTGGTGGTGTGGGTCCTGAGGCTCTTGTATCTTTTTTCCGATGGCAGCAGCAAGAAGAGAGCATTGATTGGGTGGAGGGATTCCTTAACGATGGATGCGGATTCCTGCGACAGCGCTCTGTATCGATGTGCTCAATGGAGGGAAGGGCTTCACCTGTGATGGACTGGGCCATATTGACTACTTTTTGTAGGATTTTCTATTCAAGGGCATTGGTGTTTCTATACCAGGCCATGATGCAGCCAGTCAATATTCTCTCCACCACACCTCTCTAGATGTCTGTCAAAGTTTTCGATGTCATGCCAAATCTTCGCAAACTTCTAAGGAAGCGGAGGTGCTGCTGTGCTTTCTTTGTAATGGCACTTACGTGCTGGGCTCAGGACAGATCCTTTGAAATGATAACAGCGCGGAATTTAAAGTTGCTGACCCTCTCCGCTGCTGACCCCACAATGACCGTCTCGTGGACCTCTGGTTTCCTGCTCCTAAAGTCAATAACCAGCTCCTTGGCCTTGCTGACATTGTGTGAGGTTGATGTTATGGCACCACTCAGCCAGATTTTCAATCTCTGTCCTAGATTCCGATCCATCATTACCTTTGATTTGACCAACAACAATGGAGTCATCAGCAACCTGGAATTATGGCATTGGAGCTGTGCTTAGCCTTCCTGTCATAGGTATTAAGCGAGTAGAGCGGGGTCTAAGCACACAGCCTTGTGGTGCACCTGTACTGAAGGAGATTGTGGAGGACATGTTGTTGCTAATCTGAACTGACTGCGGTCTGCAAGTGAGGAAATCAGGGATCCAGTTGCACAAGGAGGTACTGAGGTCAGGGTTTTGAAGCTTATTGATTAGTTTTGAGGGGACTTTGGTATTGAATGCCAAGCTGTAGTCAATAAAGAGCATCCATGTCACTTCTCAGGCAGGAGTTGATATGTTTCATCATCAACCTCTCAAAGCACTTCATTACTGTGGATATAAGTGCTACTTAACCATAGTCACCATGATCTTCTTGGACACTGGTATAATGAAGCCTGCTTGAAGCAGGTGGGTATCTCAAGCGGCCAGAGCAAGCGGTTAAAAGACATCAGTGAACAGCCAGTTGATCAGCTTTCAGTATTCAGCCAGGTGCCCCATCTGGACTGGATGACTTCCGTGGTTTCACCCTCCTGAAGGAAGCTGTCATGTTGGCCTCAGAGACTGAAATCACAGGGTCGTCGGGACTGTGGGAGTTTCCTGCATGTTTTGCTGATAAAAGCAAATGTCGGAGGCATTGAGCTCATCTGGGAGCAGAGCCTTGTTCTCACCCAAGTCGCACGGTTTCACTTTGTAGGAGTTAATAGCATTCAAACCCTGCACAGCCGTTGAGCATCCTTAAGTGATTCAAGCTTAGTCCAGAATTGCCACTTCGCCTGTGAGATGGCGTTCCAGAGACTGTACCTGGACTTCTTGCATCTTACTTGGACACCAGACCTGAATGTCAGTGATCTGGCCCTCAGCAGATTGTGGATCTCATGGTTCATCCACGGATTCTGGTTGAGGAAGACTTGAATAATTTTGTGGGGACACTCTCATCTACAACTTTTTTTTATATAAAGTCCGTAACAACCATTCAGATCCTCTGATGCCTCCATCAACATGGCTCAGTCCACCGACTCGAAGCAATCTCATAGCCACTCCTCTGCCTCCCGCGACCGCCTTTGTTGTCCTTACTTCTGGAGCCTTGCTCGTTAGCCTCTGCTAACCAAGTGATCAGATTTTCCAAAATGTGGACTAGTCATGGAATGGTAGACATTCCTAATCGTAATATAGCAGAGGTCGAGTGTGTTGGGACCCCTGGTGCTGCTTATGTTGATGATTATTGTGTAGAGATTTCTTCAAACAAGCCTGACTGAAGACCCCGACTATGATTTGAAAGTCATTGGGGTGGTTAATTTATTGTTAAAGCTGTGGTCGTAGGTGAGAATATATTTTAATATAACCACCCCAAAGCTGAATGAGAAAAATAGAAACCATGCACTGTATTTCAGAGAAAACGAATACTTTGCTCTCTTTCTTCCTTACTGATGGTGAAAGGTTAGAGTCAGCTATTAGCAGTTTTTGATCTCCAAAGGTTTCTGCCCAGAAAAAAATGCTGAGGGAAGAAATGCCTTATTATGTGTTCAGCACATTGCATGCAATAGGCATTAATAGAACAAAAATAATTTTGTTTTAAAAGGATGTAAAGAATGTAAAGTAAAATACATTTCACTGTATTTTTCAGTGTATTCATTCGTTTATGTGCTATGTCATATGACTCAGGCAATTGTGGCCTTTCATTGACCGTGATTGTTTTTCTACAGAAGTGGTTTGTCATTGCCTTCTTCTGGGCAGTGTCTTTACAAGACGGGTGACCCCAGCCATTATCAATACTCTTCAGAGATTGTTTGTCAGGCATCAGTGGTCACATAACCAGGACTTGCGGTAGGCACTAGCTGCTCATACGACCATCCACCACCTGCCCCCATGGCTTCACATGACCCTGAATGGGGGGCTAAGCAGGTGCTTCACCTTGTCCAAGGGTGACCTGTGGGCTAGTGGAGGGAAGGAGTGCTTTACACCTCCTTTGGTCAAAACATATCTCCATCCCACTCTCCGTACGTTCCAATAAACATGTGACAAATAATTAGGGAATTGAGGAGCTAATGGGAGTGCTTGGACAGCCAGGGGAGGGTGAAATTGTCCTTCTATATTGTGAGCAATCTAGGTACGCTGTAAATAACAGGAAGCCTGTGCATGCCTCGGCATCGATAAGATGCCCATTTCTTCCCCGTTCACGTTCAGATTCATTTATCTATCACACATACATTGAAAAATACAGTAAAAAGCATCATCTGCAAATGATAACCAACACTACCTAAGAATGTGCTGGGGGCAGCCCACAGGTGTCACCACACATTCCAGTGCAGAATTTGTGAATAAAGCATGCGAGAGTCATTTTATGTGCTTAACAAAAGCCGCAGACCTTTACTTCCATTACAGACAAAGCAAGAGCAGTCGCCTTACGCTGACATCATTATGGCTCTTAAAGTGAACACAACTCAATGGCAGTGTTTGTGAATTCTGTGGAACGGATTCTATTATGAATAATATGTGTCATTAGTCGCCCATTCCACCAGCTCCACCATAGCATGCCCTCAACGTTCAGCAGAACAACACAGTAAAACAAGCCCCGATCCTCCCTCCCACCCACACACACACACAGCCAGTCCTCCAACCCCAAGGAGGACCATCAGTGGCATCCAATCTCCAGTAAACCTGCAGATTTGTGGCCGTTGCACTTTTGACTTACCTGGTGGACTTGCAGATAGCTCCTACGGTTACGATTGAACCTGAGCCCTCAAACGTAATGTAAAGATTTTTACTCCTCATGTATGTGAAGGATGTAAGAAATAAAGTCAATTCAATTCAACACTTCCTCCATTCCATAAGTACAGGGTGTGTATATCTCAAGCCTGTGGCCTGAATAATGTGGGAGAGAGGGGGTGTGAGGTGTTGGGAGCAGGTTCACTCAGGGGCCACATTATCAGATACACCTGTCCACCTGCTCATTAATGCAACTATCTAATCAGCCAATCATGTGGCAGCAACTCAATGCATAAAAGAGGGCAGTTGTTGTTCAAACCAAATAGCAAAATGGGGGAAGAAATGTGATCTAAGTGACTTTGCCTGTGGAATGATTGTTGCTGCCAGAAAAGGTGGTATGACTGTCTTAGAAACTACTGATTTCCTGGGATTTTCAAGCACAGAAGCCTCTAAAATTTACAGAGAAACAAAAAACAGCCAGTGAGTGGCAGTGGATGAAAATGTTCTTGTTAATGAGAGAGGTCAGAGGAGAATGGCCAGACTGGTTCAAGCTGACAGGAAGGTGACAGCAACTTAGATAATCACATGTTACAACAGTGGTGTGCAGAAGAGCATCTCTGAATGCACAACACATTGAACCTTGAAGTGGATGGGCTACAAATATATAAAGAAGATGACAAATATACACTCAGTGGCTGATTTACTAACTACAGGAGGTACCTAATAAAGTGGCCACTGAGTGAAGATTCTCCTTTAAACAAGTGTGTGCAAACAAGGGCAGGCCTCCAGAGGTTAGCTTTTACGAGATTCTTGAGGAGAAAAGTCTTACAATATTCATCACAGCATGAGGTAGAGCTGTCAGCCATGATGCAGGGCTGAGATAGACTCACCCTCTGCATAGACAGTATTTAACATCAGCACCAGAACGCACCATTATCATTCAAGCTGGAAATGTTGCTCCAGATTGATACCTGACATTTATCAGTTGTTGTCCTGATCCTTAAGCAGAAAGCAAAGGGAAAGAAAAAAAAAGATAAAAATGACAAAGATTGCTGAAATGCCTGTTCCACTAGCTTTCAGCATTTGCCATGCACTGCACTCTCTAATTCCCTTTGGTTTGAATGTCAGTTTCTTGACACGCTGACATATTTGCCTATGAACTGTTAATACTAATAAACTTCTGAAAATAATTTGTGCAATTAGCAGATTAAAGTGCTGGAAATTAAGTTTGAAATACCAGCATCATGTATCTTTGTGAATTTTCATTCTGATTGGTCCAGACTACCCACCTTCAGTGATAAGATCATCAGAGCTGTTGACCTTTCCGTTCAGTAAATACCGGCCGCCCAAGATATGAAGAAGATGCATAATTACTCCCGAGATATTCACAGAGACGGGACTTTGTGGATTATTTCACAGTGGGAAATGTTGACTTATCGAGGAGGTGTAAAACAGGAAAGAGAAGGGTTTGAAATCATAGGGAATGAAAGCAGAGTTTGACATTTACTTCAGGATCAGAGAGAGGATGAAGCCTCGCATGTTCTGATGAAGAATGAAGATCATGAAACAAAGGCTCCTGGTTTAATTTTCAAGGGGCAGAGAACGTTATTTTCTTCTGTGCTCGATACTAACATCATCATCAACATTACGTGCCGTGTTGTATGATATGGGCCATTATAAGACTATAAGACATAGGAGCAGAATTAGGCCATCTGGCCCATTGAGACTGCTTTGCCATTCAATCATGGCTGATCCTTTTTTTTCCCTCCTCAACACCATTTCCCAGCTTTCTCCCCCTGTAACCTTTGATGCCCTGTCCAATCAAGAACAATCAGTCTCTGCCTTAAATACACCCAACGACCTGGCCTCCACAGATACATGTGGCAACAAATTCCACAAATTCACCACCCTCTAGCTAAAGAAATTTCTCCGCATCTTTGTTTTGAATGGACACCCCTCTATTCTGAGGCTGTGCCCTCTTGTCCTAAACTCTCCCACCATGGGAAACATCCTTTCCACATCTACTCTGTCCAGGCCTTTCAACATTTAAAAGGTTTCAATGAGATTCCCCCCTCATCCTTCTGAATTCCAGTGAGTACGGACCCAGAGCCATCAAATGTTCCTTGTATGATAACTTTCATTTCTGGAATCGTCCCTATGAACCTCCTCTGGTCCTCTCAAATGCCAGCACATCTTTTCTAAGATGAGGGGCCCTAAACTGTTCACAATACTCAAGGCGAGGCCTCACCAGTGCCTTGCTCTTGTATTCTAGACCTCTTGAAATGAATGCTAACATGGCATTTACCTTTCTCAGCACCCTGTCAATCTTCAAGTTAACCTTTAGGGTGTTCTGCACAAGGACTCCCAAGTCCCTCTGCATCTCAGATTCCTGGATTTTCTCCCCATTTAGAAAATTGTCTGCACATTTATTTCTACTACCAAAGTTCATGACCATGCATTTTCCAATATTATATATTATTTGCCACTTTCTTGCCCATTCTCCTAATCTGTCTAAGTCCTTCTGAATCCTACCTGTTTCCTCAACACTACCTGCCCCTCCACCAATCTTCGTATCATCTGAAAACTTGGCAACAAAGCCATCTATTCCATCATTTAAATCGTTGATATACAGCATAAAAAGAAATGATCCCAACACCGACCCTTGCGGAACACCACTGGTCACTGGCAGCCAACCAGACAAGGATCCCTTTATTCCCACTTGCTGCCTCCTACCAATTAGCCAATGGTCTAACCATGTTATCAGCTTTCCTGTAATACCATGGGCTCTTAACTTGGTAAGCAGCCTCATGTGTGGCACCTTGTCAAAGGCCTTCTGAAAGTCCAAATATACAACATCCACTGCATCCCCTTTATCTATCCTACTTGTAATCTCCTCAAAGAATTCCAACAGATTCGTCAGGCAGGATTTTCCATGCTGACTTTGTACTATCTTGTCCTGTGTCACCAAGTACTCCATCACCTCATCCTTAACATTTGACTCCAATATCTTCCCAACCACTGAGGTCAGGCGAACTGGTCTATAATTTCCTTTCTGCTGCCTTCCTCCGTTCTTAAAGAGTTGGAGTGACATTTGCAATTTTCCAGTCCTCTGGCATCATGCCAGAGTCCAATGATTTCTGAAAGCAATCTCTAATACTACTTCTTTCAGAACCCTAGGATGCAGTTCCTCTGGTTTGTGTGACTTATATACCTTTAGGTCTTTCAGATTTTTAAGCCCCTTCTCCCTTGTAACAGCAAATGCACCCACTTCTCTTCCTTCGCACACTACAACATCTGGCACACTGCTAGTGTCTTCCACAGTGAAGACTGATGAAAAATACTCATTTCGTTCAACAGCCATCTCCTTGTCCCCCGTTATTATTTCTTTTATTTTTAACATACTTGAAAAAGCTTTTATTATCCTCATTGATACTATTTGTTAGCTTGCTTTCATATTTCATCTTTTCCTTTCTAATGATTGTTTTAGTTGCTCTCTATAGGTTTTTAAAAACTTCCCAATCCTCTGTCTTCCCACAAATTTTTGCTTTGTTGTATGCCCTTTCCATTGCTTTTACAATAACTTTGACTTCCCTTGTCAGCCATGGTTGTACTATTTTACCGTTTGAGTATTTCTTCATTTTTGGAATACATATATCCTGCGCCTTCCTCATATTTGCCAGAAACTCACCCCATTGCTGCTCTGCTGACATCCCTGCCAGCAGCTCCTTCCAATTTACTTTGGCCAGCTCCTCTCTCATCCCACTGTAATTTCTCTTATTCCACTGAAATACTGCTACATCAGACTGTACTTTGATGTTCTTGACCATGATTGTTCTTTGCAAATTTTTCTACAGATGTGGTTTGCCTTCTTCTGGGCAGTGACTTTACAAGACAGGAGACCCCAGCCGTTATCAATACTCTTCAGAGATTGTCTGCCAGGCGGCATGGTAACGTAATAGCTAGCACAACACTCAATTCCCACCACTGCCTGTAAGGAGTTTGTACGTTCTCCACGTGTACATTTTCTCTGGCTGCTCCAGTTCCCTCTCACAGTCCAAAGCTGTACTGGTTGCTAGGTCACTTGGTCATTGTTAATTGTCCTTTGATTAGGCTGGGGTTAAATTGGGGGTTGCTGGGTGGCATGGCTTGAGGGTCTGCAAAGGCCTGTTCTGAGCTGTATCTCAATAGAAAAATGAGTCTTGTGATATGTACCAGCTGAAAATACAACCATCCACCACTTGCTCAAATGGATTCACGTGACCCCGATCGGGGGGGCTAAGCAGGTGCTACACCTTGCCCAAGGGTGACCTGCAGGCTAGTGTAGGGAAGGAGTGTCTTACACCTCCTTTGGTAGAGACTTATCTCTACCCAATCAATACTAACACTCTGTCCTAATGTAATCAAACATGTATAAAGATGATTGGCAGCGAAATTGGAGAGATTTATATGATGTTGTGGGTCTGAAATTGAAAGCTTTATAAGATGGTATGAAATGGTTGTGGTACAGTGAAGAGAATAATAGAAACCAGCTAATAGCATTGATTCAATTGCAAATTGGATAAATTGCTTTTAGAAAATAAGATTCTGAAGGGGATTGACTGGGTACATAATGAGAGGTGGCTTCTCAGGCTGGGGGACTTGGAACTTCACACTGCTGTCTCTGTCCATTTCAGGGCAGTGGGTGTTGTAGGAGAGGTGTAGAGGAACAACATAGAACAGGACAGCACCAGAACAGGCCCTTCAGCCCACAATATTATGCTAAACCAGCTAAAAAGTAAATTAAAAACACCAAAAACTAATCCCTCCTTCTTACTCAATATCCATATCCCTCCATCTTCCTTACATCCATGTGCCTATCTAAATGGATCTTAATGGCCTTTAATGTATCTGCCTCTACCAGCATGCCAGGCAATGCATTCCAGGCATCCTTCACTCTCTGAGTAAAAAACTCACATCCTCACACATCCCCTTTGAACCAACCCCCTCTCACATTCAATGCATGGCCTCAGGTATTAGACATTCTAACCCTGGGTAACAGATACTCCTTGTCTACTCTGTCTATCCCTCTCATAGTCCTATAAATCTCCGTGAGATCTCCCCTCACAGCTGGCGCTCCAAAGAAAACAGCCCAAGCCAGCCTGTCCTGCCCTCTAAACCAGGCAGCATCCTGGAGAACGTCTTCTGCACCCTCTCCAAAGCCTCAGCATTCTTTCTATAGTGGGACAACCCCTTATAGGAATCCTCCCAGGAGAGGTAATATTTCACGTACAAGTCTGTCCAGTGTCATCTATTGCATCCACTGCTCCTGGTGTAGCCTTCTCTACATCAGTGATCTTTGCCTTAATATCTGCAAGAGGACATAAGCCTGTACTTAAATGGTTACGAAGGAATAACAGGACCTAAAAGTACTGGAAGAGATTTCCTGAGTCAGGCAACGGGGAGAATCCTGTGCTGTTAATCAGAATGCAAGAAAGGACAAACACCAGAAATTCTGCGGACGATGGAAATCCAGAGTAACACATACAGAGAAACTCTGCAGGTCGGATAGCATCTATAGAGAGGAAAATTTGACTGTTTATTCCTTTCCATAGATGCTGCTTGACCTGCTGAGTTCCTCCAGCATTTCTCTGTGAGAAGGACCAGGCCATTGCGTTGCAAGGTTGCAGAGAGATATATTAAAACCCTTGAATTCTGTCGTGCTCTACTACATCATGAAGTAGGCTGCGAGTAAAGAGCTATGAATAGAATATTGTGAGTCGTACCCACTCGTATTCCTTTATTAGTGACCTCCAGGTTTATTATAAGGAAGCAGAAGTCTTGTGGATGATGGGCGGTTAATAGATGTGTGGCAGTTGTTTACCTCCGGTGGCTCAGCCCCTTCAACCAATAGGTGTAAGCAGATATGTACATGTATATCTTGGGGCGGCTCGGTAACGTAGTGATTAGACGCCAGTTTAACGAGCCAGTAATCGCCGATTGGGGTTCGATTCCCACCACTCCTGTAAGGAGCCTGTATACTCTCCTCATGACCACGTGTGTTTTCTCCAGGTGCTCTGGTTTCCTCCCACGTTCCAAAAGACCTACAGTAAAGGTTCGGGAATTGTGGGCATGCCACGTTGGCCCCGGATGCACGGTGACACTCACGGGCTGCCCCAGCACAACCCTCGCTGACTTGACTTGACACAAACAACGACTTTCGATTGAAGTTTCAATGTTTCGGTGCACGTATGTTAAATAGGGCTAATCTACGTCTTTATCTGAATCAGAATCGGGTTTATTATCATTGGCATATCTGGTGAAATTTGTTAACTTTGCAGCAGCAGTACAATGCAATACGTGATAATCATTGAAACCTATCAAACGGTGAAAGGCCTTGATAGAATGGACGTGGAGAGGACGTTTCCTATGGTGGGGGAGTCTAAGACCAGAGGACACAGCCTCAGAATAGAGGGGCGTCCTTTTGGATCAGAGATAATGAGGAATTTCTTTAGCCAGAGAGTAGTGAATCTATGGAAATTGTTGCCACAGGCAGTTCTGGCGGCGAAGTCTTTATGTATATTTAAGGCAGAAGTTCATAGATTTTTGATTGGCCAGGACATGAAGGGATACAGGGATAAGGCAGGAGATTGGGGCTAAGAGGAACATTAGATCAGCCATGATGAAATGGTTGAGCAGACTCAATAGGCCAAATAGCTTAATTCTGCTCCTATATCTGATGGTCTTATAAATATTGAAATAAACTTACAGTAAGTATATGTATATTAAATAGTTAATTAAGATAGGTAGTGCAAAGACAGAAATTTTTAAAGAAGTAGTGAGGTAGTATTCATGTCCATTTAAAAATTGGTTGACAGAGGGGAAGAAGCTGTCTTTAGATGTAATGTAAGCAGACAATGAACTAAAAATATCGATACTAAGTTGTTAAACAGAATCAGGTTTATTATCACTGACAGTTATCCTGAAATTTGTTTTGCGGCAGTGGTACATTGCGAGACATGAAAGCCATCAATTACAATAAGAAATGTATATTAAAAATATGAAATAAGTAATGCAAGAATAATGGAATGGTGTATATGGGTTGGTCCATTGTCCATTCGGAAATCTAACAGTAGAGGGGAAGAAGCTGTTCCTAAACCTTTGAGTCTATGGGATTAATTTGCGGAAAGCTTTAGGACAGTGGAGTGGTTTGGGTGAAGAACACTCTGTCAGCAATGAAATCCTTGCACGTTTAACAACCTCAGGGATTCCCAAAGCGTAGACACTTCTGCTGATTTGCATACAGCAAGGTCCCATAAGGATAAGTGAAACGAGACAAGAGAATTGAAGATGTCAGAAGAACTGCTTCCTTGGAGAATGGGCTTATGAATTTCAACACCATTAAGTGCGAGGTTTGAAAAGTAAGGCGATGTTTACCTGGAATATAAGAATGTAAATGTGGTAGCAGAGAATATAAATGCACCAATTGCCAAAAATAGGAGGAGATACGAAAGCTAAGGATGTCTCATCCAGAGCAACACACACAAAATGCTGGAGGAACTCAGGCAGACCAGGCAGTATCTATGGAGAGCAAGAAAGAGTTGACATTTCAGGCCGAGACCTTTCATCAGTTACAGAAACACCACTTACATGGTCTCTAGAAAGATAAAATTCCTATTCTCTTTCTATCGGAGTTCCATATATCTCCAAAGTAAATACCTCTAAGTGGCGATTCAGACTGGCAGGGTGACTGCCTTCTACTGGAGAGAACTGTTCGATCTTGTGCCGTATTACCCATATTATGATTGTATTTGATGATATTGGCTCTTCTGACAATCTAACTGTTAATTCACAAGATTATATTCAGGTTTCTTCAGGTTGTTATAGCCAGGGGAGGTAGTGGGGATGAGCTCCCACTGCCTATTAAGTACTCCCAATGGCATGTGACTCAAATGGCCTCTGACAACAAAGTCCAGCTCCTGGCCTTCAGGAGCTACTAAACCTGGCAGAACCACTTCTACCGACAGGAGGAGGGAAAAGGCAAGCACTGGAGCCTTGAAACCAGTCACTTCAGGCAGTTAGGGCTCAACAGTCTGGGTTGGCAGCTCAGCTAGGAGATGGAAAATTCGGATCTCAAACCTCCACTGCCTTGTGGCTATATCCACTCATGGGGAAGGTTTCGGGAGTCAACACTGAGGAAAATTCCAGAGCGGGAGTCTATGATGAGTTCAACGCTGACTGGCAACTCTTGCGATGCTGCTGGTGCCAAACTGTATCGGTCTCTGCCGTTCCTTTGGATTCATCAGCTGTGTGTAGAGAGGGAGCGTGCTGCTAGGGCAACAGCTTGCTCTCCATATTGCACTTCCCTGGCCTGACTATCATGCAGACTGCTAGGATGCAACAACTATGGTTGACCTCAACCAACAGAGGGCCTCAATATTCAGCAATCACAAACTATAAAGTGAAAGCCCAAGTCTATTTTGAGTTATTATGTACAGTTGCTTGTCGCCTACCTACAGGTAAAATATCAATAAGACTGAAAGTGTGCAGAGAAGATTAGCAAAGATGTTGTAGGATTTGAGGACCTGAGTTATATGGAAAGGTTGAATAGGTTAGGACTTTATTCCCTAGAGCGTAGGAAATAGAGGGGAGATTTAATAGAGATGTACAAAATTATGTGGGGTATAGATAGAAAAAATACAAGCAGGCTTTTTCCACTGAGATTGGGTGAGACTGGAACTAGAGGTCATGGGTTCAAAGTGTGAAAGCTGAAATATTTAAGGAGAAAGTGAGGGGAAACTTCTTTTCACTAAGGGTGGTGTGAGTGTGGAATGAACTGCCAGCGGAAGTGGTGGGTGTGAGGCCAGTTTCAACACCAAAGGAAATTTTGATAGGTACATGAAACAGAGGAGAAGTGTATGGTCCAAGTGTAGGTTGATGAGACGAGACAGATTAATAGTTTGGCACAGACTAGATGGGCCAAAGGGCCTGTGTGTGCTGTACTGTTCTAAGACTCTATGGCTCTTTGACTCTAGGTGGGATTTATATGTTAATGAGAGAGGTCGGAGGAGAATGGCCAGACTGGTTCAAGCTGACAGTAATTCAAATAACCATGTGTTACAACAGCGGCACGTGGAACAGCGTCTCTGAACGCACAGCACTAAGCGTGGTCCACTGGCCCTCCAGGTTTGGGGGTTCCACTTATGGCTAGCAACCCTGACTAGTTCAACAAAACTGTTACAAAAACAGCAATGAAGAATCCTTCTGCGTCTGAGTGCGACGGTATTCCTGAGTCTCCACCTGGGGCTTGCATGACCGACAGCAGTGAAAACCGAGAGGAAGCTACTGACGATGAAGGAAGCCCTGATCACTACCAGAGGTGGAGAACCTTCATTGCTGCCCTAAGTGCTGGCAGTGTAATGGGCAGTAAGTAAATACTGTAAGTAATTCTGTCCCTGACTCTATCCACTTCCATTTCAATACTGAGTCCCCTCCACTGATGAAGGCAAACTGAAAGACCGTTAACAACTTATGCTGATGTTTGGATAAAATAAGCAGGAAGAATTGAGGCATGGTACAGTTATTGTTACTGAACTAGTGGCTAGAGTTCTGCACAAATTGATTCAGAAATATGAGTTTAAATTGCACCATGGCAACCAGGAATTTAAATCCAAGTGATTAAATAAATCCAGAGTTTTTTTTAAAAAAAGCCAGTGCTAGTTATAGTAACCATAAACAAATTGTCCATCCTGAAAAGGGACCTGCCATCTTTATCCAGTCTATATAGAAAGATTAGCTTAATTTGAAAAATACTGTGAAATGGGTCATTTGCATCAATGACTAACGCACAGTGGGGGGATATGCTGGGGCAGCCCACAAATGTCGCCTGCTTCCGGCCCCAACATAGAATGTTTACAACTTACTAATCCTCATCATACTTCTCTGGAATGTGGGAGGAAACCAGAGCACCCGGAGGAAACCCAGACAGTCATGGGGAGAACGTACATGGGGAGAACGTACAAACTTCTTACAGACAGCAGTGGGAATTGAACCTGCATCGCTGGTGTGATGCCCTGGTGAAGATTTTTACTGCCAATGCTGTAGGGTATTTCATTTAGTTGCTTTCTGTAGAAGCAGTGTGTCCTGTGATGTTGTGTCAGCCAATCAGGATGGTGGAATTGGGAGAAGGTTCTAGAGAGAGCTGGGCGGAGAGAAACTTGTGACCGACACTGGTGGGGTTTGTGGTCTTTTTGGCGGGAGATGGAGAGAGGAGGAGATCTGGAGAACTTGATCTGATGGAAAAGCGCGATTGCAAGGAGCGCTTCATGAGTTGAAGGAGTCCAAGTTTGGAGGATCTAGTGATTGCTGATGAGAATTCAATGCCATGAGTAATGTCATACCCAGCTTTTGGAAGATACGAGGTCCAACAATGTGCATGTTTAGACTGGCTTAATTGTAATGGGCCCTTTTTTTCCCTTTTTCCCCTCATAATAACGGTTGATAAAGCTGAAATTAGTAAATACACTTTCTTTATAATTGTATGCAGTGTACGATCTGTTATTTCTTGCCGATGGATAATTCTGTGTGAGTACGATATACACAGCATTCATTCAAGTCGGCTCATTGAAACATCCAACTTTTCTACTTGGTTGGACACAGATCATACTGACCCCAGACGTACATTGTTTAAGAAAGATGGCTTTTGCACCGCTGAGTCCAGTAGCTATTAGCAGAGACAACTAACGAGCCGAGTTTCTATACGAGCCCAGTGAGGAGGGCTTCACTGGTGCTGTAACAGTGTGGGCTGACCGTCACACTACTGTGCCACCCCTGATATTTTCATAAATAAAGTGTTCATAAGTTCTGCTTATGTCTTTATCAATGCATGCTTCAAATAATATCTATTTCATTCAAGTAGTCCCAGGAATTGATGAGGATTGTCATTCTAACTCTCCGTTGAAACATGGTGTCCAACTGCAATGCATGGTAGAAACGATGGGTGACACAAGTGAAAACAAAGGTCAAATTCAAGTTCAGGTTTATTATCATCTGACTGTACTTATATACAACCAGACAAAACAACGTTCCTCTGGACCATGGTGCACCCACAAAACACATATCACACACAGCACATAAAGCAAATATTACCACAACATAATTTAAACTGCATGTAGAGCACAGCATAGTTAAACAATAAACAGTACAGCAAACAACTCGCTCTCCTAGTGACAAGACTTCGGTGGTGGCAGGGTATTCATTAGTCTCACAGCCTCAGGGAAGAAGCTGTTACCCGGTCTGGAAGTCCTAGTGCTGATGCTCCTGTACCTCCTTCCTGATGGCGGTGGTTTAAAGAGATGGTGGGATGGGTGGTCGGGATCCTCAACAACATCTCAGGCCCTTCGCCTGGTACTGTAGGGGATTCTAGGATAAGAGAGCATGTCTTCAGGATTGAAGGACGTCCTTTTAGAACTAAGATGTGGAGAAGTTACTTTAGTCAGAGGGTGGTAAATCTGCGGAATTTGTTGGCACGAGTAACTGTGGAGGCCAAGTCATTGGGTGTATTTAAGGCAGAGATAGATAGGTTCTTGATTAGCCAGGGCATCAAAGGGTATGGGGTGAAAGCAGGGGAGTGGGGATGACTGGAAGAATTGGATCAGCCCATGATTGAATGGTGGAGCAGACTCGATGGACTGAATGGCCTACTTCTGCTCCTATATCTTATGGTCTTATGGTCTTACACTGCCAGTAAATGTCACAAAGACGGGAGAGGGAGACTTCAGTGATCCTCTTAGCAGTATTTACTATCCAACAGATATTACAGAACTTAGACAAATGGTCTTCAGTCCCATAAAGAGTTAAAGTTACAAATGACAATTTTACTTTTGAAGGATAACACATTTCATCCTTCAGTTTGAAAACTCTCTTATAGCATAACCTGCTGGATCTGTGTGGCGCAGTGACAGGGTTGGCAGAGCCTCTGCCTCACAGATCCAGAGACCTGGGTTCAGTCTTGATCTCTGGTGCTGTCCATATGGAGTCTGCATGCTCTCTCTGGGAACCTGTGGTTTGGCACACTAATTGGCAAGTGTAAATTGCCTCGAGGAAGTTTAATTTGGGGAGAGTGGGATAGTGGGAATATAGAGATAATAAGATACAAGGAGAATCCATGAGGGATTTGGATTGCTCTGTGAGCTTGCATATGCTCAATAGGCTGAAAGGCCTCCTCCTGTAGATATAAGGAAAATTGTCGTCAGAAAATAAACTCAGTGGCCACTTTATTATTTACCTCCTGTACCTAATAAAGTGGCCACTGAGTGCACGTTTGTGGCCTTCTGCTGTTGGAGCCCATCCACTTCAGGGTTTGACATGTACATTCAGAGATGCTCTTCTGCACACACTCTTGTCATGTGTGGTTATTTGAGTTACTGTCACTTTGAACCAGTCTGGCTATTCTCCTCTGACCCCTCTCATTAACGAGGTGTTTTAACCCACAGAACTGCCTCTCACTGAATGTCTTTCTTTTTTGTTTTTTGCACCATTCTCGGTAAACTGTAGAGACCGCTGTGCGAGAAAACAGGAGATCAGCAGTTTCTGAGATACTCAAACTACCCCATCTGGCACCAACAATCATTCCACGGCCAAAGTTAATTAGGTCATATTTCTTCCCCATTCTGATGTTCGGTCTGAACAACAACTGAACCTCTTGACCACGTCTGCGTGGCTTTATGTATTGTTGCTGCCACGTGATTGGCTAATTAGATATTTGCTTCAACAAACAGGTGTACAGGTGAATATAATAAAGTGGCCACAGAGTGTAAGAAACGCTACAAAAGAGAAGAAAGGTGAATTAAGACAACAAAACCAGAAAGTGAAATAAACAGAAAGAAACACTGGAACAAAGAGAAATAAAAAGCAGGAAAATATTTTTTTCTTTTTAAGTCATGAAAAGAAATTATTGCATACAGGAGTGTGACTGTAGTTTAAGTGGTTCACTTTCTGAGCTGGATTAACAATTATTGGGCCATTGAAGTGATGCATACACTCTTAATTATAAGTTCCAACGTTCTGTAATTATTTTAATGAGGGATTAATGTGTAAGCTCAGCACTTTCTTTACAGTAAGAGTGTGGGTATGATACCATTTATGTGTAGCTAATAGCAAAGTGGAAATAATCAACCAGCAAGTTTGCAAAATTCATGACTCATGGCAGATCTCCTCATCTTGAAATTTTAGCGGATTTAAGCATCAATATAAAACATGTTTTTTTAGGAATATTTTAAAGGCTCATTTTCTGGATATGAGCATTGCTTAGAAGTTTGCACGTCACGTAAAACTTTGACAAACTTCTATAGATGTGTTGTTGCATGAACAAGGTCACCGGAGACACAGAGCCAGTCTCTTTATTCGACAAAATGAGACACAGTGGGCATCGTATTGAGACTCATTCTGAGGAAGTGGCCTGTTTGACCCAATATTACATGATATTTTATATACCAAAGGTCAAAAGACGATTCAATATGTACAAAGTATCTACAATGCTTCATTTGAATTGCATCTAACTTTCACACCTCCTTCTTTGCCCCCATACTCCTGACACCCAAATGAATGTTAAATCAGGATTTTCTGGTCTTCCAATTAACAGTGGTTCTTGGCTCTTAGTAACCTATTGTCCAGAGCTGCATTTTACATTTTATCTACAGTTCATATTCAGGTCTAAATATTGGTGGCTGAAGTTAGTTGCTGATGTTAATGTTTTGCTGTACATCTAAGTCCAGAATATGTGCAACAAGATCCACGGTGGAGAGTGTTTTGAGTGGTTGCATCATGGCTTCATCTTGAAACACCATGCCCAGGGACGGAAAAGTCTGCAGAATATCTGTAGACTGATGGATAGGGCTGAGTCCATCTCAGGCAAAGTCCTCCCCACCGTTCAGCAAATCTACAAAGAGCATGATCACATGAAAGGAGCATCATCATCAAGGACCCCCACCATCCAGACCACACTCTCTTCTCAGTATTACCATCGAGTAGGTACCACTCCACCAGGATCAAGACAGCCACCAAGCTCCTGAGCCAGTGTGGATCACTTCACTTGGTTCAACGCTGAACTTATTCCACAACCTACAAACTCATTTTCAAGGACTCTACAATTCACGTTTCCAGTATATATATTCTGTATTTGGGTGGCAGGGTAGAGAGGTGTAAGGAACTCCTTCCCTCCGTTAGCCTGCAGGTCATTCTTCAGCATCATATAGCCCCCGATCAGGGTCACCTGGTGGATGGTTGTATGAGGAGCTGTCGCATATCACAAGTCCTGGTTATGCAACCACTGACACCAAGCAGACAATCTCTGAAAAATATTGAAACTGGCTGCGGTCACCCGTCTTGTAAAGACACTGCCCAGAAGAAAGCAATGGCAAACCACTTCTGAACAGAAACTTGCCAAGGACAATCATGGTCATGGAAAGATTAAGATTGTCTATGTCATACTACACAGCACATAATGACGAGACAATATTCTGTATATACATACAGTATATGTGCGTTTGTCTGTCTGTCTGTTGGGATGTTCGATGGTCAGTCCCTCCAGTCAATTCTCTGCTGCACTTCTGTCCATCGGCAGGAGACTCTGTCAGTCTACCCTGGTCCAAATGTTCAAGTGCCCTCCCCAAAGCACAAAACCTTCAGTCGGTGTCAGCAGCAGGCTGTTTTTATATATTTACCTATCAAATATATAATTTTATTATATAATGGATCAGCCATGTTGAAATGTTGGAGCAAACTCAATGGACCAAATGGCCCAATTCTGCTCCTATATCTTATTATATTAGTGCAATTTGTCTTCTTTTGCACCTTGGTTGTTTGTCAGTCTTTGTTTATGTATAGTTTTTTTTTCATAAATTATGTTGTATTTCTTTATTTCCTTTTATTTCCTGGACTGCCAACACAGATGCCTTGTGCAGGAAGGCACAGAGTCGACTGTACTTCCTAAGAAGGTTGGCGTCATTCAATGTCTGTAATGAGATGCTGAAGATGTTCTATAGGTCAGTTGTGGAGAGCGCCCTCTTCTTTGTGGTGGCGTGTTGGGGAGGAAGCATTAAGAAGAGGGACGCCTCACGTCTTAATAAGCTGGTAAGGAAGGCGGGCTCTGTCGTGGGCAAAGTACTGGAGAGTTTAACATCGGTAGCTGAGCGAAGGGCGCTGAGTAGACTACGGTCAATTATGGATAACTCTGAACATCCTCTACATAGCACCATCCAGAGACAGAGAAGCAGTTTCAGCGACAGGTTACTATCGATGCAATGCTCCTCAGACAGGATGAAGAGGTCAATACTCCCCAATGCCATTAGGCTTTACAATTCTACCGCCAGGACTTAAGAACTTTTTAAAAGCTATTATTAATGCTTTTTGAGATAGTGATTTAGATGCATATCATATTTTTTACTGAGTTAAGTACTGTATGTAATTAGTTTTGCTACAACAAGTGTATGGGACATTGGAAAAAAGTTGAATTTCCCCATGGGGATGAATAAAGTATCTATCTATCTATCTAAATGCCTGCAAGAAAATGTATCTCAAGGTGACATATGCATACAGTTATAACGTATTTTGACTTTTTTGCTGCCATAGCCAGTATTTCCGATTGCCCTAGCGAAGGTCAGCTGTCTTCTTGAACTGCTGCTTTCCTCCTGGTGAAGACGCTCCCACAATGCTGAAGTGCCAAGATTTAAATCCAGTAATGACGAAGGGCTGGTGATATATCTTCAAATCAGTATAGGTTGAGACAATGTTCTAACAATGTTATAAGTGTGTCCTCATGGATAGTTTAAATAAGGAGTTTGCAATTATTTTCATTCTCCAAAGATACAACGAACAAAGTTGTCACGCAGATCCAGTTGCCCTGAATAAATGATCAGACAATGCCCCCCAGGGCTTTACCAAACTCCAATTAAGTGAACAGAAGTGAGTATTAGAATGAAAAATAAATTATATCAACCAGGTCACTGACTCCTTGTGGATGGTGAGTTCCAACTGCCTCTCAAATTATTTTTGACAGATCACTCAAGTCAAATTCTGACCTGCAAGTGTAGTAGTTATGTTACTAGCTTTCTCTACCATCTAGAGTACGTGAGTTCAAATCTCAGCATGACAAATTAAGGAGACAGTTTAAAGAAAACTAGAAGTAGGAAAGTTGCGAGCAGTGATGATGACCATTAGGATCTGCCACGAAGAGTCATGATATTTGAAACGGTTTGCCGCTGCGCTTTTGATCTCAGTCTGACTTTGTCTTCAAGTGCACGCTTTTAACTCCATATTTCCATTGCTCTACATGACGTGGAAGGCTAATCGGCCCATAAAGTTTATGCTGGCTCACAAAGCGATGCCCCAACAACTATTGTCCATGGGCAAAGGGTGGAGTGGCCATTGTGGAATATATCTGACAGGGCGAGAGCAGAGATGCTGTGAGTGATAGGTTAATGGGGACTGTAGCTGAGTTTCTCTTCCCACTGATACTGAAGAACCAGCTGAGGATTTCCAGCATGTTCTGACTCTACTTCAGTAAGTTGGTGGTGTTCAGGTGCAGTCTGGAGATACGGCAGATAGGAAATATTAATTTCAACAGTAACCAGTCTTCAGACCTGAACGTGGATTGTAGATTAAGTATAAGATGCACCCAGAACGATGGTGTTCTTGGAGCTGCATTTTGGGGTTCGACTGCAAACAGAAACAATCCATTTGACCGCAGATGCCTACATATGCATTAATGCAGCCCGGAGTCAGCGGGGATTAACATTAATTTTGGGTGTCCGGAGTATGGGTGAGAAGATGGGGGTATCTGAAAATTACATATAATTCAAAGGAAGCATTGTAGATACATTGTAACTATACAACTGTCCTGCTGGTTAGCGGAATCGAGGGATATGGGAGAAGGCAGGAACGGGGTACTGATTGTGGATGATCAGCCATGATCACAGCGAATGGCGGTGCTGGCTCGAAGGGACGAATGACCTACTCCTGCACCTACTGTCTATTGTCTGTTACCTTCGATATTTAGCATAGAAAAATGTTATGTAATATTGGGTCAGGCAGTCCCTTTCTTCCAAGAGTGATCTGAGTATGACGCCTGCTGCTCGTTTTGCTGAATAAAGACATCTATATCACCACTTCAGTTTCATTCCAGTGACTTTGTTGACAGTCACAACAGGTGGGTTGGGAGGCGTTGGCAGGTTGGTGGATGAGGGAGGTCTCAAAGGTGAGCTGGATTGAAGATTCGAGATTCAAGATTGCTTATTGTCATTCTTCAGTGCACAAGTGTAAAGGAGAACAAAATGGTTGTTACTCCAGCATTAAAACACAATAAGCATAAAAGACACAATAATTATAAATATAAAAACAATCCTACAAAACACAACGTACAAGTGATTTGAATTGGAAGAGAGGATTGGTAGCTCGGGTTGGCTGATTGTTTGTAGGCTTGCTCACCGAGCCTAGAGGTTGGGTCACAAACGTTTCGGCTCCAGTCGAGGTGACATCATCAGTGCACAATTGGGTGTTGTTTCTGCAAAGCGCTCGCATTTATATTGGTCTGACTCATTGTTCTGATTGGTTGGCTCCGCTGAGTCCTGGCCAACTGGATAGCTGAGTGATCTCCCTCTCTCTTCCTCTCTCTCTCTCCCTTCCTCTCTCACCTTGTCTCTCTTTGAACGTAGGCCTGTAACCTTGGTTATTGGTCATTGTGAGTATTGGTTCCTTGAGTATCCATCTCTCTCCCCCACCCCCCATCACCTCGTTCCTCTTCCTCTTTCTCTCTCATCCCTCAACCCCAATCCCGCAGACACATAGGTTTGTAAATTGCATCCAGTTCAGCATGCTTGGCCACCTCTATCAAATCACCATTCATTGCGCTTTACGCTTAGTCAAGATGCATTGCTATTTGTTTACTTTTATTGTTTGTACAATTTTTTTCTCTATCTGTACATTGTGGTGTCTGAAAGCTTTTTTTTTAAATCGGGTTCTACTGGGTTTCTTTGATTTGTGTCTGCTGTACGGAGATGAATCTCAAGGTTGTATAAAGTATACATATTTCAATAATAAATGCAATTTGAACTTTTTGAACTTTGAACCTTGCAGAGCATGCAACAACAGGGAGGAACTTGTAGAAATCCCCCAAGTACCTTCTACTGTCTAACTGGCAACAACAGATTCGTTTGCCAGACTTCAGGACAATCACCGGTTAGAAATCTGATATTTTTACAACTAATAAACATGACAAAGAAAAAGATGGCCAATAATGAGAAAAAAAGCATGCTGATCAGGCAGTATCTGTGGTGAGGGAAACATTTGGGATTTGAGGAGAGTGGTTCTGAGGAGTGGCCAGCATTTTATGAACACAAGAGATTCGGCTTTGGTGAGGCCCGTCAGAAGCTGGGGGATCACTTCGTTGAGCACCTCCGCTCCATCCGCCAAACGCAGAACTTCCCATTAGCTAAACACTTTAATTTGAATTCCTGTTCCCATTCCGACATGTCAGTCCATTGTCCCCTCTTGTGCCATAGTGATACAACTCTCAGAGCAGCAACACTTCATATTCCGTCTGTGTAGATTCCTACTTGATGGCATGAATATCGATTTCTCCTTCCAGTAAAAAACATCTTTCCCTCCCCCTCCCCTCTTCAATTCCCCATTCAGGCCCTTCACATCTTCCCACCTACCTATCACCTCCCCTGGGGTCCCTTTCTCCCATGGTCCGCTCTCCTCTCCTATCAGATTCCTCCTTTTCCAGCCTTTGATCTTTCTCACCCACCTTTCACCTTCCAGCTGGCTTCCTTCCCCTCCCTTCCTCCGTTTTGTTCAGTCATCTTCCCCTTCCTTTCCAGTCCTGAGAGTTTTAGTCCAAAACGCTGACTGTTTGTTCCTTTCCATAGAGACTGCCTGACTTACTCCGGATTTCCAGCATCTGCAAAATTTATTTTGTTTAAGATTCTGCAAACTGCTGGAAGTCCAGAGTAACACACATGGACACACCTGTGATCTTTGCTGCACTCCAGTCAGCATTTTAGGTCAAGTCAAGTCTAGTTTATTGTCATTTAACAATATGAGAATGCATTTCTGTAGACCAAGGTATAAAGCACAGTCATACACATAGCACATATATAACACACAATAACTTAGAAAAGTAAGAATTAAACCTACAAATGAATTGCACATAGATTAACCTGCATAAATTAAATATTTTAGGGTACAGTACCAATTATCCTGTGGCTCGTGGCCAAGTGGTTAAGGCGTTGGACTAGCAATCTGAAGGTCGTGAGTTCGAGCCCCAGCCGAGGCGGCATGTTGTGTCCTTGAGCAAGGCACTTAACCACACACTGCTCCGCTCCACCCAGCTGAAAATAGGTACCGGCAAAATGCTGGGGGTCAACCTCGCGATAGACTGGCGTTCTATCCGGCGGGGGGGGGGGGGTGGAGGGGGGAGTCTCGTACTCTCAGTTGCTTCACGCCACGGAAACCGGCATAAGCACCGGCCCGATGAGCTTATAAAGGCTCGGGACAGACTTTAACTTTAACCAATTATCCAGTGACACTTCAAATGCAATGCGACAGGGAGTTCGGAACCCTAATGCTCTGCGGGAAGAAACTGTTTCTCATCCTGACCGTTCTTTATGCATTGGAGTCTCCTGCCTGATGGTAGAATATCAAAGAGCATGCTGGATGGATGGGTGGGATCTTTAATAATACTAAGGACTCTGCATATGCAATAAATATCTTTAATTCAAATTTCCAGCATCTGTGGTAGTTTCTTTCCAATGATGGCCAAAACCTTTTAGTTTTGGAGAGAAATTGTAAGATGGATTTGAATGTCTAAACACGAGCCAATAAAGAGGGCAGATTATGAATGCAAAGGGTCTTTAGTATAGAGTGGAGGGTTCTTCTTGAAGGAGCTGTAGATTAGTACAAGAGCATTCTAGTTAAGCCTAAATTCTTTCAGAACCCTCTTGTCACTAACAACCACCTCAATGGCTTCTTAGAAGGTAAGTGTCCTTCATTAACATTTAGATTCTCACGCAGTAGATGCAAGTAATCCTCATTATGAGCGGTTTGAAGTATCTTTATGGATGCTAATTTCATGGAGAACCATTTCACCAAGAACTTTGAAGAACACATTGGTTAATCCTACATTTCAAATCAAAGTTAATTTGCTATCAAAGTATGTATATGTCACCATATACTACCCTGAGATTCATTTTCTTGCAGACATTTACGGGAAAATGAAAGAAATACATGGAATTTAAGAAAAACTATGCACGAGAACTGACAACCAATGTGAAAAAGAGGACAGATCATGCAAATAATATAAAGGTAAATAAATAATATTGAGAAAGTGAGTTATAGTGTCATTGAAAGCAATAATTTGTGATCCTATATACTTGTGATAAGGATTCAAGCCGCTTTAGATTGTCCTGCCTGCGTGAGGTTGCAGCTTGACTGATGGTAAGGGGGGTTTTTCCTCCGCAGAACCTCCAACATGCTCAGAGCCCCCAGGACACCATTCCGTGCACTTTTCCGGGGAGATGCAGCAGGAGGTTGTCCATGCTTTGGTGCTGCAGGCCAGCAGCTATCACCCAGCTCCTGAAGTACTTGCACTTTGACCGGTGGAAAACCCTGGCAAACTTCTACAGGCGTGTGGTGGAAAGTGAGGGGACTGGCTTCATGGCGGCCTGGTATGGGAACACCAATGCCTTTGAGTAGAAAATCCCACAAAAGGTAGTGGATTTGGCCCAGTACATCACGGGTAAAACTTTCTCAACCATTGAGCTCAGCCACGTGAAATGTTGCTAGAGAAAAGCAGCATCCACCATCAAAGATCCTCACCACCCAGGCCATTTCTTGTCTCACTGCTGCCATCAGGTAGATGGTACAGATGCCTCAGGACTCACACCACCAGGTACAAGGACAGTTACTACCCCTCAACCATCAGGCTCTTGAACAAAAGGGGATAACTACACTCGTTCTATTTCTGGTGTTCTCACAATGATGGTCTAATTTTAAGGACTCTTGTTAATTCATTCCCATTATTTATTGCTATTTATGTATATTTGCACAGTTTGTTGTTCGTTGATCTTGTTCACAGTTACACTCTTGTATAAATTTTCTAAGCAGGCCTGCAGGAGAAAGAACCTCAGGGTTGGGCACAGTGACATGTACATACTCTGAAATAAATTTTACCTTGAGCTTTGAACTCTAAGACCCATATATGAGCGATGGATGGTGTGCAAATTTCCTTCACCCAGTGGGCTGAACCTACCGTACGTGATGTTGATTTCTACAATCCAATTTCAAATTAATAAATCTTTGTGAGGATGAGCTCCCTGGGAGAGATTAAGAGAGGTCAGCTTTATTTGTCAGATGGATGTTGTAAAATATTTTGTTTGTGTCACTGACCAACACAAACGAGCATGTGCTGGGGACAGCCCACAAATGTCACCATGCTTCCATTACCATCACAGTACGCTCACAACTTCCTCAGCTTAACTAAACCATATGTCTTTGGAATGTGGGAGGAAACCGGAGCCCCCATCGGAAAGCCATGAAGCCACAGGGAGAACACGCAAACTCCTTCCAGTCAGTGGCGGGAATTGAACACCAAATGCTGATCATTGCATTTGTAATACAAAATGAAAAGTCTTTTGCAATATTCTGTTCATTTAAACAAAGAAGTGATCACAAAGATGTACACTCAGTGATATTATGTACCTCCTGTACCTAATAAAGTGGCCACTGAGTGTATGTTTGCGGTCTTCTGCTGCTTTTGCCCATCCAATTCAAAGTTCGACATGTTGTACATTTGGAGATGCTCTTCTGTACACCACTGTTGTAAC
This sequence comes from Hemitrygon akajei, assembly GCF_048418815.1. NCBI lineage: Eukaryota > Metazoa > Chordata > Chondrichthyes > Myliobatiformes > Dasyatidae > Hemitrygon > Hemitrygon akajei. The sequence goes on from NC_133142.1 coordinate 7,394,467, forward strand.
AGGTGGTTATTTGAGTTATTGTCAGCTTGAACCAGTCTGGCCATTCTCCTCTGACCTGTCAAAATTAACAAGGCGTTTTCACCCACAGAGCGGCTGCTCCTTCACAGGATTTTTTATTTTTGTTTTTCACTCCATGCTCCATAAACTCGAGACCGTTACACATGAAAATCCCAGGAGATCAGCAGTTCCTGAGATACTCAAACCACCCCGTCTGGCACCAACAAACATTCCACTGTCAAAGTCACTTAGATCACATTTCTTCCCTATTCTGATGTTTGTTTTGAAAAACAACTGAACCTCTTGACCATGTCTGCATGCTTTTATGCACTGAATTGCTGCCACGTGTTGGCTGATCAGATATTTGCATTAACGAGCAGGTGCACAGGTGTGCCTAATAAAGTGGCCACTGACTGCATACTCAAAAGAGTTAAGGATGTTATTGTAAAAATATGTATTTTAAGAAATAACTGATTTCATTTAAGGGATATGACCAAAGCAAGGCCTAAACTTAACGAGTTTGAGAGAAGCGTATTATTGCATCTGGAGTTACATATTGGCCAGACCAGGTAAGGATAGCAGGCTTCAGTTCTCTAAGGACAGCCATGTACCAGATGGGCTTTCACAAAAATCTGGCAGTTTCATTACTATTGTTACAGAGATTAGTTTTAATTCCAAATTTATTTAATTACAGGAATTTGAAATCCACAGCTGCAGCAGCTCTTGAACTCCAATTCGACAGACTAAGCTTGTGGATGCCAGCCTGAGGACTTAACCACTATGCTGCCACCCTCCAGCCAGTGACTGAAGGGTTCTTTCTATTTGAATGGGCAAGGCTGCCAGTCGATCAGCATGTAGATAAAGTCCACAATGAAAAGCAATTACAGTAGTTGAAGTGTCAGATGGCAAGAGGGTAGAAATTCATGGCCCCGAAGTATTTCTCCATCAGGCCACACGATATAGGAGCAGAATTAAGCTATTTGGTTCATGGAGTCTGCTCCACCATTCGATCGTAGCTGATTTATTTGGCTTTCAACCCTATTCTCCTGCTTTCTACCTGTAAATTTTAATGCCCATCAAATTTTACTATCAACCTACACTATCGATGAGTTGGCCTCCACAGTTGTCTGTGGCAATGAATTCCAGAGATTCACCAGCCTTTGGCTCAAGAAATTCCTCCTGTTCTCTGTTGTAAAGGGATGCCCCTCTATTCTGAGGGTGTGCCCTCTGGTCCTAGATACCCCACTATTGGAAACATCCTCTCCCTGTCCACTTCAGTATTTGGTATATTTCCATGGCATTCCCCCTCCCCACCCCCCCGGTTCCTCTAAAATCCATTTAGAACTATAGGCCTGGAGGCATCACATGCTCCTCATACATTAACCCTTTCATTCCTGGGATAATATTTGTGAAGCTACTCTGGACCTTCTCCAATGCTAGCACTTCATTTTTCAGATGTGGGGCCCAGAACTGTGCACAATACTCCAATGTAATCTGACCAGCGTCTTATAGAGCCCCAGCATTACATCTTTGATTTCAGACTCTAATCCTCTCAAAATGAGTGCTAACATTGCCAGTTGCCTTCCTTACAATCCACTCAACCTGCAAGTTACCCTTCAAGGAATCCTGTACTAGCATTGTTGGACTTGGTGCTGTGGAAGAGGTGGTTGATGAGTGACAGAGAAGTAATGGCATGAAAGGCCACATAACTGAATATGTCTTCTCGTGTGAAGGATCTCACTGTAAATTATACAGTTCCAGTGATAAAGGTGCTGAATTTTTAAGGATTTTAAAGGTGAGCTCATGGACTCACAACCTATGGACTCACTTTTAGGAACTCTTCATCTCATGTTCTCAATATTTATTGCTTGCTTGCTTGCTTATTTATTTATTCTTTTTGTATTTGCACAATTTGTTGTCTTTTGCACACTGGCTGGACGCCCAAGTTGGGGGTGATCTTTCATTGACTCTGTTATGGTTATTATTCTATAGATTTATTAAATATGCCCACAAGAAAATGAATCTCAGGGCTGTATATAGTGACATATATATACATTGATAATAAATTTACTTTGAACTTCGTCACATATACAGAAATGCGTCATTTGTATCAAATTAAATCAGCGGGGATTGTGCTGGGCAGCCTGTAAGTGTTGCCATGTTTCAAGTACCAACACAGCATGCCCAAAACTCACTAACCCTAATCTGTATGCCTTTGAAATGTGCGAAGAAAATGGGGCACCCGGATGAAACTCAAATGCTCACGGGGAGAACGAACAAACTCCTTCCAGACAACAGTGGGAATTGAACCCTGATCATTAATCTCTGGTACTACAGATCAATGCACTAAACACTACACTACCATGCCGGGGACCCCTCATCATATTTTTTGGAGGGCACCTAATAGTTAGTGTGCTTCAGAACCATGAACTTCATTCTCATATCATTTCAAATATTATGATGACAAAGGAGGCTGTTGGCCAGAAAGAACTAGAGTCTACAAATCAGTGAATTTGAATGAATCAAGCACAGTGCAAGTAAACAAACTAATTGTCTTTGTTCTTTCCATGAAATCAAAGGAATGGAGGCAGCCATTTTGTGAAGGTGCTCTGTATCCTCCATTTTGTGTACTGGTGTTCCTTGAAGAATCAGAGTTTTAAAGGCAAGGCAATGACGCTCCAGGTAATCTACTGGACTAGGGGTAAGTTTCTAATAAGAAGTTATTTGTGTGGTGTTCTATAGTATGATAGAACACGTAAGTTTGTGAATGGCGGGGTCTGTGTCTGCCCTGAATGGTCAGGCTGGTTACTGGTTTGGTAACTGATTTAGAACAAGGTGCTATAAATTACTAGTTGTCACTTGAGGAAAAGGACAATAAATGGATGCCAACTTAGACCAGAGCCAATGAGAAGTTTGCACAAGTCAGTCAGATGACTTTGAGCCAACAAGATTGAAATGCAACGTTTGAATGATAAGAAGTGTTTAAAAGTAAAGAGCTTTAAATGCAAAGCAGCAACAACTCTCTAGAGATGGACCATCACAGATCACTGAAATAAATAACCCTACGTCAGATACGTGGTGATTAGATGAGGAATACCTGGCCAGTGTAGACTCCTTTCTCAGCTATTACCTTTTCTATTCTTCGACTATTCATGCAGGGTCAGAGAAACTTGCTGGGTATTATGTTGTGTAAATTCACGTGCTTTTTTGGTGAAACAATAAAAGTACTTGTCAGTAAATATTGATTTGGTCTGTGCCCAACTGATCATTATTTCTAAGGGGTGATCCTTGTAATAAGGCCAATTACCCCATCGAGTCTGTACTAGTTTGCAAACCCATTCCATTCTGTCCTATTAATTTTCACTGTGCTTGATGGGGATGGAAGCACTAATGAGGAAGATAGGAGACAGAACTCATGGTCGAAATAGAGAAACTGAGAGAGCAGAACTGAATTCTAGTCAGGCAGGGTGGGAGGAAAGGAGAGTCAACAAAACTGTGGAACATCCTCATCAATTCGGGCAACCACCTACACCAGGTCAAGTTACAGCGGCCAGTTCACCGACCAATCTCCACATGGGCATTTTTGACATGGGAAACAGCTCATTTCCCAGACGAGACCACCTTCAAAACTCATTAGGGAGGGATACCAAACACCAGCGACACTTTAACAGCATCACTCACAAAATGGTGGAGGAACTCAGCAGGTCAGGCAGCCTCTATGGAAATGAATAAGCAATCGACATTCTGGGTCAAAACTCTTCATCAGGACTGGAAAGGAATGGTGAAGATGCCAGAATAAAAAAGGTGGAGCGGGGGCAAAGTAGGATAGTGTTACGAAGGGTGAACAACTCTGATGGGCAGAAGGGTGCAGAGTTGCCCATGTCCCCCCCCCCCCCCCCCCGGGAGAATCACAAACTGTTACTGTTACCACGCTGCTAATGAGAGAGAAAGAGAGACAAAGGGAAATGATGCACCATCAATAACTCACTCTGAGACGTAAGAAACGAGATATCGGCTTTTATTGACTGGAAGAATGAACAACACTACATCCTGGAGAATGAGGCCGGGCATCAGGCCTCAATCGCCTTTATACAGGGGTCTGTGGCAGGAGCCACAGAAGCAGTCAGCAGGGGTCTGTGGGAGGAGCCACAGAAGCAGTCAGCAGGGGTCTGTGGGAGGAGCCACATGAGCAGTCCAGACAGGTATATGTAGTTCACCCCAGGAAAACATACTGGGTCTGGAACATCTGCTTCAGATAAGGGAGAGATAACACCGGGAGAGAGAGACTTGTTGTTCCACCATATTATGACTCCTGAAAGACTTATGGCTCCGGAGAGGGCTGTTTACTTGGTACCATTCTGTTCATTAAAATTCCTCAGTGGACAGCCAGAGTGGGCTGGTTTGATGGACTGAGCCATTCAAAACTGATTGACACCTGAGACCCCGTGAGTAGGGATAAAAGTGAGGTCTGGGGAGACACCCCTCAGACACACCAGGAGACACACTAGTGAGCACTGCTTGAGTGTTGGAACCCACCGAGAAGGTGTGGGGCATCGGGGACCGAACAAAGGATCGGTCAGTTTAACTCAGTGTTTATAGCAGGGCCAGTGGGGTCTTGTGTGTGTGTGTCTGCCCTTGCCTGGGTGACGAGTCCACCACAGAAGAACGATCTAGCTGAAGGACAGAGGGGTCATACCTGAATGGCCACAACACATCGACGGATCAAGAACGTAAAGGAAGGTTTGCCGGACTGTAGCTGTCACTGTTTGCTCTCTCTCTCTCTCTCTCTCTCTCTCTCTCTCTCTCTCTCTCTCTCTCTCTCCAATGATTAACACACAAGAACCAACAACTACCTCAGCACGTTTGAACTGAACTGAACTTTATATTCACATATGACAATTCATTATCCCTTAGACATCGATAGAGCTTGTTTATTATTGATTATTATTATACCCACACTTTTAGGTTTAGTATTGCTAACGTGTATTATCTATATATTTGCATTGTTGATATTGATTTGTATATTTTACGAATAAACACTGTTTGAAAATAGTACCACCAGACTCCAACGGATTCTTCTATCTTTGCTGGTCAGACACCCAGTTACGGGGTACGTAACAATAGTTAGAATGTGATAGATGAAGCCAGGTAGGTATGAAAGGTCAAGGGTATGGGAGGAAGGAATCTGATAGGAGAGGAGAGCAGACCACAGGAGAAAGAGAAGAAGAAGGGGACCCAGAAGGAAGTGATAGGTAGGTGAAGTGAGGTGAGAGGCCAGAGTGGGGAATTAGAAAAAGAGGGGAGGGGGAGAGAATTTTTTTTTTAAACCAGAAGTAGTAGTCAATATTTCTGCCATCAGGTTGGAGGCTATCAAGACAGAATATAAGATGTTGCTTTTCCATCTTGAGGGTGGCCTCATTGTGGCGCACCATGTCAAGCTTTTGATTCCTGACTTTCTCTGAGATCTTAACAACATCTCCCTACAGCAGCTTCAAAGTCTGTTCTGACACTCCGGTTCCCATTCCCCTGCAACTCCAGTTTAAACCCCACCCTGTGCAGCAGTGGCAAACCCCCATGATTAGCAACGAGACTCCTCCCCCCCCATAGGTATAGTGTTGTTCCCCTCTGTTGAGAAGTGGCATACAACTTTTTGGTATGAAAGAACCAACTGATATGGAATAGCATTTTGACTCTTAATGCTGAAAATAAAATAAGTACACATCGGTATTAAAGACCACCTGATAGTAACTGGCTACTGTTGAATCTGTTTAGTATCACTGGCAACACATACAAAATGCTGGAGGAACTCAGCAGGCCAGGCAGCATCTATGGAAAAAAGTACAGTCGGCGTTTCGGGCCGAAACCTTTCAGCAGGACTCCGCTATATTTTATATATAATGGTTAAATTAAATAAGTAATGCAAAAAAATAGAAATAAAAGAAGTAGTGAGGTAATGCTCGTGAGTTCAAAGTCCATTTGGAAATCATATGGCAGAGGGGAAGAAGCTGTTTGTGTATCGTTAAATTTGTGCCTTCAGGCTTCAGTACCTCCTTCCTGATGGTAACAACGAGAGCAGGGCATGTCCTGGTTGATGGGGATCCTTAATGATGGACATTGCCTTTTTGAGGCATCGCTCCTTGAAGATGTCTTGGATACTACCTGTGGAGGCTATGGAGCTAATAAATTTACAACTCTGACACTGGATAATTTGACAGAAATCCACATCCAATTTTTATCTGGCGTCAAGAACTGTGTGGGGGACAACCACTCCATAGAACCGTAGAACATTACAGCACAGAAACAGGCCTTTTGGCCCTTTCTGGCTGTGCCATAACATTTTCTGCCTAGTCCCACTGACCTGCTCCTGGACCATATCCCTCCATACCCCTCTCATCCATGTACCTGTCCAAGTTTTTCTTAAATGTTAAAAGTGAGCCTGCATTTACCACTTCATCTGGCAGCTCATTCCAAACTCCCACCACTCTCTGTGTGAAGAAGTTCCCCCTAATGTTCCCTTTAAACTTTTCCCCCTTCACCCTTAACCCATGTCCTCTGGTTTTTTCTCCCCTAGCCTCAGTGGAAAAAGCCTGCTTGCATTCACTCTATCTATACCCATCATAATTTTATATACCTCTATCAAATCTCCCCTCATTCTCCTATGCTCCAGGGAATAAAGTCCTAACCTATTCAACCTTTCTCTGTAACTCAGTTTCTCAAGTCCCAGCAACATCCTTGTAAACCTTCTCTGCACTCTTTCAAACTTATTAATATCCTTCCTGTAATTAGGTGACCAAAACTGCACACAATACTCCAAATTCGGCCTCACCAATGTCTTATACAACCTCACCATAACATTTCAACTCTTATACTCAATACTTTGATTTATAAAGGCCAATGTGCCAAAAGCTCTCTTTACTATCCTATCTACCTGTGATGCCACTTTTAGGGAATTATGTATCTGTATTCCCAGATCCCTCTGTCCTACTGCACTCCTCAGTGTTCTACCATTTACCTTGTATGTTCTACCTTGGTTTGTCCTTCCAAAGTGCAATACTCTCACTTGTCTGAATTAAACTCCATCTGCCATTTGTCAGCCCATCTTTCCAGCTAGTCCAAATCCCTCTGCAAGCTTTGAAAACCTTCTTCACTGTCCACTACACCTCCCATCTTTGTATCATCAGCAAATTTGCTGATCCAATCTACCACATGATCATCCAGATCATTGATATAGATGACAAAAAACAATTGACCCAGCACCGATCCCTGTGGCACACCACTAGTCACAGGCCTCCACTCCACTCAGAGAAGCAATCCTCCACTACCACTCTCTGACTTCTCCCATTGAGCCGCTGTCTAATCCAATTTACTACCTCACCATATATACCTAGCGACTGAATCTTCCTAACTAACTTCCCAAGCTGGACCTTGTCAAAAGGCCTTACTGAAGTTCATGTAGACAACATCCACTGCCTTCCCTTCATCCACTTTCCTCGAAAAACTCTAAAAGATTGGTTAAACATGACCTACCACACACAAAGCCATGGTGACTCTCCCTAATAAGTCACTGTCTATCCAGATACTTGTAGATCCTATCTCTTAGTACTCCTCCCAATAATTTACCTACCACTGACAATTCCATCCTGGTTTGAGCACAGAACACATGTACAGTACTGAAATGTCAGCGCTTGCTAGTGTGTGCTGAAGGAAGGCGACCTCTGTGTAACGTTGCAGTGAAAGTCTCCAGCCCTCGGGGTTAACCCAGGCCTTAATAAGGCCTGTATCAGAGGTTCGCGGCACTGAGCAGCGCTCTATAAATAACGAGTAACTTCCAGCAAAACGGCATCGCACTAATTGGATGCCAGCATGTCCCCAAGGCTGCCAGAAGAAGCTGCAGAAATCTGTTTGGTTTTTTAAACAGTGTCAAGGAATATCTCGGTCTGTGCGTGGGAGTGTGAGCAGGTTAACACCGTAATGAGTGTTTAGAAAGCGTTAGAAAATCAGTGCTAGCTCAAAGGGATGTATGGTCACGTTACTGAAGCAAAGCAAAGAGCTCCACTGTAAATATTTCTCGTCTCCTCACTTCCCACCCTTCCACCCTCCCTCCTTCTCCTCCCACTGCTCCTTTTTAGTGTATAGTTCCCCTTGGCTCTTGGATAAAACAAGAAAAACGACTGGGCAATAAATCTCCGATTGCTTCTGATGCAACTTCTCTGTATTGAACAATTTGCCTGTGACCGGCTCCCATTGAAACCAAGAGAACGGAAGGGATAAACTCATGCTGAAACTAATGAGGGCCTTCTGCAGTCATTGTTTCAGGAACAGAGCATGCTACATTTCAAAATCTGCTAATTAATCTTTAGAGAAAGTAATTTGCAATACAAAAAAGTGTAGCACTTCCACGGGGAGCGATCTTGTCTTCAAGAAATTACAGCGAATAACTGGGCCCTGGCCGAAAGTGGACCATCGAAGTGCAGGTGACATTAGAATAAGAAGAAAGGAAGGGCAATTAAAGATTTGCAGAGAGATCAGCTGGGTAAAGTGGCGGTAGAAGGAGAATGGAATTTAACACTGACAAAGTGGAAGAGCTGAAATGCAACGAAAAAGAAACGATTTGTCATTCATCACAAAACAATAGATCGAATAAATTACTACGCAGAGCATTTGAATAAGAATTTCATTACATAGAAGGCCATTCCCCCCTCACCTGTTATGGTTTTCTTTTGCGTGATTCCAAGAGCCCCTGTCCACTCACAATCATAAAAATGACAGCACAGAAATATGTCCTTCAGCTCAGCCAGTCTGTGCCAAACCAATTCAGCTGCCCAGTCATATCAACCTGCACCCAGAGCAGTACCCTTCGTAACCCTCCCATCCACGTACCTCTCCAAACTTCTCTCAAGCGTTGAAAATGAAACTGAATTCACCACTTGCACTGGCAGTTCATCCCACACTCTCACCACCCTCTGAGTGAGGAAGCTCCCCCTCATGTTCTCCTAAAACTTTTCACCTTTCACCCTTAACTCATGACACCCAACCTCAGTGGAAAAAGCCTGCTTCCATTTACCCTATCTATACCCCTCATAATTTTGTATAGCTCTGCCACTCCCACTCTTGGAGTTTCACGTTTAAGATGCAATTCTCTTATATCTCGATTCTGTTTCCATTGCTGTCTCTGGTAGGACAACACTGCATGAAGAAAATGAGTAGGTTGTGTGGAGCTGGCAGGGAGTCTGCAGGAGGAGATGGGCAAAGAAGTGGCAGGTGGAATACAGTGTAGCGAAGGATATGCTCATATAGTTTGCAGAAGCAATAAATGCATAGAAGATATTCTAAGTGGGGAGGAAATTCAGAAACAGGAGGTGCAAAGGGACAATGGTCTTATGGTCATAACCCCAGGCTACTTCATGACCCTTACCTAACCCCGCTCAGTTGGCCCAACCCACAGCCCATGACCACACCCAGGTCCCAATCATTTAGCCAAGTAACAACACCTCAACCGTCACTCCTGCACCTCGAATCCCTGATTTATGTGCAGCTTCTAAAGGAAAGATCATAATACAGAGCAGAATTCAGCCTCTAGTCCCATCCAGTCTGCTTCACCATTCCATCATGGCTGATTTATTATCCCTCTCAACTCCATACCCCTGCTCCACCCTCACTAATCAAGTACCTATCAACATGCTCTTTAATTCTATCCAATGACATAGCCTCCACAGTCGACAGTGGAAATGAATTCCACAGATTCACCACCCTCTGGCCAAAGAAGTTCCTCCTCATCTCTATTCTAAGGGATGCACTCTGAGGCTGTGCCCTCCGTCCTAGATTCGTTCATTGTAGGAAACATCCACTATACTCTGCCAGAGCCTCAGCGACCACTTACTTTTTTTCAAGTGTTTGTCTTGGAGGAAAGATTCTGTGAGTGGTCCCCCACGTCCTTCTCACAGCGCCATGCTTTTTCACGAGGCCGAGTTGCGAGCTCGACACTCAACCCGGCATGGATGGAAAGTGTGCCCGGGAGCAGCCCGACTGGATTCGAACTCGGGAACCTTCGCTCCGGAGTCCGGCACTGATGTCACTGCGCCACCAGCCGGCCACATCCACTCTAGGCCTTTCAATATTTGATGGATTTCAATGAGATCCCTCTTCTTTCCTTCTAAACAGGCCCAAAGCTAACCAAATGCATTAACCCTTTCATTTCAGGATCATTCTTCTTAACCTGCTCTGGACCCTCTCCAATGCTAGCACATCCTTTGTTAGATAAGGGGCCCACGTAGTTGCAGTTAGAACCCTAGTTCTAGTACATTGCTAGCTGCTGTGCAACGCTAGGTTAGATCACTTATAGAATTAGGGGCATTCAGGAGTTTCTGTGACAGAGTCTTTAGCAAAAATGAAGATAGCCAAGAACACAAAATCTGACGTACTGCATTTGTGTCCCATGAAAGAAATGGCCAAAGTTCCAACTAAAGGATATATTCCACGGCTAGTTTATTCGGGCACCTCCCATAGTGTATGTTTACGGTCTTCTGCTGCTGAAACCCATCCAGGTTCTGTGCATTCAGAGATACTCTTTTGCATACCACTGGTGTAATTCATGGTTATTTGAGTTACAGTTGGCCTCCTGTCAGCTTGAGCTAGTCTGTCCATTCTCCTGTGACCTCACTTATTAAAGAGGCATTTGCACGCACAGAACTGTCACTCACTGGATTTTTTTGTTTTTGTTTTTTATTCCCCACACAATTCTCTGTCAATTCGAGAGAATGCTGTGTGTGAAAATCGCAGGAGATCGGCAGTTTCTGAGATACTCAAACCACCTCGTCTTTGATAGATAAGGTGATGAAGAAGGCACAACGCTTGTCGATTTGTCAAGGTGGAGCCAGTAAACAATGTCCTGCTGACAGTTCACAAACTACTTTTTTTACTTCTTCTTCTTTCAAATATCACTCTACTGCTAAGCTGTGTGTGATTGGAACCTGTGATTTACGTTTTGATGGTATGTTTTGGGGCCGATTGAGTGTTCCGGCGTTTTGCTGTCTCCGAGGGAGTTCGGTGAGGTCTGGAGCAGAGTGTGCTGCCTCGGGTGCTGGAAGCCTGGAGATGAGGTGCAAGCCCATGATTGACTCTATTGCTTCTCTCCAATTGAGACATTGAGGGTGTGAGTCCATGATCAACTCCATTGGTTCTCTCCGATTGAGACATCAAGAGCACGAGTCCATGATCAACTCCATTGGTTCTCTCCGATTGAGGCATCGAGCAAGATTGGTTGATAAAGATGAGAGCAGAGGATGGGCGGGTGCTTGGCACTGCCTGCCTGCGTCTGACCAGTCTTCCCCGTCCTCTCACTAGCTGCTGTCGGAGTCTTGGGATCCATATTGCCAAGATTGAGTGGTGAGACTATGGTCTCATTCTGTAGATCTTGAGGTTCATGTTGCATGTGTTCCTGGATTCTGGTTAATCTTTTCTCTCTGCTGTTTCTGAGGGGTGATAGATGCGGACTAGGGAGGAGAATGGCCCTGCGAGTGGCCCGGCTCTGAACTGAACAATACTGAATACTACTGGTTTGATCTTCGATATTCTATGTGTTGCTCGCTCATTTTTACCGTTTGTGCAATTTGTTCTTTTTTTTTTGCAGATTGGGTGTGTGATATTTTCTTGTAGACGTTCCATGGTGTTTCTTTGTTTCATGGCTGCCTGTGGGGAGATGAGTCTCAGAGTTGTATTCTCTGTACACGCTTTGATAATAAATGTTCTTTGATAACGTTCCTTGACGCCTTGATAATAAATGTTCTTTGATAACGTTCTTTGACGCCTTGATAATAAATGTTCTTTGTCTTTTCTCTTCAGCAGGTATGGCACTGAATACAAGAGTTGGGGTGTGATGTTAAGGCCACACGGTCTGGAGTTCTATCCACCGTACTACAGGAAAGATGTGATTGAGCTGGAAAGGGGCAGGTGGTGTTGAGGAAGCAGGGTGTCTGCAGAAGGACTTAGACAGATTGGGAGAATGGACAAAGAAGTGGCAGATGGAATACAGTGTAAGGAAGTGTATGGTCATGCACATTGGCAGAAGGAATAAAACTGAAGACCATTTTCTAAGTGGGGAGAGAATTCAGAAACCAGAGGTACAAAGGGACTTGGGAGTTCTCTTATTTCCTAAAGGTTAACTTGCAGGTTGAGCCAGTGGTGAGAAATGCAAATGCAATATCCATTTTGAGACCGCTAGAGTTTAAAATCAAGGATAGAGGCTTTGTAAGGCATTGGTCAGACCGCACTTGGAGTATTGGGAGCAGTTTTGTGCCCCTTATCAGAGAAAGGATATGCTGACATTGGAGAGGGTCCGGAGGGAGTTCACGAGAATGATCCCGGGAATGAAAAGGTTAACATATGAGGAATGTTTGATGACCCTGGGCCTGTATTCGCTGGAGTTTAGAATAATGAGGTATATCTTATTGAAACCTATCAACTATTGAAAGGTCTAGATATAGTGGACATGGAGAGGATGTTTCCCATATTGAGTGAGTCCAGGAACAGGGGGCACTGCCTCAGAATAGGGGGATGTCCATTTAGAGCAGAGATGAGGAAGAATTTCTTTAGTCAGAGGGTGGTGAATCTGTGGAATTCATTGCTACAAACAGTTGTGGATGCCAAGATACTAGGTATATTTAAAGTGGATGTTGAGTGGATGATTCTTGCTTAGTAAAGGTGTCAAAGGTTACAGTGAGAAGGCAGGAGAGTGGGATTGAGAGGGTTAATAAACCAGCCGTGATGGAATGGTGGAGCAGACTCGATGGGCCAAACTCACCTCCTATGTTTTATGGTCTTATGGTGTGCATTGTTACAGAATAAGGTCTGAAAGCTACCAAGAACATGCTGTGCAGGTAAATGATGAACTGCAAAATTATAATGAGATCAATTGTGGGCCCGAGTGTCCATATTCTCATAGAAGAGATCCAATTAAGGGTCTACTAACAGTGGATTGAAGCTGTCTTTGAGCCTGGTGGTACGTGCTTTCAGGCTTTTGTATCTTCTGCCTAATGGGAGAGGGGAGAAGAGAGAACGTCTGGGGTGGGTGGGAATTTTTGATGATGCTGGCTGCTCGAGGGCCTGTTTCTATGCTAAGTCACTCTATGACTCCATAATTCTTTAAAGCTTATATATGGAAGAAGCCTGAGAGGTGTGCCGATTTACCGTGGACTTGCAAAGTAGATACAACAAGGTACAATCTCTGAAGCACATTGCAAACTTTTGCCCTGAGGAGAGGGGTTGAGGTACGGATAGATCATTTGGCATCCAAACCTCAAAACATGACTTTTAACATGCACCTCTCTGGCTGTTTCTTGCCTTAGAAAAATGGGCCAAGAATGAAAAACGTGGCCAGATGTTTCACAAGAGGTTAACATTAGAAGATAATAGACAAAGATGAGAAGCAGTCAGATCATTAGAGGAGGTCTGGAATTTGCTGGAAATGGCTGGGGTGAACTGGGGTACAAGGCATTTATCAGATAGAACATACAGTACATACATTACAGTACAATACAAGCCCTTCAACCTTCCAACCTACTCTAAGATCAATCTAACCTTTCCCTCCTACATAGCCCTCCATTTTTCTTTCATCCATATGCCTATCTAAAAGTTTCTTAAATGTCCCTAAAGTATCTCTCTCTACCACCAACCTTGGCAGTGTGCTCCACACACTCACCACTTTGTGTAAAAATCCTACTACTGACATCCCTGATCACCTAAAAATTATGCCCCCTCCCCCCATGGTAAAGATCTCTGGCTATCCACTCTTGTCTATTTAATAATACTCTCATAATAATTGAGTAATTTTGTATACATATTGGTTGATAAAGCATTCTTGTTTGTTTAAATAATTAATTACACGTTATATGTATAAATACGTGAATCGCGTACATCACACTACCATGGGATACGTTCACACCCCGCTTAAAGTAAACTCAAAGTTAGACCCACATTTCGGCCTCCCATGCCTTCTTTTGAATTAGTTTAATGTTTTGAAAAACAAAACTACTCTATCTATATCTCTTATCTTCTTATACACCTTTATCAAATTACTTCTCATCCTCTTGCACTCCAAAGAAAAAAGCATGAGCTCACTCAACGTTTCCTCCTAAGACATGCTCTCTGATCCCGGCAGTGTCCTGGTCAATTTCCACTGCACCTTCTCTAAAGTTGCCACATCCTTCCTATAATGAAGTGACCAGAAACGAAAACATTATTTTAAGTATGGTCTAGCCAGAGTTTTATGGAGCTGCAACATTACCTTGTGGCTCTTAAACTCCATCCCCTGACTAATGAAGGTCAACACATCATACGCCTTCTTAACCACCCTATCAACTTGGCGGTACTTTGAAGGATCTATGCTCGTGGATTCCTTGATCTCTCTGTTCTTCCGCATTTGCTAAGAATCGTGCTGTTAACCTTGGACTTTGCCTTCAAGTTTGACCTTCCAAAGTAATCTTCACACCTCTCTGGACTAAACCCCATCTGCCTTTTCTCAGCCCAACTCTGCATTCTGCCCAATGCCCTGTTGTAATTTACAACAACCATCTATACGCTCCACAACACCATCAACCTTCATGCAAAGTAATACATCTGCAAAACATGTAAGACTATTATGTAGAGTTAGCATAGAACATACTACAAAGCTGTACAGCTCAGGAACAGGCCCTTTGGCCCATCATGTCTGCACCAAACACAATGCCAACTTAAACTAGATCTCCTGTGCTTTAGAAGTATGTGAAGTAGATACACCAATCTAGCAGAACCAATTCCATTTGCATCAACTAATGAAACTTAAAATAATAGAAATAATTCAAAATAAAAGCAATTAAATCATTTAAACAAATTAATTCAAAAATATAAATTATTAGTATGCAATTATCATTTAGCTGTGCAATTAAAATAGCAAATAACAGGCAATTGATTATTTTAATCACACTATTAATTTTAATTATATTTTTAAATCAACAGCCCAATGGTAATACAGATGTTTTTGTGCCTCAACCAACATTTTTGATTCTGCTCATAATTCTGCTCCATCCTGTTTGCTTATTTATCTCTCTCTCTCTCATTGTATATCTCTATCAATCTCTAACTCTCTATCTCCATCTCTCTATCTCTATTTTTCTCTACCTCTCTATCTCCCTCTCTATCTCCCTCTCTATCACCATCTCTCTATCTCTCCTCTCTCTAGCACCTTATTTCAATCTCTCTCTTTATCTCTCTCCATCTGCCTATCTGTATCTCCCTATCTAGCTCTCTACCTCTCTTTCTCTCCTTCTTCAATCATGTCTCTATCTCTACTTCCATCTCTCTGTCTATATCTTTCTATCTTTCCATCTATCTATTTCTCTCTATCTATCTCTGTCTCTGTCTCTCTATCTATCTCTCATGCTCTATCTCTCTCCGTATGTTTCCTGTTCAGTATCCCTATCTTTTTCTCACTCTCTGTGGTTATCTTTCAGTCTAACACCCATCTTGTCCTTCTCCTGATTCATTTTCAGGTTCACAATAAATAAATGCAAGCGTGTTTACGCTAGGCACTTCTCTACATAGAATTATTTCATTTTTATCCTGATGCTATTTAGTCAGCAATTTCAGATTCCTGCCCTTTGCTCTCTGGTTTGCAAGTCAGTAGTTTTATACACCTTATCCTTTATGATTTTAAGTTTGCACAAACTTGTAAATGTTTGCAAATTGTCCAGAATGCTTTAATGGTTGCAGCATGTACCTTCATTGCCGAATAACTGGCATTACATCAGCCCAAAAGTCTCTGACTTACTCATTCTGCTGTCTCTAGTATGCTGCCATAAAGCAGTGGGTAACCTCAGGATGTGAAGGAAATGTTGATACCTCAGTGCTGTCATATCACATTTCATCTCTCCGTATCGTTATCTGAATGACATCCTCATCCTGTCATATTCTTATGACTTCAACTCTTCAACTATTTATTTATCAGTTCTTTCTCTCACAGACATATAGACTTTTACTAATAAATTCTCCCTCTCTTTCTATCTCCCTCTACCTCTCTGTCTCTGAGTCTCTCTTTCTCTCTCTCTCTCTCTCTCTCTCTCTCTCTCTCTCTCTCTCTCTCTCTCTCTCTCTCTCTCTCTCTTTCTCTCACTACCTCTCTACCTGTCTCTCCCTATCTCCAACTCTCTATCTATCTCTCACACTCTCTATCTCACTCGGTCTGCATGTTTCTTGTTCAGCGTCCCCCTCTTTTTTCTCACTCTCTCTAGTTATCTTTCAGTTTAACTCCCACCTTGTCTTTCATCTGATTCAAGTTCAGTTCAGCTTTATTTATCCCATGTACATCGAATCGTTGAAACAAAAAAGTGAAATGCATGATTTCCATCAAATCAAATCAGCGAGGATTGTGCTGGGGCAGCCTGCAAGCAGCGTCCCCTCTAATTTTTATTATAGCTGCGTGGGCTAACCATTGCTCTGAGCAAGAAATTTTTACACAGCCTGAAAACTACACGGCACTTTAAACAGCATCAGCATTCAGTGGGCTGGTGGTTTATTAACACTGAGCTACGGTCGTCCACTCTGTGTTTAGTGTTGCATTTTCTGACAGTGTTGTAAAATGAAACACTGACAGTATAAATACGTTGAAACTCTAAAATGTTTCAAAGGGTGAGATACATTCATTATTTAAACAATTTATGGATTATATTCATTACCACAATTAATTGCAGGGTATTTCACAATTATGTTAAAATGGATTTCAAAATTATATTAAAATTGATATAAAAATTTTATTAGCATAATTTCAAAATCGTATTAACATTATATAAAAGAAGATTCCAGCTGCACAGCAACAAAGGCTACGTGTGTGGGAGCATTTCAGTTACTGCGTGGCTGCTCACCCATGCAACTTAGAGGGAACAGTGCCTGCAAGTGTCACCACATTTCCAGTACCAATAACTCACCGCCCCTAACTCTAAACCCTTCCTACGTTTATGCAATGCGGGAGAAATCTGGAGCACATTGAGAAACCCCACGCAGCCACGGGGAGGACATACAAACTCCTTACAGGCAGCAGTGGGAAATTAACCCCAATCAGTGATCGCTGGCGCCAGCGCCTTAAAGCAACACACTAAATGCTACAATGCCGCAACACCCTTCCCCTTCTTTCTATTTGTCACACTCCTCCAGATGTGATCACAGCTGGAGGGTGACCAGTGTTAGTCTCAATACTGTATATTTTCACCGGACATAGTTTAGAGAAAGTTTCTATTTTGATTAACAAGATGAAGGGGTTGTCTCACAAGTGGAAAATGATCAGATTATATAAACACCCAATGGTTTAATAGAATAAGAGGTGATCTGATTGAAAATATATGAGCTTTTGAGTAATACTGGGAGAGGAAATTTCAGAAAAGAAAACTTTCATGGCTGAAATAAACACTCAATAGCCACTTTATTAGATACACTTGTACGCCTGCTCATTAATGCAAATATCTAATCAGCCAATCATGTGACAGCAAGTTGATGCATAAAAGCATGCAGACATGGTCAAAAGGTTCAGTTGTTGTTCAGATCGAACATCAGAACGGGGAAGAAATGAGATCTAAGTGACTTTGACCGTGGAATGATTGTTGGTGCCAGACGGGGTGGTTTGAGTATCTCAGAGTCTGCTAATCTCCTGGGATTTTCACACACAACAGCCTCGAGAGTTTACAGAGAAAAGCCTGAAAGACAAAAAACATCCAGTGAGCAGCAGTCCCGTTGACAAAAATGACTTGTTGCTGAGAGAGGTCGGAGGAGAATGGCCAGACTGGTTCAAGCTGACAGGAAGACAGCGGTAACTCAAATAAACACATGTTACAACAGTGGTGTGCAGAAAAACATCTCTGAATGCACGCCATGTCAAACTGTGAGGCACATGGGCTACAGCAGCAAACCACGAACATACACACAGTAGCCACTTAGTGAGGTAGAGAAGGTGTGTAATAAAGTGGCCACTGAGTGTGAATACAGATTCTACAGTACAACCGACCTTTAGATGTAATCCTGGGCACTACTGATGGTATTTTGTACATTTACTTTGTGGTTCCTTAATCTTGTTATAGCCAGGGAAGCTCCCACTCCCTATTAAATGTTCCCAATGGCGTGTGCCTCAAAACCAAGTCCAGCTCCTGGCCTTCACGTGTGGCTGAGCTACTGAGCTCAGCAGAACTGTTCCTTCTGACCGGAGAAGGAGAAAAGACGGGCTACTGGAGCCTAAAAACCAGTTGCTTTGGGCAGATGAGACTCAAATGTTGGCAGCTCATCTAGGAGAAGGAAAACTCTGATCTCAAACCTTCGCTGCCTTGGGGCTATACCCGCCCATGGGGAAGGGTTCAGGAGTAAACCCTGAGGGAAATCTCTGGAACTTGCGTCACCAAGGCAGCCTACATTGAGTTTGATGCTGACTGGCAACTCCTGCGACGCCGCTGCTACCAAACTGTATCGGTGTCTGCCGTTCCTTGAGGTTCATCAGATGCGTGAAGAGGGGGAGCTTGCTACGTGGGCAACCGCTTGCTCTGTATGTTTACGTTGACAAGCAACGCATTCAGGAATGCGCAGAGGGAAGCCCGCAAGTGTCACTGCAAAGGAATCGTGCCTACTACTTACTAGCCCTCACTAAACTTTACGTCTTTGGGGTGTGGGAGGAAACCCAGGCATCCGGAGGAAGCCAGCACCAACACAGAGAGAATGTAGAAACTCTTTACAGAGAACAGCAGCACGTGAACCCTGACCGCTGGAGCTGTAAACTGATGCGCCAACTTCTATGCTACTGTGTCACCTATTGATAAAGAATATTAATAAACAACTTTGTCAAAGAAGGACTGGTAATCAGGAATCGGTCAAAGATTTTTAAGCCAATTATAATCAAAGACCATCCCCCAACTCAGACATTCTTCAACCCCCCTTTCCATCGGGTAAAGTCCACTTCCCATCAGGAAGAAGATGGTAAAAAGCCTGAAAGCATGTACCACCAGGTTCCAGGACATTTTCAACCTCATTGTTGTAAGATGACTGAATGGTTTCCTAGTACAATAAAGCTGACTCTTGACCTCAGGATCTACCTCGTTATGACCTTGCAGTTTGTGGTCTACCTACACAGCACTTTCACTGTAACTGTAACACCTTAATCTGCATAAACACAAGAGATTCTGCAGATGTCAGAAATCCAGAGCAACACACAAAATGCTGGAGGAACTCAGTAGACACACTTTACTGAATGTTCCATTATTATTTTCCCCTGTACCACTGAAACATGTTGTAATGAATATTTTACACTGCATCTCGGTACATGTGACAATAATAAACTAATTTGCCAATTTAAATGTATTGTCAGGGAGAAAGAGGAGGGAAGTTTAGGATATATTATAGGGAAGTACAAGAGGTCAAAAGCAGGGGAATAGCTAGTTCGCAGAAAATTGTCGGCTTTGAAGACCTACAAGTCTGCTAGAGGAAGACAGCAATGCCTTTTTGAGCATTACGTTTACGATGCCAACAAACATGTAGTCAACGTGGTCAGAAGCTCAGGGGTTATGGGTGAATTGGCTTGTGAATGGAAAGAACTGAACCCAATTCCCGAAGATCACCTGACACTTTGTATCAAGCCCTACGACTGGAGGTAAACAGATGATAGTCTCAATTTCCAATCGATCTCAGCAGTTAGGAGCAAAGGCATCCAGATCAATAAATGAACTGCTGAAATGAAAGACAGCCAGCAGAAGGGAAAAGTGTCATAATTAAGGGTTAGGATTCAGTGATATAGTGTGCTGTTATTTTGACACACCTTGGGTTAGACATTCTAGAATACGAATCAGGTTTATTATCTCTGACATATATCGTAAAATTTGTTATTTTGCAGCAGCAATACAAAGCAAAACATAAAATATACCATAAATTACAAAAATAATGTATATAAAATATTAAATAGCAAGTGCAAAAAGAGAGAAAAATAGAGAGGTAGTGTTCATGGGTTCATTGTCCATTCAGAAACCTGATGGTGAAGGGGAAGAAGTTGTTCCAAAGACGTTGAGTGTGAGTCATTAATGAAAAGAGGGCAGATCCTGGTTGGTGGGGGTCCTTAATGAAGGATGCTGCCTTTTTGAAGCATTGCCTTTTGAAGATGCCTTTGATGGTGGGAAAGCTAGTGGCCTTGATAGAGCTGACTGAGTTTACAACCCTCTGCAGTTCTTTTCTGATCCTGTACCTCGGTGCCTCATATCAGACAGTGATGCAGCCCCAGTTAGAATGCTCTCCATAGTACATCTGTAGAAATCAGATTTCTACAAGCTCAGTGGTGCATTTTTTGTGTGTTTATTTGTCTTTTGTTCGTCCCTATGGACTGTTTTCTGAATATCTGCTGTCATTAATTCCTCCTTTGCTTGTTCGTGTGACTCTGATAGTTGAGAGAAGCCAAGTTTTGGCCTGGGAATATAAAATCATCACAGGAGCAGAATTAGGCCTTTTGGCGGATCAAGTCTGCTCTGCCATTCAATCATGCCTGATCCTTTCTCCCCCTCCTCAGCCCCACTCCCCAGCCTTTGACACTGTGTCCAATGAAGAACCTATCAAGCTCTGTCTTAGATACACCCAACAACCTAGCCTCCACAGCTGCCTGTGGTAACATATTCCACAAATTCAACACCCTCCAGCTAAAAGAAATTCTCCACACCACTGTTTTAAATGGAGGCCCCTCTATCCTGAGGCTGTGCCCTCTTGTCCAAAACTCCCCCACCATGGGAAATATCTTTTCCACATCTACTCTGCCTTGGCCTTTCAACATTCGAAAGGTTTCAATGAGATCCCACCTCATCCTTCTAAATTCCAGCAAGTACAGACCCAATAACCCTTTCTTTCACAGAATCATCCTTGCGAACCTCCTCTGAACCCTCTCCAATGCCAGCACATCTTTTCTAAGATAAGGAGCCCAAAACTGTTCGCAATACTCAAGGTGAGGCCTCGCCAGTGCCTTATAAAGCCTCAGCATCACATCCTTGCTCTTACATTCTAGACATCTTGAAATGAATGCCAACATTCCAGTTGCCTTTCTCACCACCGACTGCACCTGCAAGTTAACCTTTAGGGTGTTCTGCACAAGTCCTTTGCATCTCAGATTTTTGGATTTTCTCCCCACTTAGAAAATGATCTGCACATGTATTTCTACTGCCAAAGTGCATGATCATGCATTTTCCAGCATTGTATTTCATTTGCCACTCTCTTGCCCATTTTTTAACTCTGTCTAAGTCCTTCTGCAGCCTACCTGTTTTCTCATAACTACCTGCCCCTCCACCAATCTTCATATCATCTGCAAACTTGGCAACAAAGCCATCTATTCCATCATCTAAATCGTTGATATACAGGATTAAAAGCAGTCCCAACACCGACCCCTGCAGAACACCACTAGTCATTGGCTACCAACCAGAAAAGGATCCTTTTATTCCCACTTGCTGCCTCCTACCAATCAGCCAATGCTCAAACCATGCCAGTGACATTCCTGTGATACCATGGGCTCTTAACTTGATAATCAGCCTCTTGAGTGGCACCTTGTCAAAGGGCTTCTGAAAGTCCAAATATACAACATCCACTACATCACCTTCATCTATCCTACTTGCAATGTCATGTGACTCTGATTTCTGATCACAGTTTTGAAGTTCAAAGTTCAAAGTAATTACACTATCAAAGTACACATATGTCACCATATACAACTGTGAGATTCCGTTTCTTGTGGGCATACTCAATAGGTCTATAGAATGATAACTAAAACAGAATCAGTGAAAGACCAACTAGGGCTTTCAACCAGAGTGCAAAAGATAACAAACTCAGTAAATACAAAAAGAAAGAAATAATAAGAGAAAATAAATAAGCAATAAATATTGAAAACATAAAATGAAGAGTCCTTGAAAGTGAGTCCATTGATTGTGGGAACATTTCAATGATGAGGCAAGTCAAGGTGAGTGAAGTTATCCATTTTTCTTCAAGAGCCTGGATTCCTGAATCCAGTGGTGTGAGTCCTGAAACACCTATACCTTCTTCCTGATGGCAGCAGTTAGAAAAGAAGTTTTGGGCTCCGTATCTAAGAAAGGATGCGCTGGCATGGGAGAGGCTCCAGAGGAGGTTCATGAGAATGATCCCGGGAGTGAAAGGGTTAAAGTATGAGGCGCACTTGATGACTCTAGGCTGGAGTTTAGAAGAATGAGGGAGGGGTATCACATGGAAATCTATCAAGTATTGAAAGGCCTGGATAGAGTGGATGTGCATAGGACGTTTCCTATAGTGGGAGAGTCTAGGACCAGAGGGCACAGCCTCAGACGACAAGGATGTCCCTATAGAACAGAGTTAAGGAGGAATTTCTTTTGCCAGAGTGGTAAATCTGAAATTCATTGACACAGATGGCTGTGGAGGCCAAGTCTCCAGAAATTAATCGAAAGAAAAACACAGGAGCCTGGGGGTTTTCATATATACTTTGTTTTACTTTATGAGGCACTCAGACACGATGTAATAACATGCCATTCAAATACTTTTACGTATAACCTGTAATTAGTTGTTTAAACAAAGAAACAATACATTTACAATATTACTCAAATATTATTGAAATATTAAGTACATGGCAAAGTCATTGGGTATACTTAAAGCAGAAGTTGATAGGTATTGGTTACGGGCAGAAGGCAGGAGAATGGGGTTGAGAGGGAAAATAAATCAGACACGATGTCTGATCAGAGGGAACTCGATGGGCTGAGTGGCCTAATTCTGATCCGACAGTACATCTTTTGTGGGTGGCGGGGTGGAGATACGTTGCTACCAAAGGAAATGTAAGGCACACCTTCTCTCTGGTCACCTGCAGGTCACCCTTGGGCAAGGTGTAGCATCTGCTTAGCCCCTGATCAGGGTCACGTGAAGCCATGGGAGCAAGTGGAGCAGGTGGTGGATGGTCGTACGAGTAGCTGGTACGCATCACAAGTCCCGGTTATGTGACCACTGATGCCAGGCAGACAATCTCTGAAGCTTATACAATGGCTAGGGTCACCCATCTTGTAAAGACACTGCCCAGAAGAAAGAAATGGGAAACCACTTCAGTAGAAAAAATTGCCAGGAACAATCATGGTCACGGATAGACCATCATTACCCTCCTTATACAACATGGCACATAATGATGTATTGACTTATGGTCTTTTGGTCACTTGTTCTGTCTCAACCCCCACCAAAGTTTAGGAAATGGAAAGCCGGCACAGAGAGAGTATTTGGATAGTCAGGTCTGGGTTTGTTAAAGGTATGAGTGTCAGTTCTAACAGTGATGCGGGATGAACACTCTTGATAGGAGATACACAAGACCGCAAATTCTGGTCTCGGGAGCAACACACAAAATGCTGGAGGAGCTCAGCAGTACAGGAAGCATCTATGGTGGGAAGTGGACAGTCAGCCGTTAGATCCTTCATCCGGTCCAGGGCTTCAACACAAGACATTGACTGTCCACTGCCCTCCATAGATGATGTGGAAGTTTGTTAAAGATTTAGATGACTTGCTGAGTAAGAAAGTAGAGGTGCTGGCTTCTTTGTGATGACGTTTACCTGCTGGTTGCAGGACAGATCCTCTGATATGTTAATGTACTCATCAAAAGCTCCAGTCATCTGCACCAGTGTCCAGTGCAGAACAATAGAGAATCCTCCCAATAGCTAGCCTTCAGCAGTTTCCTCTCAATTGCATTCAAGCCTGTTTAGCTGAACAAGCAAACCATTCAATCTTGGCTTACTTGTCAGTAAGCTGAATGGGAGCCAACTAACATTGTCTCGTTTGACCCTTGTAAATTCTGTCCTAATCCTGCTCTAAAAAGCCTATGGTCCACATGTGGGAGCACAGAGAGTTGCCCTTCCATACAACTGCCCGCTGCTGATGAGACAACTGTGAACTACACTGGACTCCACATCTGAACAGCTGGACCCTCCATTTGAAAGGCTGCAACAGAGAACGTTAAATGTATGATCATTTAGATCTTTGATTCAACTGAATTAATTTGATTTATTTTATTTTAGTTAGAGATATCACACGATAACTGGCTCTTCCAGTGCAATGAGCCTGAGGTTCCCAATTATACCCATGCAACCAATTAACCTACTAACCTGTACGTCTTTGGAATGTGGGAGGAAACTGGAGCACTGGGAGGAAACCCACATGGTCACGGGGTGAACATATACAGATAGTAGCAGGAATTGAACCCCAAAATTTCAGCTGGCAGTATAAAGCATTACTCTAACCATTATGCTATCATGCTTTTTCAGAAGCATTTAATTTAAGTGCACCTAATTCAATGTGTTTTAATTTTTCTTTAAATCTTTTAATAATTTTCAAAAAAATGAGCATGGTTAATATTTAATAGTTTTTGAATGCTTGTGACAGAGATGTTCAATATATTTGACTGTTATTACAGCCAGCAAGAGCTGGGACTGGGTTTCAAAGGAATTCTGCAGAAAGAGCTCGCTTTCTGCAGTCAGAAAGTGTCATGAGTCCTGATGAAAGGTCTTGGCCCAAAATGTCAACTGGTTATCCTTCTCCATGGACGCTGCCTGACCCGCTGTGTCCTACAGAATTTTGTGTGTGTGGCTCTGGATCTTCAGCGCCCGCAGAATCTCTTGTGCTTATGTGTGGCCAGTCAGGCTGGAGGGAATTTGTACAAGGGTCTGGTCTGGGTGTGAAGTGAGGCAAGCTGTGGGGTAACTGAGGTGCATGTAATAGCTGTAATATACACTCAGTGGCTACTTTATTACGTACACCTGCTCATTAATTCAAATATCTAATCAGCCAATCACATGCCAGCAACACAATGCATAAAAGCGGGCAGACATGGTCATGAAGTTCAGTCGTTGTTCCGAACGGGGAAGAAGCGTGATCTAAGTGGTGCCAGGCAGGGTGGTTTCAGTATCTGAGAAGCTGCTGGTCTCCTGGGATTTTCACCCACATCATTCTCCAGAGTTGCAGAGAATGGTGCGAAAACAACAAGAAACTGAGCAGGGAGCAGCAGTTCTGTGGGTGAAAGCACCTTATTAATGAGAGAGGTCAGAGGAGAATGGCCAGACTGGTTCAAGCTGACAGTAGCTCAAATAGCCACGCCTTACAACGGGGGTGTGCAGAAGAGCATCTCTGAATGCACGACATGTTGGACATTCGAGTGGATCAGCGACAGCAGCAGGAGACCACGGACATACGCTCAGTGGCCACTTTATTAGGTACAGGAGCCGCTTTATTAGAACGGAGGTGAGGAGGAACTTCTTTAGCTAGTGGGTGTTGATCCTGAGGAATTCATCACCCCAGACGGCTGTGGAGACCAGGTCACTGGGTGGATTTAAGATGGAGGTTGATAGGTTCTTGATTAGTCAGGGCATGAAATGGGCACAGGGAGAAGGCAGAAGATTGGGGCTGAGAGGGAAATGGATCAGCCATGATGAAATGGCAGAGCAGATTCAATGAGCTGAATGGCCTAATTTTATGGTCTACGGTCTTACTGCAGAGAAATATTTTATTGTGCAGTATGAAAGCATGGGACGGCAGGGTAGGATAGTGGTTAGCATAATATTGTTTCACTGAAGATGACAGATCCTGCTGATTTTGGAAATTCGGTGCAACACGCTCATAATGCTCGAGGAACTCAGCAGGTCGGGCAGCACCTACAGAGGGGAATAAAGAGTCATCATTTCATGCTGAGACCCTTCATTAGTCCGGATGAAGGCCCCGGCCTGAAACAGGACACCTGTTCCTCTCCATAAATCCTCCAGCATTCTGTGTGTGATGCTGTTACAGTGACAGTGACCCATGTTCATTTCCACTACAGCCTGTAAGGAGTTTATACATGCTTCCCGTGACTGCTTGCATTTCCTCCAAATATTCCAGTTTCATCATGCATTCCAAAGGCATATGGGTCAGCAGGTTAATTGGTCACATGATCGGGCAGCACAGGCCCATTGCACTGGAGGAGCTTGTTACTGTGTTGTATCTCTAAATATCAAATCAAGTTTAATTATCATTCAAACCATACATAGAAACAGCTAAATGAGACAGCATTCCCCTAGGGCCTAGGTGCAAAACATTCAAAATGGTGAGCAAAGAAGCATATTCACTCAGAAAAAAACTGCATATGTATGGTCCAAGACCCTGAGCGACAATGTCCAGTGTTCGATGTACAGCCTCCCAGCAGTGTGCAGACACGTGCAATCCAGCCTGTCATTCCACTGCTTGAACACTGGAGGGCAGCACTGATGGGAGTGGCTAGGCTTCGGCCGAGCGTGTGAGCCACGCTGTAATGTTTCCGCGTCTCCTCACCTGGCCTGCAGCAGCAGGCAAGCCCGAGGCTTGAGGCCTGGCCCACACTACAGCCAAGGCTACGCAGCTCCCATGTCATCTGTCCCTCCACCAGACAAGGGTAACAGACCCAAAGTCTTGTGATCACAAGTGAAATGTCCGAGACAATCTCCCACGGTTATACTGCACCAACTTCAATGCTTCCAAGTAGCGGGCAGCAGCACGGTCTGCAGCCAGGTCAGTCCCTCTGTACCAAACCAGCTCCTCTGACATCCCGACGGGCTCCTCTAATATCCCGATGGGCTCCTTCGATACCCGGACCATCTCCTTTCCCCACATCCGGACCATCTTCTTCTCCAACAACCCTGCCAGTCCCTTCCACAGCTCATCCGGCTCTGCCGCTGACACCAGTCCAGCTACTCCGATCAACGAGCAGCTATAAAAAATAATAAATGCAGGGTGGTAAGGGCTCATTTGGCTCACTCACACCTCACTAATGGAAGATATAATTCAATGTTCAAAGTAAATTTGTTAGCAAATTATTAAATACAAAGTATCTTGAGATTTATTTTCTTGCAAGCGTTTACAGGAAAATAAAAAAGTACAATAGAATTTATGAAAAACTCTATGCAGCCAAAGACTGACTAACAGCCAATGTGCAGAACAAAGCAAATCGTGCGAATAATTAATTCTGAAACATGAGTTTTCAACTCAGTCACAGAAACAGGCCCATACTGCCCATCTGGTCCATGCCGAATCATTTAAACTGCCTACTCCCACCGACCTGAACCCAGACCGTAGCCTTCCATACCCCTATCATCTATGTCCCTATGCAAACTTCTCTTAAGCATTGAAATCGAGCTCACATGCACCACTTACACTGACCGCTCGTTCCACACTGTCACAATTCTCTGAGTGCAAAGGTTTCCTCTCACGTTCCCCTTAAACTTTTCAGGATCTGTAAAGGTGAGTCCATAGTTTGTGGAATCAGTTCAGCGTTGAGGTGAGTGAAGTTATCCATGCCAATTCAGGAGTCCAATAACTGTCCTTGAATCATGGTGGTGTGGGATCTCAGGGTCCTCTACCTCGCGCCTGATGGTATTAGCGAGAAGAGGACAGAGCTGCTTTCTTGAGGCAGTGCTGCTCGAGTTGAGATCTGAGTTCCGACCCTGAGGTCAGGTTGGGTGTTTGTAGGTTTTAATCTTGTGTCTTAGCTGTCTTCTGCTCCTTTTAGCCTGACCTGACCCTGCAGTAGAACAGGCCAGGGAGGTCAAACTTCTCCCAGGACCTTCTACTCCCAGTGCAGCAACAGAAGCAGAAATTACTGCATTTCATAAGATCATTTTCAGTTGTAAGGATCAACATTAATAGACTATTACATTAACCAGCCTGGTGGGCCTAATGATGTACAGTACATCCTTCTTCAGTGTCTCAGAATGATTTCTATAAGTTGGAAAGCGAAATTCCACAACTCTCTTACTGCGGTCAAACCAAGGTTCTATTTAAATTTAGAATCACATTTGTATTTTTTTCAACACTGCTGACTCAGATTAGGGCCAGTGAGCTAAAGACAAATGATACATAGCGGTATTCTGCATGAGTTTAATTACAATTGCATTCTAATCACTATGGATGAACTTAAGTGGTGGTGGGGGGGGGGGGGGGGGTCAGAGTTTTGACTTTCAATAGCTACAGCTGGCACTCAACCATTTGTGACTGACCGAAATATCCTTTCAATCTGTAGAGAAACAGCATTCAATGATTCGCTAATCTCAAAGTCAAAGTACAATTTATTATCGGAGTACATATATGTCACCACATACAACCCTGAGATTCTTTTTCTGCGGGCATACCTGGAAAATTTGTAGAACAGTAACTGTAAGCAGGATCAATGGACAACAATCTGTGCAAATGCAGATATACGGTACAGCAAATAGCAATAAATAACAAGTATGAAATAACAAGATAAAGGAGTCCTCAAGTGAGTCAAGTTATCCCCTTTCATTCAAGAGCCTGATGGTTGAGGGGTAGTAACTGTTCCTGAACCTGGTGGTATGAGTCCTAAGACAATTGTACCTCTTACCTGATGGCAGCAGTGAGAACAGAGGATGGCCTGGGTGGTGAGGATTGTTGATAATAGATGCTGCTTTCCTGTGGCAACGCCTCATGTAGATGAGCTCAATAGTTGTTAAACTGCTCATTAAACAGCTCAAAATTCCACCCAATTCTCACATCAGCAGTTACATCCCTGAACCACCTACCCCTGCGCCCCATTCCACCCAGATTCCCAACTTCAGACACTCCCCATAAGAAGAAACTCAATCCCACCTAGAAAGATCATATCACCAAGCAAGAAAAAGACAGCAGATCCAAAATAAAGGGTCAAGGGTCAACCAGAGGTTATGGGCTAAGGATGAAAGTTGAGAAGTTTAAGGAGACCACGAGGGGATACTTTTTCACTCAGAGGGTGGTGACAGTGTGTAACGAGCTGCCAGTGCATGTGAGCTTGATTTCAACATCTGTGAGAGGTTTGGCTCGGTACATGGATGGTAGGGATATGGAGGGCTATGGTACCGGTGCAGGTCGATGGGAGTAGACAGTTTAAATGGTTTTAGCAAAGACTAGATGGGCCAAAAGTCCTGTTTCTGGGCTATACTTTTCTATGACTCTAACTTTATTCACCATATACATTTACATGTATTAGGAATTTGCCGTGGTGTGTTGGTTGGGGTGTGATATGCTACAAAAAATAACATTCAACAACCATAAAGAATTATATAAACAATAAAGTTAGAGGTTAAAGTTCATAAGACCATGAGACATAGGAGTGGAGTTCGGCCAATTATCCCTCAGTCTGCTGTATTAACCCTCTCAACCCCATTCTCCTGCCTTCTTCCTGTAACCTTTGACATCCTTACTAATTAAGAACCTATCAGCCTCTGCTGTAAATATACTCTCACTGCCATTTGTAGCAACAGATTCCACAGATCCACCAGCCTCTGGCTAAAGAAAATCATCCTCGCTTCTGTTCTAAAGGACCATCCTTTTATTCTGAGGCTGTGCTTTCTGGTTCTAGACTCTCCCACTATTGGAAAAATCCTCTCCACATCCACTCTGTCTAGATCTTCCAACATTCACTAGGTTTCAATAAATTCCACCCCTCATTCTTCTTAACTCCAGTGAGGTCACACCCAGAGCCATCGAATGCTCCTCATACATTAACCCTTTCATTCCTGGGATTAATCTCATGAATCTCCTCTGGACCCTCCCCAATTTCAGCTCAGCATCCCCTTTCTTAGGATGCTCTTAGTTGTGAAAGTTTACTTAGTTGTGAAATCTTAGGATTCTTAGTTGTGAAAGCTTTAACATTTTCTTATAGGCTGAGCTCCACCACGATAGAGTTATAGAGTCATTTCATTGCCAATCTATTAATTTTTCTAGCCCCCGCCTCCGCACCCCTCCTATTCACGTACTTCTCTTAAATGTTGAAATCGATTTCACATCCACCACTTCCACTGGCAGCTTGTTCCACCTTCTCACCACCCTCTGAGTGAAGAAGTTCCCTCTCATGTTCCCCTTAAACATTTCACCTTTCACCTTTAACCTATGACCTATAATTCCGCTCTCAACCAACCTCAGCAGGAAAAAAAGCCTTGCTGGCTTTAAACCTACCTATACCCATCATAATTCAGATTGAGGATGTCCTTGGCATCTCCTCCTCCCACTAGCTGGTTAATAACCATTCCTAGCTTGATCTGGCAAGACTGTAGTGCTTAGGTTGCATCTGTTGGTTGCGAGATGCCTTAGCTCTGTTTGATGCATTGCCTGATCAACATGCATGTCGTTCAGCATTGCAGTTTCACTACGCCGACACCTCATCATTTCTAGGTATGGTATTGACCCTAGCGTGGTCAATCCCCTGGCTTAATGGCAGAACGAGGGACATGAGGTTAGGACACAATCCCGTCTCGAATCAGTGGTTAAGATTTAATACAAAGCATCTCTCTCTTCTCTCTCTCTGGATAACTCTCTGTAGTAAACAAAGGCTCCTCTCTTCAGCAGGTTTCTGGATTATGTAATTGGATGAGATCCATTTACTTAAGTGGAAAGTAATCAAGGATGCTCCCTGCTGTAATAAAGGGTAACATTTAATAGCAGAGAACCACAATAGTCATCATTAGAGTGCCCAACACAGTGGAGAACAAGTATTTATTAGGTACACAGTTAGTGCAAATGTCACTAATATTTTCTCATTTCTCATCTATTATCAGTTTAAAACAATGTGTTTTCAACATCTAGATGGACACGGGAGGTAAGTGAATGTGCAGAATAAATTATGATTCAATTCATAATGATAACAATCCTTTTATTGCCTGACTACCTTAGTTATATATTTTTTAAAAGAATAACTCAATACTATTACAAAGCTGAGGCTTAGTGAGGCGTTGGAGTAATGTGAGCAGTTTTATCTAAGAAAGGGTGCGGAGAGGGTCCAGTGGAGGTTAACAAGAATGATCCTGGAAATGAAAGGCTTGATGAATGAGGAGTGTTTGATGGTTCTGGCCCTGTGCTTGCTGGAGTTTAGAAGAATGAGGGAGGGGTAGCCCATTGAAACCTATCGAATTTTGAAAGGCTTGGATAGAGTGGATGCGGAGAGGACGTTTCCTAGAATGGAGGAGTCTAGGGCCAGAGGGCACAGCCTCAGAATAGAAGTTTGGAATAGAGATGGGGATGAATTTCTTTAGCCGGGGGTTTGGGAATCTGTGGAATGCATTGCCACAAATGGACACGTCATTTGGTATACTTAAAACTGAGGTTGATAGATCTTTGATTAGTCAAGGCAACAATGGTTACGGGGAGAAGGCAGGAGAATGAGGTTGAGAGGGACAATAAATCAGCCATGATGGAATGTTGAAGCAGCAATGATAGGCTAATGGCCTAATTTTGCTCCTGTCTCTCATAGTCTATAGCAGCAGACATGCCTTCTTCACAATTGCATCAATATGTTTAGCTCAGGATAAAAACCTCTGAGATGTTGCTGCCTTGCAACTCCCTACTCAGCAGCACATTGGGAACACAAGGACTACAACTGTTCAAGAACCGAGCTCATAGGCGCCATGTCAAGTACATTTATAGATGGACAATAGATGGCCCACTGGCAATGCTAGATCCTAAAAATGAATATCCAGTCATTAAAAATCCCATGAAGATAGCACAATGTGCTTTGTTCTAAAAAGCTCTCTAAATGCCTTGATTGCCGCTCATTTATCATCATCATCTTCTCAAGGGGCAATTACAGACAGGCAATAGTTGGCAATGAGACCCAGGTCCCATTTCATCATTCAATCAGTACATGAAGTATTGTGTCCAATTCTGGTCACTTTATTACAGTGTAACCCTCACATTTGGCCAGAGTGTTACACTAGGAAGGATGTGAGAGCTTCGGAGAGAGTGCAGAGAACATTAACCAGGATGCTACCTGGATTACAGAGCTTGTCTTATGAGAATAGGATGAGTGAGCTAGGGTTTTTAATCTCTGGAGTGAAGGAGGATGAGAGGTGACTTGATAGAGGTGTACAAGATGATAAGAGGCATGGATTTGGTGAAGAGCCAGAGGTTTTTTCCAGGTTGAAAATGACTAATATAAGAGGGCATAACTTTAAGGTGTTGAAGGAAAGTATAGAGGGTATGATTCCTTAAAATTATTTTAGTCAGGGGTGGTAATGGGGACAAGCTCCCACAACCTATTAAATGCTCCCAATGGCGTGTGCCTCAAATAGCCTCTGACAACCGTCCATCTCCTGACCTTTACATGTGGCTTAGCCACTAAGCCCAATGGAACTGCTTCTACTGACAGGAGAAGGGGCAAAGGTGGGTTACTGGCCCCAGTTGCTTTGGGCACATGGGACTCATCAGCCGTGGTTGGCAGCTCGTCTAGGAGAATAAAAACTCTGATCTCAAACCTCCACTGCCTTGCGGCTATGCCCACTCATGGGGAAGGCTTCAGGAGTAAATTCTGAAGAAAAAATCCGGAGCTGGAGTCCCTAAGGCAGACCTACATTGAGTTCAATGCTGACTGGCAACTCCTGCAATGCTGCTGGTACCAAACTGTATTGGTTTTTACCGGTCCTTCATCAGATGTGTGGAGAGGGGGAGCTTGCTACATCAGCAACAGTTTGCTCTCCATATTGTACTGCCCTGACTTGCATATCTAGACAGCTAGGACGCAATATCCATGGTCAACTCTGACTGACAGAGGCCCTCACCTCATCTCATAGAGGGGATATCAGAGGTAAGCTTATATTTCACAGAGAGTGGTAGGTGAGTGGAATGCACTGCCAGGGTTAGTGGTAGAGGAGAGGAGTCAATGCCCACCCACCTAACTCAGGTATGAGTTTGCTCACTCCAAGCGCCGATCCGATTTGGTGAGATCGGGAACGGCTTCGGATGGGACGGCTGTGATCCGGGTCCTGGAGTGTGGCACTACCCGGTGCTTGGACAATTTAAATGTTGATCCAGATACGCGTCGGGTACGGAGGCAAGGGTCGGGCTGATTTCGCTCACTCTCCCGTGATTGTTTATTCTTTTCTCCGCAGTGCCGAGGCTATGAACTGATCCGGCTGCTGTTCGTCTCTGCCCCACTGGTGTGTTGAACTGAGGACCGAGATGGGCTTGGGCCTACCTGGCTGCTCCAGGAGCAGATCTGGGAACTCACTCTGGTTCAGGAAGCTGTTGACTTGCTTCTATTGTTTGAATGATGTGTATGTTTTCTTTTTCTGCCCAGTGCTTTTTGGTCTTTTTTTTCATTGGATTATTTGGGTTTCTTGCCTAGTGGCTGCCTGTCAGCAGACAAATTTCAAGGTGTATAATCTATACTTTCTTTGATAATAAATGTGCCTTGAATCTTTGAATCTTTGAATCTTGGAATCTTAGCTCGGCAGAAGGATTAAAGAAAAATGGAGAGCTATGTAGGAGGGAAGGGTTAGACTGATTTTGAAGTAGTTCAATAGGGTGGCACATCATCTGGACCAAAGAACCTGCACTGCGATGTGATCTTCTAGATTGTTCTAAATAGTGATCCACCCAGATCCAGCTGGGTTCCAGAGCAGGTGTAAGAGGCTTCCTTCCATTCCAGTACAACCACTGGTTGTCCAGGTCATGCTCTCTTCTTACTTCTACTATCAGGCAGGAGATACAGAAGCCTTAGATCTGACCCCACCAGGATCAGGAACAGTTTTCACTCCATCACTATCAGGCTCTGGACTGTCATAGTTAACTTCACTCGCCTCAACACTAAACCGATTCCACAACCTCTAGTTTCACTATTAAGGACTCTACAATTCATGTTCTCAGTTTATCTATCCCACTATTTAATTATTTGCACAAAGTTTCTTCTGTTATGTTTTGTAACTCCTGAAACTAATTGAAAGAAAATCATGGGAGCCGAGGTGATGTGTCCACTTGGATTTACATCAGTGAGCCGCACAAATATGGTGTGGCGGTATAGTGACGTATGGCATTCACATACTTTTACATATGATGGCTGGTTCTTTGCTTGCGAAGATCAGAAAGGAAAATAGTCATCGCTGTAGGATGTTTCTTCCCGCCTGTGCTGCGTAGGTTTATAGTGAGGTTTGGTGCCTGTGGGTGGATTCCACTTTTTAGGCCGGGGGACATTCCACAATGACACAGCGAGCTGCGATGACTGCAGCAACCGCAAGGCTGTAGGTTGAGTATTGGAGTTTTCCTTCTCAAAGACCGACTGCCTGGGAAAGTTAACGAGTCCCGTCTACCCGGGTTTGGAACTGGAGCAGTCCTTCTCCTCGGCTGGCGGATGAACCCAGCCAGCCCTCCCAGTGACACCATAACATAGTAGGAACAGGGGCGCCATGTGAAGGCGTTGTCATGGGCACAGTGGTGTAGGGGCGGCCATATGCAAGTGGCCTCCTGCATGGCAAGCCAACCAGTGGTCCTGCAGTGATCAATACACCTGGAAAGGAGAGGCCATGGGAGATGCTTCACCTTCCTTAAGTGAGCAGGACGTCCAGCCCAGGACTCAATCATAATGAATTATGCAATCAAATAATGAATGATTAATCAAAAAATATATGTAGAAATATTACTGATATATTAAATACACAACTCTCCTCCCTGCTGAGCTCAATATATAATGCATTTCACTATATAGACAGTATATTACATAATGCAATACTACAGAATGTAGATATCCACAGCATAGTGAATTTTAAATAGTCCCATTCATCCCTAAAGACGTAATCGCTGGGTTCATTCTGTTTGGCAGTTGAGAACTGTGTTTGTGAAACATTCATGGGTTCTGGGGCCTCCTCCATGAGGGTTGCAGGAGTTGACTCTGGGACTGTAGAAAGAGGTTCTGACGGCTCTAAACACCTTTCTTCTCTAACAATTGACATCAGACGCAATCTCTACTGTGTAGGTGAGTGGTCCAGTTCTGTCCTTCCTCTTTCTAAGTGCCCACTTTTGATTACCTCTGTAGTCCCTCACCAGGACTGCTTGTCCAGGAGTGAAACATTGAACCTCCTTGTTTGAGGAGCCGTCAATTTGTCTCAGTTGTTTGTCCTGAATACTTCCGAGAGCGGATTTGAGGAGATCCAAGTGTGAGCATAAGGGACGACCTAGGAACAACATAGTTGATGAGTTGTTGGTTGTGGACTATGCTGAACAGCGATATGCAAGGAGCTTCTGATTCAGTGTCAGTGTAGTATGTTCTGAGGACATTGCTTGTAATGCCTTCTTTATACTCTGGACAAACCTTTCGGTCAGATTATTTTTAGCTGGGTGGTACAGATGTAATATGTCTTATTCCATTCATTTTCAGGATTGACTGAAACTGTTCCACATCAGACTGTGGTCCATTGTCACACACTAAGTGTTCTGGAACACCGGTCTTTGAGAAGAGGCTTCTCAACACATCCACAGTGTGCAAAGCTATAGTGGAGGCTATTGGGAACACGTCTAGTCAACTTGTAGTTGCATCCACTACAACCAAGAAATTAGAGCATGTGATGGTCCAGCAAAATCTACATGATTCTCTGCCAGGGCGCTGTAGGCCCATTCCCAGGGATGGAGTGGTGCTCTTGGTATCTTCTGGATGTGTTAGCATCCTGTACAGAGCAAGGCAACCAGCTCAATCTGCTGACTACCTCAGGCCATCAGACCAAGCTTTGAGCCAGTGCTTTCAATTTGACCACATCTAGATGACCAGTATGTAACTCCTCCAATACTTTAGCTCTCAGCTTGACCCGTACAACAACTCTCAATCCCCACGTAGGACAACCCCTGTCAAGGGCAAGTTCATCCTGGTGCTGGTAATAATGGGAGAACTGGAACTCCTACCACACACTCCTGCTGCTTTGGGTTGTCATGTAGACCAGAGTGTGATAAGGGCAGACCCAAATGCAAGACACAGACACTGAAGTACTG
Organism: Hemitrygon akajei; assembly: GCF_048418815.1. NCBI lineage: Eukaryota > Metazoa > Chordata > Chondrichthyes > Myliobatiformes > Dasyatidae > Hemitrygon > Hemitrygon akajei. Next base: position 7,430,242 of record NC_133142.1, read on the forward strand.
GGAACTGGACTGGACTAGAGTTAGGGACATGACTGGACACAGATTAGGAGCTGGGACTGGAACACAGACTTGGGCTAGGACTTTGGCTAGGAAAGCAGGACCAGGACAAGGAACCAGGAACTAGGAGCCTGGGCTTGGACTCTGAGCCAGAGACTGGACAAGGACCCAGTACCTGGGTCTTGACTCGGGCTCAGACCCCAGAGCTAGGCAAAGACATGGTTCTTCAAGGCTTTCCTGGGCAGGACAAGGTACTCCTTCTTAGAGCACAGGGCCAGGCCCCTTCCTTGGACATCGGGCCAGGATGACTGCCAAGGTAAACCACCAAGGAAACTGTCAGGGATTCAGATGGGGAAGAGAAGAGAACAGTCCTGCCTCAGGGTAACAGCAAAGACAGCCTGACTTACCCCACAGAGGTGAGGACGGGAAGGGAGCTCAATCCAGGGTGGCTCCGAGTCTCAGGGCAGCCAGCAACCTTGGCTGGCTACAGAAACAGCCAAATCCATACCCCAATAACAAGGCTCCATGAAGCAGTGTCCTCCAACCAGGCCTAGAGATCACAAATGGCTGCTCTAGCCTTCCACCAGCAGGGCATTCCAAGGGGCTACTGAGTAGACAAACCAGCACCCACACTCGATCCCAGGGCCACTTATATTCCCAGCCCCAAGACGAGCATCAGGTGCTTATGATTAAGCCCGACTGAAGCAAAGGACAGCCAGAAGACCCGGAGTCCAGAGTCCATGGACCAGACCATGAACCGGAACGTGGACTTTACAGACCGGACCATGACACAGAGAGAGTGGAGGTTTTTTCCTGATTTTCCTTTGGATCATCTCCGCTGTAATAGGGAGACTTCTGATTTGCATTAGGGAGATACGTCAAAGAGAATGTCCTCTTGAGAATTTTTAAGATAGTTCTTTTTCCAAGGTTAAACAGGACAATCCATCAGCATTTCCGTGATTAGATGTCTTGTTGAATTCGATCTTGTAATTGTGTTCTCCAAGAAAGAGAGTCCATTTCTGGATACATGCCGCTGCTGTTAGTGGAACACCCTTCTGTGGATTGAAAATGGTGGTGGCATCCGTCGGTCTCGAGAGACCATGGATCTGCGCCTGGAGTTTCCAGGGCGCAGGCCTGAGCAGGGTTGTATGGGAGACCGGCAGTTGCCCAAGCTGCAGGCCTTCCCCTCTCCACGCCACCAATGTTGTCCGAGGGAAGGGCACTAGGACCCAAGCAGCTTGGCACCGGTGTCGTCACAGAGCAATGTGTGGTTAAGTACCTTGCTCAAGGACACAAACACGCTGCCTCAGCTGAGGCTCGAACCAGTGACCTTCAGGTTACTAGTCTGATGCCTTGCCCACTAGGCCACGTGCCAACACATTGAAGATGGACACTAGTGGTTGTCTACTATGAGCTTAAACTCTCTGCTATACAGGTATTGGTTGAAATATTTTACACTCCAAACCAGACTCAAGGCCTATCTGCCAATCTGTGTAAGATTTTTCTCTGCAGCCATAAGAGAACTTGATGCAAAGACTATGGGGCATTCACTTCCATCACTCATAACATGATATGACTGCACCTATACTATAAGGCAAGGCATCACATGAAAACTTCAGTGGGCAACAAGGATCATAATGGTTAGTAACATGTCTGATGTCACAAGTTCCTTTAACTTTCAGAAAACCACCTCACATTGCTTTGTCCATTGCCATTTCATCCCAATCTACAGTAACGCATTCTAGGGGTGGAGCACTGTGGCCAAATTGGACAGGGCAGGAACTTGTTATGGTAATTGACAGATCCTAAAAAGGTCCACAACTGAGACATGTCCTTTGGCCTTAGGTCATCCACTGCTGCTTGAATTTTCTCAGCACACTTGTGTTAATCTTGAGTAACAGTAAGTGACACTTGGTTTAAAGAATTCATACTTGCTGCATCATGCTCTGAGTCCATAATCTTCTAATCTTTTTAACACTGTCTTGAGATTTTGAAGATGTTCCTTGTTGTCCTCACCGGTAACAATGATGTCATCCAGGTGACACTAAGCGTTTGGGCAGCCTTGCAGCACCTGATCCATTGCTTTCTGCCAGAGTGCAGGTGCAGTTGCTACTCAAAAAATGGCTACTATAACGATAAAGCCCTTGTGTATGTTTATGGTGAGAAAAAATTTGGACTCTTCTTCCATCTCCATCTGGTAGGCCTCTATAAAGTCCATTTTGCTGAAGTATTTCCCTCCGGAATGGTTTGAAATGATATCCTTCATCCTAGGCAGAGGTATTGATCTACCTTCAGTAATGCATTGATGGCAACCTTAAAATCACCTCAGATCCTGAAAGACCCATTCCTCTTGGCTTGTGGGACCACTGACATTGCTCGTGGGCTTCGCTCAATCTTGGAAAGAACTCCTTCAGCCTCTATGCAATCTAGCTCACTGGCTGCTTTATCACGGATAGTATAAGGAACCAGTCAGGCTTTGTAAATCTTGGATGTGGCATTTTCATTTAAAACTGTCTTACCCTTGATATGTTTGAGTTTTCCAATGCCATTCTTTGGCTCTGCTGTACCTTTCTCAATTCACTTTCCATTGACTCAGTTGCAGGGGATGTGGCATGCAACTGGAGGATGGATCTCCAATCAAGTTGTAGTTGTCTCAACTGGTTACAGCCCCACAATTCTGGCTCTCTTGTTTTTACCACATACAAGCTCAACGTGGCTTGTTGATTGTTGTATTTCACAGTTACGAATGTCATTCCCGTAGGAGTTATCCTTTTTCCAAAATGAGTTCTTAGTTGGATATATGCAGGCTTCAGTTCAGTATCTTTGAAATGTCATTTAAAACTAATTTTGTGTATTTGATGTTCACTTCTGGTATAAACCAAATTGCTGGTCTCTTATTAGTCTTCACAAATTAAATCTCAAGGCTACTCAGTCCTGTGTGATTCTCATCATTATCAGATTTTTCATCAACAGCATGCATATTAGTGTTCTTTTTGAAGCTGCAACTTGACTTTTTATCTTTTTCTCTTCTCTGTGCAGTCTATTTATTTTTGTCTGCCCAACATTGTCTTAGTATATGTCATAATTTGTTGCATTTTTCTGCAAGTTTTACAATTAATTCAGCCACAATGATAACACAATTTGTTCATCCAGGCAGATTTCTGTTTAGATGTTGCAATTTTGTTTATGCTGACTTTCATTCCTGACTCCAACTCAATTGCGTCTCTGGCTGCTGTTTCCATTGATACAGCAATTTCAACTGCTCTTTTAAATGTGAGTTGTGTTTCAGTTAGGAACCAGTTTTGAATACTCTTGTTGTAAGATTCCACAAACTAAGTGATCTCTCAGTGCATCATTAAGCACTAATCTGACAATGCTCAGACAACTTCTTCAACTCAGCCAACTAAGTCGAATTCCCTTCCTACTGATTCTCCATAAGAAACATAAAGCTTTCTGCAATTACCAATCAAATGCTTCTATCTTTCAGATGCAGTCAGCCCTTTCTGCTTTTTATTTATTATTATTACCACCTGGTACCCACTATTAATGAACTCTTAAATTTCATCCCTTTTCTTTTTAAATCGAATATCACTCTCCCCCTTCTGAAGAAAAAGATGCTGCAATTTTTTTTTAACTCAGACATCACACGGTATTTCAATAGATAGGTAGCCATCTTGGGTTTGTTTTAAAACTACTTTCTCACAACTGTGTGTTTTGTAACTCCAGAAATTATGCAAAAGAAAACAGGGGAGCTCAGGAATTCTCAAGTGCACTTGAATTTACTTTAGTGAGGCACTGAAATATGACATGGTGGCAAAAATATGTATGCCATTCATGTACTTCTACATATAACCCATAATAAATTAAGTAAACAAACAAGAATGCTTAATCAAACAATATACTTGTGATATTACTCAAATAATGCTGAAATATTAAACACACTACATCTGGTTATTTGTCAAGTTTTGTTTAAATATAGCTTTTCATAAATTCTATGGTATTTCTTCATTTTTCTTTAAATGCCAACAAGAAAATGAATCTCATGGTAATATATTAATGTACTTTAATAATAGTCACTCCTTTCACAACTGCCACCCATAGACAAGACTTCAGGACAGAGGTTCCCAACCAGGGGTCCACAGACCCAAAGTTCCCTCTAATTTGTAATGACCAGTGTATGCGAAAATCTTGTGCTGTGCAATTTTTTTGCCCAGTGACACCAACATGTGCACGCTAAGTTTTTAAGTGGAAGTAAACCTGAAGCTATTCTAATGATAATAAATGACCAAGTCCAGTTTGTTGTTCACTGTTTAAAAAAAAAATAATACACACCAATGAGTCTTATTTCTCATAGGCTATACAACAGCATGTAATAGTATCAATCTTTTCATATGTTATTAAAATATAGTTAAATATACTTAACATGCCAATGAAGAAGAAGGTGGCAACCTTTTGTGCATAGCTTAAATTCCTTTGTGTGCTAGTAGCAAAAGAGGGGTGCACACACACATGCACACACCTTAGAGGGAATATTGCATGGATGCCTTACTTAATGATATTGGTCCATGGCATAAGTAAAGGTTGGGAACCTTTGGTTTAGGAGAACATCATACTCAACTACAGTGATCACACTGGGACTACTTTACTAATAAATTGACTTTGTTGCTGTTTGAATGGAGAATCTGAAGTAGAAGTAGGCAGGTATTTAAAATAATAATAAATATATTTAAAGTATGAATCTTGGGAAAGGATCATTGATTTATTTATTGAATAATGCCTATAGGGAGAGTAGTTTCTACTGCATAGTGATCCCCGTCCCCCTTTATGTCCCTGCCGTGTAGATTGTGAAATTGGATGTTTTCTATAAAACAAACACAGAGAACCAACCAGTGAAACGCAGTATCCTCAAAATGATGTGAGCCCAGCAGTCAGAATAATCAATCAGAAGAAATAGATTAGTAATCTCTTGTAGAATAAGTCAAGCAATTATCGGGAAAAAAAGTAATTTGTCTGTGAAAGCTGTATTCATTTTGTGACATTACTGGTTTAGCCAGGTGTCTGGCTGCTAGTTTGCAGGACTGTCCACAGAAAGCTCAATGAGGAACAAAAAAAATCAATGCAAGCGGAGATGCACTAAATCAATGGTGGCTAAGCCATCCAGTGAATATTGTTCAAAAATATTAGCTTTGCTTTATGTGGCCATTTAATTCACACAAAGAGCCATTTGGAGAGCTAAACTGGACAGCTGCCAAAACTGAGCGTGGTGATTATGAATAAGTCTCCCAACGCTGCCAGCTTAGTAATGTGACTTCTGTGCGTGTCCAGTGCCACCCACTCCTGTTTTTTAAGAGGTACAGCAAGGTAACAGGACCTTCCAGCCCAATTACAATGTGACCAATTAACCTACTAACTAGTGTTATGTTTTCTGACTTCAAAACATTAAATTAATTCAAAGAAACTCACAGGAGGCCGAGAATACAAATGTACAGTAACTTCAAGTTCAATTTTTGTTTCTTCAGACCAGAGGACATTTCTCCAAAAAGGAAGATCTTTGTCCCCATGTGCACTTGCGAATTGTAGTGTCACTTTTTTGTGGTGGTTTTGGAGCAGTGGCTTCTTCCTTGCTGAGCAGCCTTTCAGGTTATGTCGATATAGGACTCGTTTTACTGTGGATATAGATACTTGTCTACCTGTTTCCTCCAGCATCTTCACATGGTCCTTTGCTGTTGTTCTGGGATTGATTTGCACTTTTCAAGCCAAAGTATGTTCATCTCTAGGAGACAGAATGCGTCTCCTTCCTGATTGATATGACAGCAGTGTGGTCCCATGCTGTTTATACTTGCGTACTATTGTTTGTACAGATGAACGTGGTACCTTCAGGCGTTTGGAAATTGCTCCCGAGGATGAACCAGACTTGTGGAGGTCCACAATTTTTTTTCTGAGGTCTTGGCTGATTTCTTTTGATTTTGTTTGTAAACTTCTGACCCACTAGAATTGTGATATAGTCAATTAAAAGTGAAATAATCTGGCTGTAAACAATTGTTGGAAAAATTACTCATGTCATGCACCAAGTAGATGTCCTCAACATCTTGCCAAAACTATAGTTTGCTAATTTGAAATCTGTGGAGTGGTTAAACAATGAGTTTTAATGACTTCAACCCAAGTGTATGTAAACTTCCGACTTCAACTGTACATATACATGAATCAGTTCAGTGTTGGGGGGGGCGGTGAATGAAGTTATCCACGCTGGTTCAAGAGCCTGATGGTTGAAAGGTAATAACTGTTCATCAAGCTGGTGGCATGGGTCCATAAGACTATAAGACATAGGAGCAGAATTAAGCCATTCAGCCCATTGAGACTGCTCTGCAGAACACACCCTCAGAATAAAGTCCATTTAGAATGGAGATGAAGAGGAATTTCTCTATCCAGAGAGTGGAGAACCTGTGGAATTCATTTCCACAGGTAGCTATGGAGGCCAGGTCATTAGGCGTATTTAAGGCTAAGGCTGACAGACTCTTGATTAGTAAGGGCATGAAGGGATAAAGGGAGAAGGCAGGAGATTGGGGCCGAGAGGGAAAAATGGATCAGGCATGATGAAATGGCGGAGCAGTCTCAATGGACCAAATGGCCTAATTCTGCTCCTATATCTTATTGTCTTATGGTTCTCTCCATGACTATGTGGCTTTCCTCCAGGTGCTCCGGTTTCCTTCCGCATTCCAAAGACGTACGGGTTAGAGTTAGTAAGTTGTGGGCATACTATGTTAGCACCAGAAGCATGGTGATACTAATGGACTGCTCTCAGCACATCTTCAGACTGTGTTGGTCATTGAAGTAAAAGGCACAAGGATTTCACTGTATGCTTTGATGTACAAATAAGGCTAATCTTTACAATCCTTTATCCTTTAAACTTTCCTCATCTCATCTTAATGCTATGCCAGTAGGGAATATTATGCCTTTGAGGAGTGCTATTCCTAAAGTTAAGATAGTATTTGACATCACACACAGAATGCTGGAGGAACTCAGCAGGCCTGGCGGCATCTGTGGGAAAAGGTACAGTCGACGTTTCCGGCTGGAACCCTTCACCAGGACTGGAGAGAAAAAACCTGAGGAGTAGATTTAAAAGGGGGGGGAGGGGAGAGAGAAACCTGGAGGGGGAGGGATGAAGTCAAGAGCTGGGAAGATGATTGGTGAGATGAGGTGAGAGAGGGGAAAGGGGATGGGAAATGGAGAAGGAGGGGTTCGGAGTGTTGGGGGCATTACTGGAAGTTTGAGAAATCGTTGTTCATGCCATCTGGTTGGAGCTACCCAAATAAGGTGTTGTTCCTCTAACCCAAGTGTGGCCTCATCATGACAGTGGAGGAGGCCATAGATGGACATGTCGGAATGGGAATGGGAAGTGGAATTAAAATGGATAGCTGCTGGGAGATCCCACTTATTCTGGTATTTGACATGTCCGTCCTAGGAAAGTCATTGTGATTATCTACTCTAACTATGCCTCTCACAATTTCATATAGATCAGTCAGGTTGCCTTCTCTGACTCTGATACCCCAGAGAAAATAATCTGGGCTTCCCCAGCCTCCCCTTAGAGAAAATATTCTCTAATCCAGGCAATGTCCTAGTGAACCTTTTCTGCTCCCATTCTTCCAGTCTTGTGGTGATTAGAACTGCACACAGTACTCCAGACTGAACAAAGCCATTAAGAAAATTAATGATCCTTCATCAAGCAGTTTCAACAGTAAACCTGAGGTGATGAACACTCTTTTGGCAAGCCTTTCTGGATAAAACGAGGCTGGATAAGTAATGACTCTGAAGTGATATCAGTGACAGCATACTGTTTCCAGCGTGGTAGACACATAAACGTAGCTGCCCTGTTGTACCTATCCTTTAGGATTAGCAATTTTTTTTCTCAACCCAAAACTGCTGGGGAGGACTAGACACAATATATTACATGCCTCATTAGATCTCGAGGCTTGCTGTTTGCACAGGGGTAGGACACTGGACATTGACAGTCATGGAAATGGATTAGTTGATGCAAGCTGTGAGTGTCTAGCAAAGAAAGCAAATGCAAAGTTAGCATTCATTTTGAGAAGACCGAATATGAAAGCAGAGAATAATGCTGAGGCTTTAGGTAGATGGAGATAGGTGCACGGACGTTAGGGATGTGGAAGGCTACGGTCCTGGTGCAGGTCGATGGAGGTAGGCAGTTTAAATGGTTTCATCATGGACTAGATGGGCCGAATGGCTTGTTCCTCTGCTGTACTTTTTTATGACTCTGTGACATTATAAGGCATTGGTCAGATCACACTTGGACTTTTTGTGAGCGGTTTTGGGAACCTTATCTAAGAAAGGATGTGCTGGCACTAAAGAGGGACGAAATGAAGTTCACGAGAATGTATCCTGGGAATGAATGGGGTTAACATTTGAGGACTGATGAAGGGTCTCAGCTCAAAATGTTGACTGTTTACTTTTTTTTCCATAGATGTTGTCTGACCTGCTGAGTTCCTCCAGCATTTTGTCTGTGTTGCTTGGATTTCCAGCATCTGCAGATTTTCATGTGAACATATGAGAACAGTTTGATGGCTCTGGGGTTCAAACCAAGAATGAGAGGGGGTGGTCTTAATGAAACCTATCAAATACTGAAAGGCATAAGGCATAGACAGAGTGGATATAGAGAAGATATTTCCTATAGTGGGGAGTCTAGGACCAGATGGCATAGCCTCAGAATACAAGGATGTCCCTTTAGAACAGAGATGAGGAGGAATTTCTTTAACCAGAGGGTGGTGAATCTGTGGAATTAATTTCCACAGGTGACTACGGAGGCCAGGTCATTAGGTATATTTAAAGCAGAGGCTGATAGATTCTTGATCAGTAAGAGATTCAAAGTTTATGGGGAAAAGGCAGGAGAATGGGGTTGAGACGGACAACAATCAGCCATGCTTGAATAACGGAGGAGACTCAATGGGGCAAATGTCCTTATTCTGTTCCTATATCTTTTGGTCTTATTGGCCATGACGACTCCCAGGGCAAGACAGAAGATTTTAAGACAACATCTGGAGATCTTCTATCCACTGCAACCAACCTCATAGTTCCTGTACCCCCCCCCTCCCACCCCACAATGCACATTTCAACCTTTTTATTTAAAAGCCAGTCCTGATGAAGGGCCTCAGTCTGAAACATCAACTGTTTATTCCCCTCCACAGATGCTGCCTGACCTGCTGAGTTCCTCCAGCATTTTGTGGGTGTTGCTCAAGATTTCCAGTGTCTGCAGAATCTCTTCTTTGTATCAAGAATGATACCCAGAGGATGGGCAGATCAGAAATGAATGTTCAAATCCTTGACAAAATGTACAAACAAATAAAGAACAGAGGATCTTAGAGTAGATGAAATGGTCGGCACAGCATTGTGGGCCAAAGGTATGATCTCTTGTGTTCTGGATGGGCTCAGATGTGACCAGATCATTGATACAGTCAACTTGTGCAGTCCCCTTAAAGTAAACTACCAGATGGCGCTGATGAATGTGGGTGGTAACTTACTGGCGGTCCCCAAAGTAAGAAATACAACTAAATACTTTATTAATAACATTGTTTTCTGCAAAAAATTATGGTAAACAATCACTACGAGCAGTGAAAAGGTGAGGCTGAACTGAGGGTCGAAGTGTGTGGGTGGGAGATGGAGTCAGAGGGAGGTCGAGTCATTTTCGAGACTGAGTCAGCTCATGTGAAGCAAAACAAGGTTGGAGCAGAGGAGATTCGGGGGCCATCCACTTAAACTGAGACTGAGATTTGATCGATCAAAGCGGCGGGATCATTTGGAAAGGTCAGGTATGGGCCTAAAGGTGACCCAGGCCCAGAACGTATCGATGCAACAGGATATGGGTCTTAGAGCAAGGGACGATGTGTTGTTTGAATGATTTAAACACCGGGCCAGATGCGTTGAAAAGGCAGTGTGTCAGAAGAAGAGACAAGAGTCGGGCCGGTTCTGTTCCATGACATTCACTCGGCTCTTCGTTGCACAGAGGCTGAGGATGTGGGCCTACACTGGCTGCTCCAGACCTTGTGTTTGACTCACTTTCGTACTAAATGCTTACTTTCATCGTTTGCACAATTTATTTTTTTCTCTCTCAATACAGAGAACGTTGGGTGTTTATTTGTTTTTTTATGGCTTCTTTTGGATTTCTTGTTTTGTGGCTGCCTGTGAGGAGACGAATCTCAAGGTTGTATAATGTATATATACTTTGATAATAAATGTACCTCGAACTTTGAACATAAAATAAGGTCTCTGAAGACTCTCTTGTTGAAGCTATGGAGATTTCCAAGCAATTAAACATCACTCTGCAAAAGGCAAAAGCACTTTCTAGATGGAAAATGAAAATGGATTTATCTGTGAAGTTTTCCAATCGTCCTTTACCATGAAATGTGAGTTCTGCCAGCAAGAGAGATACACTCATGCTGAGTTTAAGAATGAAAACAGAATAACTATGTTTTTGACCAGGAAGTGGCTCCTAACCTTAAGGAGAGGTCAGATAAATTTAGATGATTTTCTCTGGAGCATTCGAGTTGGCGAGGCAACGTGATAAAAGTAAATAAAATTATGAGAGTATAGACAGGATATCCAGTCAGTCTCTGAATGCAGAAGTCAATTACTAAAGGGCATAGGTTTAAGGTGAAAATTAGGAAGTTTAAAGTGTCTTGTGAAGTAGTTTGAAAAAAACACCCAACGAGCAGTAGGTGCACATTCTTCAGAAGAAGTGGCGGAAGCAAGATACTATAGAAGGGTCCCAATGAAGGGTCTCAGCCCAAAACATGGACTGTTTATTAATTTCCATAGATGCTGCCTGACCTGCTGAGTTCCTCCAGCATTTTGTGTGTGTGTGTGTTGCCCCGGATTTCCAGCAGCTGCAGAGTTTCTGGTGTTTGAGATACTATAGTGCTGTTTAAGAGCATTTAGACAGATGTAGCAACAGGCAGGGAATAGAGGGGTATATATAGATCACATCCATGTGCAAAAGTCTTAGTCCCACATATATAGCTAGAGTGTCCAAGACTTTTGTACAGTACTGTGTTTGTCAATGTGGAGTGGAGAGAGAGCGAGCTTGTAGTAAATCTAGCAGGAGCAAAGGATGTTGGGAATGGCAGGGTGGCCGGCTGTAGAAGGGGTGTGGGACGACTGACAGAGAAGGAGTACCAGGGGCCAGTGGGGGGGATGGGAGGTGGTGATGCATCCAGCACTGAGTCACCAGGCAAGGACATTTAATTCCAAACAATTGGTTTATTGATCATTACAGAATGTCTCTCTGGTGCTTCCTGTTCCCTCCCCTCTCCCTTCCCCTTTTCCCAACCATGATTCCCCGCTCCCTGCCTCATTCCCACTCTCAGTCCACAATAGACCCATATCAGAAACAAGTTTATCATCACTCACTTATGGAATTGTTTTTTTTTGTGGCAGCAGTACAGTGCAATGCATAAAATTACGACAGTACTTGCAAAAGTCGTAGGCACCCTAGCTATGTATACGTGTCTAAAACTTTTGCACAGTACTGTAGGAGTATTAGCTAGAATGACATCATGGCTGTCACAGACATGGTGCTCCTGTGCTGTACCGTCTATGTTTGTATTTAAGAAACTGGTCTGAAATTACAAATGAATGCACTAGAAAATTCTGCAGCTCTCAATTCAGATTTACTTATCACATGTACGTTGAAGCAAACGGTGAAATGCATCATTTACATTAACAACCAACACATCTAAGGGTGATGCAGAGGGAAACATAGCGTTCCCACAGTGTTCTACAGAACAACACAAGCAACAGCAACCACAACAGCGTTACAAGCCCTTTCCCACCAGTCCCAATGACTCACACACCCATATGGGCCTCCAGCTCCAGGACAGGCTACATCACGGCCAACAGTCAGCGTTCAAACTAAATTTATTATCGAAGTACATATATGTCACCATATACAACCTGATATTCATTTTCTTGTGGGCATACTCAATAAATCCTTATCACAATAATATCCATACCAGAATCAATGGAAGACCACACCAACTTGGGCATTCAACCTGTATGCAAAAAACAACATACTGTGCAAGTACAAAAAGAAGAAACAATAATAAAAAATAAATAAACAATAGGTATCGAGAACATGAGATGAAGAGTCCTTGAAAGTGAGTCCGTAGGTTGGGGTGAGTGAAGTTGAGTGAAGTTATCCTCTTTGGTCCAAGACTCTGATGGCTGAGGGTAATAACTGTTCCTGAATCTGGTGGTGTGAGTCCTGGGGCTTCTTCCCGTTGGTAGCAGCAAGAAGAGAGCATGACCTGGTGGACAGGGGTCCCTGATGATGGATGCTGCTTTCCCGTGACAGCATTTCGTGTACATGTGCTCAGTGGTGGGCTCAAAGTCCTGCTGGAACTTAAAAAGAAATACAAAGGATACAAGAATAAGTAAATTAAACCCATTCCAACCTCCAGACAGAGATTACCGAAGAGAACTGTAAGACCAACGGAACAGTCACCAACCTGAAGTCACTCAAGAAACTTCATAAGACTGAGTTTCTAAAGATTTGTTTGTTCCCTGGAGATAAAATGACTTGATGCTACAGTAGTGTCCAAAAATGCATTAACCAATCACGTATATGCTCCAACAGTTCTTTGATAAAATGAGAAGCATAGCAAGTATAGGTGGAAAGGAGCAAATGAGGTACTTCAGGAATATAAGAAGTCAGGAGGGCTAAGAGAAGGCATGAGGTTGCTCTAGCTGGCATCAGAACTAGTGCATGAGGGTTCTACTCTAACACTGAAGAGAAATCTGGACAAGTACATGGATGGGAGGGGTAGGCAGCACAATGTTCTAGGTACAATTCCATGGGGCTAGGCAGATTAATAGTTCAGCATGGTCTGGATGGGCTGAAAAGTCTGATTCTGTGCTGTAATGTTCTACGACTCTATGATGGGTTCCAGATCTGCTGGACAATGAGGTTAATTAGAAAGACAATCAGTTCATATTAAATTGTAGTCTTTATCCATAAGGGTGCAGAAGAAGCTTTGGGCAGAACCACTAGCCTAAAATCTCCGGAGAGTGTGAATCTTGGCTCATGTATCAGGTACATGCATGAGTGTCAATAAAACCCACATGAAGAGACAAGATGAAATTGTGAATCAGTTGAAAGATAAGGTCTCTAAATACAGATGGATTACATCTGTCAAGCCCCTCCACACAAAGACCAGGATGATCGATACCAAGTCAACAATGAATCCCTAAGGAAGGCCTGGGTTGAAAAACTGAGAGAAATAGAAACACCTCATGCCAGAAATTTTAAGACCGACTGAAGGAAACAGTGTTGTTCCAGGCCAGAAGGAAATTGTTTGAGGATGATAACAACTGAATTTCTCAAAACCCTTGACCAGAAACATGAACTTTGTTTCCCTGTCCACGAATGCTGCCCAACTTGCTGAGCGGTCTAGCTACTTCCATTTCAGATATCAGACATCTGCAATCTTTTTGATCTTCACTGACCGATATCTATGAAGGAGGCCAATGGAGGCGGCCTGATGTGGAGTTAGAGGACTGTGTATTTGGGTGGGTGGATGGCGGGGAGGAATGAGCTTTGCATTTTCTACTTTTTTACTCAAATGTCCTCTTTTGTTGTGCTCTGCGTTGTTCTACTGAGCATTATGGGTATATTATGTTGGCAACAGAATGTGTGGCAATGCTTGCGGGCTGCCCCCAGCATGTCCTTCGGTTATGCTGGTTGTTAGTGCAAATGACACTTTTCACTGTAAGTTTTGATGTACATGTTTGAAGTTCAATGTATATTTATTATCAAAGTATGCATACTGTATACAACTTCGAGATTTGCCTCCTTATAGGCAGCCACAAAACAAAGAAATCTGATAGAATCCATTAAAAAAGATTGTCAAACATCTGATGTGTAGAGAAAAAAAAATTTGTTCAAACAATAGAAGTAAGCAAATAACATTCAGCACTGAAGTTCACAAAAGTGAGCGCAGGGCCACGAAACCAGTCACAACCGATCCAGAAGCCCATTATTTGCAGGCCGCAGCCTCAGTTCAGCACAGAGATGAGCAAACCTCACAAGCAGCGAGTTGAACACTGGTCTGTCCTTCTCCTCTGGGCCCTGACACCCTGACCTTTCTGATCTGGCCCCTCGGTTAAATTGGCCAAACACGGGCCCTGCTCTCAAGTCTGGGACCGCCGCCTCAGTCTGGCCTGTTACCTGATCTTTCCAATCTGCCCTGGCGCTTGAGCTGGCCAAACATCGGCTTGTTCCTCGTTCTCGGGCCTGAGCACTGCCCAGATTTACTGATAAATAAATCCGGGCACTGCTGTGGTGAAAGGTGCACTTCAGCCAACTGTATAGCACGTTCCTGGACCCCCGTTCCAGCTGGATAGCCAACAAAGAAACAAAGCAAGAGGATCAAATGGAACACTCTTACAGAAGAATTGTCGAGCGTAATGGCCCTCTCTGTTGTTTCAGACTCCTGCTCATTTTCTCCTATAGTTGCTGTTTCAGAATGTCACAGAAGGTATTTTCCACATGCCTGCATTCTCCATTACACTTATTGATTTCAGAGCGGAATGCTTCTTTTGACTGTTTCCTTTGCCACTGAAGCTTAAAGCTCCTGTCTTCAGAGAGCACAAGGTCAAGACCAAGTTAAGCTGCGAGGTTTTCCCCTGGTGCATAGTGTTCCACTAGTTACATAAGTTGTGGCTGAGGCTAAATTTAGTGTATTATGTGTAGTTCTGGTCACCTTCATACAGGAAAGATACCAAAAAGGTTGAAAAAGCGCTGATAAAATTTATAAGGCTGTTGCTGGGGCTTGGGGACCTGACTTATAGGGAATGGTTGAATATTCCCTGGAGCAGAAGACAATGAGGGAAGATTTGATAGAGGTATACAAAATGATGTATGATATAGACAGGGTAAATGCCAGCAGGCTTTTTTTCCACTGAGGTTGGATGAGATTAGAACTAAAGTCATGTGTTAAGAGGGAAAGGTGAAATATTTAAGAGGAACTTGAGGGGAACCTCTTCACTCAGAGGGTGGTGGAACGAGCTGCCAGAGGAGGTGGTGGATGTGGGTTTGGTTTTAACATCAAACACTACATGAGCGGGGAGAGGTATGGAGGGTTATGGCACAGGTATGGGTCGATAAGACTCGGCAGATTAACAGTTTAGCCTTGATTAGGTGGGCTGCAGAGCCTGTTTCTGTGTTTTAGTGCTCTGTGACTCCACGACTCTCCAACTACTCTGACTGAGCAGGAAGGGATACCTGCAGTGGTGAAGCCCAAGTCCTAATGGGTTGTCACCTCCAGCACAGGAAGGAAAATGGGGAACCCACCCTCATGTTTTCTAATAATCTGAGACATGCTGGCTCCAATCCTGCAGTGTACTTCCACCACAAAACAACAAATGTCACAACTTATATCAGTGACAATAAATCCGATTCCGATTCAATCTGATTCTGAAACAGAATTAAATTCGACTGGACTGGATTCAGGAGACTCACACGGAATCAGAATCAGAAGCAGGCTTAATATCACCAACACGTGAAATTTTTATATATATGGTACTGTGCAACAGTCTGAGGTGCTTGTGCGCGTGCGCGCACACACACACACACACACACACACACACACACACACACACACACACACACACACACACACACACACACACACACACACACACACACACACACACACACACACACACACACACACACACACACTAGTAGTAGGCCTCCGTTAGTCTCGATAGACCATGGATTTGCACCTTGGAGAGTTTTTTTTATGGAAGACTAGCAGCTGCCCAAGCTGCAAGTCTCCTCTCTCCACAGCACCGATGTTGTCCAAGGAAAGGGCATTAGGACCCATACAGCTTGGCACCGATGTCGTCGCAGAGCAATGTGTGTTTAAGTGCCTTGCTCAAGGATATAACACGCAGCCTCAGCCAAGGCTCGAACTAGCGACCTTCAGATCTCTAGACGAACACCTTAACCACTTGGCCACATGCCAACACACACACACACACACACACACACACACACACACACACACACACACACACACACACACACACACACACACACACACATATATATATATATATATATATATATATATATATATATATATATATATATATAGCTATGGTGCCTAAAACTTTTACACAGTACTGTATTTGTCAACATGGAGCAGAAAGCAAGTTTGTAAATCTGGCAGGAGCAAAGCAGGTTGGGAATGGAGATGATGGAGCCCCACGGGAAGGATGTAGGACAGGTGGCAGAGAAGAGGTGCCAGGGGCAGGGTGGTGCAGAAGCAGGCACACCCAGCCCTGAGACACCAGGCAAGGTAATTTGACTGGTTTATTGATCATTACAGAGTGTCTCCCTAGTGCTTCCATTTCCTCCCTTCTCATTTCCCCTTTTCCCAACCATGATTCCCCTCTCCCCACCCCCTTCCCACTCTAGTAGAGACCCAGATCAGTATCAGGTTTATCATCACTCACATATGTCATGAAATTTGTTTTTGCGGCAGCAGTATTGTGTAATACATAAAATTACTACAGCACTGTGCAAAAGTCTTAGGCAACCTAGCTACATATATATGTGCCTAGGACTTTTGCACAGTACTGTATATATAAAATTTAAACAAGTAGTGCAAACAGAGAGTAAATAAAACAGAGGCTGTGTTCCTGAGTTCACTGGCTGTTCAGAAATCTAATGGCAAAGGGAAGAGAGCTGTTTCTAAAACATTAAGCAGGCGTCTTCAGGCTCCTGTACCTCCTACATAATGATAGCAATTATATATTATCGTTCGTTCATTATGTGGCGTGTCGTATGACATAGGTGATCACGGTCTTTCCATGACCATGATTGCCCTTGCCAAATTTTTCTACAGAAGTAGTTTGCCATTGCCTTCTTCTGGGCAGTGTCTTTACAAGACTGGTGATGCCAACCATTATCAACACTCTTCAGAGATTGTCTTCCTGGCGTCAGTGGTCACATAACCAGGACTTGTGATATGCACCAGCTACTCATACGATCATCCACCACCTGCTCCCATGGCTTCACATGACCCTGATCAAGTGGGGTGGCTAAGCAGGTGCTACACCTTGCCCAAGGGTACATACGAACAAGCTGGATGAACTCAGCAGGTCGGGCAGCATCTGTCGAAATGAGCAGTCAATGTTTCGGGCTGAGACCCTTCGTCAGGACCTGCAGGATAGCAGGTCACACTTGATATATATAAAATATATAATTTAAATATCTTTATTTGTATATATAATTAAATATTACAGAATTATTGAATTAAAGAATGAAAGAAGTTCATTCCTAAAGGGCAGCACTCCAGATGTGTTTGCATTGTAAAATCTTTGAAGGAATATTATTCTCACTGTGACTGGTGACTGTGGGCCACATATAGTCTTTGGTTGAGCCCCTTCAAGTTCCTGGATGTCAGTCAGAGAATCTACCCAGGTTCTGCATGTTGATTCAATCGCAAAGAAGCCATGCCAACAGATACACTTCATTAGGAATCTGAGAAGACCAAAGACACTCTCAAATCTCAACAGGTTTGGTGGGCAGCATTCTTATTTGTTACATCACTGTCTGATGTGGAGGTGCTCATGTATAGGATCAGAAAAAGCTGAAGAGGTTTGTAAACTCAGCCAGCTCCATCCAGGGCACTAACCTCCCCACCATCAATAGTGATGCATGAAGAAGGTAGTATCCATCATGAAGGATTCACACCATCCAGGATAGACCCACTTCAGGAAGGAGGTACAGGAGCCTGAAAGAGCAGACTCAATGTTTTAGGAACAGTTTCTTCCCCTCCTCCATCAAATTTCTGTGAATGCATCAATACTACCTCACTATTCGCCTGTTTTTTTTTGTACTTTATTCTTATTGTAATTTGTAGCAATTGCCACGCATTACAGTGTACTGCTGATGCAAAACAACAAATTTCACGACCTGTCAGTGATAATAAACCTGATTCTGATTCTGAAAATTGACACATCAGTTGAATCTACAAATTCCTTTAGCTAGACCTCCTACTGTGCCAGATGTCCACCTGCAATATTGGTTCAATTCCTTTGTTGCTGCATGCCCTTGGTTTTCTTTGTTCCTCTGGTAAAGTAAGAGAAGACACTCAGACTGACCTTCCGGGCACGTCTCCCTTCTCTGCATTATGCAACACATACAAAACACTGGAGGAACTCAGCAGGTCAGGCAGCGCCTGTGGAGATAAATAAACAGTCGACGTTTTGGCCCAAGACCCTTTTTCAAGTCTGAGAGGGAAGGGGGAAGATGCCGGAATAAAAAGGTAGTTGTGGGGGGGGGGGGGGGGGGGAGGAGAAGGAGCAGGGTGATTGGTGAAGCCAGGTGGCTAGGAAAGGTCAAGGGCTGGCAAGGAGGGATTCTGATAGGAGAGGAGTGTGGACAGTAGGAGAAAGGGAAGGAGGAGGGGTCCTAGATGCAGGTGAAAGGTCAGAGCGGGGAATAGAGGAAGTGGGGAGGGGTGGGAGAAATTTGTTCACCAGAAGGAGAAATCGATATTCATGCTATCAGATTGGAGGCTACCCAGACAGAACATAAGGAGTTTCTCCTCCGCCTTGGGTGTGGCATCATCTTGGTACAAGAAGAGGCCACGGATCGACACGTCGGAATGTGCCTATATTCTTATATCAGTGCTGGCATTCTCTAAATCCCATTCACTCTTGGATAAAACTAACTTCATTTACCGCTTGGTCACCCTAGTTTTACCCTATCAGAGACATCCACCTTCCTTACACTTTAATGAGTTCATTTTGTTTCTTTCCTAGTCCTGATTGAAGATTAAGATTAAAGATAAACTTTATTCGACATATTAACATCGAAACACAGTGGAGTGCATCATCTGCATCAACAACCAGCACGTGGGCTGGGGGTAGCCCGCAAGTGTCTTTAAAATAGCACGTCTACAATTTACTAACCCTAACCAGTACATCTTTGGAATGTGCAAGGAAACAGGAGCACCCCGAAGAAACACACACATGGTCACGGTGTAAATGAACCAACTGCTTACAGACAGCAGCAAGAATTGAACCCGATCTTATGGCTGGTGCTATAACACACTATGCTACCGTTCTGTCCCATAGAGCTTTCAGCCTGAAAGATTAACTCTGCTTCTCTTCCCTCAGGCGCAGCCTGACCTGCCGAGTAATTCCAGCAAGCAAGAAGCCGCCAATGAACAACACATTCAATGGTGACATCCTGCTGACAGCTCACAAAGCCACTTCTTTTACTTCTTCTTGCAACTATGATTCTATTATTAGGCTGTGGGTGATTGGAACCTGTGATTTGCATTTTGATGGCGTGGTTTCTGGCCAATTGAGCAATCTGGTGCTTTGCTGTCTCCGAGGGAGTTCGGTGTATGGCCGAGAAGCCAGGAAACTTGGAGACAGGACATGAGACCATGATCGACTCCACTGCTTCTCTCCGATTGAGGCATCGAGGTCACAAGCCCGTGATTGACTCCATTGCTTCTCTCCAATTGAGGCATCAAGCAAGGTTGAAGTGAACAAAAATGAAAGCGGAGGACAGGCAGGTGTTTGGTGTCGTTTCCCTGTGTTTGATCTGTCTTCCTCTCCCTCTCACCAGCTGCTGTCGGAGGAAAGTGCAGGAGACTTGGGATCCACGTTGCCAGGGTTGATCAGTGAGGCCGTGGTCTCATTTTGGGAGACTTTGAGGCTATGTTGCATGTGTCCCTGGATTCTGGTTACTCATTTCTTGTTGCTTTTGAGCGGTTTGATCGGGGTGACCAGTGCAGACTGGAGTGATTCAGTAAAGAGTGGCTCTTGGCCTGCACCGGCTAGCGGCGCAGCGCTAAAAGGAACTGAAGTGAATACTACTGGTTTGATGTTTGATACGCCATGTGTTGTTCACTCGCTTTTTGCCATTTGAGCAATTTGCTCTTTTTTTCGCATGATGGGTGCTTGATGGTTCCTTTGTTTCATGGCTGCCTGTAGTTGGGCAAATTTCAGAGTTGTATTCCGTATAAACATCTTGATAATAAATGTACTTTGAATCTTGGAATTTCTGTTCTTATTTTAATTTATATACCTGTGCAAATGTCTTTAAAACATTATAATGTTACCTGTTTCTACAGCTTGGGCTGGTGGTGTGGGTAGGAGATGCTGTTAGATGGTTTGTGGATGGGACTATCTGACTATCCTGACTACCTGGCAGTAGATAGTCAGGTACACAGGGGTCTGCAGGAGTTAAGGTGCCAAGATTGGGAGATGTTGTTGGGAATAAGCAGCAAGAAATGACCAGGAACAGAACAGGTGAGGTGATTCCCTTTAACTAAAATACAGTACTGTGCAAAAGTCTTAGGCACAAACATATAACGAGGGTGCCTCAAACCTTTGCACAATGCTATAGTAATTCAATGTTTTGCACTATACCGCAGCTTCAAAAAAAACAAATTTCATGAGATGTGTGAGTGATGATAAATCTGATTCTGATATGGGTCTCTTCCGTGGACTGAGAGTGGGAGAGGAGAATCATGGTTGGGAGAATGGGAAAGGAGAAGGGAGGGAGTAGGAAGCACCAGAGGGACATTCTGTAATGATCAAAAAACCAGACGACTTTGCCTGGTGTCTCAGGGCTGGGCGTGTGTGCACCCGTGCCACCTCCCACCCCAGCACTCCTTCTCTGTCAGCCTTCCCACACCCTCCTCACGGCACTCCACCCTCGTCATTCCCAACATCCTTCGCTCCCGCCAGATTTACCAACTTGCTCTCTACGCCAGGTTGACAAATACAGTACTGTGCAAAAGTCTTAGACCTCCTAGCTATACGCATATGTGCCTGACCTGTACAGAGTGATGCACCATCAATAACTCACTCTGAGACGTAAAAGCGAGATATCGACTTTTATTGACTGGAAGAAGGAACAAGCAGTGAGTGACCACCATACTACATCTTGGAGACAGAGAGGCCGGGCTCAGACCTCCATCACCTTTATACAGGGGTCTGTGGGAGGAGCCACAGGAGCAGTCAGCAGGGGTCTGTGGGAGGAGCCACAGGAGCAGTCAGCGGGGGTCTGTGGGAGGAGTCACAGGAGCAGTCAGCAGGGGTCTGTGGGAGGAGTCACAGGAGCAGTCAGCAGGGGTCTGTGGGAGGAGCCACAGGAGCAGTCAGCGGGGGTCTGTGGGAGGAGTCAGCGGGGGGTCTGTGGGAGGAGCCACAGGAGCAGTCAGCAGGGGACGTGTCCAGACAGGTATATGTAGTTCACCACACAGAGTATTGTAGATAGCTTCAGTCTGAATAGTAAACATCTGCTCCTTTGAGAGCGGATCTGAACTATTCAGAAGAACGTTTTTAAAGCTTTACTTGTCCCACGTACATCAGAAAAACGCGCCATTTGCATCAAATCAAACCGGCAACGGCTGTGCGAGGCGGCCCGCAGGTGTCACTTCGCTTCCTGGTGTCAACAAAACCTGTCCAAAGCTCACCTGTACATCTTCGGAATGTGAAACCACCCAGAAGAAAACCGCATACTGTCAGGGAGAAGAGACAGATCCCTTACAGACAGTGCCTGCAATCAAACCCCAATCTTACAGCTGGCACTGTGAAGCACTGTGCTAACCGTTACGTTACCGTGACGACCTACAATTTGTTATCCCAATATGTGTTCCTCATCATTTCATGCTACTGTGCTATTCTGCAAACTTCGATCAAGATGCATCGTATGCGCAGGCCAAGAAAGAGTTTGGGAACTGTGCGATGGTACCCATCAAACACTAATGTTCAAAAGCCTTAGGCACAAATATATAGCTGGTATATATATATATATATAGCCACAGGTTGATAGTCATTCAGGCACGCCACCACCTTGCTTTTCTTCGGCACCGGGATTATCGTTGCCTTCTTAAAACACGAGGGGATCTTAGACTGAAGCAGGGAGCAGTTGAAGATGTCAGCAAACACTCCAGTTAGCTCGCTTGCACAGGCCCGGAGAACCCGTCCTGGGATGTCATCCGGGCCCGTCGCCTTCCTTGGGTTTATCTTCAGGAAGGCTATTCTAACGTCTTCCTCAGTGACGATGAATCTCAATGCCACTAGGTCCAGTTCATCCGGATTGGGCGGGATGCTCCTCTTCTGTTTGAATCTTGCATAGAATGCGTTGTTTGTTAGGAAGAGAAGCGCTACAGTATTGAAATTCCCAGCCTTTTCTTTGTGCCCAGTGATCTCATTTAGATCCTGCCATCCCTCTGGTTAGCCTGGGCTTCCAACTTGGCTCGATATTGCCTCTTGGCACCCTTAATGGCTTTCCGGAGTTCACGCCTGGATTCCATGTAGCGACTGGTATCCCCATCCTTGGACTCACTTTACACCGCACGCTGTCGGAGCAGTGCTGCCAGGATAATCAAGGACACGACCCACCCAGCCAACACACTTTTTGTCCCTCTTCCCTCCGGGAGAAAGTTCAGGAGCATGAAGATTCGTACGGCCAGATTTGGGAACAGCTTCTTTCCAACTGTGATAAGACTGCTGAACGGATCCTGACCCGGATCTGGGCCGTACCTTCCAAATATCCAGACCTGACTTGCACTACCTTACTTTCCCTTTTCTATTTTCTAATTATGATTTATAATTTAAATTTTTATTATATTTACTTTGATTTGTACTTCGGGGAGCGTGAAGCGCAGAATCAAATATCACTGCGATGATTGTATGCTCTGGTATCAATTGTTTGGTGACAATAAGAGTAAAAGTAAGGTATAGCTAGGATGCCGTGACTTTTGCACAGTTCTGTATTTGTCAATGTGGAGTGGAGAACGAGTTTGTAAATCTGACAGGAGCAAAGGATGTTGGGAATGGTGAGGGTGGAGTTCTGTGAGAGGGGAGTGGGACAGGTGGCAGAGAAGGAGGGGTGTGTGGCTCAGGGTGTAGATACATCCAGCCCTGAGATACCAGGCGAGGTCATTTGATTCCAAACAATTGGTTTATTGATCATTACAGAATGTCTCTCTGGTGCTTCCTGCTCCCTCCCCCCTCCCTTCCCCTTTTCCCGATCTTGATTCCCCTCTCCCTGCCCCCTTCCCACTCTCAGTCCACAACAGAGTCAGGTTTATCATCATTCACATATGTCATGAAGTTCAGCTCCTGATGAAGGGTTTCGGCCCGAAACATCGTCACCACCTCCTCCCATAGATGCTGTCTGGCCTGCTGAGTTCTGCCAGCATTTTGTGTTTTTATTTATTTCCAGCATCTGCAGATTCACTCGTGTTGTCATGAAGTTTGTTTTTTGCAGCAGCAGCAGTACAGTACAATACATAAAATTACTACAGTGCTGTGCAAAAGTCTTAGACACCCTATCTACAAATACGTGCCTAAGACTTTTACATAGTACTGTGTACACAGACCAAAAAAAAGTCTGGAAACTGTGTGATCCGTATTCAAAGGATGTGATCAGGTTTTAGATTAAATTCCTTTGCTTAGCACTACATAAGGATTTCTCTCCTGGTATCCAGCATTAGTATTACCGCAGGTTATTAACCTCTGCCTCCTTCCATCACCGCAGGCTCTCAGAGTGTGAGGTTCAGCTCACAGGGAGCTGCATGTAGAATCTTCAATTTCTTGTGAAAGCCAGTGAAGAAAATTGAGAGGGCACCTGAACAGTGGCAGTGCAGTCACCCAGCAATCCATCAGGAAAGGATCAGGTCACATGGAGCAATCTTGGCTCAGCAAATGGCTCACACCGTAGTTGATACCTCTGTGCACAGAAGCAGAGCTGCGCACGTAAGCAAAGTTCACTGTCTGACAAAGTTCCCCGCAGAACTAGCGCAGCCAGCATCCACGGAGAATATGATCATGACCTGTTTGTTCTGGAGATTGTAGAAGAATGATTTTTCAGCCCTGACTTCCCCTTCGTTGATCCCTGCACATCTCCATATCTCTTTCTCTCACACACACACACACACACACACACACACACACACACACACACACACACACACACACACACACACACACACACACACACACACACACACACACACACACACACACACACACACACACACACACACACACACTCACACAGAAACACACAATCTGCAGAAAAGAAAAAAGAATAAGCTTTATTGGTGGTACATTCATCGATATATCGAAGCATACAGTGAAATGCATCATTTGCGTCATCAACCATCATAGTCCAAGGATGAGCTGAGGGCAGTCGTAAGTGTTGCCCTGCTTCCAGCACCAAATTAGCATGCCTACAACTTTCTAATCCATATGTCTTTGGAATGTGGGAGCTAACTAGAGCACCCGGAGGAAAGCCCCGCGGTCACGGGAGAACATACAAAACTCCTTACAGAGAGCAGCGGGAATTAAACCCCAACTACTGATGTAGTAAAGTATTATGCTGACCGCTGTGCTACTGTGCCACAACAGATGATTGACCTCTGCATGGAATCAGACAAGTTCTGATATCCAAAGGGTTGTAACGAGAAACAATAGAAGAACTTTCCCAATTGAGGCCCCCATCGATTAGGGTCAACCACAGATGTTCCAAACTGGATGTCTAGATACACAAGCCAGGGCACTACAATATTGAGAGCAAGCTGTTTCCCATGTAGCAATCTCCCCTTCTCCACACAACGGCTGAACCCAAAGGTACAGCAGAGACTGATAGTTTGACACCAGCAACATTGCAGGAGTTGCCAGTCTGCGTTGAACTCAATGTAGGACTGTCTTAGGGATTCCAGCTCCGGATTTTTCCTCCAGGTTTACTCTCGGAGCATTTCCCATTAATGGGCATGGCCACAAAGCAGCGAAGATTTGAGATCAGAGTTTTCCTCCTCCTATATGAGTTGTTAACCGTGACTGACAAGCCCCATCTGCCCAGAGCGACTGGTTTTAAGTAGAAACGGTTCCAGCGGGCTTAATGGCTAGGCCATCATGAAGCCCAAGAGAGCTGGATTTGGTTGACAGAGGCTATTTGATACACACACCATTGGGAGCATTTAATAGGTAGTGGGAGCTTATCCCTGTTACCACCCCCCCCCCCCCAGCTAAAACAATCCTAAGGAAGCTTAATGTTAAGCTTAACTTTTATAGTTGGGATTATTACATAATGGAGCCATTCTGAAGAGAAATCTTCAACATTCCTTTGAAGTGAACTGCGGCTTTTGGCCTATGATAGTGCATGTGGACCATAATACATGACAGCAGGCCATTTGACCCATCGAGTGTTCTCCCCATTCCATTATGGCTGATTTATTTTTACTCTCAGTCCCATCTCCTGCCTTCTACCTGTAACTGATCAACACCATGAGACCACAAGATATAGGAGCAGAATTAGGCAACTTGGTTCACTGAGTCTGCTGTGCCATTTCATCATGGCTGATCCATTTCCCTCTCAGCCCCAATCTCCTGCCTTCTCCCTGTATCCCTTCGTGTCCTGATTAATCAAGAAACTGTTAACCTCAGCTTTAAATATACTCAATGATTTGGCCTCCACAGCTGCCTGTGGCAACAAATTCCACAGATTCACCACCCCCTGGCTAAAGAAATTCCTCCATATCTTCACTCTGAATATACATATTCAGAGGCTGTGTCCTCTGGTGCTAGACTCCCCTGCCGTAGGAAAAATTCTCCCCACATCTACTCTATCGAGGCCTTTCAACATTCGATAGGTTTCAATGAGGTCACCCCTCATTCTTCTGAATTTGAGAAAGTGCATGCCCAGAGCCATCAAATGTTCCTCATATAAGTCTTTCAATCTTGGAATCATTTTCGTGAACCTCAAGAACCTTTTAGGCTTCCCAAGTCCCTTTGCACCTCCAATTTCTAAATTTGCTCCCCATTTAGAAAATAGCATACGCTTTTATTCCTTCTACCAAATTGCATTTCCACACAATTCCCTACACTGTATTCCATCTGCCACTTCTTTGCTCATTCTCATAATCTGTCCAAATCTTTCCGCAGACTCCCTACTTCCTCAACACTGCATGCTACTCCACCACAAACTTGGCTACAAATTCCGTCATACTGTTACAGCGGGAGTTGTAGAGGTTTGTGAACCAATAGAACGAATTACCTCTCCTTGTCCTTCACTTCCCAATTGTCAAGCCTGCACAGGCAGGCACCTCCCAGTCTCCACCCAGCAAAGAAGAATCACCTGCCACTCATTTCCAACTCATCACCTGCAGCCTATTTAAACCCAGCTCTCATCCACAACCTTTGCTCACTCATTGAACCAGCCAGCCTCAACTAGTTGCTCTTAGCATTCAGTTACCTTGTTGCCTTGTCGTGTTGAGTATCTGTTCTCTCTTGCTTGGTGGCCCCCTGTTGCTTGTTATTTTGCAGTTTATTGTTTACTACTAAATTACCTCTGCTGCTCTGCTTTTGGGTCAAGCCTCCGTTACATCTCCTAACAAGATGAGTGAGCCAACAATTGATCCATAGGAGTATGCTCACCTAAAGGAAGTCTTCATTGACAGGAGCACACAATTCAGAAGCTGCACGAAGCCTTAGACTGTCTGTCCACCGATCTCAACCAACTCTGTCTCGATACAGCAACCCCAAGCCAATCAGCCTCTTACCTCGGAGCCCTGGATTATGGTGCCTGAACACTTCAATGAATCCCCAGCCCAGTCCCAGTGCATCTTACACTTGGAGCTCCAGTCAACACCGCATTCTACAGACTGAGCCAAGATTGCTTTCACCCTGACCGAGCAACCTCTGACCTGCCCTGCTGCTAATAAAACCACCGTTTGCAATAAATACAAGGAATTCACTGCTGAGGTGAGCTGGATTTTCGACCATCCAGAAAGTGGAAGGGAGGCAGCAGATCGGATGCTCCACCTGTGTCAAGGCTCATGGTCGGGGATGGATTACACTGGAATTCAAGACCCTCGCAGCAGTGTGTTCCTGGAATGCAGAAGAACTGCCAGCCCGTTACCATCACTGCCTCTCGAAGCGCTTAAAAGACAAGCTGTCTACCTGGAGATGCCCACCAACCTCAAAAACCTCATCGCTGTGGCCCACTGAATTGACAACCGTCTAATGGAATAACCCTCCACAGCGTCGGCTATAATCATAGATCTGTTCCCTGAACCACTTCACACTGCAGGACCCTCATCACCACCGCAGAACCCATGCAGATAGGGAGAGCTCCCTTAGCCCCCACAAACAGAGTGAACAATGGTGAAGAACCAACCTGTGTGCTTACTGCTGAGCTGTCGATCACCCGCACATCAAACGCCCAGTGTGCCAGGGAAATGGCACCACCAGGCAGAGATGAAGAGCCTCCCATCTAGTAAGCTCTCCATCGTTCCTGTACTGTAGCCAGTATCACGCTCTCTGTGGTCCTCCACACCCCAACGTCTCCACGCACAGAGGAGATTCTGGTGGGTTCTGGGGCAGCAGGGACCTTTCTGGACCGGACTCCGTCCGTACAGCTTGGACTCCTTACCGAGCCCACCTCTCACCCCTTCTGCATCACAGCCACTGATGGATGCCCCTTGGGGTCTGGGATGGCCAGGGTGTGCACACGAGCATTGGAGAGCAGCACGGGGACATCCAATTCCTTCTTATCAACTCTCAACTCTCCTCTCATCTTGGGTTACCCTGGCTCTCCACACGCAACCCTCACTTTGACTGGGCATCCTGTTCACTAGCGGACCAGCTGCCGTGGAGATGGAGGAAACTCCCACAGGAATACCATGGTTTAGCCGTTGTGTTCAGTAAAAGGGAAGCCAGCACCCTGCTGCCCTCACAGACCATACAACTGTGCGATTGACCCTGGGCACTACACCCTGGCTGGCTGATCCCAGAATACCTGGAAGACGGCATGGAGGGCCATCCTAGGCACCAACTGTGACTACTTCCACCAGGCTAACCACCGTCAGCTCTCTGCCGGAGTACTCCTGCCTGGGGACTGCGTCCAGCTGTCTACCTGAGACTCCCACACCATCTTTCCCTGGTTCATAGGTCCTTTTAAGATTACCCATCACATTAACCCAGCCCCGTACCGTCTTCAACTGCCACCATACCCCAGGATCACACCTACCTTCCAGGAGTTATTCCTCAAACCTGTTGTTCATCTACCATTCAACCCATCTGAGCCTATGCCTCTGGAACGAAGGATGGTGGGAGGTGGTCCAGTGTACATGGGTTCGCCGGCTGATGGATTCACATCGTCGGAGACAGTGCGTGCAATATCCTGACGAGTCCTGACGAAGGGTCTCAGCCAGAAACGTCGACTGTACTTCTTCCTATAGATGCTGCCTGGCCTGCTGCGTTCCACCAGCATTTTGCGTGTGTTGCTTGAATTTTCAGCATCTGCAGATTTCCTCGTGTTTGTACCCTATCTGATCAACTTGAAGGAGAGGTCCTGGCTGCCGTTTGACTTCATCTTTGACCCTCCCACTCATCGAGGAGTTCCACTGGATCACCCTGGGCCACTGGGTGCCGGCCGTAGGAAAGGAATTCCAGTTAGGCCTACACAGGCAGGCACTTCCAGTCTCCACCCTGCTAACTGGAGTCACCTGCCCCTCATCTCCAACTCATCACCTGCAGCCTATTTAAACCCATCTCTCATCCTCAATCCTTGTTCACTCATTGAACCAGCCAGTTACCCTGTCGCCATGTCATGTTAAGTATCTGTTGTCACTTTTATCGTGGTCCCTCGTAGCTTGTTATTTTGCAGTTTATTAGTAAAATTGTCTCTGCTTTTGGGTCAAGCCTCCTCTACATTTTCTGACACCAATAGATGGTATAATTGCTCTTGGAGTCATCTATTACCATCTAGTGCACTCTTAGAAATTCTGTGTTTGCGCACGCACACACTCATGCCCACTAACACATTGGAAAGAACATATATACGCCATGCGTTACATCCATCCCACCTTCTCCCACGACTCATCTCTCTGCCATACCCAGGCCTGTCGAACCGCTCAGATAGATGAAGGTACCTCGGTCGAGCTTGCAAGGCAGAAGGCTTTTACTTTTTTGAGTATGTGAGGCAAAGAAGTTATAGGAGATTTTGGCAGGGAAATGGACAAAATTTAGGAAGGTGGCTCAAAACAGCAGAGCACATGCATTGTACATTGTTTGGTGTTCGTAATGTGGCATCCAGAAACCACTTGCATATTGGACAGTCCTCTTGTCAAGCAACCATAACCTTACAGAGGGTTGACCCTGAACTTCTGGCTGCTTGTAGTTTTAATTGACCATCCCACTGGCAGATTCGCGGACAGCAGGAATTAAACCCTGATTAGTAAATGCTGGCGCTGTAAGGCGAGGTGTTAATCACTTTGCTACCATGCCATCTGTAAATACCAAAGATTTTCTGATCACACTTAGCTCCGTTGGTATAAAACAGTAATTCAACTTAACATTTCTAGGACAGAGCTGCAAACACAAATAAACATTTGGATATTCATTTGGATGTTCTGGGCACCTCACTGCAGGAAGGATGTGGAAACCATAGAAAGGGTGCAGAGGAGATTCACAAGGATGTTGCCTGGATTGGGGAGCATGCCTTATGAGGATAGGTTGAGTGAACTCAGCCTTTTCTCCTTGGAGCGACGGAGGATGAGAGGTGACCTGATAGAGGTGTGTAAGATGATGAGAGGCATTGATCGTGTGGATAGTCAGAGACTTTTTCCCAGGGCTGAAATGTCTGCCACAAGATGGCACAGGTTTAAAGTGCTTGGGAGTAGGTACAGAGGAGATGTCAGGAGTAAGTTTTTTACGCAGGGAGTGGTGAGTGCGTGGAATTGGGCTGCTGGCAACGGTGGTGGAGGCGGATACGATAGGGTCTTTTAAGAGACTTTTGGATAGGTACACGGAGCTTAAAAAAATAGAGGGCTATGGGTAACCCTAGTAATTTCTAAGGTAGGGTCATGTTCGGCACAACTTTGTGGGCTGAAGGGCCTGTATTGTGCTGTAGGTTTTCTATGTTTCTATGTTCAAATTCCATGGAAACAGGGGAAGTTCACTTAAGACTCTTGTAGCTTCTGCCGAATGGCCGCAGTGAAAAGGAGCAATCACACTCCAAGCTACAAAGATGAAGCAGCCTTTGATAATCCAAGACCTGTACAAAAGTTGAAAGTTCAATCCTTGCCTGAGATAGTATTTCTTAGCAATAACACACACAAGATGTTTCATGAACACAAGAGAGTCTGCAGATGTTGGAGATCTTGAGCAACACACACAAGATGCTGGAGGAGCTCAGCAGGTCAGGCAGGAGATGTGGAAATGAACAAACAGTCAACATTTTGGGCTGAGACCCTTCTCCGGGACAGCCCTGATAGACAATAGACAATAGACAGTAGGTGCAGGAGTAGGCCATTCGGCCCTTCTAGCCAGCACCACCATTCACTGTGATCATGGCTGATCATACACAATCAGTACCCTGTTCTTGCCCTCTCCTCATATCCCTTGACCCCGCTATCTATAAGAGCTCTATCTAACTCTCTCTTGAATGCATCCAGAGACTTGGCCTCCACTGCCTTCTGGGGCAGAGAATTCCACATATCTACCACTCTCTGGGTGAAAAAGTTTTTCCGCATCTCTGTTCTAAATGGCCTACTCCTTATTCTTAAACTGTGGCCTCTAGTTCTGGACTCACCCATCAGCGGGAACATGCTTCCTGCCTCCAGCGTGTCCAATCCCTTAATAATCTTATATGTTTCAATCAGATTACTTCTCATCCTTCTAAATTCCAGTGTATACAAGCCCAGTTACTCCAATCTTTCAACATATGACAGTCCTGCCATTCCGGGAATTAACCTTGTGAACCTACACTGCACCCCCTCAATAGCAAGAATATCCTTCCTGATGCAGGGCCTCGGCCCAAGACGTCGACTGTTTAATCTTTTCCATAGCTACTGCCTGACCTGTTGAGTTCCTTCAGCAATTTGTGTGTGTAGCTCAAGGAGTTTCAAGATGGAGGAATGACATCCTGTTATTGATGGAGAAGTGTACACTGAAAAGGCATGAAAGTTTATTTACCCAATAACAATCCCAGATGGCTGACAGATCAAGGCAATAAATAAACCCTGTAGAGACATTATTTTCTGTCACCGACTCAATTACATGCCATCGACAATCATCCATCGTCTCCATAAACAATAGAGACAGCGTGAAACAGAATGGGCTGAAGCTAGGAAATCGCTTTTTGAAATTAATCAGGGTTCACACTGTTAATATCACATTTAAACACCAGGCAGGAGGTATTCTGTACAATACAGTTGATTTCAAATTCTCAAACAGACTTTTTGCTCTGACGTTTCGATAAATGAATTCATACCAATGCAACAAACCTATTCCTGGTCCAAATCAGAATCAGAATCAGGTTTAATATCACTGGCATATGATGTGAAATTTGTCATTTTGCTGCAGCAGTACATTGCAATACATAATGTTAAAAGCTATCAATTACAGTAAGAAATATCTACAGTAGATTTAACTGGGACACATCGAGACCAATACATTTTGGCCCAATTAAGCGGCTACCCCAATTAGCCAAGATTTCATGGGAATAGTTAAAGAGGTATTAATAAAAGACAAACTACCATTTAACTGAGGTACAAATTATGTATTTGGATGAAATACAGAACAAATTAGAACACTACCAAAGTACTACATTGCTATAAAACTGTGTGTTAGTTCCCAGCAGTTATTGCTGCCGTCTACACTGCTGTGCTCTTTTAATTGACTCTGAGACTGAGGCTTCCATCACTCAGGGTCAACCATGGATATTGCATCCTAGTTGTCTAGGTATGCAATCCTGGACAGTACGATATGGAGAGCAAGCTATTGCCCATGTAGCAAGTTCCCCCTCTCCACGCATCTGCTGAACCCAAAGGAACGGCGGAGACTGGTAACGTTTGGCACCAGAGGCATCACAGAAGTTGCCGGTCAGCGTAGAACTCAATGTCGGACTGCCTAGGGACTCCAGCTCCAGATTTCTTCCTCAGGGTTTACTCCCGAACCCTTCCCCATGAGTGGGTATAGCCATAAGGCAACGGAGGTTTGAGATCAGAGTTTTCCTCCTCCTAGATGAACTGCCAACCCCGCATTGACGAGCTCCACATGCCCAAAGCAACTGGGCCAGTAACCAGACTTTGCCCCTTCTCCCGTCAGTAGAAACAGTTCCAGCAGGCTTAGTAACTAAGCCACACATGCAGGCCAGGAGCTGGACTTGGTTGTCAGAGGCTATTTGAGACGTACGGCATGAGCATTTAATAGGTTTTAATAGCATTTAATAGCATTTAACTTGTTCCCATTACCACTCAGGCTATCACAACCTTAAGGAATGTTTTCTTCCTTTTGTTAACAACCAATAAGGAACCTTATAACAACTTTTGATTAATTGTAAATGAGCAAAATCAATGCAGATACCTAGTGCAGATAATGATCTGCCTTCATACAATGCTTCAATTATTTCATCCTCCAAATCTTCACTTTCATTGTAACAGTCAAGATGATTGCAGATACCTTCAAATTCTTTGTAGGGCCTAACTTCATGTGAAATAATTTCATTTCTGGCCATTTCTGGCAACTCCAAGCCTGAATGCTTGAAAACACAGCGAACGAAACAGTTCTGAATTGTCTTACTGCTTCCTACTCATCAACTATCTGTAACAAAAAAAACTGCATTTTGAAAACGAACACACACAATTGACACCATTTAAAAATTGTTCTCTCTAAGCGTGGTGTAGTGTCTAACGGCCACACAATTGATGCTTGTTAGAAACCGTTCAGCAAGAGTCTCCTATCCCAATTAAATTACATGATGTCTGAAATAAACTAAGGGAAGCCTGACTATTTTCTGATTTGATTTTGTTCTTTAAGAGTTGTCCCAAATAAACAGCTGCCCCGTTTAACCAAATCCACCATACATTAAAATTTAAATTAAATTAGTGAAAAAAGAGAGGTAGTTTTATGGGTTCATTGTCCACTCAGAAAACTGATGATGGATGGGAGAAGCTATTCCTGAAACCCTGAGTGTCTGCTTCCACACTCCTGTACTTCCTCCCCGATGGTAGCAATGAGAAGAGGACATGTTCTTGGTGATGTGGGTCCTTAATGAAAGATACTGCCATTTTGAGGTATCGGCTTTTGAAGGTGTCCTTGATGCTGGGGAGGCTAATGCCCATGACGGAGCTGGCAAAAATCAATCCAGTGCTTCCCATGTAGTGCATGTTATTAGTGCAGGTAAAATAGTTGTTTGATATGATGAACACAAAATGATACCATCTATGGTACAAATTTGTCTCTTTA
Organism: Hemitrygon akajei; assembly: GCF_048418815.1. Classification (NCBI taxonomy): domain Eukaryota; kingdom Metazoa; phylum Chordata; class Chondrichthyes; order Myliobatiformes; family Dasyatidae; genus Hemitrygon; species Hemitrygon akajei. Next base: position 7,463,545 of record NC_133142.1, read on the forward strand.
GGGCAGGTGTTCCTGATCTGGGGCCCACGGACCCCTCGGTTAACGGTAGGGGTCCATGGCATAAAAAAGGTTGGGAACCCCTGCTTTTGGGGATTTAAGGTGGAGAGGGTATGGAACTTTACATTCTTTGATATTATCTTATCAGAGGATCTGGGACCAGCACTTAAGTGCCATCACAAAGAAGGCACAACAATGCCTCTACTTTCCTAGAAGTTTACATAGATTCAGCATGACATCTAAACTTGGACAATCTTTGATAGATGCACGGTGAAGAGTTTCTGTCTGGTTGCATCACGGCCTGGTATTGAAACACCAATGCCCTGGAGCAAAACGGTCTACAGAAAGTGAGGGACACAGCCCAGTCTATCTCAGGCAAAGCTCACCCCACCACTGAGCGCATTTACAAGAAGCTCTGGTGCAAGAAAGCAGCTTCCATCTTCAAGGAACCCCACCATTCTGCCTTGCTCTCTTCTCGCTACTACCATCCGGCAGGAGGTACAGGGGCCTTAGGTCCCACACCACCAGGTTTAGGCACAGTTATTATACTCCAACCATGAGGCTCCTGATAAGTTCACTCACCTCAGCTCTGAACAGATTCCACAACTTGCACTCGCTTTTAACGACTCTACAACTCGTGTTCTCAGCATTATTTGCTTTTTTTTTGCACGATTTGTCTTCTTTTGCACATTGAATGTTTGTCAGTCTTTGCTTATGTATAGTTTTTCATAGATTCTATTGTATTTAATTTTCCTTTAAATGTCTGCGGGAAAATGATCTCAATGTGACATATACTGTAGGTAGTTTCATAATACATACAGCATATGAAATATACATACAGTATAGTCGAAGTTCAACTTTGACTTGGGCTTCACCGGGTTTCTCATAGCAGCCACACACGGCTACTTAAAGGAATCTTTCGCCGTTGTCCGTTAGAGGCTGCTAGTGCATCCGGAGGCCAAAAGAATCCTTGCTTGATATTTTTACAGCAAGTCACTTCCATTTTCCACTTGGCCACGCTCCTCTGCCGGCCCCCCCTTTGGGCTCCATAAGCTGGAATGTAGCGCGGGTGCCACCAAGCAAGGTAGGCTGGGGGACAGTTCAAAGGGGACATGCTCGCATTCCAGATTCCTTCAGAGCGTACAAGAGCTCACTTTGCTTTCCCTACCTTCCCGAAACGCAATGCCCTCAGAGTCTGATGCTTTACCAAGCCTCCTTTAGGGCTTGACAAGGCGAGATCTGATGTTTCCCCAGCTGAAGCAGGGGCCTGCGTCTCAAAATAAGTGAGTGACTGTTCAGAACAGAGATAAGAGAAATTTCTTTAGCCAGAGCGGAGTGAATCCTCAGAACTCTCTGCCCTAGAGAGAGATAGAAATTCAATTTCAGGATCAATTCAAGCCCAATTAACTGATTTTTTAGTCTGAAGGCATTATGGGGTTAGTGCAGGGAAGTTGCACAGAAGGGAAACAAAACATCAGCTACAATCCTAACGAAATGCAGAGCAAGTACGAACAACAGCCCACAGCTGCCAAACTACAGTCCAATGACCTGCCTGACAAGTACACTAGCTATGCACTTGTGCCCGGGCTGCTCTGTCTTTGGAGTCAAGTTCAATGTCACTCTGCCTCGGGATCATTCATCAGAGAGTCTGGCATCCCTTTTTTTCTCAGTCTTGCTTGGCTCTGCTGTTCCCCCAAAGCAGTCTCTCATATTCATCAAACCACTTTAGAAAGAAAGTGGAGGTCAAGTTAGTGTGCATATTTAGAGAATAGGTTTCATTTTAATTTAACTATAAATCTCTTTCAGTTAGTCCCGACGAAGGGTCTCGGCCTGAAACGTCGACAGTGCTTCTCCCTATAGATGCTGCCTGGCCTGCTGCGTTCCACCAGCATTTTGTGTGTGTTGTTGTTTGAATTTCCAGCATCTGCAGATTTCCTCGTGTTTCATTTTAATTATTTTATTTGGAGACAGAGCACGTCAGTAGGCCCTTCTGGTCCAAATACACCCTGGTGATCAATTGTCGAAGGTTATGGAGAGAAGGCAGGACAATGAGGTTGAGAGAGATTAAAACGTTAGCCATGATGAAATGTCAGAGCAGATTTGATGGGCGAATGGCCTAATTCTGTTCCTGTGTCTTATGGTCTTATGGGAAAAGTCTTCTTAATTTAACTATAAATTCAAGAGAAGTTCATATGCCATTAATTAATCAAAACATCTTTAAGACTTCAGGTCAATGGACTTTCTTCATAATTATTTATTTTATTGTTTGATACAGTCTGGAGCAGTCCTTCCGGGCTCTTTGAGCCACGCCACACCCTCAACCCCTGACAAATCCGACCTATTCATGGGGCAATTTATAATGACCAGTGAACCTACCCAGTATGTCTTTGGTCTGTGGGAAGAAAGGACAGCTCCCAGGGAACACCCACACATTCCATGGGGAGGACATACAGAGGATCCTGCCAGAACAGTACCAGAATTGAACTCTGAACTCTGGAACACCCTGGGCTGTAATTGCGTCGCACTAAATGCTTCACCACCGTGGCACGTTCATTGACCTGAAATATCAGCATTTTGTCTTTTCTCCGCAGATGAAACAAAGAAGGCAAGACTTGTTTTCCAAGATGGTGGCATGACGCAGCTTGTAGCGGCCACTCCAGAGCTGATTATCTGTTATTTGTGAAGTGGGGTGCCGTGCACAATCATATTTGATTGAAAACGGACTTGGGAGCATGGAGGAACATCTGGAAATCTGCAGGAAGACCTTCTTCGTTGCTGCTGCTGCTGTGAGGTCCGGGACTCTGCTGGGAAGAGCAGGCCCCCAGTCCTCGGGGTTGTGTTGCTGATGGCCATTGGCGGGGCCGTCTTAATACGCTTGGCAGAGGATGGTGCTTGGAGAAGCTGTGCCGGAGGGGATGGTCGTCGGCTCGGAGGTTCGACGGACTCGGAGTCCGCTGCGGTCAGGTCGTTTTCAGTGTGTGCTGCGTCTGCGAGGCTGAGTCGGGCGGCACCGTGGAAGTCCATAGCGGGGGTACTCCCTTCTGCCGCCAGTGGGATGGCGAGTCTGTCAGGACCAGGGGACTTGTGGAAACTGTGGTGATTTCTTTTGAACTTATAGTCCTTTAACATCTTTGGACTATTTTTACTGTGCCCATGGTCTGTTTTTTATGCTATTGTTTGCACTGTTGTAACTATGTGGTTTTGTGCAGGTCTTGTAGCTTTAGGTTTTGGTCTTGTTTTGTCTGGTGGTTTTGGAGCTCCTTTCCGGGGAACGCACTAAGACGGTAGCGCGATATCAATACGCAGCAGCCTCTCCGGACTCTGGATTGGGGATTGCCAAATGTTATGTGGATTTTCTGGTGTAGTCTGTTTTGTCATATGCTTTTGTGATATCATTCTGGAGAACGTTGTCTCATTTTTTAACTGCATTGCAATTGTGGTTTCTAAATGACAATAAACTCAATCTGAATCTGAAGACAGTGCCTTGTGCAGGAAGGCACAGAGTCGACCATACTTCCTAAGAAGGTTGGCGTCATTCAATGTCTGTAGTGAGATGCTGAAGATGTTCTATAGGTCAGTTGTGGAGAGCGCCCTCTTCTTTGTGGTGGCGTGTTGGGGAGAAAGCATTAAGAAGAGGGACGCCTCACGTCTTAATAAGCTGGTAAGGAAGGCGGGCTCTGTCGTGGGCAAAGTACTGGAGAGTTTAACATTGGTAGCTGAGCGAAGGGCGCTGAGTAGGCTACGGTCAATTATGGATAACTCTGAACATCCTCTACATAGCACCATCCAGAGACAGAGAAGCAGTTTCAGCGACAGGTTACTATCGATACAATGCTCCTCAGACAGGATGAAGAGGTCAATACTCCCCTATGCCATTAGGCTTTACAATTCTACCGCCAGGACTTAAGAACTTTTTAAAAGCTATTATTAATGCTTTATGAGATAGTGATTTAGATGCATATCATATTTTCTACTGAGTTAAGTATTGAATGTAATTAGTTTTGCTACAACAAGTGTATGGGACATTGGAAAAAAGTTGAATTTCCCCATGGGGATGAATAAAGTATCTATCTATCTATCTATCTATCTATCTATCATTTCTACAGATAGACCGTGGGGAGCATTCTAGCTGGCTGTATCACCCCTGGGTATGGGGGGGGGGGGGTGGAGGGCAACCGTACAGAATCAAAGTAAGCTGCACAGAGTTGTAAGCTCAGTCAGCTCCATCACGGGCACTAGCCTCCACAGTATCCAGGACGTCTTCAAGCAACAATGCCTCAATAAGTTGGGCGTCCATCATTAAGGACCCCCATCACCCAGGTGTCATGTCTTGTTATCATTGCTACCATCAGGGAGGAGGTACAGGAGCCTGAAGGCACACACTCAGTGACTCAGGAACAGCTTCTTCCCCTCTGCCATCTGATATCTGAATGGACATTGGACCCATGAACACTACCTCACTACTTTTTTTTTGCACTAAGTTAACTATTTAATATATATATATATTAAGCTGTAATTCACTATTTATTTCTCTCTGTTATTATGTATTGCATTGTATTGCTGCCGCAAAGTCAACAAATTTCACAACATATGCCAGTGATATTAAACCCGATTCTGATGTTCTTTCTCTACATGTTATTTCAGTCTTCCAGCATTGGCAATTTTTCTGTAGTGGGTGTGAGGTAGTTTAGTTTTGAAAGTCCTATCCTGTCCTTATATCCAGATCTGTAACGCAATGTGATATGAGTGAGCATTCTTTGAAATTTGAATGCAAGCTTCCAACTTCCTTGGCCAGAGTTACAGACCCTGCACTTGGGGTTGTTAAAATTCTGAATATTAAAGGAGGAAACAAAAGCTAACAGAAGTAAAAAGCCTTTTAAATATTCATCCTGGGGAGATGAATGTTTAAATAAGGTCAGCATATGTTTTGCATGTCTAGTTTACCTTGAGAAAGGTTTCTCCTTGAAATGTCAAAGATGGAGATGGGTAACCTTCTTGGCAGAACACCAGCCACACATTGGAAGCTGAACTACTCTGCCTGTGGTAAAATCAAGAAATATTTGAAAAATAAAGATTTGAAGATTAGATTTATTTGTCACATGTACATGGAAACGTACAGTGAAATGCGTCATTTGCATCAGGTCAGATCAGTGAGGATTGTACTGTGTGCAGCCCTTAAGCGTCGGCATAATTCCGGCACTAACACAGCAAGCCCACAATTCACTAATCCCAACCGTACATCTTTGGACCGTGGGAGGAAACCTGAGCACCCTGAGGAAACTCACACAGTCAGAGGGAGAATGTACAAGCTCCTTACAGACAAGCTGCAGAAATTGAACCCTGATTGCTATTCACTGGCTGTTACTGTAAAGCTATATGCTAACTGCTATGGATTAAATGCAAAGATATTAATCTGTATACAACTTAATGTAAAAACATAATAAAGAATGCATTTTCGATTGCTGGGGAATTGCTCTGCTATTACAGAGGGGAGTACCTGCCGTTGTGCCCAGAGAGTGTCACTCAGGTTTTCTGCATTTGGGATATGGACTTGGACTATAGACCTTTTTTAAGTCTTATAGTTTTTTAATATTCTGTGTTCTTTCCCGACCTTTGTTGGGATTTTTTTTTGTGTGTAGGCGTAAGGGGATTTGGAGTCGATGCGCCTGCTCCATTGTTGTTCATTGTGAAAGGAGGAGGGATTTGAGGGAGGGATTTGGAGGAGGGATTTGAGGGAGGGATTTGGAGGAGGGATTTGGAGGAGGGATTTGAGGGAGGGATTTGGAGGAGGGATTTGAGGGAGGGATTTGGAGGAGGGATTTGAGGGAGGTTGATGATCGTGCTGCCGTTCTTTTCTTTCTTGATTTCATGGCTATCCTGAGAAGAAAAATTTCAGAGTGGTATTGTAAATGAACCTTTAAACCTTTGAACTCCACAATACAGTTGCATTGAGGCTTACAAGTTTTTGATCAGTGATAGAGACCCATGACTCGAGAAACAGAAATGCAGTTGTTTCCGTAACACCCACACTTGGAGGATTGTGTTCAGTTCTGATCTGGCATCTGATCAGATCACTTGTGACCTGGGCCCAGCATTTAAGTGCCCTCACATAGAAAGCATGGCAGTACCTCTTCTTAATTGGATGTTTACAAAGATTTGACAAACTTCTATAGATATTAAAACTCCTGAAACTTTGACAAACTTCTATAGATGTGCGGTGGAGCCTGGTATGGAAACACCAATGCTCTTGAATGGAAAATCGTACAAAAAGTAATGGACACAGCCGAGTCCATCACGAGTAAAGCCCTCCTCACCATTGAGCACATCTACATGGAGCACTGTCGCAGGAAAGCAGCATCCATCATCAGGGACCCCCCCCACCACCACCCAGGATATGCTCCCTTCTTGTTACTGCCATCAGGAAAATAGTACAAGAGCCTCAGGACTCACCACCACCCCAGGTTCAGGAGTAGTTACTGCCTCTCAACCATCAGGCTCTAGAACCAGTGGGGGAAGTTCACTCAACTTCACTCACCCCATCATTGACATGTTCCCACAACCTATGGACTCACTTTCAAGGACTCATCAACTAATGCTCTCAATATTTATTGTTTATTTATTTATTATTCTCTTTTTTTCTTTTGTAGTTGTGTAGTTTGGTGTATTTTACACATTGGTTGTTGGCCCATCCTGTTGGGTGAGGCCTTTCATTGATTCTCCTGTCTTTCTTGGATTTACTGGTTCTGCCAGCAAGAAAAAGAATCTCAAGTGGCACATATGCATTTTGATAATAAATTTACTTTGAACTTTGAGTTCTGGTTACCACATTATAGGAGGGATGAGGAAGCTTTAGAGGGAGTCTTCTTCTTAAGCCCATCAGCCTTATTGGGGCACACCTATTGGCCAATCAGAGTCCCCCTGTCCTAGGCCGAAAGAAGGTTGATTGACCCTGTGGCCCCTGCTTTCACCACAGGACTTCATTCATCTTCTAGGTGAAGATCCTTTCTCTCCCAGGGATGAGGTCTTTGGAGCTTCTGCTGACATTCCTGTAGCTCTGGGTTTTTTTCGGAATGGGGTTGCTGGCCCCATGTCCAACCCCACTCCTTTCACAGCCGGGCTTAGGCCTGTCCGTGGCAGAGTTTTTGGAGAGGGTGCAGAGGAAATTTACTGGTTTTTTCCCCAGCATGGAACCACGCCAAACATCACAGAAACAGGCCTTCAACCTTGGAGGACAGTCTGCTACCTTTTCATAAGGCCATATGACAAAGGAACAAAATTAGACCATTTGACCCATCAAGTCTGCTCCATCATTTGATCATGGCTGACTTATTTTCCTTCTCAACCCCATCCTCCTGCCTTCTCCCCATACCTTTGACACCCTACTAATCAAGAACCTATCAACCTCCACATTGAATAAATCTAGTGACTTGGCCTAGACAGAGTGAATGTGGAGAGAATGTTTCTAATGGGGGGGGGGGGGGGGGAGTCTATGACCAGAGGACACAGCCTCAGAGTACAACAGTTTCATTCTAGATCAGAGATAAGGAGGAATGTCTTTAGATAGAGGGTGGTAAATGTGTGAAATTCATTGCCATTGATGTTGGTGGAGGTCAAGTCATTGGGTATACTTAAATCAGATGTTGATAAGTTCTTCATTAGTAATGTTACGAATGTGCCGCAACTCTGAGGGGCCGAAGGGTACAAAGTCGCCCCCTCCTTTTTGAGAATCGCAAGATCGCTATTAATTCGGGTCTGGGACCCAGGAAATGAGAGAGAGACACGCAGAATCCTCAAGGTTTGGAATGTGTCCTGGCCTCAGCGAAACAAAACCACTGATAATGGCTATTGTCTCTTGGAGACGGAATTGTGTATTGAGTACTGTATTGAAGCCCCTCGGGGACGACCAGAGTGGGCTGGTTGAGGGATTGCATCATCCCAACCTGATTGACATCTGAGACCCCGTGAGTAAGGATAAAAGACGGTCTGGGGAACAACCCCTTCAGACGCACCAGGAGAAACGCTAGAAATCCCGTGACAGTGTTTAATAGCAACAGCCGGTGGGGGCTCGCGTGCGTCCTTCCTTTGCCTGGGATTGGCAGGCTCACCACGGATGAACGGCTTAGCCAAAGAAGAGGCCACAAGTGAACGGCCACACCAACGAGACTCCGACGGATCGAAATCATAAAAGGAAAGCCGGCAAGTTTTTCTCCCAAATCCCTCTCTCTCTCCAACCATTGCAAACCCAGCGGTCCCCAAAGGCTGCAGCCTGCATGAACTGAGTGACTTTTATATTTCCATCGGACAATACATTTATCCCCTAGACAACGATAGAGCTTATTTCTTATTGATTATTATTATACCCGCACTTTTAGATTTAGTATTGACGATGTATATTATCTGTATATTTGCATTGATATTATTTTTGTGTATTTTTACTAATAAATACTGTTAAAAATAGTATCATCAGACTTCAACGGACCTCTCTATCTTTGCTGGTAAGTGACCCAGTTACGGGGTTCGTAACAGTAAGAGTATCAAAGGTTACCATCCGACCATTATATGCAGGAGCATAATTAGCCCATTGAGTCTGCTCTGCCATTTCATTTTGGCTGATCCATTTCTCACAGCCCCAATCTCTTGCCTTCTGTCCGAATCCTTCATGCCCTGACTAATCACGAATCACTGTCTTAAATATACCTAATGACACTTCCTGTGGTAATAAATTCCACAGCTTCACCAATCCCCGGCTAAAGAAATTCCTCATCTTCTCCGTTACAGGGAGAAGGCAGGAGCGTGGATGTGAGAAATAATAAATCAGCCAACAAATGTTGGAGAAGACTCGATGGGCTGAATGGCCGAATCCTGCTCCTAGGTCTTATGGTCTTATCATCTAAGAGTCCATATAATCATCCAAAATGTCTTGATTCCTGGGCTGTTCTTCCTTCTCAGTAGAAAGGTACACAGCAGAAAAGCTCAATGTTGGAAAGATTCCTCCCGGTAAACAAATTATTTCAATTGAAGTTTTATTGTCATTCAACCACACATGAATATTCGTGAATACACACAGACCCCACATTAGGCTACCCCTCATAGCACTGATTCATTAAATGCAATTATTCAATTCTTTACTGAAATTTTTAAAAATTACAAAAATTCATTCTAAACAACACTTTAAAACTTCTTAAGAGCGGTCGTCGTTACAGTGAACATTCTATCAGCCAATAGGAGCACTTTGCATATGCTCTGAACCACTCACAGCCAATCATGTATTAGTTCATGCTCTGCCTCCCCTGTGTGTGTAAACGTTCTTGGTCCCTCACCAATTTATTCCATTTTTTTTCACCCATAATGTCTGGGAAGCATCCTGAGGGTAGTACATCTGAGACGTCCGGGAAAAGCATTAGCACGGCTGTGAAACTGCAAGTGATACAGCGTGAGGATGTGAATGATGGCGATGTTGACATTCTCGTGGTGACAGCCTTCATGAAGAAGAGCCTCGAGAACTGGCAGAGCCAACGCAACCTGGGTGAATCTGAGGACACGGATGGAGAAGAGGAAGCTCCAGTAAGAAACCTCACCACAAAATTCGTCAGCACCAGCATCGCCACGATCACAAAAGTCGTTGTCCGGCTCATCGACAACGACCCTGACTGGGAGCCAAGCAATAAGCCGAAGAGAAGTGTTGTCAACATGACTTCCCGCAACCCAGGACTGCTTCATGAGAGGAAACTGGAGATAAGGCAGCCAAATCTTGAAGAAGAGGCCAAAGTTAGAGGAGGAAGCACAGACTGGTCCCACCAGCCGCTTCCCTCTGCTGCTGCTCCACTGATGTACGTGTTAGGCCTGTTTGCCTGCTTGTTATTCCACAAATTACTATGTATACATAAAAAGCATTCACCATCCTTGGAAGTTTTCATGTTTTATTATTTTACAACATTGGATCACAGTGGATTTAATTTGGATTTTTTTTGACACTATCAACAGAAAAAGATTCACATCAAAGTGAAACCATCTCTATAAAGTGATCTAAATTAATTACAGTTATAAAACACAAAATAATTGATTGCATAAGTATTCCTCCCCCCCTTTAATATGACACGCCAAATCATCACAGGTGTAGCCAATTGGTTTTAGAAGTCACATAATTAGTTAAATGGAGATCACATGTGTGCAGTCAAAGTGTTTCAACTGATTCTAGTAAAAATACACCTGTATCTGGAAGTTCCAACTGCTGGTGAGTCAGTATCCTGACAAAAACTACACCATGAAGACAAAAGAACACTCCAAGCAACTCTGTCGAAAGGTTATTGAAAAGCACATCAGGAGATGGATACAAGAAAATTTCCAAGTCACTGAATATCCCTTGGAGTACAGTTAAGTCAATCATCAAGAATTGGAAAGAATATGGCACAGCTGTAAATCTGCCTAGAGCAGGCCGTCCTCAAAAACTGAGTGACCGTGCAATAAGGGGACTAGCGAGGGAGACCACCAAGAGACCTATGACAACTCTGGAGGAGTTACAAGCTTCAGTGGCTAAGATGGGAGAGACCGTGCTTACAACAACTGTAGCCCCGATACTTCAGCACTCACAGCTTTATGTCATGCACGATCCCCAGGCAATCTGGCAGAGCCTGAACAGCTTTGTAAAGAAGAATGGCGAAAAATTGCAGTGTCCTGATGTGCAAAGCTGTTAGACCTATCCATACAGACTCAAGGCTGTAATTGCTGCCAAAGGTGCATCTACTAAATACTGACTTGAAGGGGGTGAATACTTTGCAATCAATTATTTTGTGTTTTATATTTGTAATTAGTTTAGATCACTTTGTAGAGATCTATTTTCACTTTAAAATGAAAGACTCTTTTTCTGTTGATCAGGGTCAAAAAAGCCAAGTTAAATTCACTGTGATTCAACGTTGTAGAACAATAAATCTTGAAACTTCAAGAGGGTTGAATACTTTTTATAAGCTCTATATCATATATCTCTGGTTTGGTTTTTTACTCAGGCACACACCTATTTACATAATGTTGTAATGACCCTGCATAGTGCTGATTTACATAGTGATCCACTTCCTGGGAACATATTCTCAGCGTTGGTGGGATCTGACTGTACAGCCAAATGAGACAGCGTTACTCCGGGGTCAAAGTGCAAAACACAGTACCGATAGATACGCAGCACTAAACACACACAAGGTAGCAAGCACAAATGGTGTCACAATCACGCATCAAGAGTCTCAAAATTCGCGCCAACAGTCCACGGTCGACCACAGTAAAGCGTGCCTCCCACCAAGCGAACACCAGGGGGCAGCACTGACACCGCACCCCACACTGCATCCGGTGGAGCAGGCCGACCCCGACGCCCACCCCACTCTCCCTGGCGAAACTACAGCTTGCGGCTCAGACCTCGTACATACAAATAACAGTTTGTCAACCAGATGGATATCCACTTAAAGTATTTTATTGATAGCCATCAAAATGAGAGGAAGAACATGAGAACAGATGCAAGATCTGTCTCATATCAAGACAAAACTGCCGTTTACCACTGACAATTTAATGATTTTTTTTGGCTTGCTAAGGTTACTTAAAAGGAAACTGACATGATTGGATTGTCTTTTGCTTTGCTGTCTGCCTTTAGCAGATATTTTGTCAATTTCACACCTCGTTGAAACTAATTAACAGCAAGGTTCAGGTGGAAAGAAATGAGATTTTGTTTTTAATTGAGGATGTACCGATTTCTATTGTCAGCGAGAAAAAATAATACTCTGAAGTTATCTAGTCGAAGAATTGGAAACCAAACGCCCTTTATAAAATTGAAGAGGAGGACACTGTTACATTAATGTATTTTTTCTGGACCTTATCATTTATGCACACATTAATAAGGTCATTGCTGTGGCAGGTCTATGATCCTTGTTAACCAAGTTTCACAAAGGCTTTGCAGTGAACAAGTTATCAGGTGACTGTACTAACTAATACTCTTTAACAAAATCATTTAAAATTAAAAGTATATAATACCCACTCCGTGTTGTTCTCTGCTTCAAAATGTGCAGAAATGTCATGCCAAGTCAGCTATAAAGGGAAGGTTAAAACTACATATTAAAAAAAAGATTAGGTCACAAACTTCACTGAAGCAAGTTACATCAGTGAATAAAGATAATGGCCTGAAATGTTCTCAAAAATACCAGCAATTCCAGAATGATGGCTCTGGGCCTGTACTCACTGCAGCTCAGAAGGTTGAGTGGAGGGACATCATTGAAACTTATCGAATATGGAAAGGCTAGATAGAGTGAACGTGGAGAGGATGTTTCCTATAGTGGGGGAGTCTGGGACCAGAGGGCACAGATTAGAGTGGATGTGGAGAGGATGTTTCCTATAGTGGGGGAGTCTAGGACCAGAGGACACAGATAGAGTGGATGTGGAGAGGATGTTTCCTATAGTGGGGGAGTCTAGGACCAGAGGACACAGATTAGAGTGGATGTGGAGAGGATGTTTCCTATTGTGGGGGAGTCTAGGACCAGAGGGCACAGATAGAGTGGATGTGGAGAGGATGTTTCCTATAGTGGGGGAGTCTGGGACCAGAGGGCACAGATAGAGTGGATGTGGAGAGGATGTTTCCTATAGTGGGGGAGTCTAGGACCAGAGGACACAGATAGAGTGGATGTGGAGAGGATGTTTCCTATAGTGGGGGAGTCTAGGACCAGAGGGCACAGATAGAGTGGATGTGGAGAGGATATTTCCTATAGTGGGGGAGTCTAGGACCAGAGGACACAGATTAGAGTGGATGTGGAGAGGATGTTTCCTATAGTAGGGGAGTCTAGGACCAGAGGACACAGATAGAGTGGATGTGGAGAGGATGTTTCCTATAGTGGGGGAGTCTAGGACCAGAGGACACAGATAGAGTGGATGTGGAGAGGATATTTCCTATAGTGGGGGAGTCTAGGACCAGAGGACACAGATAGAGTGGATGTGGAGAGGATGTTTCCTATAGTAGGGGAGTCTAGAACCAGAGGACACAGATAGAGTGGATGTGGAGAGGATGTTTCCTATAGTGGGGGAGTCTAGGACCAGAGGGCACCGTCTCAGAATAGAGAGGTGTTCATTTAGAACATATGAGGTGGAATTTCTTTAGCCAGAGGGAGGTGAATCTATGGAATTCATTGCTACATGCCAAATCAAAGTTCAAAGTACATTTATTGTCGAAGTATGTAGACATTATGCACCTTGAGATTCGTCTCCTTTCAGGCAGCCACAAAAGAACTGACAAAAAAAGATCGTCAAACACCCAATGAACAAAGAGAGAAAAAGAAAATCACTGGGTGTATTTAAAGCAGAAGTTGATAGGTTCTTGATTAGTAAGGGTTTTAAAGGTTACAGGGAGAAGGTAAGAGAATGTAGTTGAAAGAGGTAATAAATCATGATAGAATATCAGATGGGCTGAATAGCCTAATTCTGCTCCTATGTCTTATGATTCTACTCTTATGATCTTATGAAGTCCCAAATTTCATGAGAACAATGTTCCTTCTTCAAGGAAGGAAATGAGAAAAATCCAGGAAGTTATAGGCTGATGTGTGTCACATGATGGGCAGAGGAACTACTGGAGAGGTTTTGTAGGGATAAGATTTATGTGCATTTAGAAAAACATGGTCTGCAACATAGAAGTCATGCTGACTTCCCTCTCCCTTCCCCTTCTTCCCAACCATGAAGCCCCCTCTCCCTGCCCCCTTTCCACTCTCAGTCCACAAGAGAGACCCATATCAGAATCAAGTTCATCAGCACTCACATATGTCATGAAATTTGTCGTTTGCGCATCAGTACACTGCAATACTTAAAATTACTACAGTACTGTGCAAAAGTCGGAGGCACCCTAACTCTATGTGTGTGTATGTGTGTGCTTGTGTGTGTGTGTGAGTGTGTGTGTGTGCTTGTGTGTGTGCGTGTGTGTGAGTGTGAGTGTGTATGCGCTTGTGTGTGTGTGTGTGTGTGTGTGTGTGTCTAGGGCTTTTGCTCAGTACCGTACTAGTTAAAGGCGACCCACCTGACCTGAGCCATCCCGTCCAGATCACCAGAGTGAAAATACGAGGGGACATAATTTTACGGTGACTGGAGGAAAGTATAGGGGGAATGTGTAAAGTAAATTTGTTTATAAGAGAGTGGGTGGAACGTCCTGCCAGGGGAGGGGTAGAGTCAGGTACATTAGGGGCATTTAAGAAACTCCCGGATAGCCACAGGGATGATAGAAAAATGGAGGGTTTTGTAGGAGATTGATCTAAGAGTACTTTAAAAGATGGCACAGCATCGTAGGCTGAAGAGCCATACTGTGCTGTTGTGTTCTATCGTTTATGTTCTGTGTGTTGCATCTGTAGTAAATTCTAATTGAAAATTGTTCCCATAGCTTGTGCAGTGAATGGGTTTCCACATGACTGCATTAATGCTATTTCGCAGGCTATATACGATGCCCATTCCAAAGCTGTCCTTTGAATATTCCAGTGCATTTAATCTCTTTAAAGGTCTTCCTTTTATAAATAACCTCTTTGGATCAACAACCACGTTTTTGGAATTAAGTGCCTGCCATTTGCCAGGGTCTAATACTTAATTCTTCTTAAGAAAGCTCAGAGATCTCCATTGGTCAGGGTCGGCCATGGATGTCGCGTCCTAGCCGTCAAGATATGGAATCCAGGGCAGTACAATATGGAGAGCAAGCTGTTGCCCATCTAGCAAGCTCACCCCCTCCACGCATCTGATGAACCCAAAGGAACGGCAGAGACCGATACAGTTTGGTACCGACAGCATCGCAGGAGTCACCAGTCAGCATTGAACTCAATGTAGGACTGCCTTAGGGACTCCAGCTCTGGATTTTCCCACATGGTTCACTCCTGAAACCTTTCCCATGAGTGTGTAGCGGAGGCTTGAGATCAGATTTTTCCTTCTCTCAGATGAGCTGCCCACCACAGCTGATGAGCCACATCTGCCCGAAGCGACTGGTTTTAAAGCACCAGGAACCTACGATTACCCCTCCTCCTGTCAGTAGAAACGGTTCCGCCGGGCTTAGCGACTAAGCCACATACGAAGGTCAGGAGTTGGACTCGATCGTCAGAGGCTATTTGAGATGCACATCATTGGGAGCATTAATAGGTAATGGGAGCTTATCCCCACGACCTCCCTGGGTTATGACAACCTTAAGGACCCAAGAAAGATCAGTATATCATTGTCAACACCTAACTAAGTGACCTGGTAATCAGTATGTATGTCAAAACTGTGAATTTTCATTGATCATTGATTTTCACTGATCAATTCCATGATCAGCCAGCTCCATCACAATCAGAATCAGGTTTATTATCACCAGCATGTGTCATGAAATTTATTAACTTAGCAGCAACAGTACAATGCAATAGATGATAATATAGAAAGGAAAAATTAAGTAGAATCATTACTGTAAATATATATATGTGTATTGAATAGATTAAAAATTACTCAACACAAATAATATATATAAAAAATTTGAGCTATTGTTCATGGGTTCAGTGTCTATTTAGGAATTGGATGGCAGAGGGGAAGAAGCTGTTCCTGAATCACTGAGTGTGTGCCTTCAGGCTTCTGTACCTCCCACCTGATGGTAACAATGAGAAGAGGGCTTGGCCTGGGGTGATGGGGGTCCTCAATAACGGACATCACCTTTCTGAGTCACCACTCCTTGAAGATGTTTTGGATACTACGGAGGCTACTCCCCTAAATGGAGCTAACTAATTTTACAACTTTCTGTAGCTTCTTTCAGTCCTGTGTAGTAGCCAGCCACCTCCCTTCCCAGACAGTGATGCAGCCTGTCATGGTATATGTATAGAAGTTTTTGAGTGTTCTAGCTGACAAATCAAATCTCTTTCCAATATTTTTATTAGTTTCTACATAGAAGAATACAGAGTACAAGAAAGTATATATAAAAGGTCAAAAAAGACATTTTAAAAACTACCAATTACATTATATCTGTTCATAACAATCTCATTACCCCGTATTCATGTAAGTTAATCAATAGTTATATTGAAATATACTAATTTATTACAAAAAAAGAGTCTAACCCCTACCAAGACCAAAACTGTTCATTAAGGAGAAAAAAAGGCAAAATACCTTCTCATATAATAAAAATTAATAATAGCCAACACCTGAATTTAAACAACGAGTTGGAGGCTTTGAAAATGATTCAGAAAAGGTCCCCACAATGTTTGAAAGTCTTGATGAGATTCAGAAATTGAACAACAAATCTTCTCTACATCTAAGCGTGACAAAACGTCGCATAACCATTGGGCATGAGTAGGAGGAAAAACATCTTTCCATTTAAACGTGGAACATCTCAATAGATGTAAGTATCCTCTTTTGTTCAAGAGCCTGATGGCTGAGGGGTAGTAACTGTTCCTGAACCTGGTGGTGTGAGTCCTGAGGCTCTTGTACCTTCTACCTGATGGCCTGGGTGGTGAGGAACTCTGATGATGGATGCTGCTTTCCTACAACAGTGTTTCATGTAGATGTGCTCAATGGCTGGGAGGGCTTCACCCACGATGTACAAAAAGGCAGCATCCATCATTATGGACCCCACCACCTAGGACATGCCTCTTCTCATTACTACCACCAGGACGGAGGTACAGGCACCTAATGATGACACTGGTGAACCACGGTGACGTTCTGTGGGTGTGCTGTTTCATTGATTCTGTTATGGTTATTATTCTATTGAAATGCCTGCAAGAAAATGAATCTCAGGCCTCTATATGGTGATATATGGGAGCGCGAAGCACAGAAACAAACATCACTGTGACGATTGTACGCTCTAGTATCAATTGTTTGGTGACAATAAAGTATTTGTATTAATTTGTATTTGTATATATATGTACTTTGATAATAAATTTACTTTGAACTTTGAAGACACACCCTCAACATTCCAGGAATAGCTTCTTCCCCCTCCACCATCAGTTTTTAAAAAATGTTTTCTTTTTATTGAGATACACAGTGGATGGGCCCTTCCAGCCCTACCCAACAATCCCCTAATTTACCCCTAGCCCGGACAAAGAACAATGACCAATTACCCTACCAACCGGAACATCCTTGGACTGTGGGAGAAAAGCCGAGCACCCAGAGGAATTCCATGTGGTCATGGGAAGAGCATACCAACACCTTCCAGGCAGCGGCAGGAGTTGAACCCAGGTCCCTATACAGTAAAGCATTGTGCTAACCACTACGCTACTGTGCCGCCAAACACACAATGAACCCATGAACACTACCTCACTATTTTAGCCCTCTTCTTGTACCACTTATTTATTTCCTGATGTAATATATATATATATATATATATATATATATATACTGTATGTATTACTGCTGCAAAACTACAAATTCACATCATATGTCAGTGACGGTAAACCTGATTCTGAATGGGGATAAATACAGAAACCACTGCAGAGAGAAGATTTGATTAGATTTCTTTCAAAACTTTTGGCACAGACAAAAGTTGAGTCCTATCCCAGCACTCTTCTTCGTGCCGACCATGTCCTAGAGTAAAGATAACTGCTTTTATGTGTCAGTATGCTTCTCAGCCATGGATGCCTAATCACTGAAGCCAGTCTCTTTATATAAGGTTGGAAATAAATATATATTGCTATGATATGTCAAGCAGGCTAACTCATCAGAGAGAAATAAAAAAACAAAGCATTGTATGTGTACATTTTACAGAGTAACCTTTGCAGTGCTAACCTGACTTCGTTTTTATATAAGACCATAAGATACAGGCACAAAAATTAGGCCATTTGGCCCAACGAGTCTGCTCCGTCATTTCATCATGGCTGACCCACTTTCCCTCATAGCCCCAATATCCTTTCTTCTCCCTGTATCCCTTCATGCCCTGACTAATCAAGAGTCTATCTATCTCTGCCTTAAATAGACCCAGTGACTTGGCCTCCGCAATGGACAATTAGGCACATGTGTATTTTCTGCACTAGACTCTAGTTTTGAAGCTGAGAACTTGCAAGTCACGTTGCAGAAGAGATTTAAAAAAGCTGTGAAGTATACATTAGACAATTAGAATACAGAATACACATGTACATATCATTCCTCACTACCCTTTCTTTCATAAATACACAGGTACATTTTTAGGCATTGTACGTACTGTGTTTGAGTGATAAAATTCACCTTGCAGATTGTTGCATCTGCTCAAAGCCTGTAATCTCTGCTTACTCTCTCATTTACATGAAACCCATGAGAGCTTTTTGATTTAAAAAAAGTAAAATATCTGCAGTGCGTTTTTCCAATAAAAATGTTTTAGAACCTCTCTAATAGCGTTTTCCTTCAGAAGTAACTTTCATAATCTCACATTAACAGTTCCCTTCCTGAAATGTGATGGCTGGTATAATTGTTTAGGATTCTTCCCTCATTTACACGGCTGTCAAGTAGCTTTGAAGCTCTTTTTTCTCTGTTTTTTTTTCATGTCTCCAAGTTTGCTGACAATTCAGGAAAAGAAAAGTTAAATTGCCTATAACATTTTTTATGGAGATTGTACACACACTCAGCACTCTACATAGACCCTGCACCCTGGTATGGAAACACCAATGCCTTTGAGTGGAAAATCATACAAAAAGTAATGGATTCGGCCCACTACATCACAGGTAAAGCCCGCACAGCCGTTGAGCACATCTGCATGAAGCGCTGTAGGAGAAAGCCACGTCCATCATCAGAGATCCTCACCGCCCAGGTCAAGCTCTCTGCTCACTGCTGCCATCAGGTAGAGGGTACAGAAACCTCAGGACTCACACCACCAGGTTCAGGGATAGTTACTACCCCTCAACCATCAGGCTCTTGAACAAAAGGGGATAACTCCTCTCACTTGCCCATCCATTGAGATGTTCCCATTACTAAAGATCTCACTTTAAGAACTCTTTATTTTGTTATCTCATGTTCTCATTATTCGTTGCTATTTATTTATATTGGCATTTGCAGTTTGTTGCCTTCTGACTCTGGCTGATCTTCCATTGATCCCGTTATAGTTGCCATTCTGTAGATTTTCTGAGTAAATTTACTTACTTACTGCTGATTACGCTGCTGGCATTTAGGTGACAATGAAGATGTTCAGGCTTCTTTCAATGTGCCAGTAGCTTCCTGTCAGTTTTCACTACTGTCAGTCATGGAAGTCCCAGGTGGAGACTCGGGAATACCGTCACACTCAGATATAGAAGGGTTCTTTACAGCTGTCTCTGTAAAAATTTTGTTTAACCAGTAAGGGTTGTTAGCCCTGAGCTGAGCCCCCAAACCTGGAGGACTGATGGACCACTCTTAGTCTGGCCTCTACCCTTTAACCTGTTTGGCCTAATGGTGAGAGGGAGCGGGAAGCTCCAGAGAGACATTCTGTAGTGATCAATAAGCCAATTCTTTGGAATCAAATGACCTTGCTTGGTGTTTCAGGGCCAGGTGTGTCTGCATCTGTGCCACCTTCCACCCCCCCCCCGGCACCTCCTTCTCTGCTGCCTCTCCCAAACCCCTCCCACGGCACTCCACCATCGCCATTCCCAACATCCTTTGCTCCCATCTGATTGACAAACTCGCTCTCTGCTCCATGTTGACAAATACGGTATTGTGCAAAAGTCTTAGGCACTCTAGCTCTATATATGTGCCTAAGACTTTTGCACATTACTGTACAACATCAAAACATACAGGGAAATGCGTCATTTGAGTCAAATCAAATCTGCGAGGATTGCACTGGGATTGCAAGTGTCAACACAGCAAGCTCACGACTCTCTAACCCTAACCTGTACGTCTTTGAAATGTGGGAGGCAACTGGAGAATCTTTACTTTATTGTCACCAAACAATCGATACTAGAGCATACAATCATCACAGTGATATTTGTTTCTGCGCTTTGCACTCCCTGATGTACAAATCGAAGTAAATATAATAAAAGTTTAAATTATAAATCATAATTAGAAAATAGAAAAGGTAAAGTAAGGTAGTGCAAGTCAGGTCTGGATATTTGGAAGGCACGGCCCAGATCTGGGTCAGAATCCGTTCAGCAGTCTTATCACAGTTGGAAAGAAGCTGTTCCCAAATCTGGCCATATGAATCTTTATGTTCCTGAATCTTCTCCCGGAGGGAAGTGGGGCAAAAAGTGTGTTGGCTGGGTGGGTCTTGTCCTTGATTATCCTGGCAGCACTGCTCCGACAGCGTGTGGTGTAAAGTGAGTCCAAGAATGGAAGATTGGTTTGTGTGATGTGCTGGGCTATGTTCACGATCTTCTGCAGCTTCTTCCGGTCTTGGACAGAACAACTTCCATCCAGGTTGTGATGCATCCTAGAAGAATGCTTTCTTGTGCACCTATAAAAATTTGTGAGGGTTTTAGGGGACAGGCCAAATTTCTTCAGCTTTCTTAGGAAGTGGTGGGCCTTCTTGGCAGTGGACTCTGCTTGGTTAGACCAAGTCAGGTCATTTGTGATATTCACCCCAAGGAATTTAAAGCTTTTGACCTGTTCCACCTGCGCACCACCGGTGTAGATGGGGTCATGCGGTCTGCTACTCCTTTTGAAGTCAACAACCAATTCCTTCATCTTGCTGACGTTGAGGGATAGGTTATTGTCTTCACACCATGTCACCAGGTTCTTAATTTCCTCTCTGTACTCAGACTCATCATTACCCAAGATATGGCCTACAATTGTGGTGTCATCAGCAAACTTATATATTGAGTTTGATGGAAACTTGGCTACACAATCATGGGTGTACAGTGAGTACAGCAGGGGGCTGAGTACACAGCTTTGTGGGGCACCGGTGCTCAGAGTGATTGTAGAGGAGAGCTTGTCCCCTATTTTTACAGCCTGGGTTCTGTCTGTGAGGAAGTTGAAGATCCAGCTGCAGATCTGAGTGCTGAGACCCAGGTTCCAGAGCTTAGGAATCCAGAGGAAATCCATACAGTCCTGGCAGAGAATGTACAAATTGGGACGGATGGCGGTAGGAATTGAACAACGATTGCTGACCTGTATAGTGTTATGCTAACTGCTACGCTACCACATTGCATCCCATTGCTGGGTGGAATCTGAAGTTGTGGCTGAGAAAGGGAGAGGCATGGTAGCCTAAATTCCACCTCCCTGCTCCCCCAACCCCTCACTCCAAACCCCTCCTCCACACTATGAAACCAAATTTAAAAGAATTGACAGGTTTTTTTTAGAGTGGCGAAGGGAACCTTTATTAAGAGTTTTTTTATAATTCTGCAATACCTTACCTGCTTAAATTTTCTGGAGTCTGCAACAGATGACATTAATAAACATTTGTAAACAGTCAAAGTGCCTCTGGACTCCAATTTGAAATTAGCAATAATAGAAAACGTACAATTTATTAACCATCAGTAAACAATGCATCTCATTTCCAGAAATTACAGACAAATAACAGATCGCACCTTGTCTCATTGCACACAATCTGCCTCTGGACCGCAATTTAACAACAGCATACTGTTACATCAAATATTAGTAAACATTTTACACTTCACCTCCCCATCCACTGAGCTCCCTTGAAACTGCCCCAATTTGCCACACGGTTTCAAGGAGCCCTTTCTTGCCTCATTTCCCTCATCTTGTTAATTTCAACAGTGCCAACAAATGGGAAGAGGCACAGCTCTATATAAAAAGCTCATTTGCATCCATTGTCAAGGCTCCTTGGATTTAAAGAAACAGATATGACAGAGGCCGATGGACTCTGTATAAAGGACTCAGATGTTCTTCCTGTTTGTCTGGATGACAGACCTGTTGCCAGTGCCTCCAAATCCGAACACGTATCCCATCTCTGCACACTTTTCCAGTGCTTAAGTCAACATGGGTTGACTATTGACCCTGGTAAATGCCAATGGCCTGTGTGAGCGGTTTAACAGCTCCTTAAAGGCTTCTGTCTACCATAGGTCCTGCTGGGGCTCAGAACAGCTCCAAAAGAGGACCTGCAGTCGTCCGTGGCTGAGTTAGTATACAGGCAGCCATTACAAGCGCCAAGTGGTTTCATTCCTGACGCCACAACTGACTGCTTGGCCTCTCAACAACATTCTACCTTCTTCAGTACATTAAATGGCTTTTCACCTATTCCAATCTCCCATCATGGCATACAGCACTCTTGAGTTCCTTTTGACCTACATTCCATCTCACTTGCTTTCGTCAGCCATGAGGTACACCAACATCCCCTTAGGCCCCCTTACGATGGCCTGTTCTGCATTTTGGAACAAGGCGAAAAGACTTTTATCATAGACAAGAGGGGTAAACCTGAAAGTATTTTGCTAGATCACCTTAAACTGGCCCACCAAGATTTGGAGGATTCTGCTGCCATACACCTACCTTGACGTGACCATGAACGTGTCAAGGCACCTCTGGACAAGCCAGAGACACCTGCTGTTCCTCCATGGACCTGAGTCAGGTGGCTTGTCCAAGCTCTGCACAGGCTGACATTGCTCGTTTTAGTGAATTCTGGGGAGGTATTGTAGGGTAACGTGATTGATGGAATTGTGCCTAATTCACAAGTTGGGGTTTCGTTTTAAGAGGCTGGTCTAACCAAATGATGTAATTACCTGAAGAGTTTTTAGTGTGTTTTTTGTGTTTCAGCTTTGTAGTTCAATAAAGAGCATTACAGGTTTCATTAAACATAAAGCACCTCAGTTTGTTTTATTTGCAAAAATTTACCTTGGGACCCCATACTCCAGGCCATGAACTCCAGACTCCTGAATCAAGTACCTAGGAGTCACCAGCTCTTGTGCCCCTGCTTGCACGGACATCCAATCCTGGGACCCACCAACCTGGAAGCTAGTGGTCCTGGTGGGCCACCAGTCCTTGTCCTCTTTGGTCCTTGGCATATCTCAGAAGTGGGACTGTTGGTTATTTTCTATTTCCTCAACAATTGCACTGTGAAAATGTTATACTCACTTTTATTCCAATGTTTGGGTATCAAGAACCAAGACGGTTCTGGTTTTCAGCACCTGACCAGATCACCCTTCATGTTTGAACATCTTCAGAATAATTGCCAGGCTTTGAACACTCACAGATGTGATGGATCAACTTAACTTAGACACAAATGGGAAATCTCAAAGATTGGCAAGGGAATGAGAGTCAGTGCTTAACCCATGTGCTGGACCCAAGGTTCATATGGAAGCACACGCCACATTCAAAATTCACCTCTCTTTCTCAAGAGTATTGGCCCATCCTCCTTGAACCATTCATCTACACAAAGCACCTTGTGCAACAGGGATTTGCCTTCAACGGCATTCTACGGCATCTTCCTTTCTCCGCAACTCCTGCCAAAATCTCCCCAACCAGACTACTGTCTTTCAGAAAACTCATCCCTACAGCTCTCTAGAACCTTCTCTCATATCCCACAAACCTGAATGGCTGACTCACATTCCCAAGAAGGACATGTGTCCTTATCTTTAGCCAAAGCCAAACCATACTTTCCAGCATAAAACACTGCTTTTACAGAAAGCTACTTATATACACTATCCTACAGCATAGCTGTAGAAATCTTAACCAGTGTATTACATTAGCACCAATTTGTATTTATATACCTCCTTTGACTCAAAATCTTGTTGCATAATAAACTCTAAATCTTGTTGCATAATAAACATCTAAGGGTTAGTATGACTTGGGGTTCAACCAAACAGGGATATTGTAGTGTTACAATTAAAGAAACACTATGCTCACTGATGAAGCTACCAATAAGTTAAGACTTTAGAAGTCATGAATTCATGCATTTGGTAAGAGCATCAAAGGTTACGGGGAGAAGGCAGGAGAACCAGGGCTGAGAAGGATAATAATCAGCGATAATCAAATGGCAGAGCAGATTTGATGGGCTGAATGACCTAATTCTGCTTGTATGCCTTATGGTCCAATTTGCTGATGGATTGTTGCTACCAAATCTGTCACTGTGCTTCCACAGACTTTTGCAGCTGAGTAGCAAATTATTGATTTGATGGTACCTTTACACTATGAACCTGCCTTTGGAATTTGGGCTAAGTGGAAAGATGTGTACCTACTGACGATGTACTTACAAAATCCCAGAAGAGGGCATTTTTGGAAGTTTTGAGAGGCAAAGATATAGGGAAGCTTGATCATTTCACCTTAGCTTCATGTCATGTACTCTACTTATGGGATTGTGTTCACTTCTGGTCGCCTCATTACAGGAAGGATGTGGAAGCATTAGAGAGGGTGTAGATGAGATTTACCAGAATGATGCCTGGAATGGAAAGGGCTCTCATGACAAGAGGTTGAGAAAGCTAGGATTTTGTTCTCTGAAGTGAAGAAGGATGACAGGTGGCTTGATAGAGGTGTGGAAGATGATAAGAGGCACAAATAATGGGTGTCCATTATTAAGGGCCCAGGACATATCCTCTTCTCATTGTTACCATCAAGAAGGAGATACAGAAGCCTGAAGGCACACACTCAGCGATTCAGGAACAGCTTCTTCCCCTCTGCCATGCGATTTCTAAATGGATATTTATGAACACTACCCTATTTTTATTTTAACTATTTAATATATTTATATATTTTTTACTGTAATTTATTTATTTATTCTATACTTACCTTTGTACTGCTGCCACTAAAGTTAACAAATTTCACAACATATGTCAATGATATTAAATCTGATTCTGATTCTGATAGACAGCCAGAGACTTTTTCCAAGGGTGGAAATGACCAATACAAGGGGGCATAATTTTAAGGTGCTAGAAAGAAAATATGTGGGAGGGGGGTGGATGTCAGGGGTAGGTATTTTACACCGATTGGTAAGTTCATGGAACCCATTGCCAAGGATAGTACTGGAGGCAGATACATTAAGGACATTTAAAAGACCCTTAGATAGGCATGATGGTGATCAAAAATTGGAGGGCTATTTGGGAGGGAAGTGTTAGATTGATCTTAAAGTAGGTTAAAAGGTTAGCACAACATTATGGGCCAAAGAGCATGTACTGTGCTGCACAGGTCTATATTCTACATACGTTCTATGTTATACCGTCTACAATAGTCTTTTAGTGGTAGAATATTCCTAAGTCTTGGAAATGGATTTTTCCCCCACATTGAAGGAACATTTATGATCTATTAACATTTTGAATGATTATTTGGCTATCTGCAAAGAAATGGAATATTTTCTATTTATCGTAATGGCTGTCTAGCCATCTACAATGAAAAGCCTCTTTTACTTTTCAAATGGCTTTTTCAATTTTTTTCTTAAATTTATAGGGTTGTTAAACCTTTCCTAATTTGCTGATATTTTTCTCTCCTTCTCTTCAAAGTTATTCAGTTTTGCAGAAAGAAAAATCCCAAGAAGGAAGAGAAGATGGCTGCAGGGAAATCTGCCACGGGATCTTCATACTGAAACACGAACTTGGCAGCAACAGTGACAGATTTCACTGGGAGAATATACAAACTCCTTACAGACTGCCGAGGAAATTGAGTCCCAACCTTAGAGCCGGCACTGTGAAGCGATGCGCTAGCTGCCACGCTGCCGTACCACTCTCGCTGTTGAGGTGTGACTCAGGATATATGGAGAATACGGGATTTGGTAAGGATCTCCTGGTCGTTGATCTTCTTACAATTTCATCTTTTTGGCCACTGGGAGGCGACGTCAGCAGAGGTGTGCTGTTCCTGAAACTGTACTATTGTCTATCCTGGTGGTGTAAGAATTGGAGAGCAATTCAATGTATAAAAGCATGCAAACATGGTCAAGAGGTTCAGAACAAAGAGGTGAAGAAATGTGATCTAGGTGACTTTGACCGCAGAATGCTTGTTTGTGTCAGACGGGGTGGTTTGAGTATTTCAGGAACTACTGATCTCCTGGGATTTTAGAACATAGAACATAGAATAGTACAGCACAGTACAGGCCCTTTGGCCCACAATGTTGTGCTGAGCCTTAAACCCTGCCTCCTATATATCCCCCCACCTTAAATGTTCATGTTCAACAATCACTAGAGTTTACAGAGAATGGTGTGTGAAACAAAAAAAGACACCCAGTGAGCTCCAGTTTAGTGGGCACAACACCTTGTTAACGAGAGAGGTCAGAGGAGAGTGGCCAGTCTGGTTCAAGGTGTCAGGAAGGTGACAGTAACTCAAATAACTGTGTTATTTGTAACAGTGGTGTACAGAGGACTGTCTCTGACCGTGCAACGTGGTGAAATTCAAAGTGGATGGGTGACTGCTGCAGAAGACCAGGAACATATACGGTAAATACTGTATATATATTATTGTAATTCATAGTATATTTTATGCATTGCAGTGTAATACTGCTGCAAAAACAACAGATTTCACAACAGAATTGATGCACCATCAATAACTCACGCTGAGACGTAGGAAACGAGGTATCGGCTTTTATTGACTGGAAGAATGAACAACACTACATCCTGGGGAATGAGGCAGGGCAACAGGCCTCAGTCGCCTTTATACAGGGGTCTGTGGGAGGAGCCACAGGAGCTGTCAGCAGGGGGTCTGTGGGAGGAGTCACAGGAGCAGTCAGCAGGGGGGGGTCTGTGGGAGGAGCCACAGGAGCAGTCAGCGGGGGGTCTGTGGGAGGAGCCACAGGAGCAGTCAGCAGGGGGTCTGTGGGAGGAGCCACAGGAGCAGTCAGCAGGGGTCTGTGGGAGGAGCCACAGGAGCAGTCAGCAGGGGGGGGGTCTGTGGGAGGAGCCACAGGAGCAGTCAGCGGGGGTCTGTGGGAGGAGCCACAGGAGCTGTCAGCAGGGGTCTGTGGGAGGAGCCACAGGAGCAGTCAGCGGGGGTCTGTGGGAGGAGCCACAGGAGCTGTCAGCAGGGGTCTGTGGGAGGAGCCACAGGAGCAGTCAGCAGGGGTCTGTGGGAGGAGCCACAGGAGCTGTCAGCAGGGGGTCTGTGGGAGGAGCCACAGGAGCAGTCAGCGGGGGTCTGTGGGAGGAGCCACAGGAGCTGTCAGCAGGGGGTCTGTGGGAGGAGCCACAGGAGCAGTCAGCGGGGGTCTGTGGGAGGAGCCACAGGAGCTGTCAGCGGGGGTCTGTGGGAGGAGCCACAGGAGCTGTCAGCAGGGGGTCTGTGGGAGGAGCCACAGGAGCTGTCAGCAGGGGGTCTGTGGGAGGAGCCACAGGAGCAGTCAGCGGGGGTCTGTGGGAGGAGCCACAGGAGCTGTCAGCAGGGGTCTGTGGGAGGAGCCACAGGAGCAGTCAGCAGGGGTCTGTGGGAGGAGTCAGCAGGGGTCTGTGGGAGGAGCCACAGGAGCTGTCAGCAGGGGGTCTGTGGGAGGAGCCACAGGAGGAGTCAGCAGGGGTCTGTGGGAGGAGCCTCAGGAGCAGTCAGCAGGGGTCTGTGGGAGGAGCCACAGGAGCAGTCAGCGGGGGTCTGTGGGAGGAGCCACAGGAGCAGTCAGCGGGGGGGGGGGGGGTCTGTGGGAGGAGCCACAGGAGGAGTCCAGACAGGTATATCTAGTTCACCACAAGAATATAAACAGAATATTTACAGATGCTGAAAATTCAGAGTAACACACAAAATGTTGGAGCAACTTGTATGATTATGATAATAAACATGATTCTGAATATGGATCTTCCCAACATCTTCCTCCCCTGTTTAACATTCTATACTTTCAGGTAATTATCTTTGATATTTTTGATTTAGATTTTTTAAACTGGATCAGTGTGACGATTCATCGATAACATATGTAGTGTGGGCTTCCTCCCATTGCTTGTTTATCTCCCAGATTCCAAAGACGTGCCGGTTAGGGTTAGTGAGTTGTGGACCTGCTATGTCGATGCTGGAGCATGGTGACACTTGCCGGCTGCCTTCTTGATTTGATTTGACATAAATGGAGCATTTCCCTGTATGTTGCGATGTACATGTAACAAATAAAGATAATCGATTACAAACACAAGACATTACACTGGAAATTCAGAACAACACACACAAATATCTGGAGGAACTCATGGCAACAGGTAGGCAGTGTCTATGGAGGGGGCTACACAGTCAACAGTTTGGGCTGAGACCGTTCTTCAGGACTGATGAAGTATCTAGGCCCAAAATATTGATTCTTTATTTCCCTCCATAAACGCTAATCTTTCTTTCCCAAAGACAAAGTACAGTAGATTTTATTATCAAAGTGCATTATTGGCGCTATATATTACCCTGGGATTAATTTCCTTATGGGTGTCCACAGTACAATCAATGAAAAACCGCACACAGCAAGAGGGACAAACCACCAATGTGCAAAAGACAACAGACTTTGCAAATACAGAAAGAAAAAATAAGCAAATTAATAATAATAAATAAATAAGAAATAAATATCAAGAATATGAGATGAAGAGTCCTTGAAAGTGAGTCCATAGGTTATGGGAACAGTTCAGTGTTGGGGTGAGTGAAGTTATCCCTTTCTAAAAAAAATGTTTCCAACAAAACTTTCTAAAGAAAGTTAGTCACAAACATGAGAAAATCTGCAGATGCTGGTAATCCAAAGCAACACGTACAAAATGCTGGTGGAACTCAGCAGGCCAGGCAACATCGATGGAAAAGAGTAAACAGCCAAGGTTTTGGGCCTAGAAAGTTAGTTCTTCCTTTTGTGCACTGTCCAGATGCCAGTGCTTCTACCTGATGTTGAACTAAGGTTCAAGCTTACGAAGTGACAGATTATATACACACCAGCTGAATTGGCTTTTCTCAGCAGCTGAATGGGTCAGGTTGCCATTGGGCCAAGAAGACAACTATGTGTGTTGCCTGTTGTCTAGGGAACCCTGCTGCAAAGTCCAAGAGTTTGACCATTGGTTTAGACCAAGCAGAGACTGAATTGTTGAGTTGTCAGCATGCAAACATTCAACAATGACGAACTCTAGCTTATCCAAGTACATTGCAAATGCTCCTGAAAAGCACAAGGCTGCTGTTGATCCTGCAGGCAGGAGGAACAAGTTCCAATGACCCATCGAGCTCATGAATCAATGAGACCTGAGTTCCAGGTCTAGTGCTCGGGTTCTCATCAACAGTGAGTCTGGAGTTTGAGGTCTAAAGTGTTTGGAGATCAATCAATGCTGAGGATTGGGGCCCGAGGGTCAAACCAGAGGCTCTTTGGCCGGAGCCAAGTCTGCAAATCTCTGCACGTCCACTGGGGAGGTTGAAGCTTGGTGTCTGCAGGCCCCAGTCCACTAGAGGCTGGAGGCCTGTCCTGGGGTTAAAGGTCTGTGTGTGCGTGGGTGGGTGGGAGGAAT
This sequence comes from Hemitrygon akajei, assembly GCF_048418815.1. NCBI lineage: Eukaryota > Metazoa > Chordata > Chondrichthyes > Myliobatiformes > Dasyatidae > Hemitrygon > Hemitrygon akajei. The sequence goes on from NC_133142.1 coordinate 7,492,719, forward strand.
GGGGCTTTTTTTAATGTTGCTGTTTTGATGCTTTCTGTTTTCAGTGTTATACTGCCGAGCGTGGTGGGCATGCTATGTTGGTGAAACTTGCAGCCTGCCCCCACAGCGTCCTCGGGTGCAAACGATGCACTTCTCTGTACACGTGATAAGTTTGAATCTTGAATCTTGAAACTGAGATCAGTGCAAAAGTGCTAATTCTATAGTTTCCTACCTGAGTGCCCAATTGCAATCAGAATCTAAGGAACTGCTCGAATAGCTGGGATGAGTTGTTCTCCGATCTTGGCGATCCATTTTGCAAACATTTCATCACCGTATGAGGAGACGTCATCAGGACACCGTTCACTTGCAGCATGTCTTCCCAGTGCTCGTCCTCTATCAATCAGTTGATTGGTCGTCATTTGCGGAAACTCAATTGTGACGAAGGGACGGGTCTTGTCACTGATAGATTGTGTGGCGAACTCTGTGTATGCATGGTGGTCTGGGAGTTTGCCCGCGTTGGCTTATAAATAGGATTGAGGTCTACATGTCCGTTGACAGACCTCTTTGCGGAAAACCACGCTTCTAGGAATTCCATGCAGGCCGCATGTTTGCCTGCGCCTTGATGCCCAGTCGAAGTTGTACCCCGCTCAGTCTCCATGGGTGGAGACCAGAGAGAGTTAGAACATGTATGCAAATATGGTGTAATTGTGTAAACAAATAAAAAGAAAGAGCTGAGCAGCATGCTGGAGAAAAAAAGGCAAATGTGAACACCAAAAAAGACTGTCTTAACAGCTAAAAAGGGGCAGGATGTCACAATAGAGGTTGCTCCATGGCAACTCACAGATAAGGAGGTGTTTTCATTGGCAAAAACAAGCTGCTGAAAACATCATCGCTTCAGAGTTGGATCACATAGCACAGTTACATGATTCAAAGTCAATTCTGCTTGGAGTACAGTGCACTAGTGATCATTTCTGGGTGAAGTCTCACCGATCACAGTATTGGAGCAGACTTTTTTCACCAAGAAGATGGCTGGAATCTGGAACGAGCTGACTGTGGTGGAGGCAGAGACACTCATAAACTTCGTTGGTAGGGTTGTTTGCCCAGCCTGGAGGTTTTATGCTTTTAATTTTTTTCTTTCCTATTCGTCTCATCACCAGTTGATGAGACATCATTAGTGTGCACTTGAGTCCCGGCCAGCTGGATAACTGAGCGGTCCCTGCTGGCCCGTATCCTTGGTTATCGGTCATTGACCATTGGGTCCTTGAGTGTCCACAGCTCACCTCTCACCCCCAAGCCCATAGACACATAGGTTCATAAATTGTATCCAGTTCAATACGTTTGTTAATGAGTCTTCAGTTGAGAGTCAAGCTTCTGAGAATTCTTTTGATTTCTTGTTTTGCACTTCTGCCAGGATTTTTGTAGTTTGCCAGATGAACTTGTGTCCATTTTGGTCTTTATGTACTGAGATGAGTGACAGAGGACTGTGCCTTCTTACAACTAGCTGATGTTCCTGCAGTCTTGTGGATAGTTTTCTCCCTATCTATCCTACATCATGTTTGGGTCAATCTCCATATTCGATTAGGTATATTACATTTGTTCTCTCCACTTCAGCTGTTGGATTTTTGGGCAACAAGATGAACGTTCTGATGGCTGTGGTGGGTTTGCATGCTACCATTATAAAGTAATGGAAAAGTACAGCACAGAAACAGGCCCTTCAGCCCATCTAGTCCGTGCAGAGCTATTTAATCTGCTTACTCCCATCGACCTGCACTGGGACCATAACCCTCCGTACCCCTACCATCCATGTACCTATCCGAATTTTGCTTAAATGTTGAAATTCAGCTTGAATACATCACTTGCGCTGGCAGCTCATTCCACACTCTGACGACCTCTGAGTGAAAAAGTTTCCCCTCATGTTCCCCTTAAACTTTTCACCTTTCACCCTTAACCCATGACTTCGAATTCTAGTCCCACCCAACCTCAGTGGAAAAAGCCCATCTACATTTAACCTATCTACACCCCTAATAATTTTGTATACCTCTATCAAATATCCTTTCAATCTTCTACACTCCAGGGAATAAAGCCCTAACGTATTCAATCTTTCTTTATAACTCAGGTCCTCCAGACCCAGCAACATCCTTGTAAATTTTTATGTGCGCACTTTCAACCTTATTTATATCTTTCCTGTAGGTAGGTGACCAAAACTGCACGCAATACTCCAAATTAGGCCTCACCAATGTCTTGTAAAACTTCAACATAACATCCCATCTCCTGTACTCAATACCTTGAGTTATTTGGTATATTTGAAGCAGTCTTGTATCATTTTGGAGATATTCCTGATGTATGGTATAGAGTTACCCTCTTTCTTTTCTGTTCAGGAGTTAAAAGGTTGCTTCTCTGGACTGGACACCTTCTGATGAAGTTCATAACATTTAAGAACTATGTAGATGAATATTTCAGTTCCAAGGACACAGCAGGGTATGGAGTGAATGCTGGTAAATGTGATTAAGTCAAACAGAGAAACATACATAAAACAGTAGAAATCGGTCTGATTGGTCCCTTGTCTTACTTTGGTCCCAACGCAGAAAAATCAACAGCTTTGGGTGTCCTCTGTAAAATGCAACCTATTTTGCCCTATCCTAACCGCTTAATAATAGTTGGGACTGGGTTGGTGATTAGGCTGTCAACCTTGAATAACAGTGTTCTGGATTTTGGCTTAGGATTCAGGTGTCTCTTTAAACAAAAGTGACCTTTATGAACCGCCAGGACTTAAGAACTTTTTAAAAGCTATTATTAATGCTTTTTGAGATAGTGATTTAGATGCATATCATATTTTTTTACTGAGTTAAGTATTGTATGTAATTAGTTTTGCTACAACAAGTGTATGGGACATTGGAAAAAAAGTTGAATTTCCCCATGGGGATGAATAAAGTATCTATCTATCTATCTATCTATCTATAAAGCACTGCCACCGCTGCCTATAAGGAATTTGTACGTTCTCCCCGGGACCGCGTGGGCTTCCTCCGGGTGCTCTGGATTCCTCCCACAGTCCAACGACGTACCTGGTGGTAGATTAACTGGTCACTGTAAATTGTCCTGTTGATAGGCTTGGATTGCCGGGCGGCACAGCTCATAGGGCCATGCTATATCCCAATCAATCAATCAATCAATAAATAAACATGAGGCATCCCGCAGATGTTGCAAGTCTGAAGCAACACACACACGAGTTGCTGGGGGAACTCAGCAGGTCAGGCAGCATCGATGGAAATGAATAAACAGTCGCTGTTTCAGGCCGAGACCCTTCTTCAGGACTGGAAAGGAAGGAGGAAGACACCAGGATAAAAAGGAGGAGGGGAGGGGAAGGAGGACAGCTGGAAGGTGATAGGTGGAGCCAGGTGGGTAGGAAAGGTAAAGGGCTGGAGAGGAAGGAATCTGATAGGAGAGGAGATTGGACCATAGGAGAATGGGAAGAAGGTGGGGACCGGGGGGGGGGGGGGGGGGGTTGATGGGCAGGCGAGAAGAAGTAAGAGGCCAGATTGTGGAATAGAGGAAGAAGGGTGGGGGTGGGAAAACTTTTTTTTACCAAAAGGAGAAATCGATATTCATGCCATCAGATTGGAGGCTACCCAGATGGAATATCAGGTGTTGCTCCTCCAACCTGAAGGTGGCCTCATCTTGGCACAAGAGGAGTCAATGGATTGACATGGGAATGGGAATGGGAATTAAAATGCTTGGACATCAGGTGGTTTTGGTGGACAGAGACAAGATGCTCGGCGAGGTGGTCCACCAATTTATGACGGGTCTTAAAATGCTGGAGGAATTCAGGTCTGGCACCTTCTGTGAGAAGGAATTAAGACTCAATGTTTTGGGCCAAGATTCTTCATCAGGACTTAACAAGCCATATAGGTACCTGATAGTAAGCACAGACCAAGTGGGCCAAGGGCCTTTTTAAAGACTAAATAGAGATTTCTTTGTCACACGTACATTAAAACATTGAGACATACAGTGAAATGCACCAGCAACCATCACAGTCTGAGCCTTTGGTGGAGGCAGCCCGCAAGTGATGCCATTTTCTGGTGCCAACGTAGCATGTCCACTACTTACTAACCCTAAGTGTACATCTTTGAAATGCGGGAGGAAACCAGAACAACTGGAAGAAGCCCATATTTTTAAGGGGAGAGCATACAAACTCCATACAGACAGCAGTGAGTGTTGAACCCAGGTCACCGGCTCCGTAAAGCATTACGCTAACCATGATATTCCTCCAAGGCGACCACAACCTTACAATTAGGTTTGGCGGCTTGCGTACCTCAGTGACCCGGAGAGCTATGTTGGCTGAAGTCAAGGCTTTCTCCTTCGGCTCTTGGTAGGGTCACTCAAGCCAAACAGGTCAAAGGGTAGAGGCCAGAAGCAGTGTGGTCCGCCAGTCCTCCAGGTTTGGGGGTTCAGCTCAGGGCTAAACAAAATTGTTACAGAAACAGCAATGAAGAATTCCTCTACACTTGAGTGTGATGGTATTCCTGAGTCTCCACTGGGGCTTGCATGACAGACAGTAGTGAAAACTGAGAGGAAGCTACTGACACGATGAAGGAAGCCCTGATCACCACCAGAGATGGAGGACCTTCATTGCTGCCCCAAACACCAGCGGAGTAACGGGCAGTGAATAAGTAACCGTTATGCTGGCCCACAGGCAATCTAAGAGAGTCATGGGCCATCCTGATCACCTTCAGCCACAATCTTGTGACAGGCTTACCCTTCCATGGAGGTGGAAAGTTATAGAGGCAACCAGCTTCAGGGCCACTGGATTTTACAGGCAGTAGGACTGAGTCTTTGAATACCACTCACCTTTCTGTTCAGCAAAAGGTCACCGGGTCCTCTCCTCAGAGAGGAATGAATTCATCCATTTGGAATTCAGGGATAAGAAGGGGAATGTCAGGCAGTGGAATTTGCCAGTATTCCTGATGTCTATAAAACATCACTGCACAGTACAGGTCCTGCAGCCCATGATGTTGTGCTGACCTGATAACATAATCCAAGATCGATTTAACCCTTCCCTGCCACATAGACCATTTTTCAATCATCCATGTGTCCATCTAAGACTCTGTTAAATGCCCCCGATGTATTTGCCTCTACCACCACCCCGGCACTGCACTCTTCTACTTACCTCTCTCTGTTTATAAAAACTTACTTCTGACATTTCCCCCCCCCCCCACCCCCCGATATATTCCTCAAAGTTATGCTCCTTCGTATTTGCCATTTTTGCCCTGGAACTCTTGACATCCCAATGTACCTTCTTCTGACCTTGCCCCTGTATTGCATTTTCTCTCATCTGCATCCTATTATTGTTTCCCCATGTACTACCTCAACACACTCTTGCAATTAAGTGGTTCCACCATGTTTCAAGAAATCTGTTATTATCCTAGTCCCCAAAAGATCACTGGATTTAATCTCTACAGGCCAGTTGTACTCGTATTAGTCATAATGAAGTCTTTTGGAAGGTTGGTCGTATCATTTCGCAAATCCAGAACTAATTTTTTTCTAGATCTGCTGCAGTTTGCGTACAGAGCCAGCAGATCTGTAGGTGGTGCAGTTAACAATCGTCTGAACATCATACTACAGATCCTCAGTTCCCCTGGTTCATTGTCAGGATTCTCTTTGTTCATTTCAGTTCAGCTTTCAATATCGTCATCCCTGAACTTCTGCAAGAGAAGCTCTCCAAACTTAACCTACCAGGCCCCATCTGCAGGTACTGAAGATAATAAACTCCCTCTCTGATAGGGGTTAATAGCCGCTGGTGGTGTAGTGGCATCCGCTCCGGACTTCGAGACGAGCGGTCCCGGGTTCGAATCCGGCCGGCTCCTTGAACGCCTTCCATCCGTGTGGGGTTGAGCATTGAGCTAGCTACTCAGCCTCATTAAAAAAACAGACAAAAACGCTAAAGAAATGGGAAGGTTGCCACCCAATGTGCCACAAGGTGCAGAGAGGAGCCACGACAATGGGGGTTGGTATGTGAGACTGGACAATCACATGTCCGCATCCTACTCACTGAACACTGATGAGTCACAGTGATGTGTTCTCTTCCCTCTCCTATTTTCTCCTCTGTATACAGTAATGACTGTGTCTCTGTTGATCCATCAGATAAACAGATAAAGTTTACAGATGACACCACTGTCATTAGACTAATCACCAGAGGCAACAAATCCAAGTACCACTAGGAAGACAAGTTCTCAACAACTTGGAGCTCAATGGCCTCAAAACTGTGGAGAAAATTTATTTATTTATTTATTTATTAAGATGCATTCAGCATCCGGTATGTGGGGGTGGTGGGGGGAAGCGCTGCTCCACAGGATCAAAGCAAGCTGCGGGGAGTTGTAAACTTAGTCAGCTCCATCATGGGCACCAGCCTCTGTAGTATCCAGGATATCTTCAAGGAGTGGTCCTCAAAAATGTGGCATCTGTCATTAAGGACCCCCGCCACCCAGGTCATGTCTTGTTCTCATTGCTACAATCAGGGAGGAGGTACAGAAGCCCGAAGGCCCACGCTCAACGATGCAGGAACAGCTTCTTCCCCTCGGTCATCTGATTCCTGAACGGACATTGAACCCATGAAGAGCACTTCACTACTTGTTTATTTCTTTTTTTGCATTACTCATCAAATTTATATACAAATGATCCTTTTGCACAAACTATAATTCAGTTTTTTCTCTATTATTATGTATTACATTGTACCGTTGCTACAAGTTCAACAAATTTCATGACATATGCTGGTGATGTTAAATTTGATTCTGATACAGTGTGGAATTGGCCCTTCTGGCTGTTGGTGTCATGTCACCTTTTCAATCCTAGCCTAATCAAGGGTCAATTCACAATTTCCAATCAACCTACTAACAATATGCCTCTGCACAGTGGGAGGAAGCCGGAGCAACTGGATGAAACCCATGTGGTCACGGAGATGGAATACAAACTCCTTACAGGCAGGGGCGGGAGTCGAACCCGGATCGCTGGTACTGTAAAATGCTGTGCCGACCACTACGCTACCGTGCAGGAGAAACGAGTCTCCTCTCCACCCGCTCATCAACAATGCCAGAGCTTGCGCCCTTTCAACATTTAGGTTTCTGGGCCTCATTATTTCACGGGATCTCATGTGGGAGAACCATATCTCCTTCATCAACAAAAAAGGATCAGCAGAGGTTGTACTTCTTGCAACTGTTGGTAAAACTCCATCTTCCCCAGAACGTACTGGTGCAAGTCTAACACACCCATCACAGAGAGCATCCTCACATCAGCCATTACTGTCTGGTTTGCTGCAGCATCCTCCCACAATACACAGAAACTACAGGTCACAGTCTGCAGCCTGCCATCTCTGCAGGACAGGTATGTGTCCAGGACATAGAAATGGGCAGGAAAAATCATTGTGGATACTACCCATCCTGTAAACTGCCTTTTCCAAAATCTCCTTTCTGGATAGCTCTATTAAAACCAAAACTTCACGCCATCTAAAGTGGCATGGTAACACCATGGTTAGCACAACGCTTTACAGTACCAGCGAACCGTGTTCAATTCCTGCTGCTGTCTGAAAGGAGTTTGTACGTTGTCCCCATTACTGTGTGAGTTTCTTCCAGGTTCTCTGATTTCCTCCACAGTCCAAAGGTTGGTTGGAAGCTTAACTGGTCGTTGTAAATTCTCCGGTGACTAGCCTCGGATTAAATCGGACGATTACTGGGTGGTGTGGATCAAAGGGCAGGAAAAGTCTATTCCATGCTGTATCTCAATAAATAAATAAATAAAATTTTAATAGTTTCTTTCCCCACACAGTCAATCTGATCAATCATTTTAGCTGGCCCTCCCCACCCCCCTCCGTTTATTATCTCATTCAGTGCACTGCACAATACTTCAAACCACATTTTATTTTGTTACATTGTAAATACATGCTGATTTTATGCATGTATGCTCATTTTATTCCATATCCATACTTTATCTCTATTTTTATCTAAGTCTTTATTCTTTTTAATTATTGAATATTATTGCTTTAGCTGCATGTTACACCCTGACACCACAGCAAACTCCTAATACATCTAAATATATATGGCAAATAAGTTTGATCTGCATGAATGGCATATTTTTTCACTGTATCTCAGTACCCGTGACATTAGTAGATGTGACAGCAGTACACGTGACAATAACAAACCAATTTAAGTGTTTTGTAAGGGAAAAAATGGAGGGAGGTTTAAGACACATTAAAGCAAACAGTTAGGGAAGAACAAGAGGTCAGAGGTGGGGGAACAGCTAGTTCTCAGAAAATTGTAGAGGATGACGACATAACAGGTCTGTGAGGAAGGTCTTTTGAGCATTACATATATGATCTCAACAGACATGGAGTCAACATGGTCAGAAGCTCAGGGGTTATGGGTGAATTAGATTGTGAACTGTGACACTGGAAAGAACTGGACACAATTCACCAAGATCAGCAGACTCTTTCAAAGTCTTATCTGATCTGTCTAAACAGTCTTCTTTAGCCCTTAACTCGGCAGTGAAGTTTTCGAGGCACCGTCATAACGGTGTTTCCATAGCAACCTATTCTTGTTTTTACGAGGCCGAGTTGCTGGCTCGACGCTCAACCCGACTTGGATTCGAACTCGGGAACCTTCGCTCCGGAGTCCGGCGCTGATATTATTGCGCCACCAAGTGGGACTGTCTGGACAGTATTCAAAGACAAGCTTTTCACTCTACCTCAGCGCACAAGAATTCCAGTTCCAATGTCTCATCGGGTACAGTAGCCAGTCTCGCAGGCACCAGGGAGAGCAATGGTGCAAATGATTTGATGTCAAACTGACTGCACTAAAACTGCTTCGACCTCCAGACCTGGAATTGCCCCTGACAATAGACCGCAAATCACAGGGTATCTGACCCTTTTTATCGCTTGTTGTGTTCCATGTTGTTCTGTCAAGCATTGTGGGCATGTCATGGTGGTGCCAGGACGTGCGGTGACCCCTAGCACTCTCGGGTGTGTTGGCTGTAATTGCAAGCTCGGCATTTCATTTTGCTTCAACGTCCACGTTCCAAGTAAACTTGAATCTTGAAGCTTGAGTCACTTTTGCTCTTCTTCTCAGGGTCAGCTCTTCGAGCATCTGAAGAGGATAGTATTCACTATGAACAAGGATGTCCCTTCAGGATAAGAAGGAATCTCTTTAGCCAGAAGGTGGTGAATCTATACGTTTCATTGTCACATACGGATGTGGAGGCCAAGTCACTGGGTATATTTAAAGCAGAGGTTGATAAGGTTCTTGATTAGTCAGGGTGTCAAAGGTTACGGGGAGAAGGCAGGAGAATGGGGTTGAGAGGGATAATAAATCAGCCATGATGCATTGACAAGGCAGACTCGGTGGGCTGAATCAAGTTGTACAGTTTTTGTGGTCCAAGCAGTTCATGGACCACATGAATGGGGAGTAGAGAAATCATGAAAGCAATTTCTGACCCTACAGGAAAGCTCACACACGGCACTTTCACTGTTGTTGCAGAAGGCTACTCTGCAGCCTCACTCAGTTCGTGGAGAATAGTGAGCTGATCAAATGTAGCATGTCTTTGCTCATGTAGGACCAGAGAGTGTCCATGGCTCCCATCCTAGGGTTAGTTGACAGCATCAGGAATGGTACCCGGTGGCTCACTGAGAACCGAGATCTATTTGCACAAAGCCTTGCGCTTGGCTCCTTGGTGGCAGGTTGCTATTCCTGGCGTTCTTTAGACGCTCTCATGGCTAAGACTAGCTGAAGCAGTATCAGAATCAGGTTTGTTCTCACTGACATACGTCATGAAATATATTATTTTGCAGCAGCAGTATGGTGCAATACTGAAAAACATTACTAAAATTACAATAAGAAATATATATATATATATAATTAGTGCAAACAGAGAGCAAAAAGTGAGGTAATGATCATGGTCCATTCAGAAATCTGATGATGGAGAGGAGAAAGATTTTTTTGTTGGGGAACAGCATGAAATAAGCCCTTCTGGCCCTTCGAACCACTCCGCCCAGTAATCTCCCAATTAAATCTGAACCTGATCACAGGATAATTTACAATGAACAATTAACCTCCCAATTAGCATATCTTTGGACTATGGGAGGAAACCCGCACGGTCACGGGGAGAATGGCAAAACTCCTTACAGGCAGCGGCGGGAATTGAACCCGGGTCGCCTGTACTGTAAAGCTTTCCTAAAACATTGTGTCTTCAGGCTCCTGTGCCTCCTCTCCGATAGTAACAATGACAAGAGTGCATGTTTCCTATAGCAAGGGTGTCCAGGACCAAAGAGGACAGCCTCAGAATACACTGTAAGTACGTCCCTTTAGAACAGAGGTGAGGAGGAATTTCTGATGAAGGACCTCGGCCCAAAACATCAACTCTTTATTCCTTTGTATGTATCAACATGGAGTGGAGGGCGAGTTTGTAAATCTGGCAGGAGCAAAACGATGCTGGGAATGGCAAGGGTGGTGTGCTTTGGAAGGGGTGTGGGACAGATGGCAGAGAAGTGCCAGGGGTGGGAAGGGTGGCGTGGGTGCCCTGACATATCAGGCAAGGGCATTTGATTCCAAACAATTGGTTTTTTGATCACTACAAAATTCACTCTGGTGCTTTCCACTCCCTCACCTCTCCCTTCCTCTTTTCCCAACCATGATTCCCTTCTCCCTGCCCCTTCCCACTCTCAGTCCACAACAGAGACCCATTCACATAAGTATTCTTGCTTAAATAATTAATTATGGATTATATGTAAAAGTATGTGAATTGCATACGTCATTATAGTACCATGTGATATGTGCCCACTCCGCTGTCCCTCCAACCTGAGTGTGGCCTCATCGTGGCAGTAGAGAAGGCCGTGCACTGACATGTTGGAATGGGGATGGGAAGTAGAATAGAAATGGATGGCCACCAGGAGATTCTGCTTTTTGTGGCGGACAGAGTGAAGGTGTTTGAAGAAGCAGTCTCCCAGTCTATGTTGGGTCTCACTGATATACAGGAGGTTACACCTCCAGCATTATGTATGTGTAACTCTGGATTTCCAGCATCTGCAGAATCTCATGTGCCTAGTATTGTCCAATACCTGTTTTACCGTGGGTTGTTAGCTCTTTAATGCAAGTGTGAATTAACACTTGTGTGGACAAATGAAAAACTCTTAATCGCCATGGAGTCAGGTTGATTTGATGATCAACACATACAGTCAGACCTTAGAGAACCACAGCAAGGTAGGTGAGAACCTTGAACAGGAGAGAATTAGAAGGTGAGGCATGATTAAATATTTTATAATATCTTGGCTAGTTAAGGAAATGATCATCCCTAGATAGAAGTAGTGTTGTGAATGGCAAATAGAAGCACAGAACTCTAATGTGTTAGAACAGTCACTAAATTCTGTCTCATTGTTCCAATTTCAACCATAACACTTAGATGCCTCAGACATTATGCATTTAATTTCTCTTCTTATTCCGATTCAGTGAATATCATCATTTCTGTGCTGATACTAACCATTACAAATTTATGAAGAAACCCTCAGAAAGAAATGCATTTTATGGAATTGTAATATGTTTTACAAGGTTTTAATTCTTTCCAATCCAATATGATGATATAAAAAGTTAAGCATTAGTAGCAGAATTCAATAGTATGAAGACATATATTCTAAATAATAAAATTAAATCTTTGTCTACTCATCATAATTATGTGCCATGTCGTATGATTTGGGTGACCACGGACTACATGACCATGATTGTTCTTGGTAAATTTTTCTATAGAAGTGGCTTGCCATTGCTTTCTTCTGGGCAGTGTCTTTACAAGATGAGCAACCTCAGTCATTACCAATACTCTTCCGCCATTGTCTTCCTGACATCAGTGGCCATGTAACCAGGACTTGAGATGTGCACCAGCTGCTCATACGACCATCCTCCACCTGGACCCATGGCCTCATGTGACCCTGATTGGGGGCTAGGCAGGTGCTACACCTTGCCCATGGTGACCTGTAGTTTAGTGGAGGGAAGGAGCTCCTCACACCACCTTTGGTAGAGACATAGCTCCACTCCAACACCCACTTTGTATGCTAGTGTTTTAAAATCCCTTGTGCCTATATTTCACTAGTATTTTCAAACTGTTCAGTTTGAAGTTTCCTGCAGTATGTAAGTAAACACACCACCAAAGTGTGAGCCGTCAGTGATCGGCATGTCCTGGGATCGATGCCGAGGATCGAAGGCAAATGATGAATTGGACATGCAGAACCGGTAGAACAAAGGGATTTCTGAATACAGATCTATAGTTCCTTGAAAATGGTGTCAGCGATAGATGGGTCGCAATAGAGAGCTTTTGTCACATTGGCCTTCATAAATCAAGGTATGGAATAATCTGAAAGTTGTATAAGACGTTGTTGAGTGCTGTTGAATTGTCGGTAACTCCTGGCAACCCTATGGATAATATTGTTTTTCTGTGCAGATACTGCTGCCGCCCAGAATGGGACCTGGCCAGAGTTGAACTCAAGACCATTCGCCTCGAAGCCCATTGCAGTTGCCACTGCACCACTGGTCGGCACAAAGACAAATGTGAAGTATTGTGTGCAACTCTAGTCACCTACCTGCAGCAAAGATATCAACAAGATTGAAAGAGTACAGAAAACAGTGATGTTGTGGGGGTGGAACTGGACACTTTGACGGTGGTGTCTGAAAAGAGGATGCTGTCCAAGTTGCATGCCATCTTGAATGTCTCCCATCCACTCCATAATGTACTGGTTAGGCACAGGAGTACATTCAGCCAGAGACTCATTCCACCGAGATGTAACACTAAGCGTCATAGGAAGTCATTCCTGCCTGTGGCCATCAAACTTTACAACTCCTCCCTTGGAGTGTCAGACACCCTGTGCCAATAGGCTGGTCCTGGACTTATTTCCACTTGACATAATTAACTTATTATTTAATTACTTATGGTTTTATATTGCTATATTTCTTCACTATTCTTGGTTGGTGCGTCTGTAACGAGCCCAATTTCCCTCGGGATCAATGAAGTATGTCTGTCTATCTGGCTGAAAAAAAACTTTCCAAGAATGTTGCTGGGACTTGAGGACCTGCGTTACAGGGAAAGGTTGAATAAGTTAGGACTTTATTCCCTAGAGCGTAGGAGATTGAGGGGAGATGTGATCTAGGTATACAAAATTATGAAGGATAAATGTAAGCAGGCTTTTTCAACTGAGGTTGGGGAGACAACAAAAGAGGTCATGGGTTAAGAGTGAAAGGTGAAATGTTTAAGGGGAATCTGAGGGGGAACGTCATCATTCAGAGGGTCGTATAAGTGTGGAACAAGCTGCCAGCATAAGTGGTGCATGTGGGGTCAAGTTCAACATTTAAGAAAAGTTTGGATAAGTGCATTGATGGGTAGAGTACGGACTAGTCCAAGTGCCAGCAGAAGGGAGTAGGCAGATTAATGGTTGTCTGACCCGAATTGATAGACGGATACAAAATTATGAGGGGTATAGATGAGGTTAATACAAGCAGGCTTTTTCCACTGAGGTTGGGAGAGACTAGAACTGGAGGTCATGGGTTAATGGTGAAGAATGAAATATTGAAGGGGAATCTGAGGCGGAGCTTCTTCACGGGGTGGTGTGAACATCTGGAGAAGTTCATGAGTGGGAGGGGGGCTGAAGGGGTATGGTCCAGGTATGGGTCCATGTGGCTAGGGAGAATAATAGCTCAGCAGGAATTAGATGGGCCAAATGGCCTGTTTCTGTGCTGTAGTTTTAAACAAGCACAAGATAAGAGAAAGGATAATGGAGAAGATCAAAAAGATGTGAGTTACGGATCCAAAATTGATCTGAAGCATGGACCTAGAGAAGATATAAATGTCAACAGAGGAACCTTTGCCAGCAAACTACTGTGCAACAACACAGGCAACGTAATTAAAAAGTGGGAACTTTTGGCCTGATATTGAGTCCAAAGGATATAAGGTCCCTAAATGAGGATGCAGAGCTTTTCAAGCTTCATTAGCAGCGGTGACCGAGACCAGGGAGTACAGAGAGAGAGAATAAAAACAGCAAGCAACCATATGCCGCTGATCTTCCATTCACATGACCTTAAGAAGCTAGACAATTATCCAGAGGCCGCGGCCACAGGTCAAGCCATTGGGGGATTCAAAGCAAAGTAATTGCAAAAATATATCGAATAAAAGGACTCCACTGCAAATGACCACCACCACTGTATTGCCACAATAACCCATTTACTGTACTCGCGACTTTCAGAATAGGAAATCTGCATTCTTCAACCATCAAAGTGGTTCCCTCCGAGAGCTAGTTGCAAATTATCAAAACTATGAAGATCCCAGAAGGTAAGAATCTCAAATAAAAGCAGGGTAGCAGTTACATTAAAACAAACCAAAACTGCTGAGACACCAGGCCAGGAGATCGACACTGTAGAACAACAGCACTTCCAGAACAACGAAGTTCCAAAGTCAAACAAGGTACATTCGATCCTTTATTCCGTGTAGCGCAAGGTGCACTGACTGGCTGCGTCATGGCCTGGTATAGAAACACCAATGCCTTTGAATGGAAAATCAAACAAAAGGAGGTGGATTCAGCCTAGCACATCAGGGGTAAAGCCCTCCCAACCATTGAGCACATCTACATGAAACGCTGTCGTATGAAAGCAGCATCCATCATCAGAGTTCCCCACCACCCAGGCGATGCTCTCTTCTCACTGCTGCCATCAGGTAGAAGGTACAAGAGCCTCAGGACTCGCACCACCAGGTTCAAGAACAGTTACAACCCCTCAACCATCAAACTCTTGATCAAAATGGGATAACTACACTCACTTGCTCGCACATTGAGATATTCTTACAATCAATGATCTCACTTTAAGGACTCTTTATCTCATTATCTCATGTTAGTGTTACTTATTGCTATTTATTTACACTTTTGTTTCCACAGTTTGCTGTCTTCTGCACTCTGGTTGATCTTTCATGGATCCTGTTATAGTTACTATTCCGTAGATTTGCTGAGTATAGTATGCCCTCAGGAAAATGAACTTCAGGGTTGTATTTGGTGGCTTATCTGTACTATGATAATATCATTTACTTTGAACTTTGAAACCAGCAAAGATGAACAATCTTGTAGTGATAAAAAAAACTAACAAAACTAAATTGGTGATGTAGTATTCAAATCAGTGTAACTAAGCGTTCAAATTAGCGATATCAGAAATAGTGTTCCATACGTATTTAAGCAGTGAACAAATAAAATATAATTACAACTGCCTCTGTCAGCTAGAGCCTTACCAACTTGATTGGATTTTTTGACAAGGCGGTAACAGAAATTGATAAGGGTAGGGCACTATCTGCTGTCTACATGGATTTTAGTAAGGCTTGTTGGCAAAGCGTTTGAATTAGCAATGTCAGAATTGTGTCCTATACATATTTAAGCAGTCAGCAAAAAAATATGGTTCTGGCTGCCTCCCTCAAGTAGACGAAACTGAACTAATGAAACAAGAATACACAACTATACTCATTTGCTTCTACCACACCCCAACATGACAGAAAGTAGATAACTTGCTCCAATGGACAGAGGATATATACAAAGCTCCTACAAACAGAAAGTGGTGAAAATACTCAGCTGAGAAACAGAATTAACAAGAGTTACTAAATGTTTCATAAACTTTTGAAAATTATTGTTATAAAAACAAGCATTGTTTCTCCAGTATCCTGCAGGGAAAGTACATTGGCATTCATTATGCAGTCCAAATTATTGAATAATGGAGATAGGCAATGCTATAATTCTCATACTGATCAGAAAATACATTTTAGATTTCTATCATCTTGAGATCCTCAGCTTACCAGTTAGGGTCTTTAGGTGCTCGTGGAGATGCGGTACTTTGAAAAAGTGATGAGGGTTTATGCCTCCATTCTTTAGCACAGTAAGTTCCAGATTCCCTTCACGCAAGATTAAAGATTCAGGATTGTTTAATATCTTTTCCAGTACACAGGTATGAATGAAAATGAAATAATTGTTATTCCTGATCCGATGCAGACAAGAAACCACATTAAGATAAAGCAACACACACAAAATGCTGGAGGAACTAAGCAGCATCTCTGGAAATGAATAAACAGTCAACGCTTCGGGATGAGGCTCTTCTTCAGGACTGGAAAGAAAGGGTGAAGCACCGGAATAAGAAAGTTGGGGCAGGGGAAGGAGTAGATTTGGACGGTGCTGTACATTTCGATGGAACACCATCAGTGAACTATATGTTATTCAAAGTTAGGTTTAATATCATTCGCATATGCCTTGAAATTTGTTGTTATGCAGCAGCAGTACATTGCAATACATAATAATAAAATTGTGAATTACAGTACAAAGTATTTATATTAAATTAAATAAGCATATATTAAGTTAAATTTAATAAGTAGTGCAAAAATAAAAATAAAAAAAGTAGTGAGGCAGGTTTCAATGTCCATTTAGAAATCAGATGGCAGAAGGGAAGAAGCTGTCCCTGAATTGTTAAGTGTGTGCATTATGTTAGATCTGGGCTCAGAGGATTGTGACCAACTCCTAGTTGCCTTTGAAGTAGCCCAGTTATAAATTCCATCAGGGCAATTAAGGATAAATGAGGAATTCCTGCAATGGGTCTTATCCTGTGAACAGGTCGAGAATAAGATCCAGAGTTTGGATTCACAGAGAGTGAAAAATCACAGGACTTGAGCAGTAAAGTGGGGCTGGCCAAAATCAGAGCAGAGATGGTATCAGTGAATATTTGAGCACTTGGAAAGTGCCAAGTGGCTTGCTCCATCTTGCATTTCTTAAATTCTTAAGGTTAGAGTCGGAGTAGAGCCATTTCGTGTGGCAATCATTTCCTGTAGACCACATCAGGCGAGGGGCTGGATGGGGAAGCTGTCGCAACATGGACAGGACTGCAAATTGTTTCACCATTTTTTAACAAGAATGCTTTAGAGAACACCCAGACTCTCATAGAAAGAGGGGGAAGGGTTATGTATTCCTTAATAACCACCTCAATACCCAGTAAAGCATCAGACTCAAGGGCAGCTTCTCATTTGCTGTTATAAGGTTCTTGATGGGTGGCAGGGTGGAAATACATGTCTAACAAATCAGGTGTAAGGTGCTCCTTCCCTCCACTAGCCTACAAGTCACCCTTGGGCAAGGTGTAGCACCTGCTTAGCCACCCCACTTGATCAGGGTCACGTGAACCCATGGGAGCAGGTGGTGGATGGCCACATGAGCAGCTGGTACATATCACAAGTCCTGGTTTTGCGACCACTGACACCAGGCAGACAATCTCTGAAGAGTATTGATGATGGCTGGGGTCACCCGTCTTGTAAAGACACTGCCCAGAAGAAGACATTATGAAGAACTTCCAATAATTATGGTCGATAATTATGATTATATCATACAACACGGCACACAATGATGATGAAGGATCTTGAACACTCCTCCTGCAATATGAACTCTTGATCTCCCAATCTACCTCACCATGGCCTTTGCAATCGATTTGTCTGCTTGGAGTGCACTTTCTCTGTAACACTTTATTCTGCACTGATACTGTTTTCCTTTCAACACTCCCTCGATGTACTGAGGTATGGAATGATCTTTCCAGGCAGCAGGCAAACAAATGTTTCTCGGTAAATGAGGTTTCATAGCCACACACCACCCACCCCTGCTGCTGTGTTTACACTCTCCAACCCAAAGGCACAGATCGTGGATTTTCAGCTGAGTGAAATCTTCACTTCATGGGGAACAAATGCATCAAGCCAGTAACAAATGTCAGAGTGCTTACCCCGCTCCTGAGAACTCAATCCTAGGCCAGCCCCCTGCACCCCTACTGACCTGCTGAGTTCCTCCAGCATTTTATGACCCATCTAAAATTGGGGGACCGCTTCATCTTGCACCTCCACTCCATCCACCAAAAGCGGAACTTCCCGGCGGCCAAACATTTTAATTCCCCTTCATGTTCCGGCATGTGTGTCCCTGGCCTTCTCTTGTGCCAAGATGAGGCCGCCCTCAGGGTGGAGGAGCAACTCTTTATATTCTGTGTGGGTACTCTCCAGCCTGATATCATGAACTCCGGTTAAAAAAACTTCCCTCCCCCTCCCTCATTTCTATGCCTCTTACCTCTTCTCACCTGCCTATCATCTCCCACTGGGTACCCTCCTCCTTCTCTTTCTCCTATGGTCCACTCTCTCCTATCAAATTTGTCTCCAGCCCGTTACCTTTCCTACCCGTCTGGCTTCACCAATCACCTTCCAGTTATCCTCCTTCCCATGCTCCCCACCCACCCCCCCAGCTTTTTATTCTGGTGTCTTTCCTCTTCCTTTCCAGTCCTAATGAAGAGTCTCAGCCCGAAACATCAAAAGTTGTTATTTTCCATAGATGCTGCCTGACCTGCTGAGTTCCACCAGCATTTTGTGTGTGTTGCTTTGGATTTCCAGCTCCTTATCCGTGAAGGTTCAGAGGTGACTAGAAGGATTTTTTTCTCTTTCTTCTTCCTCTAATTTTATCCTCAAATGGACTGCCCAATCTTTCTTTTCTTTTCTTTTTTTTTTCTTTTTTTTGTTCCAATTTAGTTTAGTGGGTTTTTTTTCCTTTTTATTAAATAAAATTTTCCAATCTTTTTTTTAATGATTTGTTTAGAGGAGTTGTGGTTCTTTTGATTATATTGCATATATAACAGCATAACATTATACCTATTTGATTTTGACAATATATACTTTTCTTTATTGCTGTTTATATCTCTTTTGTATTATCTGTTTGCTAAATTTTTCCTCTGATTTGTATATTTGTAACTGAAAATCAATAAAAAGATTGAAAAATGAAATGAAATGGATTTCCAGCATCTGCATAATTTCATGTATTTATTACAATTGTCATATTTTGGGGACATCACTATCCTATGCCAAATCAGAATCAAGGCTGACAGCATAATCAACAACCCAATCCTAATTGTATTGCTGGGAAAGGGGAGCATAGTTGGCAGTTTAAAGTTGACACCCAAAACTGTTGAGTTTTCTTTGGTGTGATCATAGTAAGACAAGGGACCAATCAGACTGAGAAGGAAATAAACTATATTACTTTGGATGCAGCAGCATTTCCTCTTTTAAAATTCTCCTGCACAGGCTTCTTGTCATTTATGGACACAATGGATGACAACCAGACCGGACCAGGTTTCAGATGCAATAAAACTCTGGTTAATGCATATACAAATACTTCTGAAACTCCTCGTGCAGTTAGAATCAAATATTTCAGGATTAAAGCCAAATGTTGATAGATGCAAAAAGCAAAAGAGCAGGGTTAAACTACCAGGAGTCATAAAAAATCCAGTTTAACTGTCAGGAAATTTAGGGGAGACTTGATACAAACTCAGAGCAGTGGAGGTGATTTATCACCGAGCAATAACTTTAATAATAAACTGCTATAAACAAGCCAAGAGAGAACAGATACTTACAACAACAAATTAAATGAAAGCTAGGATCAAACGGCTTTGCTAGCTGGTTCTTATAAGTGAACAAGGATTGTGGCTGAGAGCTGGGTTTAAATAGGCTGCAGGTGATGAGTTAAAGTGAATGGCAGGTGACTCCTGTTAGATGGGTGGAGACTCAGAGGTGACATTAATCCCTAACATTAGAAATGAATTCAACAGTATGCTTATTTAACAGTCAAATGTTAGAGTAGGGGCCTCCATATTTGGAGTACCAATGGTTCAATGGTTCAATTTCATATCAGAGAATATATACAGTTTACAACCTGAAATTCTTACTCTTCACAGACATCCATGAAGCAGAAGGCAAACACCAAACAATAAAGGACAGAAAAATGTTGGAACCCCAGAGCTCCCCTCCCATGCACAAACAACAGCAAAGCAACAATGCTCCCTCTCCCCCTCCTGTTCCAGCACAAAGCACCAGGCACCCCCCACCTGCCATGCAAGCAATAGCAATACCATGATGTTGCACCTCTCCAAAATCCTGAGGAAATATCATCCTCAGAATATGAACCCGATAAACAAGAAATTACAGAAGAAGAGGCTCATGTTTTCAATGACAGTGCAGTCATGCTATTTGCCGTGATGTATCTTTTAGCATTTGATATTGAAATCGACATGTAGTGATGGATGCAGTTCTCTGAATAATCCAGGTTAACATCATTATTCTAAAAGGCCTCGACTGAATGTTAGGAAGCACTCTAATGCTGAGTGTGAAAATATGCAGTGCTGACAATTAAAAAAGAGAGAGTCAACATTGGGAAAAAAAAACTGTGCCTGGATAGGCTTCAAGTACTTTTGCCAAAAGTAAATGGAAACCTAGGAAGAGGAATAAATCAGTAGGCTGTTCACTATCTCAACTCAATGGCTGTGTGACTTGTGCTACAGTATTGAAGTGGCTTCATGAGAGTTATAGCTTTGACCAATCTAGAAATTCATCCACATGACTCAGCATTTGAACTCATTTAGACGGAGATGTAGGCATCGTGGACATCGAAATGCATCCTTTACGCCACAAATGTGCCGGGGGCAACTCACAAGATTCACGATGCTTTCAGCGCCAAAACAGCATGCCCACATATTATTAACCCTAACCTGTACGTCTTTGGAATCGGGTAGGAAACCGGAAGACGCCCATGCAGTCTCAGGGAGAATGTACAATTGCCTTATAGACAGCAGAGGGAACTGAATCCCAGTCACTGATAACTGCCATTGAAAAGCACTGTGCTAACTGCTGACTTGGGATCTGCACCGGCTGCTCAAACGACCATCCACCACCTGCCCCCATGGCTTCGTGTGACCGTGATCGGGGGGCTAAGCAGGTGCTGCACCTTACCCAAGGGTGACCTGCAGGCTCGTCAAAGGTTAGGAGGCAGGGGTAAATGGAAAAGAATGTCACTGACACATAGAACATAAAACACAGAAATTTACAGCTCATTACAGGCCCTTCAGCCCACAATGTTGAGCCGACCATGTAATCTACTCTAGAAACTGCCGCATAGCCCTCTGTTTTTCTAAGCTCCATGTACCTATCAAAGAGTCTCTTAAAAGAACCTATTGTATCCAACTCATACAGACAATTCCCAATGGTTTTTTCTACATGAGTGCAACTGTACATATGACACATTGATCAAATAAACCTTTGACCGCTCTTCTTTCATGCTAATAACAACAAAATTTTCACACCTAACTGATGTGGCGGGGTAGAGATGTGTCTCTACCAAAGGAGGTGTAAGGCGCTCCTTCCTTTGACGAGCCTGCAGGTCACCCTTGGGTAAGATGCAGCACCTGCTTAGCCCCCTGATCACAGTCACACGAAGCCATGGGAGCAGGTGGTGGACGGTCGTTTGAGCAGCTGTTGCACATCACAAGTCCTGGCTACGCAGCCACTGAAGCCAGTCAGACAATCTCCTGAACAACAGCCTGAAGGAAGTCTTCTCCATAGGTTTAAGACAGGTGGAAGACCATGACACAGAGCAGAAGGAGGCAATGGCTAACCACTTCTGTAGAAAAATTTGCCAAGAACGATCATGGTCATAGACCATGATCACCCACGTCATACAACACAGCACATAATGATGGTGATGTTTCCTAATCAGTGATTCAAATGTTTCTTTTTCACATTGGATCACATTTTTATACACAGATTTGCATGGCATCTTTAACAACTTTGGGTATCCCAAAGCGCTTCACAATGGTTTAAGTATTATCAAAATGAAATTAGCATTCTCTGTGTAGGACATTACAGTCACATTGTGCCTAGCAAGACCCCATAAAGAATAGCAACAAAATCATGATATCCTAGACTGACTCTTATTGTATAACCTGTGTAAGCCAGCTCTTTGATAAAAATCAATGAATTAATCACACACAAAATGCCGGAGGAACTCAGTAGGCTGGCCAGCATCCAGGAAAAGAGTACAGTCGATACAGATGCTGCCTGGCTGGCTGAGTTCCTCCAGCATTTTGTGTGTGTTGCTTGGATTTCCAGCATCTGCAGATTTTCTCTTGTTTGCGAATGAATTAATCACTTTTCTTTTTCTTTCTCCATCGCCTGGATTTTTTGTTCTTTCTCTCAACTACTGAAATCCATTTTTCTCTATTCTTACAAGACCAGCTCAGTTGTTTTACATGTTTGTTTATTTATTTAGTTCCTTAAGGTTGTTCAGGTTGGGAGAGTAATGGGGATAAGCTCCCACTACCTATTAAATGCTCTCAATCAGAGGGGATGACGAGACGGCCTACAGGGATGAGGTCCAACACCTGGCCACGTGGTGTGCCGACAACAACCTAGCCCTTAACACCCAGAAGACCAAGGGGATCACTGTGGATTTCAGGCATGCTAGGAGCCACGCTCATGTCCCCACCTACATCAACGGAGCTGTAATGGAGCATGTATCAAGCTTCAAATTCCTTAGTGTCCACATTTCCAATGATCTCACCTGGTCCCTTAACTCCTCCATCCTGATCAAAAAGGTGCAACAGCACCTTTATTTCCTGCGGAGCATCAGGAATGCTCACCTCTGTCCCAGGATACTGACGGACTTTTACCGCTGTACCATTGAGAGCATACTCACCAACTGCATCTCAGTGTGGTATGGCAAGTGTCCCGTATCGGACCGCAAAGCACTCCAGCGTGTGGTGAAAACTGCCCAGCGGATTATCAGCACCCAATTGCCCACTGTTGAGAACATCTACCATAAACGCAGCCTGGGCAGGGTGAAAAGCATTATCAAGGATGCATCTCACCCTAACCATGGACTTTTTACTCTCCTCCCATCCGGTAGGCACTACAGGAGCCTCCGCTCCCGCACCAGCAGGCTCAGGAAGAGCTTCTTCCCTGAGGCTGTGACCCTGCTGAACCTCACATCACAGCGCTAAGCAGTATTGCCCCCATATTGTACTGTCTCAGTACTTTTATATTTGTGTGCTGTAGCACTTACCTTTTATTCGCAGTTATTTTGTAAATAACACTATTCTTTTGCACTTCTGGTTAGATGCTAACTGCATTTCACTGGCTTTGTATCTGTACTCGGCACAATGAGAATAAAGCTGAATCTAATCTAATCTAAATTAAGGAACAAATATTGGTAAGAAGGTCATACAAAATTGCCCTGTATATTGAATAGAGCTGTACAGTCAGCTATGCCAATGAAGGAATAGAAGACAATAATACCCTAACTTAAGCTTAATGGCATTTCCAAAAAAATTATATTTCCAGTGTGTGATACTGCCTCTGTATTATACAGAGGCCATGTTGTGCTTTGTTCTTTGAAATAAGACTTAAATTGACAGCCTTTGACTGTTGTCAGAATGCTACAATTGATCCAAGATTGTATTTGGCAGAAGAGTACAAACAGAACACGGTTTGGAACACCTAGGGTATTATTGTTTAATGACAACTGCTAAAAATTTAACAGTTTGTAAATAATTAAATAACCAAGAGATTGGGTTGATGTCCAAGGTGGGATGATAAAACAATTGATTGAATTTCTTGAAAAGGTGACTAATAGAATGAAAGACAAGGCTGCTTATGGAACATTTCTCTGAATGTTTGGTTTGGTCACCACCAGAGAGTACTGTGTGCTGTTTACATTATGAAGGGCACGAGTGCAGCGGAAAGGATGCAGAGGATTTTAACTAGGATATTGTGCCCACAATGAAGCTTTTCAGTTTTGATGAGAGACTGAATCCTTCATCAATGATGCAAGATGCTGGTCCACCATCCATCAGCAGGGGCCCCCACCACCCAGGACATGCTCTCTTCTCATTGCTGCCACCAGGAAGAAGGTAAAGGAGCCTCAGGACTCACACCACCAACCATCAGGCTCTTGAACCAAAGAGGATAACTTCATTCAGCATCACTTGCCCCATCATTGAAATGTTCCCTCAACCAATGGACTCACATTCAAGGACTCTTCATCTCAAGTTCTTGGTATTTATTACTATTATTTAATTCTTTTTGTATGTGCGCTGTTTGTTGTATTCTGCATTCTGGGTAAACACCCAGGTTGGGAGGTCTTTTATTGATCCTGTTACAATTATGATTCTATAGATTTATTGAGTATGTCCACAAGAAAATTAATCTCAGAGTTGTATATGGTGATGATAAATTTACTTTGAACTTTCAATAAACGAGGGATCTGATGGAGATACACAAATTTATGAGGGCATAGGTAGGGTGCTGGCAGGAAACTGTTCCTCATAACAGAGGTGCACAAAAGCTGGAGAACATCAGTTTAGAGTAAAGGGTGAAAAGTTCAGGTAGTATCTGAGGAAGGTTTTTCTTCACCCAGAGAATGGATGGAATCTGGAATGCCCTGCCTGAATGGATGGGGGATATGAATATTCTTATAAGAGTTTCAAGATTCAAGTTTATTTATCATGGTAACATATAGCGAATACATTAACAACTAACGCACCTGACAGTGTGCTGGGGGCAGCCCGCAAGTGTTGCCACATGTTCTGGTGCTAGCCTAGCATGCCCACCATACAAGGCAGAACAACACAGAACACAGCAAGCAACAAAACTGCAACAGTAAAACAAGCCCCTTTCCTCCCTCCCAACCATGCACATACACAGTCCTTTAACCCGGGACAGGCTGTCTTCTTTAGCCTCACGCAGATCCAGGCTCTGACTTGGGCTCGCAGTCAATGGGCACTGACTTCCCCTTGGACTTGCAGAAACTCGCAAAATCGGGGCTCCAGCCAACGAGCCTCGCCATCCTGACTGCCAGCTCAACACCCGGACCTCAATCCTTGGCATCGACCCCAGGATCCACCGATCATGGAGCAATAGGCATCGAACCTTGGAGTCGCTACTGATGGGACCACAAACATTAGGCCTTGAACTCTGGTCTCAGCGATTCATGAACCCAGGGATTTATTGGTCCACGTTCCTCCTACTCACATGGAACTCTGACCCTGGAACCTACCGATGGCTCACTGAACAGTGGCGGGGCTGGAGAGTCACCGGCCTTGTCTGCCGGCCCGACATCTGACACCTGACCATGAGAGGCCCACATCCGCATCACAGGCCTCCAAACACAGAGTGGAGACTTAGACTCCAGCCTAGCCTCCAATTCCCCTACATTCCTGCCCCAAAACCCCAACCTGACCCCAAACTCTCCTCTCTCTACCCAAAGCCATGCCTACAATCATGAAAAAAAACACAACTCAAAAAGCAACTAAATCTGAGCTGTGACTTCGATGGAGGTCGGAGTTCAGTGCCATCTTTTAATTTAACAATTATTTAGGCAAGCCTTTGAATTGCCAAAACACAAAGCTGTGGACCATGTGCTGTTCAGTGTAGTTAGCGTAGGTGGGTAGTTGAGAGTCAAAATGGAAATTATGGGCTGAAAAACATTCTTCTTTATTTTGCTTAGAATATAGTGTGGAAACGGTCCTTCCGGCCTAACGAACAGCACCACACAGCAACCCACCGATTTAACACTAGCCTAATCACAGACAAATTAACCTACTAACAAGTAAGTCTTTGGACGGTGGGAGGAAACTAGAACACCCAGAGGAAAGCCACACGCTCACAGGAAGGAAAGTAGACATTTCTTACGGACAGCACCATCATTTAACTCCAAACTCCGATGCCCAAGATGTAATAGCATCTCATTAACCACCACACTGCCATGGCGTCTGTGTCATATGACTCACAATTCTTATGATAATGGTTGGGCAGCATAGTGTCTAGCATAACATTGTACAGTGCAGGCGACTCAGGTTCAAATCCCGCCTCTGCCTGGAAGGAGTTTGTACATTCTCTCCGTGTCCGCCGGGTTTCCTCCGGGTGCTCCGGTTTCCTCCCACAGTCCAAAGATGTACCAGTCAGTAGGTTAATTGGTCAATGTAAATTGTCCGGTGATTAGGCTAGGGTTAAATCAGGGGTTTGCTGGACAGCGTGGCTCGAAAGCGTGCCACAGCGTGGACAGATGTACCGCGAAGAGAATTCTGACTGGCCGCGTCACCGTCTGGTATGAGGGGGCTACTGCACAGGATCAAAGTAAGCTGCAGATTTGGAAAATTAGTCAGCCCCATCATGGGCACTAGCCCCCATAGTATCCACAACATTTTCAATGAGCAGTGCCTCAAAAAGGCAGCGTCCATCATTAAGGACCCCCATCACCCAGGACATCCTCTCTGCTCATGCCCTCCCCCTCCATCAGGGAGGAGGCACAGAAGCCTGAAGGCACACATTCAGCGATTCAGGAACAGCTTCTTCCCCTCCGCCATCAGATTTCTGAATGGGCATTGAATCCATGAACACTGCCTCATACTTTTTTATTTCTGTTTATGCACTTCTAATTTAATTTAACTATTTAGCATATGTAAGATCATAAGATATAGAAGCAGAATTAAGCCATTTCATCATGGCTGATCCAACTACCCTCTCAACCCCAATCTCCTGCCTTCTCCCCATATCCCTTCATGCCCTGACCAATCAAGAATCTATCAACCTCTGTCTTAAAGACTTGATCTCCTCAGCCACTTGAGAAATCCACAGATTCACCACTCTCTGGCTAAAAGAATTTCCTCCTCATCTCCATTCTAAAAGGATGCTCCTCTATTCTGAGGATGTGTCCTCTGGTCTTAGACACTCCGACCATAGGGAACATCCTCTCCCCATCCACTCTATCAAGGCCTTTCAATATTGGATCGTTTTCAATGAGGTCACCCCTCATTCTTCCAAATTCCAGAGAATAGAGGCCCAGAACGATCAAATGCTCTTCATATGACAAGCCATTCAATCCTGGAATCATTTTCATGAACCTCCTTTGAACCCTCTCCAGTTTGAGAACATCTTTTCTAAGATGAGGGGCCCAGACCTGCTCACAATACTCCAATACTCCACAATACTCCACAATACTCACCGGTACTTTACAAAGTTTCAGCATTACATCTTACCTTTTATATTCTAGTTCTTGTGAAATGAATGCTAACATTACATTTGTCTTCTGCACCACTGACTTAACCTGCAAATTAACCTTTAGGGAATCCCGCACAAGGACTCCCAGGCCCCTTGCACTCAGTTTTTAATATTTTCTCTCCATTTAGAAAATAATCATCCCTTTGATTTCTTCTACCAAAGTGCATGCATGACCATACACTTCCTGACACTGTATTCCATCTGTCACTTCTTTGGCCATTCTCCTAATCTGTCTAAGTCCTTCTGTAGCCTCTCTAATTCCTCACAACTACCTGTCCCTCCATCTATCTTCATATCGTCTGCAAACTTTGCAACAAAGCCATCATTTCCATCATCCAAGTCATTGACAAATAACATAAAAAGAATTGGTCCCAACACAGAGACCCCTGTGGAACACCACTAGGCATTGGCACCCAGCCAGAAAAAGCTCCCTCTATATCCCATCTTTGTCACCTGCCAATCAGCCACTGCTTTTTCCATGCTAGAAACTTCCCTGTAATACCTGGGCTCATAGCTTGTCAAACAGCCTCATGTGTGACACTTGGTCAAAGCCCTTCTGCAAATCCAAGTACACAACATCAACCAATTCTCCCCTTGTCTATCCTGCTTGCTACTTCTTCAAAGAATTTCAACAGATTTGTCAGGCAACATTTTCCTTTGAGGAAACCATTCTGGTTATGGCCCATATTATCATGTGCCTCCAAGTACCCTGAGACCTCATCCTTAATAATCTCCAACATTTGCAATTTCCCAGTCTTCTGAAAGATCATTGCCTCCATGATCCCTTCAGCCACCTCTTTCAGAACTCTGGTGTGTACACCATCAGGTCCAGATGACTTATCTAACTTCGGACCTTTCGGTTTCTCAAGAACCTTCTGTATAGTAATGGTAACTTCACACACTTCGTGACCATGACACCTGGAACTCCCACCATACCGCTAATATCTTCCACAGTGAAACCTGATGCAAAATTCTTATTCATTTTGTCCGTTATTTCATTGTTCATTTCCCCCATTACTACCTCTCCAGCATTGTTCTCCAATGTTCCGATATCCACTCTTGCCTCTCTTTTATATTATATATATGTTACTGTAATTCACAGTTTCTTTCCTATATTATTGTGTATTGCAATGTACTGTTGCTGCAAAGTTTACAAATTTCACGACATATGCCAGTGATATTAAAGCTGATTCTGGTTCTGAATGCATCATGCATCATCGGGAACATCTAGGAAACTGAAGGGAGGAACATGAATAAACCACTCATGTCTGCACACAGAGATCTTCATCAAAGAGATCAGCTCACATGCATCTCTATGCTCCGAACGCGGGTGGAAGTGTGTAAAGAATAACAAATACAGTGCAGTATAATCAGCTGAAGAAAGCACGCGTTCAGCTGGAAAGTATGTCTGGTATGCCACAGTGTGGGAGGGCTGGAAATGAGAAAAGAGGTCGTTTATCCCCTGGGCTTTAATAGGTGCCGTGCGAAGACGGGTTTTGGGAGTACATTGAAACAGAAATGTTGGAATGTTTGAAATCTTCCTTGTGTGTCATTTTCAGGAATTTTAATACTTTTGTTCATTTACTGTGCACAATTGTTCTCACGGTCTTTTGTTATTACACGAACAAGTGGTGGATAGAGCTCAGTCCATCAGAGGAAAAGACCTCCCCACCACTGAAAACATCTACTAGGAGCACTGCCACAAGAAAGCAACATCTGTCATCAGCGACCCCCACCATCCAGGCCGCTGTGTTTGGTAACTCCAGAAAGTAATTGAAAGAAAAATACAGGAGTAGTTTTCCTTTAGTGAGGGTGCTCACATATGACGTGGTGGTGTAGTAACTCGTGCTATTCACGTACCACTTCCTTATAATCCACAATGAATTCTGTAACAAAGAATGCTTAATCAAACAATATATTTACAATACTACTCAAATATTACTACACATCACTCCTCCCTGCTTAGCTATAAATTCAGCTCCATATAGAATGCATCTCAACTCAGATATGTAATGTATTGCTCTCTAGTTATTATATATATATATATATATATATATATACATACACACAGTATACTATATAATACAGTTATCACATAGACATCAAGAGCAAGTAAATTTTAAATTGTCCACTCGGGCTTAAAAATTTAATCACTGTGGAGACTTTCTTACTCTTGTGGGATAACGTCTTTCCTGACAAGGGAGAATCACTCAGCTTGGCAGGTGAGACCTGTGGCTGTGAAACAATCTCAGGTTCTGGGGCCTCCGCTGGGGTGGTTGTGGGAGTTGTCTCTGAGTCTGCAAGAAGTGGTTCTGTCAGCTCTGGACACCTTTCTTCTCGTTAATAATTGACTCTGCTCTCGAATGTTGAGAGAGCAGATTCAACTGTTATCATCCCAAAGAGTAAACGGCAAGCTGCTCCATCTGCTGATCAGGTCACCAGAAAAAGCTTCAAGCCAACACTTTCATTTTGACCACGTCTAGATGACTGGCATGTAGCTCCTCCAACACTTTAGCTCTCAGCATGGATGGACAACAACTCTCAATCCCCACATTAGCAACCCCCATCAAGGGCAAGTTTATCCTGGTGCTTGTAAAAATGGGGGACTTGGAAGTTCTGCTGCACATTCCAGCCGTTTTGGGTGGCCTCGTAGATCTGAGACAGTGTGGGGCCTCCTTCTGGTTTCCCTTTTGATCATCTCTGCCATAACAGGGAAACTTTTCAACTTGCGTTAGGGAGAATATGTCAAGGGGAGTGTCTCCTTTTGTAAATTTTTCAGGTCATTCCATTTCCATGGGTAAATGGAACAATTCATCAGCATTTCTATGATTAATCATCCTCTTGAAATAGACCTTGTAATTATGTCTCTCAGGAAACAGAACTCATTTCTGCATTCATGCTGTTGAGGTTAGTGGAACACCCTTCTGTGGATTGAAAAAGGAAACTAATGGTCGATGGCCAGTAACGAGGGTGAATTCTCTCCCCAAACACGTACTGGTTGAAACATTTTGCACCCCAAACCAGACTCAAGGTCTCTCTGTCAGTCTTTGTGTAATTTTTCTTGGCAGCAGTAAGGGGACGTGATGCAAAAGCTATGGGACATTCACTTCCATCACTCATAACATGTAACATGACTGCACCTATACCACAAGACGAGGCATCTCAGGCAAGCTTCACTGGACACTGTGGATTATAATGTGTGATGACAGTGACTGATATCACCATTTCCTTCACCTTTTGGAAAGCCCCCTCACACTGCTTTGTCCATTGCCATTTCTTCCCAATCTGTAGTAATGAGTTCAAGGAGTAGAGCACTGTAGCCAGGTTTGACAGGAACCTATTATAAAAATGGACAAATCCTGAAAAGGATCACAACTTTGACATGTCCTTTAGCCTTGGGGCATCAACCACTGCTTGAATTTACTCAGCACGCTTGTGTAGTACTTGTGTGTCAATGGTATGACCACAGAAAGTGATTCTTGGTTTAAAGAATTCATAGCTTCATCATGGTCTGTGCCTATAATCTTCTAATTTTTTAACACTGTCTTAAGACTTTGGAGATGGTCCTCATCATCCTCAACGGTGAAAATGATATCATCCACATAGCACTGAGCGCCTGGGCAGCCTTGTAGCACCTGGTCCGTAGCTTTCTGTCAGAGTGCAGGTGCAGATGCTACTCCAGAAATAAGCCCATTATACCAATAAAGTCCTTTTATTAATGCTTATGGCGAGAAACACGTTGGACTTTTCTTCCATCCCCTTCTGTAGGTAGACCTCAGCAAAGTCCACTTTGCTGAAGTGTTTCCCTCCAGAAAGGTTTGCAAAAACATCCCCTGTACAGAGAGATAATTCTTCCACTTACAGTACTGGGATGTCACCACAGATCCTGACAGACACATCCTTCTTGGCTACTGGACCACTGGCGTTGCTCATGGCTTCCCGGTGACTTGGGCCTATCCGTCCCAAATGTAACATTAGCATGGTGTGAATGCTTGGAATTTGCATCTGTGTAGAAACTGCTGTGTCTGAAACTTCATCTTACATTTTGAATTTTCGCGATTTTTTTTTAGAGAGATCACATTAAAGTGGATCAGATTTATAATATGGCGTGTGAACACCAACTGGGTTCACACCTTTTATGGGATTTTCCACTCAAAGGCTTTGGTTTCCCATTCAAGACTCAAGAACAGCCACTACCTCTCAATCATCAGGTTCTTGAACACTCACTTGTCCATCCATTGAGATGTTCCCACAACCAATGAATTCACTTTAAGGTCTCTTTATCTCATTTTCTCATGTTCTCATTATTTATTGCTAATTATTTAATTTTTGCACTTACACGGTTTGGTGTCTTCTGCACTCTGGTTGATCTTTCATTGATCCTCTTATAGTTACTATTCTATACATTTGCTGAGTATGCCCATAGGAAACTGAATCTCAGGGTTGTATATGGTGACATATATGTATTTTGATAATAACATTTATTCTGAACTTTGAATTTTCGTCTCAGAATTAGCATTAAGAGGACAGCTGTTATTCATCAACTTGTACCTGGAATTCCTTCCTTAATGAATGAATGGGTAAATCCGCCAGTCAGTGAACGTTTACCTATCTTGGCAGGACAGCGGAACGAGTATGCTTAGGTTGATGATGAAATCAATACATAATCACTGAAACCTTCAGCAGACTACATGCAAAAATGGAGTTGAAGAGGTGGACCAAATGGAAGACTTACAAAGTCGCAGGTGAAACTTTTCTAACTCTTCTGGCTTCAGTCTCGTTGCCGTCTGTTCTGAAATTGCTAGGTTGCTTTCAAGAAAACAATGAAATGGCGTGCTGCAGTCTGATAACGTTTTCAGAAGTCTCCGGTTATGCCGTCCACACTGATCTGCCCGAGCAGCGTTTTCAAAAATATCCACCTTGGAAAGCGTTTTTGAAAAGCTCCGGTTTCAGGAGACGAAAATGCCGTTTTAGTGTGGACGGAGGGTAAAAACGAAGAGAAAAAGCTTTGGTTACGGATTTATCTGGTGTAGTGTGGATGTAGCCTGAGGGGTTAAGCAGGTACTAAACCTTGCCCAAGGGTGACCTGCAGGCTAGTGGAGTGAAGGAGCGCCTCACACCTCCTTTAGTAGAGACGTATCTCCACCCTGCCACCCCATAACATACAACAGCATGGCACAGAAATAAGCCCTTTATTTGCCTTCTAAGTGCCTCTTAAACATTATTATCAAACTAGTTCCCACCACTTCGTCCGGCAGCAAGTTCCAAGCACCTACCACTCTCTGTGTAGAATAAAATTTGCTTCATAAATCTTCTTTAAAACTTCCCCCTCACCTTAAAATTTTGCCCTTTAGAATTCTACCCTGGGAAAAAAAAGAGATCTTGGCCACCCTATTCATGCCTCTAATGATTTATATGATCCTATTAGGTCTTTCCTTAGCCTCTAATGCCACAGAGAACACAGTCAATAAGTTTGTACAACCTCTGCTGGTAATTATATCTCTCCAATCCTGTCAACCTCTTCTGCATACTTTCTAAAGCCTCTACATTCTTCCTGTAATCCAGTGATAATAAAAACATGTGAAACTCCGACTGTTGCCTAACCAAAGTCTTGTGCAGCTGTAGTTAGTTACAACTTTCCTAATTTTATACTCAACAGCCAAACCCGTGAAGTCAAGTATGCCATAAACCTTTGTTACTGCTTTATCTATCCACAGTAACATATTTAGGGAGCTATGAACTTGCACTCCAGAAAACCTTCTCAACTCTGGATTCAGCATCTGCAGAATCTCTTGTGTTTATTCTCCTAGGGGTCCGATGTCTGCACGATTTAAGCACCAGCCCAAAGCATCTTTGACGGCATGCAATACCCCTGCGACCGGTTGGGAGGCCTTGGTGAAAAACTACGATGCCTGACGTCTGGCAGTCTACAAAGGCACCAGCACATTCGAAGAGCAGCAGCTGAAAGACCTCGATCAGGACCACAAGGAGAGATGACCCGTCCCTTCAACGGCCATAACATGCCCTACCTGCAGCCGTATCTGAGCTTCCCAGTTCGGGCTTCGCTCTCATCAGAGGCGTCACTGACGTCATCGTCGTTCCCAGCGAGCTTCCGAGAAGGAGATGTGCTGTGGTGTATGATGTGGGCGATCACACTTTCACGACCATGATTTTTCTTGGCAAATTTTTCTGTAGAAGTGGTTTGCCATTGCCTTCATCTGGGCAGTGTCTTTACAAGACGGGTGACCCCAGCCATTATCAACACTCTTCAGAGATTGTCTACCAGTGAAATGCACCGGCTGGTCACACAACCATCCACCACCTGCTCCCATGGCTTCATGTGACCCTGATCAGGGGGTTATGTAGGTGCTGCACCCTGCCCAAGGGTAACTTGCAGGCTAGTGGAGGGAAAGAGCACCTCACACCTCCTTTGCTAGAGACGAATTTCCTTCCTGCCACCCATCCGTATACCAGCCTAAGCTGTAACTGTACATAAATCTCGAGCTTTCTTAGCCAGCTTTTCCAAAGATGCACCATCTTTTGTGTAAAACGTTGCAACTCAACTTCCTTTAGTATCTTTGCCTTCTCTCAAATCAATGTCCTCTGGTTTTTTTTATTTCTTTGCCCTGCGAAAAAGACTGTAAAATTCATGTGATCTATTCCCTTCATAATCTTACGTCAATCTTCATATGGTTATCTCTCTGTGTCCTTCTCTATGCTTTTCCTGATGCAAGTAGATCCTTTCACTCAAGAACGAGGAGCCTCTCTGTCTACATCTATGATCCCAAAGTGTTTGTAAAATTTGTCCCTAATCATATATGGATTGATCCTGGAAGCTTCATAGGGACCAACAGTGCTTATTCTATTTTTGGTGTTCCCACAACTGATAATCTCACTTTAGGGACTCTTAGTCTTGTTATTTCATGCTCTTTTATTTCATGTTATTTCATTCTTATTATTTATTGGGTTTTTTTACACTTGCATTTGAACAGTTTGTTGTTTATTGATCCCGTTTACAGTTACTATTCTGTAGATTTGCTAAGTATGCCCACAGGGAAAAAAATCTCACGGTTGTATGTACACTGATAATAAATTTTAATTTGAACTTTGAACTTTGACAGGCACTGATGCTAGTTGTGTACATTTTCCAGACAGTGGTTTGATCACAAACCCATTTACAACTTCATATTGCTCTCTGCTAACCGTTGGCCCTCTGCTGGTCAGGGTTGACCATGGATATTACGTCCTAGCTGTCTACATGATATGCAAGTCAGGGCAGTACAATATGGAGGGCAAGTCGTTGCCCATGCGGCAGGCTCCCCCTCTCCATGTAGCTGATGAATCCCAAGGAATGGCAGAGACCAATGCAACTTGGCACCGGTGGCATGGCAGGAGGTGCCAGTCAGTGTTTAACTCAACGTTGGACTGTCTTAGGGGCTCTCGCTCCAGGTGATTCCCTCGGGGTTTACTCCCAAAGCTTTCTCCATGAATGTGTAAGGCCAAAAGGCAGTAGAGGTTTGAGATCAGAGCTTTCATTGTCCAAGACGAGCTGCCAAACTTGGTTGATGAGCCCCATCTGCCCGAAGCAACTGGGGCGAGTAACCTGCCTTTGATCATTCTCCAGTCAGTAGAAACAGTTCCGCTGGGCTTAGTAGCTTTATTGTCGCCAAACAATCGATACTAGAGCGTACAATCATCACAGTGATATTTGATTCTGCACTTTGCACTCCCTGGAGTACTAATCGATAGTAAATATAATAAAAATTTAAATTACAAATCATAAATAGAAAATAGAAAAGAGAAAGTAAGGTAGTGCAAAAAAAAACTGAGGGACAGGTCCGGATATTTGGAAGGTACGGCCCAGATCCGGGTCAGGATCCGTTCAGCAGTCTTATCACAGTTGGAAAGAAGCTGTTCCCAAATCTGGCCGTACAAGTCTTCAAGCTCCTGAACCTTCTCCCGGAGGGAAGTGGGGCAAAAAGTGTGTTGGCTGGGTGGGTCGTGTCCTTGATTATCCTGGCAGCACTGCTCCGACAGCGTGCGGTATAAAGTGAGTCCAAGGATGGAAGATTGGTTTGTGTGATGTGCTGGGCTATGTTCACCATCTTCTGCAGCTTCTTCCGGTCTTGGATAGGACAACTTCCATCCAGGTTGTGATGCACCCTAGAAGAATGCTAAGTCACACGTAAAGGCCAGGAGCTGGACTTGCTTTTCAGATGCTATTCATTGGGAGCGTTTAAGAGGCGGTGGGAGCTTGTCCCCATTACCTTCCCCAGTTATGACAACCTTAAGGAGCCTCTCTGCTAAAACAACTTGTATAATATGTTCAGCTCCTTGTTTAGTGAATCAGTCTTCTTGAGCTGGGCAAATTTCACAGAACCTACATTTGGATGTTTAGTTTGGTTAGGCTCCTGCCAACTAAAATAATTTTTTGGCAGGTTTCTGCCAACTAAAACATGTTTTTCTCTCTTTGTTCGATTGTACAGTTCATTTATGATGCACAGTCCAAGAGTTGTCAGAATTACTTCAGCTTTATCAAATTCACTTTTTAGTGTTCTTTATAAAGGCAATGGTGGAATCTCCATGGTATGCTGAATAGAAATAAGGTGAAACAGACAACAGGGGCAGTACAGTCATGTAGTGTTTAACATAATGCTATTATAAGATCAATGACCAGGGTTCAATTCCACCACTGACTGTAAGGAGTTTGCATAAGAATAGAAGCAGGAGTCGGCCATCTGGCCCATCGAGCCTGCTCCACCATTCAATAAGATCATGGCTGATCTGACCATCGATTCATCTCTACCCACCTGCCTTTTCCCCATAATCCTCAATTCCCCTACTATGCAAAAATCTATCCAACTTTCCTCTATCTTAAATATCCCTTTCACAATTTTAGAGGAGGGGTTGCAGAGGAGATTTACAAGGATGTTGCCTGGATTGTGGAGCATGCCTTATGAGAACAGGTTGAGTGAACTTGGCCTTTTCTCTTTGGAGCGAGGGAGGATGAGAGGTGACCTGATTGAGGTGTATAAGATAATGAGAGGCATTAGTCAGAGGCTCTTCCCCAGGGCTGAAATGGCTAGCATGAGAGGGCATAGTTTTAAGGTGCTGGGGAGTAGGTACAGAGGAGAAGTCAGGGGTAAATTTTTTACACAAAGAGTGGTGAGTGCGTGGAATGGGCTGTCGGCAACAGTGGTGGAGGCGGAAATGATAGGGTCTTTAAAGAGACTCCTGGATGGCTACATGGAGCTTAGAAAAATAGAGGGCTATGGGTAAAGCCTAGGTAGTCCTAAGGTAAGGACATGTTCGGCACAGCTTTGTGGGCCGAAGGGCCTGTATTGTGCTGTTGGTTTTCTATACTTCTTTCTATGTTTTTAAGATCTCCTCTCATTCTCCTGAATTCCAGTGAGTACAGTCCCAGGTGACCCAATCTCTCCTCACAGTCTAACTCCCTCATCTCTGGAATCAACTTGGTGAACCTCCCCTACACCACCTCCAAAGCCAGTATATCCTTCCTCAAGTATGGAGACCAGAACTGCACACAGTACTCCAGGCATGTCTCACCAGTGTCCTGTACAGTTGCAGCATAGCCTCCCTGCTCTTAAATTCAATCACTCTAGCAATGAAGGCCAACACTCCATTTACCTTCTTGATAGCCTGCTGCAGCTGCAAACCAACCTTTTGCGATTCATGCACAAACACTCCCAATTCCCTCTGCACAGCAGCATGCTGCAATTTTTACCATTTAAATAATAATCTGCTCTTTCATTTTTCCTTCCAAAGTGGATGACCATGATATCCCCATGACCACGTGGGTTCCTTTGGGTCCTCCCACATTCCAAAATCTTAGAAACTAGCAAGTTAATTATTGACGCAAGAGGTACTGCAGATGCTGGAAACCTACAGCAATGCACACAAAGTGCTGGAGGAGATCAACGGGTCAGGCAGCATCTATGGATGGGAATAAACAGTTGATGTTTTGGGCCGAGACCCTTCATCAGGACTGGAAAGAAAGAGGAGAATTCAGAGTAACAAGGTGGGGGACGGGGAGGACAAAGTGGAAGGTGGTAGGTGATAGGTGAAACTGGGAGAGGGGGAGGGGTGAAGTAAAGAGCTGGGAAGTTGATTGGTGAAAGAGATAAGAGGCTGGAGAAGGGAGAATTTGACAGGAGACGACAGAAGATTAAGACTTGTTCTGACTTCTCTTTTTATCGTCTTGATGAAAAGTCACAGCCCAAAACGTTGTCTCTTTACACTTTTCCATAGGTGCTGTCCAGCCTGCTGAGTTCCTCCAGCATTTTGCGTGTGTTGCTTTGGATTTCCAGTATCTGCAGATTTTCTTGTGTTTGTGTACTTCCGCCTTCTCCAACAGGATCCCACCAGCAAGCACACCTTTATTATCTCTCTTAACCTCATTCTCCTGCCTTGTCCTGTAATCTTTGACATCCTTATTAATCAAGAACCTATCAAACTCTGCTTTTGATATACCCAATGACTTGGCCTGTATAACCATCTGTGGCAATGAATTCCACAGATTCAGCACCTTCTGGCTAAAGAAATTCCTCATTTCTATTCTAAAAAGGCACCCTTCTATTCTGAGGCTGTGCCCTCTGGACCTAGAGGTTGTGCATTTAATACCTAAGTAATATTTGAATAATCTTGTATATTTAAGTAATTAATTATGAGATATGTAAAAATATGTCATCACACTATCACAAGAAGTTGGACCTGCATTTGAGACTCCCATGTCTTCCTTTGAACTAGTTTAATGTTTTGAAGTTACAAAACATTACACTGGTGATGAGGTATTTTTAAAATGAACTCGAGTCAGCTAACCATCTATTGAAACGCAGGCTAGCACATGTGGAGATGATCGAGTTTTTTTCAACTAAAAGCAGCTTAGTACATGTTCTTTGGAAGGGAAGACAAGATTGAGTTTTATATTTTAAAAAGTCAGTAAATGGAGGAATTCACTGGTTCATAAAGAGTGAGTACTGGTGATAATGATCATAAATAAAGCAGAAATGGCTGGCTATGTAGGAAAGATTGGCACATTTGATTACACAAAAGATAA
Source organism: Hemitrygon akajei (assembly GCF_048418815.1). Taxonomy (NCBI): domain Eukaryota; kingdom Metazoa; phylum Chordata; class Chondrichthyes; order Myliobatiformes; family Dasyatidae; genus Hemitrygon; species Hemitrygon akajei. Next base: position 7,530,706 of record NC_133142.1, read on the forward strand.
CTGGAATATGTATACTGAGCTAATTCAACAATATTTTGAAGCAAATGATATAGCCAATGAGAAACAAGTATCCATTTTGCTCTGCGCATTAAGTGTAAAGGCATTTTGTTTGCTTCAGTGCTTGACTGCTCCAACCCAACCAGCAGATATGAGCTTTGCTGATATTGTAAAACTGATGCAGGAACATTTAGAGCTGAAGCCGTTGTTGATCGTAGAATGCCTTAGGTTTCATTATGGAATCAAAAGGAATGGGAGTCCATTTCAGTATAGGTGGTTGAATTAAAGAAGTTGTCTGAGCATCGTCAGTTTGGTAATGGGCTTAATGATGCACTAAGAAATTGTATCAGTTAGTGGAATCTTACAAGAAAGCATTCAAAAAACAGATCTTAACTTAAGCACAACTCACATTTAAAAGATCAGTTGAAATTGCTGTTTCAAACCAAACTGCAAACAGAGACATTCCTGTGCCATCGGTTGCTGACTGTAGGAGTGGGGAGGTAAAGGGGTAAAGTCAGACCTCTAAAGGCAGGCACTTCCCAGTCTTCACCCTGCTAACAGGAGTCACCTGCCACTTATTTCCAACTCATCACCTGCAGCCTATTTAAACCCAGGTCTCAACCACAATCCTTGTTCACCCATCAAACCTCAACAAGTTGCTCCTAGCTTTCCGTTACATTATTGCCTTATTGTGTTTAGTATCCATTCTCTCTTGTTTTGTACCCCCCATGGCTTGTATTTTTGCTGAGTTTTTAGTAAAATATTGTTTACTGTTAAATCATCTCCGCTGCTCCACTTTTGGGTCAAGCCTCCTCTACATCTCCTGACACTAGGGAAAGTAATGGAATTGTATTGTTGAGCAATTGGTTACAATATAGATAAAAACATAAGTGCTGTTTATATTTTTTATGCATGAGTAATACTGTTTTGTTTGGCTGTATTCATGTATGACTGAATGACAATGAAACTTGAACTTGAGAAATGACGAGGCTGAATCAACATGGATTTGTCATTGGACACTTGAGTTTGACAAAGTCTTTTGAAGGCATAACCAGCAGAATAGATAAGGACAATCAAATGGGGGGATACATTTGGAATTCAGAAGGCCTCCTAAAAAGTGGAGGACAACAGATCATATTTTTAACTAAATTATATGGTATTGGGGGCACTATACTGGCATGGAAGGAAGATTTGTCAGTAGACACAAAACAGAGTAGGAATTAATGAGTAATTTTCGGGTTCAGAGGCCATAGCTAATGGATTGCAGGAATTAATGCTTGGTTCCAGCTGTTCACAATTTACGTCAATGATTTAGATGAGAGAATCAAGATGAAATGTATTGCAGGGAAATATTACATTATCTACTTTGCTGGAAGAAAATAGAAGGTAGAGATCTTTTAAAATTGTGGGAGATTTAAAGGTGATGATATTCAAAGGAATCTGAACTTTCCTTGAAGGTGATTCACTCAAAGTTGACATACTGAGCACTACAAGCAAATTGGAAGACAAATAGTACCGGTAACTTACTCCATCTCCAGAGATTGATTCCTGGGATGGGAGGGTGGTAAAATGAGGCGATTATAAAGCAGATTGCATCTCTGTATCTACAGGAATGAAAGATAATTTTAAAAAAAATTACAGTCAGAGAGCACTATAGCACAGAAGCAGGCCCTTTGGCCCATTTAGTCTGTGCCAAAATGATATTCCACCTAGTCCGATCGACCCGCACCTGGACCATAGCCCTCCATGCCTTCAAATCCATGTACTTATCAAAACTTCTCTTTGGTATTGAAATCGAACCCCCATTCACCACTTCCACTGGCAGTTTGCTCCACACTTCTGCCATGCTCAGAGTGAAGAATGTCCATTTCAGGTTTTTGTTCATTCGTTATGTGCCGTGCCATATGACTTGGGCGATCGTGGTCTTTCCATGACCATGATTGCTCTGGGCAAATTTCTCTACAGAAGGTGTTTGCCATTGCCTTCTCCTGGGCAATGTCTTTACAGGACGGGCGACTCCAACTAATAACAATACTCATCAGAGATTGTCTGCCTGGCATCAGTGCCCGTATTACCAGGACTTGTGATATGTACCAGCTGCTCATATGACCAGCTAACCCCCTGCTCCCATGGCTTCATGTGACCTTGATTGGGGCGGGGACAGGATAAGCAGGTGCTACACATTGCACAAGGGTGACCGGTAGGCTAGCGGAGGGAAGGAGCACCTTACACCTCCATTGGTAGAGTCATATCTCCACCCCTTCCCTCCCACATAACTCTCCATATTTCTATTATCCATGTGCCTGTCTAAGAAAATCTTAAAGACTCTAAGGTCCCTGCATCTACTATCACCCTTGTCAACATGCTCCACACCCACCGCTCACTGTGTAAAAAACCTACTTCTGAAAAGCCCCCTGTATTTTCCCCCAATCTCCTTAAGGTTGAGGCTATTCTAAGTGGCCCCTGTTCCCCTCCAAATTAAGTATCTAACTGCTTTCTGAATGAAACTGCTACACCTTGCCAAGGGTGACTTGCAGGCTAGCTGAGGGAAGGAGTGCCTTACACCTCCTTTGGTAAAGCTGTAACTTCAGCCTGCCACTCTCCCCCTCAGGAACCCTTAACCTATGACCTCTAGTTCAAGTCTCATTCACCTTCAATGGAAAAAGCCTACATATTTACACTAGTGAATCTGCAGATGCTGGAAATAAATAAAAACACAAAATGCTGGCAGAACTCAGCAGGCCAAACAGCATCTATGGGAGGAGGTAGTGACGACGTTTCGGGCCGAAGTCCATCCGATGTTACTTCACTCCTGATGAAGGGTTTCGGCCCGAAACGTCGTCACTACCTCCTCCCATAGATGCTGTCTGGCCTGCTGAGTTCTGCCAGCATTTTGTGTTTTTACATATTTACACTATCCATATCCCACATGATTTTCTATACCTCTAACAAGTCTCCCTTCACTCTCCTACACTTCAGGGAATAAAGTCCTTACCTATTCAACCTTACATTGTAACTCAGGTCCTTGAGTCCTGGCAACATCCTTCTAAATTTTCTCTGTACGCTTTCAATCTAATTGGTATCTTTCCTGTAGGTATGTGACTAGAACTTCACGCAATACTCCAAATTAGACCTCACCAACCTCCTATATAACTTTAACATAATATCCCAGCTCCTGTCCTCAGTAATCTAATTTATGAAAGTCAATGTGCCAAAATCTCTCTTTATGACCTTGTCTACCTGTGACGCCACTCTCAAGGAATTATGGGTCTATCTTGCCAGATCTCTGTTCTATTGCATTCCTCAATGCCCTACCATTATAGAGACTTCTTCTAGGTTGTGAGAGGACTGATGCAATTAGTCTTTTGGCCAATGGAAACTTCCAGAATACTGATGGCAAGGGATTAAGTGACAGTAGTGCCATTAAATATCTAGGATCGGCAGGTTAACACTGTATGCCAGGGGGAGCAGTCATTTCCATGGCTTTCTGTGGCATGACCATTACTTGCCCCTTGTTGGTCACGTGTGAGATGGTTTTGAGTAGTGTTCAGTCAAACAGTTGGGTAGATTACATCAATACTTGTGATTTTAATAGAATCAGACCTGTTTTAATAGTCAAAGTATGAAAACACACAGTCGAGCTAGATTTTTTTTACTTTACTTAACTTTTTTTTGAGAAGCAGCACGAAACAGACCCTACAGCTCTTCAAGCCCCATCGCCCAGCAACCCCGATTTAATCCTAGCCTAACCACAGGACAATTTACAATGGCCAATTAACCTACCAACTGGTGCATCTTTGGACTGTGGGAGGAAACCGGAGCACCCGGAGGAAACCCATGAGGTCACGGGGAGAATGTACAAACTCCTTTTGGTGGGAATTGAACCCCGGTCGCTGGTACTGTAAAGTGTTGAGCTAACCACTACACTACCGCGTAGGAAGATTTAACTTGTACTTAACAGTACTGTACCACATTAGGGAGCAATTGATTCAGGAACTTGGCCAAAGACATTAGGCATGTGTGTCTTCATTCATTTTGATTGTAAAATTTATTCAAAGTCATGATTTAGCTTAGAGCTGCTGGTGTAAATCTCTTTCTGTCTGTGAGTTTCGAAAAGCCTTTGGATTATCTGCCACTGTAAAAGATAAAGATCTGACACAGTTCTCCAGAGTCCCATTGTAAATGGCTCTTTCAGTTACAGAATGGTACAGCTCAGGAGACCATTCACTCAGTTGTGCTCAACTTAGCAGAATCAGAAATCAAATTGCATTTACTTAATTTTTTTCATTTTCACACATAAATAAAATTCTCTTCCAAGTGTATGAACTTGCATTTTTTGAAAAGTCAAACCATTTTCCTCTTCAAGCAATGAACCAAAATACTGCTACGTTATTTGCATAAAGTTAAAGCTAAAGTCTGTCCCGAGCCTTATAGGCTTATCAGGCCGGTGCTTATGCTGGTTTCCGTAGCGTAAAGTGACTGAGAGTACGATACTCCCTCTCGGAAAGGACGCCAGTCTGTCACGTGGCAATCATTTGCATAGGCAATTTCTAACTATTTGCAGTCTCTTCATGCCAGTACATAACTTGAATGGTTACTTTGAATGTCCTTCTATATTGAAGGAGGAGTTGGAAAGGATGGTGCCTGAGGTTTTTGTAGATCGAGACAACTCCTTCCATTTAATCCATAAAATAACTTATTCTTCTTTTCTCATGTCTCTCGTTTCTTTTCAAGGTGGCTGGGGTCCTGTTGCAGTCGTGATCCTCAACTGTATCTCAAACTACAGTTCTCCCCGGGTGGCGGGTTCTTGTTCTCTGACTCAGCATGTGTCCTGACCTTTCAATATCTCCAGGTTCGGCCTGGAAGACTCGCGCCCTTGGGGTTCAGCTCTGTGGTCGACCCGGTTCCTTGCCAACGTCGCCCGCTGACGGAAGAAGGCCCCTGTACTCGAGTGATCCACTCTCTCTCTCTATCTCTCCTCCTCTTTTGATGGTGTGTGAGAGACTGTTGGTCCTCGAGAAGCAATGCAGCGCATTGTAACATCAAACAGGAAGCTGCTGGCCTCCCGCTCTCGTTTGCTGCAGGAGCAACCCCTCTTCCCCTCGCTAGTGAGAGAGAGCCTGTCTGAGGTACCAAAGTGTTGGGATGGACTGTAGTTTTATTTTGATGGACTCGAGATCACATTCTCTTAGGGGGCTTTGCTATTGCTTGCATGGTGGAGGGAGGGTCCAGTGTTTTTGGTGGAGCAAGTGAGGGGAGGGTTAATACTTTAGCTGTTGGTTGTGCATGGTTTGGGGGGACAGGAATTCTGATGTTTCTGTCATTTATACCTTGGGGTTTTTTTTTTCCCTCTGTTTTGTGGATGTTTGTGAAGAGTAAGAATTTCAGATTGTGTACTGTATACATTCTCTGATATTAAATTAAACCATTGAACCATTGAAAAACATCAGTTAAAGCAACATTTTCAGGGGCACAATATCAAGGCCCTTGCAAATTTCTGTTTGACACAAAGAGACTAATCGCATCCAATGAACTGCTCGCCCAGTATGACCCAACCCTACCCATCACACTGGCTTGCGATTTGTCCCTTTATGGCATTGAAGCTGTTTTGTCACACATTATGAAAGACAGATCTGAACACCCGATTGCACTTGCTTCAAGATCACTGATGAGCACAGAACACAAATATGCACAGGTCGTCTGACAGGCCCTTAATCTAGTATGGGGAATAAAGAAGTTCCACCGCTACCCCTGTGGCCAGATGCTTACACTAGTGACAGATCACCAGCCCCTTGTATCCATTTTCCGTCCTAGGAAGGGAATTCCAATGATGACTGCTACCCAGTTACTATGCTGGGCACTGTTCCAAGGAGCACGTTCTTATGACATAGAGTTCAAGGGCACCACACAACACAGCAACATTTGTCACTTCTCAACCAGAGCTACCGATATTCCTAAAGAAAACTATCCTGGTAACATAGCCATTAACACGAAGGTATTGCAGAGCCAGTAACCCAGGTTCAATGCCTCCCACTGTCTGCGAGGATTTTGTACGTTCTCCCAGTGACTGCCTGGGTTTCCTCTGGGTTTCCTCCCACAGTCCATGGATGTACTGGGCGGTAAGATAATTAGTCAATGTAAATTGTTCTGTGATTAGGCCAGGGTTGAATAGGTGGGTTGCTGGGCAACACGGCTCGTCTGGCCCGAAAGGCCTGTCCTGCGCTGTAGCTCAATAAATAAATAACAAGAATACGGAATAAAACACAGCAACAATAGTGAATGTGCAGTAAAGGGATGTAAACAATAAAATGCAAGACCGTAACAAAATAAAATTTAAAATGCTGTTTTTGAAATGACACTGCCACTGGCAACATATCCACAATTCACTATTCACTCTGCAGACCCAAAAAGTAGGTGGCTGATCTGTGGTGAGTGGTTTCAGATTCGATGTTTTAGTCTTTCACTTTGACTTCAGCCTTACACTGGACAGCAATTTTTTTTTTCCAGAAGTGTTGCTTCCACAGAATATTTTTTTTTGTTTATGATAGACCACTTGAAGCTGGATGCAAATATAATTTCAAACTACTTGTATCACGTAGAAATTTGGAGAAACAAGAAATTAACTTTTATTGAATATAATGCCTTTAATTGCATAACGGTGCTGATGCTTTGCAATAGTTCAACTGACCTAAAAATGTTTTGTTGATGATTTTCATTTGTGCTCTGTGTCTGAGGCATCTCACATAAGTGTCCAACGCTAACCAGCCGGCATTGATGGATTCCAGTTGCCCTGATACAGTTTCTCCATGACCGCAATGTCCTGGTGAAACCTTTCACCGTGCTTGTCACTGACAGCACCAAGATTTGCAGGGAAGAAGTCTAAATGGGAATGCAGAAAATGAATCTTTAGTGACGTGTTGCACTTCATGGTTTTGTATGCTTGAACCATGTTGTCAGCCAGCTGAACGTAGTCTGGTGCTCTGTAGTTGCCAAGAAAATTTTCAACAACATCCTTGAATATCTTCCATGTGATTTTTTCCAGTCCCACTAGAACAGAGAAGGTACTGTGTAATGGTGTTTGTGAAAATTGGTGTATCTGTTTGAAATTTTTCAAAATGGCTCTTTTATTCCTTCTTTTCATTTTCACGAGTTGCAAGGCTTGTGAAAATGATTTTCTCCCTCGTAAGAAGTTCCCATCAAGTGAACATATGGCAGGAGGATACAGCAAAGGGTGAATGCATTTCTTAAAATAATAAATAAGAAGTTATCACTGTTGTAGTTAGTGAAAAAGATGTTACCTCACAATTTAAAGGTTAATAAAGGCATAACACCCAGTCCCACATAGCACACAGCATTCAGCTAATTGCCAATTTAGTCAATACACAAAACCACTTCATAATTACAATCTTGTAAAACTTTCATCTTAATGGCTTGTCATTTTCATTCAAAGTCTGCAATATTAAGTGTTTGATATTCAACATGAACAGGTCTGAAAATTCAGAGAAAATCGTGTATAATGGTTTTAAGCAACTTGACTTACTTACTACCCACTGCACTGCTGCTGTTTAGGGCAAAAATGAAGGTCCTCCATCTCCAGCTGTCTGGAAGGATTTTTCATATCTGTTCCCGTAAAGATTTTTTTTGACCAGGCAGGGTTGTTAACCCTGAGCTGAACCCACGAACCTGGAGGACTGGTGGACTACTCGTAGTCGGTCCTCTACCCTTTGACCTGTTTGGTATGTACCCCAAGGCCCTGACTCCAGCCAACATAAGTCTCCACATCATTGAGGCACGCAAGCCTCCAAACCCTTCAACAAGGTTATGTTCCACTTGGAGGAAAAAGTTAGAGATGCATTCTTAATACGTTGAACAAGGCTTTGTATGGGAGGGAGTTGCAGAGGAAGTTTGTTTGTCTTTCACCTTTTCCTAGAATAGTATTCATCAAGTGTTGGCTCCTGCTGGGTCAAGGCTTCACAATAATTGCCACCAAAGTTACAAGGATGGGCCGGGTCTGGGGCACCTGAGTTATAAAGAAAGATTGAATAGGTTAGGACTTTATTTCTTGGAATGTAGAAGATTAAGGGGAGATTTTACAGAGGTATACAAATTTATGAGGAATATAGATGGGGTAAATGCAAGTAGGCTTTTACCACTGAGGTTGAGAAGGACACAACTAGAGGTTATGGGTTAAGGGTGAAACATGAAATGTTTAAGGGGAACATGAGGGGAAACTTTTTCACTCAGAGAATCATGAGAGTGTGGAACGAGCTTCCAGCACAGGCGCTACATGCTAGCCCAATTTCAATGCTTAAGAGAAGTTTAGACAGATACATTGATGGTAGGGATATGAATGCCAGTTGTCCTGGTGTAGGTCGATAGGGGTAGACAGTTTAAATGGCTTAACATGGACTGGATGGGCCGATAGGCCTGTGTCTGTGCTGTATTTTTCTATGACTCTATGAGATCAGCCAATATGTTGACTACCCAGACATCAGAACTGTAAACTGAATCTCTTTTTACCCTGGCCTTACAGCCATCCATCTAGCTGCCAAGGGTGTCTGTGTATCAACAGTGATCAAACCCAAGATAATCTTATTCCAAGTTATATAGACCCATGTCATCATACATTAGACAGGGGTTCCCAACATGGGGTCCACAGACTCCTTGCTTAATGGCATTGGTCCTTGGCATAAAAAAGTTGGGAACTCCTGTGTTAGAATACAACTGTAGCTCATTATCTGTCATTAACCGATTTGTTGAAATTATGCCTTACTGTATTGAAAATGGACAAATTTGCAGTTAATATTTTGCAAGTTCAAAGGTCAAATTTAATGTCAGAGAAATGTATACAATATGCAACCTGAAGTGCTTTTTCTTCGCAAACATCCACGAAAACAGAGAAGTGCCCCAAAGAATGAACGGCAGTTAAACGTGAGAACCCCGAAGTCCCCCCAGCTCCCTCCTCCCGCGCATAAGCAGCAGCAAGCAACGATCCCCCCTTCCCCCACCAGCGGAAAAAAACGCGCATCGGTACCATCACTGAGCCCAAGCGTGTGCTAAGCAACACCAAAGACACAGACCAAAGTTACCCCAAAGGCTTCGCATTTGACAAACCAAAGGTTCCCTCTCTCCCTGGCAAGGGAGAGGGAGGTGTCCCCCATTTTCACAGCGAGCGGGAGACATACCAACAAGCGGCCGGTTTACAACATTGAAAGTCCATTCCGTCGCTTTTCTCGAGCTCTGTGTCTGAAGATCGCAAAGACCTCGGGTCATCAAGCCCACAGCGGAAGATTTTCTGGCCTCCCCGACGATGCATGAGCCTCCTGCCGTGACAACAGCCCTCGATCCACCCGTCTCCAGAGCCCCGAGATCTTAGGCTTCCGAACACGATCGAGACTCTCAGGCGGAACCCTTGGCATGTCAAATAAAGGCCAGTCGTGGAACCCCGAGAACAGGCCCCATTCCCACAAAGAACCGAAGCCAGTGTGTAATTCCAGGTCAGGGTCTTCAAAAGAACCCTAAACAGGAAAAATAAAGATATTAAAGGTGGAAATACATCTGTTTCTGAAGATGCAAGCAAAGGAGTTGCCGTTAGGCACCATCATCCCTCCTAAGCTCAAGTAAATACGGATAAACTTTGCATTTAGGAAATAAAAATCAATGGGACTGAAAGCAATGTTCCCTCTAAGGTGTGAATACACACATCTTTTGCAACAAAGGAAGTTAAACTGCGCACAGAAGGTTGTCACCCTCTACCTCGATGGCATGTTAAGTATATTCCATGATCATATGCAATCACATTTCCTTTCCCCGTTTCTGATGTGGATGGTGTTGACAACACAGGGTATGCAATGATTTGTCTGCAGATTTTAGAACTGGCTTATTTATACTGTTTTTAGTGAAGAAATTATTCAGTGAGCACATATTGTTGTCACCAGGCAAAATAATTGCACAGCACAAGATTTTTTGCACACACTGGTCATTATAAATTAGAGGGGACATTGACTGAAAGTTCACATTCTACGATTACAAAGCAACACACACGAAATACTGGAGAAACTCCGCAGCTCAGGCAGCGTCTATGGAAATGAATAAGCAGTCGATGTTTCAGATCGAGACCCTTCTTCGGGACTGAGAAAGAAGGGTGAAGATGCCAGGATAAAACAAGTGGGGGGGGAGGGGAAAGAGGCTATCTGGAAGGTGATAGGTGAAGCCAGGTGAGTGGGAAAGGTCAAGGGCTGGAGAAGAAAGAATCTGATAGGAGAAGAGAGTGGACAATAGGAGAAAAGGAAGGAACAGGGGACCCAGGGGGAGGTACTAGGCAGGTGAGAAGAAGTAAATGGTCAGAGTAAGGAATAGAGGAAGGTGGGGGGATTTGTTTACCAGAAGGAGAAATCAATATTCATGCCATCAGGTTAGAGGGTAACCTGAGGGTGGCCTCATCTTGGGAATGGAAATCGGAATTGAAATGTTTGGCCACTGGAAGATCCCGCATGTGGTTCTCAATGATTACAAGCCTGTTTGCACTTATCCTACCTGTACCCTTCAAAATTTTCCATATCTCTATCAAAATTCCCAACGTTCTCCTACCCTCTAGGGGAAAAAATCGCCAAGTCCAAACTAAATTTATTATCATAGTACATATACACTCAGTGGCCACTTTTTTAGGTACCTCTTGTATCAATAAAGTGCCCACTGAGTGTATGTTGTGGTCTTCTGCTGTTGTGCCCATCCTCTGAGGTTTGATGTGTTGTGCGTTCAGAGATGCTCTTCTGCACACCTCTGTTGTAACGTGTGGTTATTTGAGTTACTGTCACCTTCCTGTCAGCTTGAACCATTCTGACCATTCTCCTCTGACCTCTCTCATTAACAAGGCATTTTCACCCACAGAAATGCAGCCCACTGGATATTTTTTGTTCCTTACACCATTCTCTATAAACTCTAAAGAATGTTGTGCATGAAAATCCCAAAAGATCAGCAGTTTCTGAGACACTCAAACCACCCCTCCTGACACCAACAATCATTCCATGCTCAAAGACACTTAGATCACATTTCTTCCCCATTCTGATGTTTGGTCTGAACAACAACTGAACCTCTTGACCATGTCTGCATGCTTTTATGCATTGAGTTTTTGCCACATGATTGGCTGATTATAATTAATAGAGATTGATTATATATAATCAGCAATAGTGATTGTCGGGCTGGGTGGTGACATTCCAATCCCATTCTGTTCAACATGTGTGTAGAATTACTTACATACTGCCCTGTATGCCTCTGGTGTTTAAGGCAGCAATAAGCATCCTCCGTTTCTGGTTGTGTCCTTCTTCGTGTCAGTAGCTCAGTTTTCACGACAGAACCATTTTTGTGTGATCTAATGAGAGTGCAAGAAACAGTCTGAGCAGAAAAAACTGGGATAGTTCTTACTTCACTCAATAGAAGTCTTGCTGGTGGCCAGCAGGGTTCCATGGGCAGTGCAGCAGTTAGTGGGATGCTTTCCAGCACCAGCTGTAAGACCTGGCTTCGATTCCTGCCACTGACTGTAAGGAGTTTGTACGTTCTCCCTGTGACCACATGAATTTCCTCTGGATGCTCTGCCTTCTTCCCACACTCAAAAGGACGTAACGGTTAGGGTTGGTGGATTGTGGGTACGCTATGTAGGTGCCAATAGCACATTGACACTGGCAGACTGCTTGGCACAACCTTTGATTTGATGCAAGTGCCGCATTTTGCCATACGTTTCAATGTACATGTGACAAATAAAATTAATCTCTATACTTCTAAGACTTTATGATTGCAAGAATTGAAGTCACATATCCTATTTTATGCAGGGTAGTTAATCTTAACCAGGACGGTACTGAGAAAATCCGCAGATGCTGGAAATCCAAGCAACACACACAAAAAGCTGGAGGATTGAAGAGTCCTGGTGAAGGGTCTCAGCCCGAAACGTCGACTGTTTACTCTTTTCCATAGATGCTGCCTGGCCTGCTGAGTTCTTCCAGCATTTTGCGTGTGTTGCATTATTTTTTTATTTCTGGTCTACACCTGTAACTAGATGTGATCCAAAAATTTACAAATACTATTTTTCTAGCTTTTCTATTAATCTCATCTCAACTACTTTGTAGATAGGGGGTGGTGAATATGCTGCCTTTAGGAATGGGGTGAGTGACTCAGAGATTGCAAATGCTCGGTCACTTCGCCAAATTGCTACCACTTTCCCTTTTAAACCTACCTCTCTAACCAAAGGGGATCAATCAGAAGCTACCTTTATTATGGCCAGTGTGAAACTTTAGCTGGTAACAATTCTGTGAAGTACCTTAATACATTTTATCATGATATTAAAGCACTTTAAATTCCTTAGTGGTATTATGTTGGAGGAATTGTTCTGGGCCCAGCACATATGTGCAATTCCAAAGAAAGCGCAGCAGCACCTCTACTTCATTTGGAGTTTATAGAGTCTGGGCATGACATCTAAAACATTGACAAACTTCTACAGGTGGGTAGTGGAGAGTGTGTTGACTGGCTTCATCATAGTCTGATATGGAAACACCAATGCCCTTGTACGGAAAATCCAACAAAAAATACAGGATACGGCCCAGAGCATCATGGGTAAAGCGCTCCCAGCCACTGAGCACATCTACATGAAATGCTGTCACAGGAAAGCAGTTCCAATCATCAGGGAACACCTACCCCCCCCCCCCCCCCCCCCACCACGCAAGGCACGCTCTAGTCTCAATGCCACCATCAGGAAGGAGGTACAGGAGCCTCAGGACTCACACCACCAGGTTCAGGAACAATTATTACCCCTCAACCATCAGCTCTTGGACCAGACGGAATAACTTCAGTCAACTTCTCTTGCCCTATCATTGAAATGTTCCCACAACCAACAGATTCATCTTCAAGGACTCTTTACTCATGTTCTCAATGTTTATTGCTTATTTCTTTATTATTGTTTTTTTTCTTTTTGCATTTACACAGTTTGTTGTCTTTTGCACACTGCCTGAATGCCCATGTTGGTTTGGTCTTTCATTAATTCTATTAAAGTTATTATTCTATTATGGATTTATTGAGTATCATCATCATTATGTGCCATGTCGTATGACGCAGACAATCACGGTCTCTCCATGACCATGATTGCTCCTAGCAAATTTTTTTGAAGAAGTGGTTTGCCATTGCCTTCTTCTGGGCAGTGTCTTCACAAGATGGGTGACCCCAGCCGTTATCAATACTCTTCAGAGATTGTCTGCCTGGTGTCAGTGGTCGCATAACCAGGACTTGTGATCTGCACCAGCTGCTCATACGACCATCAACCACCTGCTCCCATGGCTTCATGTGACTCTGATCAGGGGCGCTAAGCAGGTGCTACACCTTGCCCAAGGGTGACCTGCAGGCTAGTGGAGGAAAGGAGCACCTTACACCTCCTTTGGTAGAGACATATCTCCACCCCACCATATTAGTCATATGTAAAAATTTCATTATAATTAGCATGAAAGAAGATGGGTTAAAAGTTTAATTCATCAATGTATCTTATGTACAGTTATGTACATATCTCCATCCCACCACCCAATATGCCTGCAAGAAAATTAATCTCAGGGTTGTAAATGGTGACATATATGTACTTTGATAATACACCTACTTTGAACTTTGAACTTTTAAAGATGGCGGAGGGTTTGCTCTATGTATTCTATGATCCTGGATTGTGTTGTCAGTGGTCAAAATGCAAACTCACAATTAGCTGATTTAGCAATGCATTTACTAGAAATATAAATCACAATTTCAGTTTGCAGGAACGGCCAAAGGGTATTAATCACTTCCACCATTGTCCAAACCCACCGTTCTCTTATCATGGTACCTCACCATGCTGGTGAAATACCGGGACCTTTTTTGAGAATATTTTAATGAGTTATTCATGAGATCGAATTCTGTTTTTAGTACCCATTCTGGGTTAAGCATTGGAAAAATGCAGATAGAAGGTAAAGACGAACAGGTATATAATGGCTGACAGCTCTTGACACGCTCAGGAGAATGATCAAGGCAACGAAACTAAGTTTGAAACACTCAGACAGCTGAAGAGCATTTTGAGAAAAAATACCTGCTTCTAGTACCAACAGATGAGGAAATAATTTCACAGACAGGAGGCTGATAGAAAGAAAGAACATCATATCCTTACAGAGAAAAGACTTTTGACAACGTGAAATGAACAAACAGAATATGGTAGAAATACTTAGCAGGTCAGGCGGCATCTGTGTAGTGAGGAAAAGAATTAATGCTTTTAAGACAGAAAAGATTATAGATCTTTTTTCTCTCTCTTAAGTAAAGCTTTTATTGTCACATATGCATTGAAACATGCAGTAAAATGTGTCCTTTGCACCAAATCAAATCAGCGACGATTGTGCAGGGCAGCCTGAAAGTATCGACGCACTTTTGACACCAACATAGCACATCCACAACTCACTAGCCCTAACCTGCACGTCTTTGGAATGTGGGAGTAGACCTGAGCATCAGGAGGAAACCTACAGGGAGAACGTGCAAACTCCTTACGGACAGCAACAGGTATTGATCCTGGACCTATGATCAATGGCGCTGTAACAGTGTAACTAATCTGCTACCACGCTGCCTGGGACCTGCCGCTTTCTGACCTTTCATCGTGTTAGGGAAAAGTCAGAAATCAAACGTATTTTAAGTCGCAGAGGAAAGGTGAGGTGGGAATGTATGTGAGAAGGCCAAGAGAGACCAAGTGGCAGCAGGGCCTACGTACCTAGGGAGTTCTCCTCTGTAATCGTGACTGCCATTTACATGCCACTGGCAGCCAACGATAACCAAGTGCTTTGATGCCATCTCAGAACATAAAACAATCCACCCCAATGTATTTCCAATCATAGTCAGGGACTTCAACCAGGCTTGTTTGAAGAAAACCCTACCCGCTTACTATCAGCATATAACCTGTGACACCAGAGGTCCCACCATACTAGACCACAGTTATACTAAGATAAGGAAAGCCTACTGTTCCCAGTCCTCATTTCAGTAAATCGAATCACTTGGCTGTCTTTCTACCTGCATACAGACAGAGGCTAAAGATCAAAGCTCCAGAGATTAGGACAACAAAGAAGTGGTCTTGGCCCAAAATGTCGACTAATTTTTTTACCATAGATGCTGCCTGGCCTGCTAAGTTCCTCCAGCATTTTGTGAGTGGTGAGCTTCTTAAATCTTTCTGCTGAAGGTATTTTTACTCTTCTGTTACGTCTTTGTTTCAGCATGGTAACAGAACTGAACGGCTTCCATGCATTTCAGATGGCAGTTGAGAGGCAATTATATTGTGCTGCAGTTCTAAGTCTGTATATACCAGACTGGGTAAGGATTGCAGGTTTCAAGAACTGAAGGGTATGTGAACCACTATAATGTAAGACCATAAAACGATAAGATATAGGAGCAGAATTGGGCCATTTGGCCCATCAAGTCTGCATTACCATTTTATCATGGCTGATCCATTTCCTTCTCAGCCCAAATCTTCTACTGTACCTTCTCCCTGTAATCCCTTCATGCCTTGATTAATCAAGAATCTATCAACTTCTGCCTTAAACAGGGCCTAATGACTTGGCCCCAACAGCTGCCTGGCGACAGAAATTCCTTTTTATCTCCGTTCTAAGTAGACGTCCCTCTACACTGAGGCAGTGTCCTCTGGTCTTAGACTCCCACATCATGGGAAACATCTTCACATCTACTCTATCGAGGCATTTCAACGTTCAATAGGTCTCAATGAGACCACCCCCCCCCCCTTTTCATCTGAATTCCAGTGAGTCCAGGTCCAACGCCATCAAACACAAACACTCTGGATACGATAAGCCTTTCAAGCCCAGAATCATTTTTGTGAACCTCCTTTGAACCCTCTCCAATGTCGGCAAATCATTTCTTAGATAAGGGGCCCAAAACTCCTCACAATACTCCAAGTGAGGCCTCACCAGTACATCCTTGCTTTTATATTCCAGTCCTCTTGAAATGAATGCTAACATTGCATTTTTCTTCCTCACCACCGACTCAACCTGCAAGTTAACCTTTAGGGAATCCTGCACAAGTCCTTCTGCGCCTCAGATTTTTGAATTTTCTCTCCATTTTGAATTTATTGTGACAGTTTCTTGAAATAACCAGTTTCATGATCATGGTTACTAATACTAGCATGGGCTTAATGTTACTGATTATTTAATTAACAAATGAAATTATTAGCTGCCATCGTAGGAACTCTTGCCTTCCAGATCTCTGGTCTACTAATGTCAATACTCCTATCATGCAGTCGTTCCCACAAACTAATCATATGTTACAGTAGAAATGTGAAAAAGGTACAGTACTATGCAAAGGTTTTCGACACATACATATAGCTAGGGTGTCTAAGACTTTTGCACGGTACTGCTTTTGTCAAAGTGGAGTGGACAGCAAGATTTTAAATCTGGCAGGAGCAAAGGATATTGGGAATGGTGAGGGTAAAATGTCGGGAGAGGGGTGTGGAACAAGTGGCAGAGAAGGAGTGCCGGGGTGGGGGGTGGCTCAGGTGCAGACACACCCAGCCCTGAGACACCAGGCAAAGTCATTTGATTCCAAACAACTGGTTAATTGATCATTACTTCCCACACCCTCCCTTCTCCCTTCCTCTTTTCCCAACTATGATTCCCCTCTCCCTGACCCCTTCCCACTCTCAGTCCACAATAGAGACCCATATCAGAATCAGGTTTATCATCACTCACATATGTCATGAAATTTGTGATTTTTCTATGGCAGCAGTACAGTGCAATACATAAAATACATAAAGTACTGTAGCTAGACAGCCTAGCAATATATACAGTATGTGCCTAAGACCTTTGCAGAGTATGATATTTCAGAATCAGAATCAAGCTCCTTACAGACAGCAGTGGGGATTGAACCTGGATCTCTGGCACTGTAACGTGGTGTGCTGTCTGTGCCACCCATGGATTAGGGTTATCGTTTGCATAGCATACCTCAGAAACTACCCAGCCGCGTGGTCAGTCAGTCACCTCCCGCCCAGTCTGTGAAAGAGCCTGAGGTCCCACATTTGTCTCTTCATTCATCTTATAATGCACATGTTATGTTTTGTAACTTCAAAACATTCAACTAATTCAAAGGAAGACACAGGAGCCTGAAATGTGGGTGTAACTTGGCATTTACTTATTGAGATACGGCGCGGAACAGGCCCTTCTGTCCTTCGAGCCATGCCGCGCAGCATTCCCCGATTTAACCTGAGCCTAATCACGGGACGATTTGCGTGCCCAATTAACCTACCAAGTTGGAAGTCTTTTGGACTGTGAACGGAAACCAGAGCACCTGGAGGAAACCCATGTGGTCATGGGGAGAATGTACAGACACCTTTCAGGCAGCGACAGAAATTGAACCCTTGTCGTTGCTACTGTAAAGCGTTGTGCTAACCACTGCACCACCGTGCCATTTACTTTAAGCGAGGCACACTCGCATAATGAATTATTGAAATGGACAGGAATGCTTAATCAAACAATATATAGATATACAAGATGGCTCAAATATTACTGAAATACTGAACACACTGATGCACCATCAATAACTCTCGGAGACTTGAGGCGAGATAGGCTGGAAGAAAGCACCGTCAGCAGCAAGAGACCATCACACAACATCCTGGAGACTGAGGGAGGAGCAGTGCCTCCAATCGCCTTTATACAGGGGTCTGTGGGAGGAGCCACAGGAGCTGTCAGCAGGGGTCTGTGGGAGGAGCCACAGGAGCTGTCAGCAGGGGTCTGTGGGAGGAGTCAGCAGGGGGTCTGTGGGAGGAGTCAGCAGGGGTCTGTGGGAGGAGCCACAGGAGGAGTCAGCGGGGAGGGGGGGGCGTGTCCAGACAGGTATATGTTGTTCACCACACACACAGGAACAGAGAGGTAGCAGGACACTTTCAATCACAAGGAACCACCTGGGTAACTTTCCCCTCACAGATGCTGCTCAAACTACTGAGTTCTACCAGATTGGTTTTGCTATGCCAACATAACTAAGTAGCTGAGTAAGTATTAAGTAAACAGCTTAAATAGAAATCTGGCCGTGTTAAAGACTAGAGTTGAATTTTTGTTCTTTGGATTGGAGGAAATAGAACAGGGTAATTCCCCAGTGTTCGGCTCTTCCCTCACGGTAACGTACATCAATAAGTCATCAAGTGGACAGCTAGGGACTTCTTATCCCAGGGCAGAAATGGCTAATACAGAGAGCCGTGACTTTAAGGTTTGGAAGGGGGCATATGGAGAATGTCAGAGGTAATTTTTTTTTAACGCGGTGAGTGGTGGGAGTGTGGAAAAATAGGTCAAAGAAAATTCACTAAGACGATTCCTGAGGTGATGTGCTTCAGTTAGGTGGATTGCCTGGAGAAAATGGCGCTGTCCTCCCTGGGACAGAAGGGTTGCCAAGGAATCCGAAGCAGGTATTTCAAATCATTAAAGGCCTGCACAGAGAGTGAATGAGAGAGAGAGAGAGAGAGAGAGAGTGAATGTGTGAGAGAGAGAGAGAGAGTGAATGAGAGAGAGAGAGAAGGATGGAGAGAGTGAATGTGAGAGAGAGAGAGAGAGTGAATGAATGAGAGAGAGAGGGGGATGGAGAGAAGGACAGAGAGAGGGAGGGGTGGAGAGAGAATGAGGGAGAGAGTGAGAAAAAGAGTGAGAGATTAGGAGTGAGTGGGTGAGTGAGAAAGAGAGAGAGAGAATGAGAAAGAGTAAGAAAGGGTGTGAGTGAAGAGATACTGTTCTCATTGGTGGGTTAAGAACCAAGGGACTCAGAAGGAAAACAGAGTGAAAGTGACTGGCAAATGTGACATGAATAAAACTTTTTTATGCCTTGGTGATTAGGATCTCCAAGGATAGTACTGGAAACAGTTTTAATAGCACCATTTAAAAATGGAGCCAGATAAATATTTGAAGGGAAATAAATTTAAGGTCAATGAGGAGAAGGTGAGCGAGTGGGATTAGCTGGCATAGACTAGACAGGCCAAATAACCTCCTCTTTGCCTTAACCGGTTTGTGATTCTGATTTCCGAAATTATTAAATGGACTTTTCCACCAACCATCATCTCACAGTATCTTCCTCAAAACTCGCTGTGCTCCATAATAATTCTATGCATAGCCTGTGGCCGTGCATTGTGGGATAGGCTGCAGTCTTCTCGTTCACTGTTTAAATGCAGTTTTTTGATAGTGCCACTGATTGTTGCGAATGTACACCACATTTTATTGAATCAAATTCCCATTCCCCACTACATGCTCTAAATTTCACTTCAATACAATCCTGCTCTTAAGGTGAAGTTCAATTACTATTTAAAGTTACTAATCCAGGAGGTTGAATAGAAACAATTTGCATCGTAAAGGATTGCCGTGCACTGCAGGTTGAGGCACTAACATAGACCTGTCTGCTCCGAAAGAAACAGGAGATGAAGAATTGAATTGGTTTATTCTGAAAATAGCAAATGTTTCTGTTTAACAGGATTTTGTTAAGATTTATGGCTGTCTAATCTTTTAAAGCAACAAAAATGTTTTCTACATTACAACCTTAAAGTATCCAATATTTTTAAGTGTTAATACAATTTAAATATTATGGCACAGATTGGGGAAGCTGCTGTCTTGATAAATAGTGTTTAATTCGATAAAAGAAAAAGCAGCACAAAGCAATTCAGGGAAACTAGCATCCTCTCCACAAAGGTGTGCTGTGCTTTCGTCCACACATGTGGAGGAAATAACAATAACTTGTGTCTGCAAAGCTCGAAGTAAATTTATTATCAAAGTATGGTTATCTCTCCATATACAACCATAGATTAATTTTCTTGCGGGCATACTCAGTGACTACATGGTATAGTAACCATCACAGAATCAATGAAAGACCGGCCTAACTTGTGGGTTCAACCAGACAACAAGCTGTGCAAATACAAAAAGAAGAAATCGTAATAATAAGTGAAGCAAGTGAAGTTATCCCCTCCAGTTCAAGACGGGTAGTAACTGTTGTTGAACACGGTGGTGTTAGTCCTAAGGCACGTGGCCATCGGTCTAGTGATCTGAAGGTCGCTAGTTCGAGCCTCAGCTAAGGCAGCGTGTTGTGTCCTTGAGCAAGGCACTTAACCACACATTGCTCTGCGACGACACCGGTGCCAAGCTGTATGGGTCCTAATGCCCTTCCCTTGGACAACATCGGTGGCGTGGAGAGGGAAGGCTTGCAGCTTGGGCAACTGCCAGTCTCCCATACAAACCCTGCCCAGGCCTGCACCCTGGAAACTTTCCAAGGCACAAATCCATGGTCTCTCGAGACTAACGGACGCCGATCTATCAGTCCTGAGGCTACTGTACCGTCTTCCTGATGCAGCAGTGAATAGGGAGCATGTCCTGGATGGTGGAGGGGTCCCTGATAATAGATCAAAGCCAACACCTTACGTACACTTTCATACAGAAATCCTGCGTAATTAAGCATCAGCCTGAAGTGCTGTCGAGGTTTCTGATGCCTTTGACAACACTGGCCTGCCGCTAATGTCATTAAAATGATTATCTCATCACTGGCACATTGTCGGACTTTGCTATACCCAATTAAACTGCGGCTGTTCTCCACTTTACAGTAATGACAATATCTCAGAGAGAGGTTCATTGGTTGTTAAATGCTTTGGATTACCATGACTTCATAAAAGGTATTATTAATTCAAGTCTTTCTTTCCAAAGCGTAAGGCACATGATAGTTCCTTTGTTCTATATTTCATGCTGGAGACCAACAATACTCAATGTATTTAGAGTGAGCTAAGAATATCTGGCTGAGGATTTATCTATCTATTGTTTGAGTGATTGATTGATTTACTTATGTGTTTGTTTATTTATTTATTTATTTACTTACTTAACTATTGATTGATTGATCGATTGAGATAAAGCGTGGACTAGGCCCTTCT
Source organism: Hemitrygon akajei (assembly GCF_048418815.1). Lineage (NCBI taxonomy): Eukaryota > Metazoa > Chordata > Chondrichthyes > Myliobatiformes > Dasyatidae > Hemitrygon > Hemitrygon akajei. The sequence continues at coordinate 7,551,629 of NC_133142.1, forward strand.
GGACCTTCGAGCCGTGCTGCCCAGCACTGCCCTGATTTAATCTGAGCCTAATCATGGCACAATTTACAATGACCAATTAACCTACCATCTGGTACATCTACGGGCTGTGGGAGGAAACCAGAGCACCCAGAGGAAACACAAGCCAGCCACGGGGAGAAGGTACCATCTCCTTACAGGCGGTGGTGGGAATTGAACCCCGCTGGTCAGGTGGCCCAGGTCACCTGTAGTGCATAGCACTGTGCTAACCACTACGCTACCATGCCACCCACAGTATATTGGACCAGTGCACTATTTTCTTAACTTTGCATTATAGAGCATATATGTTAGTCTCTTCATGAACAATTACTGCTAAACTCAAGTGCTATTTTTCTTTTGCTATCCAATATTTGTTCTTGGAATGTGGCCATGTCTGGCAATACTGACATGATTCACTACACTTTCCTAATTGTTTTCAAAAGCTAGTGGGACGCTTCTTTGAACAGCTGGTTGTGCTTTGATGCAACTAAGTGGCATGCTAGATCACTTGACCAGAAAGTTGAAGTCAGTATCATGGAAGTGAGACTAGATTGACGCAGACCACATCAGGAAGGGATATTAGCATTCCTTCCTTTCAAAACAAAACTTGTTTCATTTTAACAATGTTCAGGCAGCTTCACAATCACTTGTACTGTGACAAAATTTGAATTTCTTGTGTTTAGATTGCAATCAAATTTTTAAACTTCGGCAGAATATTTCAAACTCAAGTTCTCTTGATAATTATTCCAAAATTTCAACAGATGTACTGTGGAGTGAAATTCTAACTGACTGCATCACTGCCTGGTATGGGGGGTGGGGGGGGGGCGCACTGGATCGAAATAAGATGCGGGAAGTTGTAAGCTTAGTCAGCTCCATCGTGGGCACTAACTTCTCCAGCATCCAGGACATCTTCAAGGAGTGATGCCGTCAAAAAGGCAACATCCATCATAAAGGAACACCCCCTCACCCCATCACCCAAAACATGTCCTGTTCTCGTTGCTGCCATCAGGGAGGAGATACAGGAGCCTGAAGACACACATTCAGTGATTTAGGAACAGCTTCTTCCCCTCTGCCATCTGATTCTGAATGGACAATGAACCCATGAACACTACCTCACTACCTTGTTTCTTCTCTTTAAACACCACTAACTTAATTTAACTTTTAACTTCTTACTGTAATATTCATTTGCTCATTATGTTCCATGTGCGATGACGTGTGCGATCATGGTCTTTGACCATGACTGTTCTTGGCAAATTTTTCTGCAGAAGTGTTTTGCCGTTGCCTTCGTCTGGGCAGTGTCTTTACAAGACGGGTGACCCCACCCATTCTCAATACTCTTCAGAGATTGTCTGCCTGGCGTCAGTGGTCGCATAACCAGGACTTGTGGTCTGCACCGGCTGCTCATACGACCGTCCACCACCTGCTCCCATGGCTTCTCGTGACCCTGATCGGTGTGCGGGGAGGGCGGGGAGGGTGGGGAGGGGGGTCTAAGCACATGCTACAGCTTGTCCAAGGGTGACCTGCAGGCTAGTAGAAGGAAGGAGTGGCTTACACCTCGTTTGGTAGAGACTTATCCCCACCCTGCCACCCAACTGTAATTTACAGTTTATATTATTGTGTACTGTTGCCACAAAATGACAAATTTCATGACATATACTGGTAATATTAAACCTGATTCTGGTCCTGGCTTTCCTGGTTAACTAGTTTAATAACATAACTAATACATTATTATACTTTGATCATTGTTATCCATGTTAACACTAATCTGTACAACCAAGTTATTATACGTTAGAAGACATGGGTTCATACAGTGTTCTAATCTGTTTCCCTTTGAATAAACTGCTGATTAATAGCCAATATCTTGGATAAATCTTCCTGTTTTACAGCTTTTCACATTATAAAGGGAAGCATACTGTCACAAGTGTGTTGTTATGCTATTACAGGTCTTGGGTTTTATTTCTCAAATGCCATTTAATTGCACATTCAATATATAAACAGTGTTTTGATGTGGCAGTCCACACTAGCTGAAATCATGCAATCCTATTACGCAGAAGAAAGCTGTTTGGGCACTGTGCCTGCACTTGCTCTCTCAAATAGCTATCAGCTTGATGCATTTGCACTGGCCTTTCATCGTACCCCCTCTAATAAATATCATTTGCAGCTTAGTGAAATCGGCTTCTCATTCTGAGTCAGCGACGTACGCTCCAGACACCTGAACATGTAGGAAAAATACCAGGTGACCCAGAGAGAGTCCTGCACCATCAAAGCAATTCACTTTCGGATCACATCTTCCATCTCCTCTCTCAGGTAAATGAACAGAGTGATTTCACCTGGAGTAAAATTAAAACCAAGTGCAATTTGAACTGAAAAGCAAAGATGGAAACGTGATATGAGTGCAATTTTATTTTATTTTATTTCTATCTATTTGTCTATCTATTTATTTATCTGCCTATCTATCTACCTATCCATCCATCTATCTATCTATCTATCTATATACCTATTTATCTATCCACCTTTCTATCTATCTACCTATCCATCCATCTATCTATCTATCTGTTTATCTATCCACCTTTCTATCTATCCATCCATCTATCTATATATTTATCTATCTGGAACTAACTTGGTAAACGTGTACCTTGGGTTGGGTTGAGTTGTTCTCCAATGAACTGCACACTGATGATGTCTCCTTGTATGGTGACAAACTGTTTGCGAGAGGATTGCCAAGACTGGGAATTAATCACCCCAACCATCTATCTACTATCTGCTTACTTGTTTACCTATCAGGATAGAGCACGGAATCGAGATGCACCACCCAGCAATTCCCTGAGTTAACCCGAGCCGAATCATGGGACAATTTACCATCACCAATTATCCTACCAAATGGTACATCTTTGGACTGTGGGAGGAAACCCAAAGTATTCCCACAGGGAATGGCACCGGAATTGAACTCTGATGCCCCAAGCTGTAATGGTGTTGTGCTAACTGCTACGCTACTATGGTGTGTAAGTTACACTGGTCAGAATCTCAGTCCTGTACAGCAATTAGAATTCAGTACGGTGATAAACAAATTACCTTCAAACAGGCAGGTTGAGTTCTGTGAAGGCTATCAGTCCGATGCATTAACTCGATTTCTCTCTCAAGTGATGCTGCTTGACCTCATAGAGTCATAGAGCTATAGAGTGCCGAGAAAGGCCCCTGAGCCCTACTCATCCATGGTGACCAGGATGCCCCATCTAAGCTAGTCCCATTTGCCAGTGTTATCCCTGTAATAACCTTTCCAATCCATGTACCATGTAAACTGCCCTATAAAATAGGCAAGGATGGCATGGTGGTGTAGTGGTTAGCACAACGCTTTATTGTACAGGAGACCCGAGTTCAATTCCTGCCACTGCCTTTAAGGAGTTTATACGTTCTCTCGCGTGAGTTTCCTCCTAGTGCTCCAGTTTCCTCCCACAGTCCAAAGATGTACCTGTTGGTAGATTGTCATTGTAAATTGTCCTGTGATTCGGCTTGGATTAAATCAGGGGTTGCTGGTTGGCAAAGCTTGAAGGGCTGGATAAACAAATGAAAGTTGTTATTGTACTTCATAAACACGAAAAATTCTGCGGATGCTGAAAAATCAGAGCAAAGCACACAAAATGCTGAAAGAACTCAGCAGGTCAGGCAGCGTCTATGGAGAGGAATAAACAGTTGACATTTTGGGCCGAGACCCATCAGGACTGGAAAAGAAGGGAGAAGATGGCAGAATAAAAGAAGTGGGGGGAGAGGAAGGACAGCTAGAAGGTGATCGGTGAAGCCAGGTAGGTGGGAAAGGTCAAGGGCTGGAGAGGAAGGAATCTGATAGAAGAGGAGAGTGGACTATAGGAGAAAGGAAAGGAGGAGGGGACTCAGGTGAGGGATAGGCAAGTGAGAAGAAGTAAGAGGAAAGTCTCCCCATCTTCTTATTCTGACTTCTTCGCCCTTCCTTTCCAGTCCTGATGAAGGGCCTTGTCCCAAAACATCCACTGTTTATTCTCATCCATAGATGTTAACTTCTTCCCTCATCCTTTCCAGTCCTGATGAAGGGTCTTGGCCCAAAACATCCACTGTTCATTCTCATCCATAGATATTAACTTCTTCCCTCATCCTTTCCAGTCCTAATGTCTCGACTTTTTTGTTTCTCAATAACTTTTTCACTATACTGAGATCATTCATTCATTCATTATGTGCCATGTCATATGACATGGGCGATCATGGTCTTGACTATGATTGCTGGAGGCAAATTTTTCTGCAGAAGTGGCGTGCCTCTGTCAGAGACTTCCTGTGTTTTGCTTTGCAACTTCAAAACATCAAACTAATCCAAAGGAAGACATGGGAGCCGAGGAATGCGGGTCTAACTTTGCGTTCTATTTTAAGTAAGGCGCATACACATCACGTGGTAGCATATGACATATGAAATTGGCATATTTATACATAAAACCTGTAATGAATTATTTAAATGAACAAGAATGCTTAATCAAACAATATACACACAAGATTACTCAAATATTACTGAAATGTTAAATACACAACAGTCCGCCTGGCGTCAGTGGTTGCATCACCAGGATTTACATTTGAATAATTCAACATAACCTGAATTATATTTCATTAACTTACAGAGGTTTGTGGTAATTTTTTTGTTTTATATGCTGGGTATGTGGTGCACCGTGGCCCAGGGGAATGCCATTTCATTTGATTGTAAATGCGCACCCACAAAGCATCCTCTGCCCTTGCCTCTTTCAGTGCTTCTCCTGACTATTGTTCAACATTGTGTGGCTTCTGTCAGTCAGAGTCGACCCTGGGTGTTGCATGCTTGCTGTCTAGAAATGCATGCCTGGGCAGAACGATATGGAGGGCAAGTTGTTGGCCATATAGCTCCCCCTCTCCGTGAACCCCAGTTGCGGATTTTTCCCTCAGGGTTTACTCCTGAATACTTCCCCATGAATGGGTATAGCTGCAAGGGAGAGGAGATTTGAGATCGGAGTTTTCCTTCTCGTAGATGAGCTGCCAACCACGGGTGACGAGCGCCATCTGCCCAAAGTGATTGGTTTTAAGGTGCCAGTAATCCGCCTTTGCCCCTTCTCCAGTCAGTAGAAGCAGTTCCGCTGGGCTTAGTAGCTAAGCCACACATGAAGGCCAAGAGCTGGAGTTGGCTGTCAGAGGCTATTTGAGACACACACCATTAGGAGCTTTAAGTGGTAGTGGGAAATTATCCCCATTCACACTCCAGGCGAGAACAACCGTAAGGAACCTGTTCAACACTGAGGAACACTGATTCAGCAGCTTTTAATCTATATTATTGAGATAGAGTAGGGAACAGACCCTACCAGCCCTTAGAGCCACGCTGCCCAACAACCCCCTACTCATGGGACAATTTACAATGACCGATTAACTTACCAACCGGTATGTCTTTCAACTGTGGGAGGAAACCCACAAGGTCACGGGGAGAACATACAAACTCCTTACGCGCAGCGTCGAGAAGAAAAGTTGGTGCTAGTGAGGGGGATCTCTCTTACTCATGATTCCATGAGACTGTACGAGGTCTGGAGTCAATATTCAAATCACATTTATTATCAAAGTGTGTATGCAGTGTACAATACTGAGAATTGAACCAGCTCCTCCCCCACGTTCATAAAAGAATACTTCCATATATCTGTGTACAAGTGTGGCACCACATCTGATAGATCTGTCCAGCTGGTGGGATGGGATGTAGCCTGGAACTGCGATGGAGCAGTCAAGCACATTATCTGTGAGACATGATCCCACAAGTATGACCAGGTCAGTTTGTGGGGCAGCTCTTCCAATTTAGACACCAATACCCAGTTTATTGTGCGAAAGTTCTTGCAAAGATGACGGGGCCGTGGGTGACTTAGACAACACCAAGTAACCTGACCAGTTTTATATACATATATATATAGGTATAGGTATAGATAAAGCAGCAATGCAATGCAATATATAACAATAGAGACAAAAATATGAATTACTATAAAATATTTAATAGTTAAATACAAACGTATCTATAGCAAAAATTAAAATTAAAAAAGTAGTGAGATAATATTCTTGTGTTCAAAGTCCATTCAGAAATTGGAGAGGGGAACAGAGAAACAGAGGGGAAGAAGCTATTCCTGAGTCATTGAGTGTGTGCCTTCAGGCTCCTGGACCTCCTCCTTGATGGTAGCGATGAGAAGAGGGCATGTCCAGGTTGATGGAGGTCCTAAAGATGGATGCTGCCTTTACAATTGAGAGGCTGCTTACCCCACTTCAGAGAGCATTTAAAAGTCAACCCCCAGGATATGGGGGTTAATACGGTCATAGTCTTATTAAATGGTACAGGGTCTATCGGCCTATTGCTTGTACACTTTTCTTATGCTTGTGTTAGAGATTATCTCATTAAGAGATAAAAAAAAATTCTGAAAGGATTTTACTGGATAGATACCAAGAGTCTGTTTCCCCGATTTGGAGAGTCAAGAACTAAGACGCGTGTGTTTCAGAGTAAGAAGCTAACTATTTAGGTCAGATCTGTGAAGAAATTTCCTTAGAGCGAGGCATGAAATCTTTCAAATTCTCTATCCTAGAGAGCTGTATTCAGTTGGTTTGTTCACTGAAGCTTAAGAACAATAACTTATTGGACATAAACACAAGAAATTGTGTTGAACAATTGAATGAACACATTCAGTTGTGTTCAATTCTGGTCACCTCATTATAGGAAGGATGTGGAAGCTATGGAGAGGGCACAGAGGAGATTTACTAGGACGTTGCCTGGTTTGGAGAACAAGTCACATGAAGCAAGGTTAGCAGAGCTGGGACTTTTCTCTTTGGAGCGTAGAAGAATGAGAGGGGATTTGATAGAGGTCTACAAGATTATGAGAGGCATAGATAGGGTGGATAGTCAGTACCTGTTTTCCAGGGCACCAATAGCAAACACCAGAGGGCATATGTACAAAATTAAGGGAGGGAAGTTTAGGGGAGACATCAGGGGTAAGTTTTTTACATAGAGGGTTGGGAGTGCCTGGAATGACTTGCCAGGGATGGTGGTAGAGGCTAAAACATTAGGGGTATTTAAGAGCCTCTTGGACAGGCACATGGATGAAAGAAAAATGGAGGGTTATGGGGTAGTGTGGGTTTAGTACTTTTTTTTAAGGTTTATATGGGTCAGCACAACATGGAGGGCTGAAGGGCCTGTACTGTGCTGTAATGTTCTATGGTTCCATGGAAATTCTGGGAAAGGTACAGGGTTGGAGAAGAAAGAATCTGATAGCAGAAGAGGGTGGATCATGGGAGAAAGGGAAGGAGAAAAGGACTCGGGGAATTGATAGGTAAGTGAAAAGAGGAAAAAGGCTAGAATGGGGAATAGACGAACGGGAGGGGAAATTATTGGACATTCAGTTATGGCATTTGGTGGAAAAGTAGACATCAGGCATAGGATTATCTTGAGCAGGGTGTGGTTTTAAGTGAAGGCCCATAGGGCCACCCCATTATTTATTGTCCTCTTACTACTGAAAGATCCTATCTTTCTATATTAAGAAATGCCAAAAATGGCTTCAACAATCTTTCCTGGTATTACCTCACTGAGGCATCCCACTGTACGGGAATTAATCGTCTTGTTTCTCTCTTTAAAATGGTGATCATTGTTCCAAAGTATTTCGTAGGTTGTGGAGATACATTTGTTTTCTTTGAAACCATTCACACATTTAACATTTCTTAAAGCAATTATAGGTTCAATTCATATTTATCGTCCCAAATAAGGGTCATCATGTTACTGTGGGTACTTATACTGTTCGTGTAAACGCAGTACCACCATGCAATTCTAACACATTCCGAGTTCAGAGAGCAGTTGTTCTTCTGTTAATTCTGCATTGTTATGAAATCTATCATGAGCGAATTACAATTTTGAGTTGTAGGGAACAAAAGCATTTTTAATTGATGGTTCTTCCTTTTAGTTCACAGCTCCATCCGCCCTCTAGACTTTTGTGCTTTTTAGATCTTCAAATCCCATCGAAAATCATCTTTTGTTGGACTTCTGCTGTCTTTTAACCAGTGAAGATTAAATAGTCATTGCTATGCTAATAACGTGCAGCGCGCGCAAGGTGTGATGTGTGAATGCGGGAGTGTGGCTTGGCTTACTGCTGCCCCCTGCTGCTTCCTGACTGCAATAACAAAATCCAACTCAGGAGTTCACTCTGGTATCTCAGAGTGTTTTTGTGGGTTTGTAAATGTCTAAGCAGCGGAGCCTGGTTTTCAACCGCCTTGGATTCTGCCACTGCACCAAGACTTCAGTCTGTCAGCTTTCTTTGTTAGCTGACACTCAGAGGCTACCCCATGTTAAAGACAGTCTAGCACAAGCAATTTCCACTGCTCGCTGAAGTTAGAGCCCTGGAACATTGGGATCTTCGTGGACATCTGAAGCCTCCATTGATTACAGTTGACCACAGATGTTGTGAGCTAGCTGTCTAGATAGATGCTCAAGCTAGGGTAGTACCATATGGAGAGTAAGTGTTGCCCATGCAGCAAGCTCCCCCTCTCCGTGCATCTGATGAACCCAAAGGAATGGCAGAGACCGATACAGTTTATCACCATTGACCCTGGAGGAGTTGCCAGTCAGCATAGGGACTCCAGCTCCGGATTTTCCCTTGGAGTTTACTCCCGAAGCTTTCCCTATGCAAGGCAGCAGAGTTACTCTTCTCCTAGATGAGCTGCCAACCACAGCTGATGAGCCCCATCTGCCCAAAGTGACTGGTTTTAAAGCGCCAGTAACCCGCTTTTGCCCCTTCTCTTGTCAGTATAGAAATGGTTCTGTCGGGCTTAGTAGCTAAGCCATCATGAAGGCCAGGAGCTAGACTTGGTTGTCAGAGGCTATTTGAGGTGCACGCCATTGGGTGAATTTACTAAGTAGAGGGAGCTTGTTCCTACTACCTCTCCCAGCTACAACAACTTTAAGGACATCACTTACAGTACATTAAGAGAAAATTTTTAAAAGAACAGCAGATGCTAGAGATCTGAAATAAAAACAGAGTCCTGATAAAGGGTTTTCATCCTGAAATGCTAATAGTGTCTTTTCCACAGATGCTGCCTGAGATTTTTAAAGATTAGCTTTATTTGTCACATATACCTCAAAACATCGAAGCATTTCATACAGTATCAGTGAGAAGTACACAGCATCAGTGACCAGCTACATCAGCAAATGCATTGATGATGTTACTCTGTCCAAGACCATCACTATATGTGCTAACCAGAAGCCATGGACGACCGCAGAGGTGTGTGTGATGCTGAGGACCCGTGACACCGCCTTCAGAGCAGGCGACAAGGCAGCCCTAACAACAGCAAGGGCCAAACTGTCCTGGGCCATCAGAGAGGTAAAGCATGCACACGCCCAGTGAATTCACAGTTACTTCCAGGACAGCGGTGACACACGGCACATGTGGAAGGGCATCCAGGACATCACCAATTACAGGACAACATCACCTGACTGTGCAGGTGATGCCTCCCTCCCAAATGCGCTGAATAACTTCTACGCTCATTTTGAGGTGAAAAATGACGTGGCGGCGAGGAAGTCCATCTCTCCTACAAATGACCAGGTGCTGTGTCTCACCGTGGCCGATGTGAGAAGAACCCTGTGCAGGGTCAACCCAGGGAAGGCTGCTGGACCAGACAACATTCCTGGTAGAGTGCTCAGAGGATGTGCAGACCAGCTAGCAGATGTTCTCTCTGACATCTTCAACATCTCCCTGAGCAGCGCCACCATTCCAACGTGCTTCAAGGCTGCCACCATCGTCGCTGTGCCGAAGAAGTCTTCAGTGTCCTGTCTAAATGACTACCGTCCCGTTGCACTCACATCCATCATCATGAAGTGTTTCGAGAGGCTCATCATGAGGCATATCAAGACCTTGCTGCCCCCCTCACTGAACCCCCTGCAGTTTGCGTACCGTCCCAACCGCTTAACAGATGACGCCATTGCCATCACCCTCCACCTGGCCCTAACCCACATGGACGAAAAAGACACGTACGTTCGAATGCTGTTCATAGACTTCAGTTCAGCATTCAAGTCAAGTCAAGTCAAGTCACTTTTATTGTCATTTCGACCATAACTGCTGTTACAGTACACAGTAAAAATGCGACAACGTTTTTCAGGACCATGGTGTTACATGACACAGTTCAAAAACTAGACAGAACTATGTAAAAAACAACACAGAGAGAAAAAAAACAACACAATCATCCCCCAGAAACTGATTGGAAAGCTGAGCCTACTGGGCCTGAACACCTCCCTCTGCAACTGGATCCTAGACTTCCTGACTGGGAGACCTCAGTCAGTCCGGATCTGGAGCAGCATCTCCAACACCATTACACTGAGCACGAGGGCCCCCCAGGGCTGCGTGCTCAGTCCATTGTTGTTCACTCTGATGACCCACGACTGTGCTGCAACACACAGCTCCAACCATATCATCAAGTTCGCCGATGACACGACCGTGGTGGGTCTCATCAGCAAGAACGACGAGTCAGCATACAGAGAGGAGGTGCAGCGGCTAACGGACTGGTGCTGAGCCAACAACCTGTCTCTGAATGTGAACAAAACAAAAGAGATGGTTGAGTTCAGGAAGGCACGGAGCGACCACTCCCCGCCGAACATCGACGGCTCCTCGGTAGAGATCGTAAAGAGCACCAAATTTCTTGGTGTTCAGCTGGCAGAGAATCTCACCTGGTCCCTCAACACCAGCTTCATAGCAAAGAAAGCCCAGCAGCGTCTCTACTTTCTGTGAAGGCTGAGGAAAGTCCATCTCCCACCCCCCATCCTCATCACATTCTACAGGGGTTGTATTGAGAGCATCCTGAACAGCTGCATCACTGTCTGGTTCGGAAATTGCACCATCTCAGATCGCAAAACCCTGCAGCAGATAGTGAGGTCAGCTGAGAAGATCATCGGGGTCTCTTTTCCTGCCATTACAGACGTTTACACTACATGCTGCATCTGCAAAGCAAACAGCATTATGAAGAACCCCACGCACCCCTCATACAAACTCTTCTCCCTCCTGCCATCTGCAAAAAGGCACCAAAGCATTCGGGCTCTCACGACCAGACTATGTAACAGTTTCTTCCCCCAAGCTATCAGACTCCTCAATACCCAGAGCCTGGACTGACACCTTGCCCTATTGTCCTGTTTATTATTTATTGTAATGCCTGCACTGTTTTGTGCACTTTATGCAGTCCTGGGTAGATCTGCAGTCTAGTGTAGTTTTTTTCTGTGTTGTTTTTTACGTAGTTCAGTCTAGTTTTTGTACTGAGTCATGTAACACAGTGGTCCTGAAAAAACGTCTCATTTTTACTGTGTACTGTACCGGCAGTTATGGTCGAAATGACAATAAAAAGTGACTTGACTTGAAATGCGCTGTTTACGGCAGCGGCCAACACAGTCCGAGGACGTGCTGCGAGCAGCTCGCTTGTGATGCTATGTTTCTGGCAGAAAATTAACATGTCCACAACTTACTAATCCTAACCTGTAAGTTTCGGGAATGTGGGAGACAACCAGAACACCCAGAGGAATCCGATGCAGTTACGGGGAGAACGTTCAGACGGCAGCAGGTTGGTATCATGAGTCCTGAAGGCATGTGCGCCTGTTAGTTGTTCACTGTTGTCTTATCAAGAGTAATTAGCTCCTTTGCTTTCTGTTCAATCTTGTCAAGTTTATTTTGACTGGCACAGACTCTCAGCATACTGCGCTTATTTAAAGTGGACTCCCAATCAGCACAGATCGCGGGGTCCTCGTGTGTTTTGGAGAACGATCCGCCTCGTGGTGTCTCTTGGTCGAGCCACCGATGTTCAGTTAGAATTCCTGTGAATAAACTCTTGTTTCTGTCTCAGCATGGGAGTCTGTTGTTTTTCAGCACCTGGGTTCAGTTGTCTGTCAGCCCACACTGTAACTAGTTAGTATTCCCACCATTTTTTGTTCCTCCTTGCGTACAATGGCAACTCTGAACATTGATCGGATACTGCGGCCGAGGAAAGTAAATACTTTGGCATTGGCATCAATTCTGCAGTTACCTGGATGCATGCAGCTTCAAAAGCTCCCATGATGCTAGTTACCATCCAGAACAAAACAAGTTGCATGTCAGGCACCCCTTTAACCTGCCTGACAACTGTGTTTCTTCCATCACTAACAGAATGCAACTACAGCGTGTACAATCTCCATCAGCACAAGTCAGGTGCACCACATGGCTGTGAGCTTAGCCCGCTGCTCTGCTCACTTTACACTTATGACTATGTGGCTAAGCACTGCTCCAATGCCATATTCATGTCTGCTGGTGACGTCACTGTCACAGGCCAAATCAACGGTTGTGGTGAATCAGCGTATGAAATTCTGCCTGAGTTGTGCCACAACAACAACCTCTTACTCAGTTTCAGCAAGACCGAGAAGCTGATCATTGCCTTCAGGAGGAGGAACCCAAAGGTCCGTGAGCCAGTCCCTACTGGGAGATCAGAAGTGGAGAGGGTCAGCAACTTTAAGTTCTTTGGTGTTATAATTTCAGAGGACCTAACCTGGGCCCAGCGCAAAGCGCAATTATGAAGAAAACACGACAGAGCCTGTACTTCCTAGGAGTTTGCAAAGATTCGGCGTGACATCTTAAACGTTGACAAACTTCAAGAGAGGTGCGGTGGACTGGCTGTATCACACTGGTATGGAAACACCAATGCCTTTGAATGGAAACTCCTGCAAAAAAATAGTGAATACGGCCCAGTCTATCATGGGTGAAGTCCTCTCCACTATTGAGTGCATCTATTGTTGTTGCAGGAAAGTAGCATCCGTCATCAGGGACTCTCACCACCCAGGTCATGCTCCCTTCTTGCTGCTACCACCAGGCAGAAGATACAAGAACCCCAGAACTCACACCACCAGGTTCAGGAACAGTTACTACCCCTCAACCATCAGGCTCTTGAACCAACAGGAATAACTTCACTTGCTCAATCACTGAACTGTTCCCACAACCAATGGATGCACTATCATGAACTTTTCATTTCACGTTCTCAATATAGTTTATTTTTATTATTTAATTGTTTTTGTATTTACAGTTTGTTGTCTTTTGCACACTGGTTGAATGCCCAAGTTAGTGTGGACTTTCATTGATTCTATTATGGTAATTATTATATTATAGATTTATTGAGTATGCCCGCAAGAAAATGAATCTCAGTGTTGTATAAGGTGCCATATATATATTTTGATAATAGATTTACATTGAACTGTGAATTTTGATCTACAAAATGCCCATCAGTAGTTTGATTAAGATATTCTGACATCTCTTCCAAAACCTATAATGTCTACTACAAAGAACAAGCAGATAGATTTCCAACACTGTCCTGAAAATATACTGTGTGCTTTCAGATGGAAGGAATTCCCAGAGGAATATATGACTTGAAATGATATTGGTGACCCTTCATTACTGGATATGCACCCTGGAACTCCCTTTGCAAGAGGAATGCTTCCAGAGGATTACTCGCAAGTACCATTATCGTCACGTCTATCAGGGTTTGATTTGCCAACAATACCCAGATCTGTAAGATGAAGGCAGTGAGTCGGCCCAGAGTTCAAGCCTGGAGTTTGGGGTTCCATCAACTAGTCCAGGGGTTTATACCGGAGATCGAAGTTCAAAGGTCAAAGGTAGCCGAAGTCTGGAGACTGGATGCGCAGAAGGCTGCCCTGAAGTTTGGAGACCTGTCTGCATGTGTGAGTGGGTGGGCAGGAGGGAGGAATTGTTTCTCTGCTGGTTTGTTGCGTGTTGTTCTGCCGAGAATTGTGGGCACACTGTGCTGGTGCTGGAATGCGTGGCAACACTTGCGACGCATCCTCGGATGTGTTGAGTTTTAACGTAAATGATGCATTTCCCTTCGACGTACATGTGACAAATAATCCTGAATCTGAATAAATAAATTAAAAAGTAAGCAAGACAAGTTAGACAAGAGAAGACCAGCTTAATGAATAATAGAACAGAATAGAATAGAACTTCACTGTCATTGCTCAACACAATGAGATTACAGTGCTATGCAAAACAGATATTTACAGTGCCATGATGTATGGATTAATTTTTTTTAAGTCCCATATTTACATGCAGTCAGCAAGTTACTTCAATAGTCGATAACACTCAAAGTCCATTGACAAGCCAAGGTGTAGCATTATTCAGCTGCACAACAGCCCCCAGGAAGAAGCTGTTTTTCATCTTACTGTCTTGGCTAAGATGCTTCTGTATCTCCTACCAGATGGCCGATGATTTCACAGACAGTGTCCACAATGGGATGGGTCTTTAATGAGCACTGAGAGTTGTAGGTTGACTCCAGGTCTGCTCTCTGATTCACCTATAACCTGCCTGCTTGTACTCCCCTCCCCCCCCCCCACCCATATCTTCTGATCCTGGTTTCTACCCCTTTCCTTTCCAGTCCTAATAAAGGAACTCAGCCCGAAATATCAACTGTTTATTCCTCTCCATAGATGCTGCCTGACCTGCCGTGTATGTGTAACTCTTGTAAAATTATGTTTTCATACAAACAGGAGACCACATCACTTGCATAGTGATATGAATCAGTGACTATTAGATTGACAATCAATCACTCTGCTAGATTTCCCTCAGCAAGTGGCCTGGGAGAGTGCAGCTACAACACTCAAGAGGCCTGACTCCATAGAACGTAACAGCTGACCTGTTCAAAAGTTCAAAGTCAATTTTATTATCAAAGTACATATATTGTACATCACCATATACACCCCTGGGATTCACTTTCTTGTTGGCATACTCAATAAATCTATAGAATAATAACCATAACAGATTCAATGAAAGGCTGCCCATCTAGAGCGCTCAACCAGAGTGCAGAAGACAACAAACTGTGCAAATACAAAAAGAAAGAAATAATAATAATAAATAAATAAGCAATAAATATCGAGAACATGTGGTGTAGAGTCCTCGACAGTGAGTTCATTGATTGTAAGAACAGTTCAGGGATGGGGCAAGTGAGGTTGAGTGAGGTTATCTCCACTGGTTCAAGAGCCTGATGGTTGAATAATAACTCTTCCTGAACCTGGTGGTGTGAGTCCTTAGGCTCCTGTACCTTCTTTCTGATGGCAGCAGTGAGAAGAGAGCATGTCCTGGGTGGTGGGTGGTGGGGGGGTCCCTGATGATGGATGTTGTCTTACTGCGACAATGCTTCATGTAGGTGTGCTCAATGGCTGGGAGGGCTTTACCCATCCCCAACCATTCACTCACTCTGCCACCGACACGGAATAGCCTCAGTGTGTACCAGCTGCGGCACGCAATGCAGCAATTCACCATGACTCTCCGGACCGGAAGTTCTCAGCCCGGGGCCCATGGATCCCCTCAGTTAATGGTAGCAGTCCACGGCATCGAGAAAGGTTGGGAACTCCTGATTTAGACAGCAGCTTCCAAACTCATCACCTGTGACAGGTAAAAAGACAAGGGCAGAATAAGCATGGTAGTGCCACCAGATGGAATCTGATCCCCAAACCACGCATTGTCCTGCCTTGGAGATACATGCTTTCTCTGGAATGCTGGAGGCTGAGGGAAGATCTGATAGAGGTTTACAAGATTATGAGAGGCATAGATAGAGTGGACAGAGAGTATCTCTTTCCCAGGGTTCAAATATCTAATACCAGAGGGCATGCATTGAAGGTGAGAGGGGTAGGTTCAAGAGGGAGGTGAGGGGTAAATTTTTCACTCAGAGAGTGGTGGATGCATGGAATGTGCTGCCTGGCATGGCAGTACAGTCAAATGCATTAGAGGCTTTTAAGAGACTTTTGGATGTAAGGAAGATAGAGAGATATGGACGTTTGTAGGTAGGAGGGATTCGTGTTTGGGTGTTTTCGATTTGCTTTTTAGCTGGCTCGGTACATCAGCCTGTTCCTGTTCTATGTTCTATATTTTATTTCATCATTGCTGGGTCAAAATTGTTACACCCACACCTCGAGGTCTGCACCGGTAGAAGGAGGCAGCTCTCCATCACCTTTACAGATAAACAATTAAATATTGGCACAGTCTCTGAAATCCATGTCCCCTGAAAGAATAAAATAAAATGTCTGGCCAAAAAAATAACAACAGCTACAGAGAGATTGCCACAAGAAAGTCAATACTAAAGTTAAAAAAAAACTTTGACAGCATCTCACAGTTAATCTGCTAACATGCAGGACTTGTGACATACCCACAGTGACTAGTCTCCCCTGAAGTCTACCATAATTAGACTTGTATTTTCTACTAGAAAACATCAGAAGTAGTTTGATGAAAATTGCCAGGAGGTCCATGAGCCAATGAACTGCAATCCTGGACCGAGAGGCTCACCAGGCACCAAGGGAAAAGAGGCAGTCCTACAGGCACCTGGAATCGGAAACCAAACAGGGAACCTGTGACCTAAATACCAGCTTGTGTGTGGACAGAGAGCAGAAGGTCTAGCAGGGACACATTAGACTGGAGATTCTGGAATCAGAGCAACAAGCAAACTGCTGGAGGAACTCAGCAGGTCAAACAACATCTGCGGCGGAAAGGAACTGCAGACATATTGAGTTGAAACCCCCCCCCCATTGGATTGAAACCTAGACCACGCTCTCTTCTTATTATTAACATCAGGAAGGAGGAAAAGCAGCCTTAGGTCCCAAACCACCAGGTTCAGGAACACTTATTACCCTACAACCAGCAGGCTCCTGAATTAGCATGGGTAGCTTCACACACCACAACTCACAAACTACAGATTCACTTTCAAGGACTAATTTCCTTAGCATTATCTGCTCGTTTTTTTTATTGGCGCAAGTTCAGTTGTCATTCATGATGCACCATCAATAACTCACGCTGAGACGTAAGAAGCGAGATATCGGCTTTTATTGATTGGAAGAATGAACAACACTACATCCTGGAGAATGAGGCCGGGCTCAGGCCTCAATCGCCTTTATACAGGGGTCTGTGGGAGGAGCCACAGGAGCAGTCCAGACAGGTATCTGTAGTTCACCACAATTCAACCGCACATGAGCACTCATGAATACAGTCAAACAAAACAGCATACCTCCAGGGCCACGGTGCAAAACACTGTACTGACAGTCACACACTGCATGGAGGCACATATAGCACATACTAGATATGCAAGCGCCTACAATATATTGGGTAAGTACAGTCACACAGAAAAATATAGTCCAAGACCCTGAGTCCATCAATCTGCAATAAAACACAGTACGGATTGTGTTCCGCCCAGCAAGCACTGGGGGTCAGCACTGACTGCAGCTTGGATGCCGTACCACACTGCCTCTGGTGGTGTGCAGGGCTCCAACGCCTCTCTCCTGGGCACTGCAAACAGGCAACACCGCGGCTTGAGGCCTAGTCTTCTTTTGCATGGTAGCTATTTGTCAGTCAAAGTTTACTTTGATTTTGAGAACTCATCATCCTTTATCCAAGTGAAAGACCATAAGGACGTCCACATTACCTACATAATGGTATGCTCAAAGTTCAAACTACATTTGAAAGTGTATATACAATATACAACCTTGAGATTCATCTCTTTACAGGCAGCCACAAATCAAAGAAACACAATAAAACCCATTAAATAAAAAGATCATCAAACCCCAAAATTGTGCGAACAATAAAAGTAAGCGAATAACAGTCAGAACGGAAGTTTATGGAAGTGAGCCCACAGCCATGAAGCCAGTTTGTCACTGCGGCCTGGTCAGGAGCCCATTAGTTACAGGGCATGGCCTCAGTTCAGTGCAGAGATGAGTAAACCTCACTGACCAGCAAGCTGAACTTGCCCATCCCTCACCTCTGACCCCAACACCCTGACCTTTTCAATTTGGCCTGGCATTTAAATTGGCCAAACACCTCTCTCTTGGACCCAGGCCCTGCTGCTTTGATACACTCTCAGGCCTGGGTCCCACTGCCTCAGTACACCCCGTACTCAATTTTTCAGTAACTGTTGGATTAACCCCTGTTTAATCTACCTTGTTACTTCCATCAGTAAGCTTCAACGACACACAACAATTTTGACACCACATGGGACATAATTGCCCGCTTGTCCTAATGCTGGGTTTTGACCCAGCACATCAACAATTCAGATGCTATTTGATCCAATGAATTCTAGCAGATTGTTTGTTCCTGTCTGAGGCTGTGGCCTGCTCTGGCTGCTCCAAGGTCCGTTTCTGTGGGCCCTGTGATGTTTACTCTGCTCTGTGATGAACTAAAGCTGAGGCTGTGGCCTGCTCCAGGCTTCGTGCCTGAGGACTCACTTCTGTTCTAAATGCTATTTGCTCACTTTTATTGTTTGCACAATATGTTTTTTCCTCTCTCTCTGCACATTGGGTGTTTGTTGGTTTTTTTATGGGTTATTTTGGGTTTCTGGTTCTGTGGCTCTTGGTAAGGAGACGAATCTCAATGTAATACTTTATAATAAAGGTACTTTGAACTTTGAACTCCAGCAACTTGCTGACAATCAAGATGGTTGCAGATGACATGAAGGTTGGTGGTGCTGTGGACAGTGTAGAAAGTTGTTGTAAGTTACAACGGGACATTGATAGATGGGCTGAGAATTGTCAGATGGAGGTCAATCCAGAAAAGTGTGAAGTAGTTCACTTTGGATGATTCAATTTGAAGGCGGAATACAGGGCTAATGGCAGGATTCTCCACAGTGTGAAGGAACAAAGCGATCTTGGGATTCACACCCACAGGCCCCTCAAAGTTGCATGCAAGTGATAGTGTTTTTAAGAAGTGTGTGTTGGCCTTTATCAGATGGGGGACTGAGTTCAAGAGCCATGAGATAATGTTGCAGCTCTGTAAAACTGGCTAGACCACACTTGGAGTATTGTGATCCATCATGGTTGCCTCATTGTAGGAAGGATGTGGAGCTTTAGAGGAGATTTACCAGATGCTGCCTGGATTAGAGAGCATGTCTTATAAGGAAAGCTTGAGCAAGCCAGGGCTTTTCTCTCTGGAGTGAAGAAGGATGAGAGGGGCCCAACAGCCAGCACCTTTTTCCCAGGGCAGAAATGGCTAATGCAAAGGGCATAATGTTAAGGTGATTGGAGGAAAGTATAGAAGGGATGTCAGAGATAAGTTCTTTATACAAACAGTGGTGGATGTGTGGTACACCCTGCCTAGAGGGGTGGTAGAGGCATGAGGGGTATTTAAGAAACTCTTAGATAAGCACATGGATGATAGACAAATGGAAGGAAGAATTAAATTGACCTTAGAGTAGGTTAAAAGGTCGGCACAAACATCATAAGCCAAAGGGGCTGTACTGTGCTGTCATGTTCTATGTTCTACTTTGCAGAGCAGTGAAATTATCCTCAGCCCTCCGACCAACATTTATCCTTCAGCTGATAGGAAAAAACAAATTCTCTCGCTGTTTATTCTTTTGCTGTTTATGAGAGCTTGCTTTCTTCAACTTTCAGGTCACACTTCTGGCACAGCACTTCATGAGCCCCATGGCCTCTGTGGCTTGCCGTAGAGCATTGAGTTTCTAGGGCTCTTGAGTACCTGTATTAACCATTTGTTATCTTAACCCTCATGCTTTCGGTTTAATCTTGTCAAGTTCTTTATAACTGGCCTGTGTTTCCCACATTCTCTGATTATTTAAAGAAGTCTCTTGTTTCGTGCCCTAGCGGTGTCATTGTGTTGGAGAGAATGATTTCTCCTGCATTGTTGCTCAGTCACTCCTCCGGGACTCTGCTGGCATTCCGACGTCTAACCTCTCGTTTCTGTCTCCTCCTGGGGATTCTGCCTTTCCTCTGCTCCTGAGTCGGGTCATGAGCCTGCTGTCCGCAGCTCCCGGGCTGAGTCGGTGCCAGTGAGCTCTGTGACAGAGAAAGCCTGCCACTCCTCCACGCCTCCAAGAGCTCTCACCGCAACGGAATGATTCCGCCAAGGCGCTGAACGAGAGGCCTCTTTCAATAATCGTAGAATGCAGGAAGCACGCGCCAGTCACAACAAACTAGACAAGATTAAACCAAAAGCACAAGGGCTTAACAACTCTAGTTAAGGTAACGATAAGTAAGTACAGAAGCTCAACGCTCTACGGCAGGCCACAGGGCTCATGACACAGCAACAATTACAACTCCTTGAAATAATACGTAATTGGCTGGAAAGTACTTTGGGGTCCCCAGTTGTCAGGAAAGGCTGCCGGTAAAAGCAAGTTCTTTTCACTCCATTCTCCGAGAGTCAACCTTGTGAGTTTCTAGTCTGTGGCTTAAGGCCATAATGAAACGTTCATCCATCATCTGTGGTGGTGGGAGAACTGAGCCCTAAACCTTAACGCCAGCTGTTTAAAAAAAAAAAGTCTCGCAGATTTTGCAGTTGAATGGAGACATTTCACGCTGAGGCTGTTTTCCCGTGCCAGTGTTCAGGAGATGGCAGTGTTCAGATGCATTAAAAAAAATTAACCTTACCAGCCGAATTCATAGACTCCTCATGTCTCCGGGCAGCTGCCAGCCATCTGTGCTCCCAAAGGGACACCAGAGCTGCAAAGTTTTACATAATCCTACGTGGAAGAATCTCAGACCACGCAGTTTCCAAGCTCTCTCTACAATGTAAGTGGAGGAGGAGCGGGGGTGGGGAAGGCAGCAGGGAAATTAATGTTGATGTGCCAAATTAATTGGCCAGATCAACCAAAGTAATCTTTTCCAGTGTTTAACTTTCCTGTAACTCTCACAAAAGAAAGAGAGAATTAGCCAGAATGAATTCTTTGTTGACTCCAACATTTCCTTGTTTAAAAAATGGAGCGGCATAGCAGTGTAGCGGTTAACGTGATGGCTTAGTGCGCCAGCGTCCAGTGTTCAATTCCCGCCACTGTCCTGTAAGGAGTAGGATATGCTCCCCTGTGACTGTGTGAGTTTCCTCCGGGTGCTCCAGTCACCTTCCGCGTTCCAGATACGGGTTAGGGTTAGTGAATTGTCAGCACGCTATTGTGGCGCCGGAAGTGTGGCGACACCTGTGGGCTGCCCCCAGCACGTCCCTGGACCGTGTTGGTCATTGACTCAAGCAACACGTCACTTTATGGAACATAGAACAGAACAGCAGAGGAACAGGCCATTCGGCCCACAGCGTTGTGCCGAACCAGCTAAAAAGCAAATGAAAAACGCCCAAAAGCTAATCCCTCCTGCCTACACAATGTCCAAATCTGTCCATCTTCCTCATTTTTGCAATACTTCCTTAATTTCTTCTTCTTTGGCAGTCCATAGATTTTCAGTGATGACTGAGACCTGGGCAGGGTTGTATGGAAGACCAGCAGTTGCCCATGCTGCAAGTTTCCCCTCTCCATGCCACCGATGTTGTCCAAAGGAAGGGCATTGTGACCCATACAGCTTGGCACCGGTGTCGTCGCAGAGCATTGTGTGGTTAAGTGCCTTGCTCAAGGACACACGAGCAGCCTCAGCCAAGGCTCCAACTAGTGACCTTCAGATCACTAGACCGACACCTTAACCACTTGGCCATGTGCCACACTTTAATTTACCTATTTTATATTTATGTAAAATATATTTAATGTAATTCACATATTTTTCTCTCTATTATCATGGATTACATTGTGCTGCTGCCATAAAGTTAACAAATTTGCCAACATATGCCAGTGCTATTAAACCTGATTCTGATATTCCTGTGCCTATCTCAGTGCCTCTTAAAAGCCTCTAATGTATTTGCCTCTACCACCATTCCAGGCATCCACCACTCTGAGTAAAAAACCCACCCCTCACATCCCCCTTGAACCTAGCCCCTCTCACCTTTGATGCATGCCCTCTGGTTTTGATGTTTCAATGTACGCATGACTAAAAGAGCTCATCTTTAAGGATCTTTTGGAGGAGTCTGCGTGTTTATTGATTATATTTCAAGTCAGGAGTGTATGGTGGGGTGGAGATATGTCTCTGCCAAAGGAGATGTGAGGCACTCCTTCCCTTTGCTAGCCTGCAAGTCACCCTTGGGTAAAGAGTATCACCTGCTTAGCCCCCGATCAGGGTCACGTGAAGCCTCGAGAGCAGGTGGTGGATGGCCATATGAGAAGGGGGTGCATATCACAAGTACTGGTTATGTGGACACTGATTCTAGGCAGACGATTTCTGAAGAGTATTGATAATGGCTGGGGTCACCCATCATGTTAAAAAAAAAACTGCCCAGAAGGTGGTAATGGTAAAGCACTTCTGTAGGAAAATTTGTCAAGTACAGTCATGGTAAAAAGACCATGATTGCCCATGTCATGCAACATGGCACATAATGATGATGACATAGGAACATCAAAATGTATAATGAAATGCATCATTAGAATTCATCTGGTTTGATTCAAAATCACAATAATGGAGAAGAGCAAGTGGAATGGACCATTGGTCAGCTTTGATGAAAAATTCTCTGCGGCCTCTGTTGGGCAGGGTGGACCATGGATACTGTGTCTTAGCTGTCTAGATATGCAAGCCAAGGCAGTACATCCCAATCCTGCTCACCAGATCTGGAATACTCCGTGATCAAGTGTCCTCCATTTTACCTGGCACGGGAGATTTCAGAGATTATTTTAGTAGTGGTCTACATTCCGCCTCAGGCCAATGTCAAACAGGCTTTAAACGAACTGAGCAATGCAATCAACAGGCATGAAGCAGCACATCCCAATGCCTTCCCCATCATTTTGGGGTATTTTAACCAGGCCAGTCTGATAAAGTCACTAAGTAATTATTATCAACAAATCACCTGTAATACCAGAGGAAATAACACAGCGGACCACTGTTACACCACCATCAAGAATGCCTACCGTGCTGTTCCAAGCCCTCACTTCAGGAAGTCAGATCACCTGGCTGTACCTCTCCTCCCTGAGTATAGGCAGAGACTGAAGACTGCAGCACCAGTAGTGAGGACAAGAAGGTTTGGACACGGGAAGCACAGGAGTGCCTACAGGACCGCTTTGAATTGCTGGACTGGACTGTACTCAGGGATTCATCTTCGAGTCTGGATGAGTATGCTGCAGTTGTTACCGACTTCATTAAAACCTGTGTGGATGAGTGTGTGCCTACAAAGACTTACTGTACATTCCCAAACCAAAAGCTGTGGATGAACCGGGAGGTTTGTAGCTGCTGAGGGCTAGATCTCTGACACTTAAGTCTGGCGACCCAGGTCTGTGCAGGAAAATCAGGTGTGACTTGCAGAGGGCTAGTTCAAGAGCTAAGCAACAATTCCAGGAGAAGTTAAAGGTGGCATCGGATGCACATAAACCCTGGCAGGGTTTGCAGGTCATTAATTCCCATAAAGCAAAACCCAACATCATGAATGGTAGTGATGCTTCACTACCAGTCGAGCTCAACACCTGTTATGCTCACTTTGAGAGGGAGAATAAAACTGCAGCTCTGAGGATCCCTGCGGCTTCTGGTGACCCTGTGATCTCTGTCTCGGAGGCCAACGTCAGCTGTCTTTCAGGAGGGTGAACCCTCGCAAGGCAACAGGCCATGATGGAGTACCTGGTAAGGCTCTGAAAACCTGTGCCAACTGACTAGTGGAGGCATTCAAAGACATGTTCAATCTCACATTGCTACAGTCAGAAGTTCCTACCTAATTCAAAAGGACAACAATTATACCAGTGCCCAAGAAGAGTAGTGTGAGCTGTCTTAATAACTATCATCCAGTAGCACTCATGTCTACGGTGATGAAATGCCTTGAGAGGTTGGTCATGGTTAGAATCAACTCCTGTCTCAATAAGGGCCTGTTCCCTGTGGAATTTGCCTTTCTCCACAATTGGTATACTGCAGTCGTGATCTCAATGGCTCTGTGTACGGCCTTGGACCACTTGGACAATACAAACATCGATGGCAGGATGCTGTTTGTTGACTTGACTTGAACACCATCATTCCTACAGTCCTAATCAAAAAGCTACAGAATCTGGGCCTCCGTACCTCCCTCCGCAATTGGATCCTCAAGTTCCTAACCAAAAGACCACATTCCGAGCAGATTGGAAATAACATCTTCATCTCGCTGACTATCAACACTGGCGCACCACAGGGATATGTGCTTAGCCCACTGCTTTATTTTCTCTACTCCCATAATTGTTTGGCTAGGCATTTGCTGATGATAGAAGAACCATTGTTTGCAGAATTTTAGACGGTGACGAAGGGGCATACAGGAGCAAGATACAGCAGCTAGTTGAGTGGTGTCATAGCAACAACTTTGCACTCAACATTAGTAAGACCAAAGAGCTGATTGTACACTTCAGAAAGGGTAGAATGAGGTAACACAAACCAATCCTCACAGAGGGATCAGAAGTGGAGAGAATGGGCAATTTCAAGTCCCTGGGTGTCAATATCTCTGAGCACCTAACCTTGTCACAACATATTGATGCAGCTATAAAGAAGGCAAGCCAATGGCTATACTTCATTAGGAGCTTGAGGAGATTTGGTTTGCTACCTAAAACACTCAAAAACTTGTACAGATGTACTGTACCATGAGAGCATCACTGTCTGGCATTGGGGCGGGGGGGGGGGGGGCTACTGTACATGATCGAAGTAAGTTGCAGAAAGTTGTAAAATTTGTCAGCTCCATCATGGTTATCAGCTTCCATAGTATCTAAGACATCTTCAAGGAGCGGTGCCTCAGGAAGGCAGCGTCCATCATTAAGGACCCCCAAGACATGACCTCTTTTCATTGCTATAATCAGAGAGGAGGTACAGAAGTCTGAAGGCACAAACTCAGCAATTCAGGAACAGCTTCTTCCCCTCTGCCATCTAATTTCTGAATGGACATTGAACCCATGAACACTACCTCACTACTTTTTTTAAATTTACTTCAGTTTTTGCACAACTTATTTTAACTTAACTATTATATATATATATATTTATTGGAATTCATTTTTTTCTAAATTTATCATGTTTTGCATTGTACTGCAGCCTCAAAGTTAACAGATTTCACAACATATGCCTGTGAAATTAAACCTGATTCTGATTCTGATGTGGAGAGCAAGCTGTTGCCCATGTAGCAGGCTTCTCCTCTCCATGCATATGAAGGACCCAAAGGAACGACAGAGATCGATACAGTTTGGCACCAGCAGCATCGCAGGAGTTGCCACTCAGCGTTGAACTCAATGTCGGACTGCCTCAGGGATACCAACTCCAGATTTTTCCCTCAGGGTTTACTCCCGAAGCCTTCCCCATGAGTGTAAAGCTACAAGGCAGCGGAGATCTACTTCCTAGAAGTTTCCTTCTCCAAGATGAGTTGCCTACCATGGCTGCCAAACCCCTTCAGCCCAAAATGAAAAATTAACGTATATTTATGATTACCGATATAATTTCTGTTCAATGTGAGTCACTGATATTGCTAACACTGTGTTCATGAAGTGCCATTTTCCTTTTTTCATTAATCTGCTCAAATTTCAACCTTACCGAAATCTTAATAATGATCTAATTCTCATGCAAGCCACTAGGATCCTTTGAGCTAGTTTATTAATTTGGTGGTAAACTGAGCATTTTCCCCACAGGACTTTAGCATTTGATGTTCCCTGATTGAACTTATCAAAGTCTCAGGAGAGGACATCAAAACTGCATTCTAACCATAGTCCCAGAGAAATGATCCTATGTGCAGTCTAAATCCCACAACATAAGCAATGAGACTAGTGGAGCTGTTTACTGTGACATTAATGATTCCATAAGAGTGAAAATTGTCAGTCAACCAGATGGGTTTGGAATTTTTTAACTAAACTGTCCAATTTGGTTGCCTATAGCTGTCATCTTATCCTGGATCTAAATGCTTTTAACACAAGTGGTGAAAACAAAGTGATATGGGTTATATTTCCTTCCACTATATGGCCCAAAGTCATTTGGAGAAGCAGAAGAGATCAGGAAGCTCATTATTATATTCTTAATTTCAGAAGAATGAACTTTATTCTGTTCTTATTTTTATTTAGATACAGTGCAATAACAGGTTCTTCTGGCTCAACGATCCAGCGCCACCCAATTATACGCATGTGACAAATTAGCCTCCTCCAAGAGGACCACAATCTTTTCATAAGGTTTGGAGGCTTGCATGCCTCAATGACTCAGGGAACTACGTTGGCTGGAGTCAGGGCTTTATGGACTCTTGGTAGGGTCACCCATGCCAAACAGGTCAAAGTGTAGAGTCCAGACTAAGAGTGGTCCAGTGACCCTCCGGGAGTTCAACAACTCTGATTGGTAAAACAAAACTATTACAGAAACAACAATGAAGAATCCTCCTGCATCTGAGTGCAATGGTATTCCTGAGTCTCCACCTGGGACTTGCATGACTGACAGTAGTGAAAACTAGGCGAAGCTACTGACATGATGAAGGAAGCCTTGAATGCTGCAGGAGATGGGGGATCTTCCTCATTGCCAGCAGTGTAGCGGGAAGGAATGACCAATTAGCCTACTAACCGGTACGTCTTTGAAATGGGGGAGGATACTGAAGCACCCAGAGGAAACCCACATGGTCATGGGAGTGTGGTGAACTACATATACCTGTCTGGACTGCTCCTGTGGCTCCTCCCACAGACCCCTGCTGACTCCTCCCACAGACCCCCGCTGACTGCTCCTGTGGCTCCTCCCACAGACCCCCGCTGACTGCTCCTGTGGCTCCTCCCACAGACCCCTGCTGACAGCTCCTGTGGCTCCTCCCACAGACCCCTGTATAAAGGCGATTGAGGCCTGATGCCCGGCCTCATTCTCCAGGATGTAGTGTTGTTCATTCTTCCAGTCAATAAAAGCCGATATCTCGCTTCTTACGTCTCAGAGTGAGTTATTGATGGTGCATCAGGGAGAACATACAAAAAGTCCTTATTGAGAGGGTTCAGTTCCCATCGCTGTCTGTAAGGAGCTTGTACATCCTGTTGCTCTCCGTGCAGTGAGAAACTGTTAAATTGCAGGCTGAAGTCCCTCTGTCAGAACTGGGATAGAGAGAAAACAAATTAGTCTTTAGTTGCAGAGAGGGTGGAGAAGAAATGAAGAGAGCAAGATAAATGTTTCTGATCGAATCAGGCCAGGATGACGTCAGTGATTAACTTTTGTTGAAATTACCCAGTTAATGGGTGAGTGAGGGGGTAGAAGAGGAGATTATAGCAAAGGAAAGCGAGAGATTAAATGTAAACCAAAAATATCCAATGAGTCAGGCTGTACGTGTAAAAAAAGACCCCGAGACAATATTACATTTGGATAACCTGCAGTAGAAACAGCAATATTGATACTGAGAAAGAGAGCACCTTAAGGTGTTGAGTCTAATATTGATTCCACAATGCTACAGCAGCCCCTAGTCAAAGATGAAGCACTGTTTATGATTAGAAGAGTACTGGAGACCACTGACAGACAAGTGGAGAGTTAAAGTGGCTTGCAGATAGTTCAGTGTCATCCCTGTAGACTCTGCGAAGAGATTGCCTAACCTGCAAATGTCCCTTCAATGTAAAGGGGACATATATGTGAAAATTGAATCCAGCAGAGTAGTGAAGGACTTTTGATTCCCCAGACACGGGCAAGCAAGTGCAGAAGTGGTTGATGGAGATGGTAGAATAGACAAGGGAGTGGCTCTCTTAGGAATGCTGAGGGAAAGGGAGATGTGTTCTGGTCTCTTTACAATAGTGAGGAACAGGAACCATCCCTACAGGTGAAAGAGCAAATCACTTACACTTTTCTTTCAGTCTGGTGTACTATACTCAGTGCTTGCAATGAGGTCTCCTCCCTTGGAGAAAGGCCTTACAGGTTGGGTAACTGCCTAGCAGAGCCTCTGCATTCATTCATTCATTTCACAGGGACAAAAGTGGCCCTCCAGTTGCCTGCATTCCCTCCCACTCTGACCTGCCTGTTTGTAACTTCCTACATTGTGTCAATGGGACCTAGTGTAAGTGTGATGAAAATGCTTCCTCTTTTATTTGGGCATGTTGAGGTATTCTCCATTCTTTGAGTCAAAGAGTCATCAAGGACCTCAGAAACAGGCTCTTTTGCCCATCTGGTCCGTGCCAAGCTGTTACTTCTGCCCAGTTCCGTTGACCTGCACTTTGACCATAGCTCCCCATACACCTCCCATCCATGTGCTTGTCTAAACTTCTTCAATTTCGCACTCAAAGCTCATGCACCTCTTCTGAATGCAGCTCGTTCCACGTTCTCACCACCCTCTGAGTAAAGGAGTTTTCCCCTTAGGTTCCCCTTAAGTATATATATAAAGCTATCTTAAATACTTAATGTGTTCTTTTGTGCTGCATTGGGTGCAGAGTAACAATTATTTTGTTCTCCTTTACACTTGTGTACTGGAAATGAAGTTAAACAATCTGGAATACACAGTTATGAGGGTCTGGCTGGAAGATAGTAGGATAATTTCCCATAGTAGATGTAATTAATGGAGAATGTGTGGAGCAGGTTAAGACCTACAAGTATCTGGGAATACAGTTAGACGAGAAGCTAGACTGGACTGCCAACACAGATGCCTTGTGCAGGAAGGCACAGAGTCGACTGTACTTCCTTAGAAGGTTGGCATCATTCAATGTCTGTAGTGAGATGCTGAAGATGTTCTATAGGTCAGTTGTGGAGAGCGCCCTCTTCTTTGTGGTGGCGTGTTGGGGAGGAAGCATTAAGAAGAGGGACGCCTCACGTCTTAATAAGCTGGTAAGGAAGGCGGGCTCTGTCGTGGGCAAAGTACTGGAGAGTTTAACATCGGTAGCTGAGCGAAGGGCGCTGAGTAGGCTACGGTCAATTATGGAAAACTCTGAACATCCTCTACATAGCACCATCCAGAGACAGAGAAGCAGTTTCAGCGACAGGTTACTATCGATGCAATGCTCCTCAGACAGGATGAAGAGGTCAATACTCCCCAATGCCATTAGGCTTTACAATTCAACCGCCAGGACTTAAGAACTTTTTAAAAGCTATTATTAATGCTTTTTGAGATAGTGATTTAGATGCATATCATATTTTTACTGAGTTAAGTATTGTATGTAATTAGTTTTGCTACAACAAGTGTATGGGACATTGGAAAAAAAGTTGAATTTCCCCATGGGGATGAATAAAGTATCTATCTATCTATCTATCTATCTATCTATCTATCTATCTATCTATCTATCTATCTATTAAAACATAGATACAGTGTAAGGGGTAAAGAATTCTTCAAGGTTCTGGGGAAGAATTTTTATTCTCTCTGAGTCGTTTCCTACTGCCTAAGTGTGTAGTGGAAGCAGGCACTCTCATAGTGTTCAAGTGATATCTCGATGAGAATTGCCAAGGCATTGAAGGTCAAGGACAAAGTGTCGGTAAATGGGATTAGTGAGTTAGATATTTGATGGTTGGCATAGACACGGTGAGGCAAGGGATCTGTGTCTGCGCTGTAGGCCTGACTCACAAATGTGCCATCAATTGGGTGCAATTTTGTCGCATTTCTCCATCCCAAGTGTATATTCTCTGTCAGCTTAGGACACCAGACCTGTACATAATAGTACAGATGCAGGCTCACCAGGGTTCTAGATAATTGGAACAATTTTTATTTGTGTATTCAAAGTATCTTGCAATAGAAGCCAACATACTGTTTGCCATCCTAATTACTTGCTAAATCTGCATGTAAACTTTCACTGATTCATCTACAAGAACATAAGCTCCTTCTGAAAATTAGTACCTTTCAATTATTATTTTTATTTTTAATTTGAAGATAAAGAGTGCGGAATAGCCTCTTCTGGCCCTTTGAGCTGTGTTGCCCTAGCAACCTCCAACAAACCAATTTAACCCAAGCCTAATCACAAGAGTATTTATTTATTTGTTGACATACCGTGCAGAATAGGCCCTTCCCACCCTTTGAGCTGCCTAGCAAACCCTGATTTTACCCTAGCCTAATTGCAGGACAACTTATAATCACCAATTAACCTACCAACTGGTACAGCTTTGGGCTGTGGGACGAAATGAGATCAGCTGGGGGGAAACCCACACATTCAATGTACAGACTCCTTACAGAAGACACTGGAATTGAACTTTGAACTCCAGCACCCTGAGCTATCCATCACTTTCCTATTGAATTAGCCTGCCCACGATCCCCTGCAGCTTCTCCGTGTCCTCATCAGCTCGCAGTGTCACAGGTTTATGTCACCAGCCACTGTGGATACACTTACACTTGGTTTAGAGAGATAAGCTTTATTTAGATTAGATTGGATTCAAACTTACGTGTCACATTGTTAGATCATGGGTTACGAAAGGAAAAAGTGCAGGTGTGTTTATTAGATGTGTCAGAAATCAAACTTACAAAAATTAGTGAAATTACCCAAAAAGAAAACTGCCAATGTTACACAATAACAGCTCCGTATTTTGTCCAGTGTGAAGTCCTGGCAGCCCTGCTCTATCTCTCTGCCAATGAGAGCTATTATTCGGCACTAGGACATACTCTCGTTGTGGGTACAAGGTTAACTTAAGAGTACACATGAATCAGAATGCTGTATGATGCACCCTACAATGTAGTTACAATCATATTACAAAATAAACAGAAGCACCTACCTTAAATACAGTATAGAAACAACATATACACATTTACACATCCCCATTAGTACAGGAATGATGGGAAAGGCAGCAGAAAGCTTAAACCTTTAGGACTCATTATGAGAATGTACCAGGGAAGACAATGAAGTGAGTACACTCAGCACAACGACAGCAGAATGACAAGGTGGTGTTTGTGTGTAAGGAGTGCATTTACCGAGCGCTCTCCGTCACACACGTTTACCTCAAAACACACGGTGAAATGCATCGTGAACAACCAACACACGCAGGGATGTGCTTGGGGGCAGCCCGCAAGTGCTCCCACACATCCGGCGCCAACGTAGCACACCTATCATCAACGTGGCATGCCCGCCATCAACGTAGCACGCCCACCATCAACGTAGCATGCCCACCAATTGTCACACGTGCATCAAACCATACAGTGAAATACGTCATCTGCGTCAGCTCAAATCAGCGAGGATTGTGATGGGCAGCCCGCAAGTGTCACCAATCTTCCAGCGTAGACGCAGCGTGCCCGCAACTCACCAACCGTTACTGGACACCTTTGGAATGTGGCAGGAAACCAGAACACATGGAGGAAACTCGTGCAGTCCTGGGGAAAGTGCACCCTAGGATAAATAATTCACCGGTATATAGATTTTATATATATATTTACTGTAATTCAGAGATTTTTCCTCTATTATTATGTATTGTATTGTACTGTTGCTGCAAAGACAACAAATTTCATGACACATGCCGGTGTTATTAAACCTGATCCTGACGGTGAACAGCTGGGGTTTCTGTACCAGTCTCTGAAGTACCCCACTGGAAGTGAGGAATTGGTTCATTACCATCCCTAAACCCTTGCAAGTACATTACCCCATTATCATGAAACTTTTCTGTCAATGACCTCAACATACCAATCGAGAAAATTATCTCTTACACACTCAATTAATTCACCATCCATACTATTAATAGGGCAAATAAGATCCGATAATTAAATGCATGGCTCAAAGCTTGATGTGTTTGAATGTGTTAATTTGCATTGCCTCGTCTACATGGAAATTAAAATCTGAGATGATTATTGTATCACCCTTGATAGATACAACTCTTAATTTCCTAATTTGTACCGTGTCCTCCCCCCCCTTCTCTCTTTATTCATTCCCCATTCTGGATCTCCTCGCACCTTTTCTCTTCTCCTCAACTGCCCATCACCTCCTTCTCATGCCCCTCCTCATTCCCTTCCTCCACTCTCTTCTCCTATCAGCCCTTCTTCTTCAGCCCTTTATCTCTTCCACCTATCATCTCCCAGCTTCTCATTTCATCCACCCTTCCCAGTCCACCACTGCATCTTCCCCTCACCTGTTTTCACCTCTCGCCTGCCAGCTTGTACTCCTTCCCCTCCCCTAACCTTATTATTCTGGCATCCTCCCCTTTCTTTTCCAGTCCTGATGAAGGGTCTTGGCCTGAAATGTCAACTGTTTATTCTGCTCCCTATATACTGCCTGACCTGCTGAGTTCCTCCAGCGTTTTGTATGTTACCATGAGTATTGTTCAAAGTCTCCTAGCAGTACATATTTCCACACTATGATGGATTTCATGGAATTCCTACCGACCTTTTCTGCTGTTTGCCACATCTTAGCTTCACCCAAGTTGATTTTACTTCATTTTCTGAAGTAAAATTCTGTATATTGCCTTTATATCAGGGGTACTCTGCCACTTTTTCATCTTAAGTAACACACACGAAATGCTGGAGGAATTCAGCAGGTCAGACAGCATCTATGGAAATGAATAAGCAGTTGATGTTTTGGACCAAGACCCTTCTTCAGGACTGGAAAGGAAGGGGGAAGACACCAGAATAATAAGGTGGGGGGAAGGGCAAGAGGATAGCTATAAGGTGATAGATGAAGCCAGTTGGGTAGAAAAGATAAAGGGCTGGAGTAGAACGAATCTGATAGAGAGGGGAGTGGACCACAAGAGAAACAGAAGGAGGAGGGGACGCAGTGGGAGGTGAAAGGCAAGTGAGATGAGATAAAAGGCCAGTGGAGGGAATAGAAGAAGAGTGGCAGGGGAGGGAAATAATGCCGATCTCATATACAATAATCTTTGGACGTTCAATTTCAAGCATTGGTCACTTTGCAACTGTGGGGTAATGTAATTGGGAGAAATGTGCATAATTCACTACCACTGACATTGAGTTGGGGTTTCACGTTAAGAGGCTGGTCTGATGTGGAGACGTTGTTACATAAGGATTTTGTGTTTAGGTTTTGGAGTTCAATAAAATGTGCTCCAGTTTTCATAATACACCCCACTTCATTTTATTTGCAAAAACCTACTTTGGTAACTCCGATGCTCTGGGACGAATCCGGAGTTATTGAACATGTCAGCCAACTCAGTCACTTTGAAACCGCCAGGCACAAAATGTCGACTGTTTACTCCTTTCGATAGATACTGTCTGAGCTCCTCCAGGATTTTTTGTACGTGCCTTGTGTCTTCCCCCCTCCCATGTCGACTGGTTGTTCATTTGCATGGAGCCTGCCTGCCCTGCTGAGATCCTCCATCGCTTTGTGTGTGTTGTCTTGCAAATGAAAGTGGGATCTCAGATTGAGCTGTACACCTCCGTGTTATATTTATGACAGATATTGGCAAGGCTACTTGGAGTACTGTATTTAGTTTTGGTCACCCCATTATAAGAAATTTATAATGTTAAAATTGTAATGTTAAATATGTAACGTTAAAATTGTACAAGGCATTGATAAGGCCGAATTTGGAGTATTGTGTACAGTTCTGGTCACCAAATTATAGGAAAGATGTCAACAAAATAGAGAGAGTACAGAGAAGATTTACTAGAATGTTACCTGGGTTTCATCACCTAAGTTACAGGGAAAGGCTGAACAAGTTAGGTCTTTATTCTTTGGAGCATAGAAGTTTGAGGGGGGACTTGATAGAGGTATTTAAAATAATGAGGGGGATAGATCGAGTTGACGTGGATAGGCTTTTCCCATTGAGAGTAGGGGAGATTCAAACAAGAGGACATGAGTTGAGAGTTAGGGGGCAAAAGTTTAAGGGTAACATGAGGGGGAATTTCTTTTCTCAGAGAGTGGTAGCTGTGTGGAATGAGCTTCCAGTAGAAGTGGTAGAGGCAGGTTCGGTATTGTCATTTAAAGTAAAATTGGATAGGTATATGGACAGGAAAGGAATGGAGGGATATGGGCTGAGTGCAGGCTAGTGAGACTAGGTGAGTGTAAGCGTCAGCACGGACTAGAAGGGCCGAGATGGCCTGTTTCTGTGCTGTAATTGTTATATAATTAAAGTATAAAGAACACAGGAAGAATCTGCCAGGATGTTGAGGTTTTGTGTTCCAAGGAGAAGCTACATAGACAAGGACTTTATTCAATGGAATGTCGGAGACTGAGGACTGACTTGTTAGAAGATCATAAGGGTCATAAACAGGATGAAAGCACATTTTTTTTCACCACAGAAGGGGCTCGGAGGTGAGATATATAGAGAGAGATTGGGGGCATCTTCTTCACACAAAGGGTGGTGTGTATCTGGAATGAGCCGCCATAATTAGTGCTTGAGGTGGACACATTATCAACATTTAAAAACCATCCAGATCCGTGCATGGCTACGAGAGGCTGTAATTGCAGGCAGATGGATTAGCTCTCTGGGCAAAGCTGTTGTCATGGATGGATTGGAACAGAGAGCCAGTTTCTATGCTTTAGGATTCTGACTCTCTGGCTATAGATACAAAGCTCAGAGTAACTACCCACGTAAAGCAAGTGAGGCCATGTAATTGCTTTCCTACACTACCCCCAGGGGAAAATGACATAATTCACCTACAACCAATTTTCACTACTAATATGGAGATAGATAAATTCCCCCACAGACAGGTCTGTCTCTTTAGTCATCCTCTTCCACAAGACTGAAATCAAATCATCCCTCTCCTTCCACTCCTTCCTCTCTTCACCCTTTCCCCTCTCACCTTCTCCCCCTCTCACTTCCCTGTGCCCCTTCCTCCTCGTCCTCCTCCTCACCCCTTCCCCTCCACCCTCCTCCTTCCCCTCAACTTCACCCCACCCCCTTCCCTCTCCACCCTCCTTCCCAACCCTCTCTTACCTCTCCCTCTTCCACTTCCCAACCCCTCTTCCCTCTCCACACCTCCCCCTTACCTATCCACCCAAACCCCTCCCCTCCCTCCTCCCCTTTCCCATTATCCCTCTGCTCCCCTTCCCTTCCCCCTCCAATCCCCCTTCCTTCCCCTCCACCTCCCTCCTCTCCCCATTCCCTGCTCCCCCTCCTCCCCCTCCACTCCAACCTCCCCCTTCAAACACCCCCACCCCTCTCTTACCTCTCCCTCCTCCCCTTCTGCCCCTTGCCCCCTCTTCCCCCTTTCTTGCTCCACCTTCCCCTCCACCCTCGCCCCAAACCACATGGCTCCCCCCTCACCCCCACCCCTCCCCATCCCCTCTTCTTTCCCCTTCACCTCCACCTCCTCCATGCCCTTCCCCCTCCAGCTCTCCCCTTCCTCCCTCCCTTCTCCTCACCCCCTCTCCCCTCCATGCAGCCTTTTGATTTTTGTGTATCACAGACAATATTATTTAAAGGCAGGCTAGGCTCTCTGATGTTATTTCATGCACAAGTTGACAACAGGTGGGAATAGTGATGGACTAATGTGAACCTACAGGGAAGGGAAAGGAAAGGGTGCAGCTGAGAGCCCACTAAATCCCAATGGCAGTGAAATGACTCTGTGTATGTTAATTCTAGAGCTCGCTTAACTGGGTTGCCACTGGGAAATACATCTCTAGACTAGAACACCTTTTAGGGTGCAAATTTTCAACCCAATCTTAGTGCATAATTCTTCTTTTAAACTAACCTTTGGCTTGTGTCTGTGGCATTTGAGCTACTCATCAGAAATAAAAAGCATAATACTCTCCAAATTTAATGGGAAAAAAAAAGTTTAACATTTGGAGTTGAGTTTTCTTATAATTAGACAAGTGAATCATTTTTATGTGTTGTGGTAACTTGATGATGTTAAAAAAAGTAACACCAATTACTACACTGTAAATTGGTAATTAGATATGTGATATTGATGTTCCAAAATACCTTATCTTGTTGCTTTATTTGTGGTGAATTAAAATGCACGATGTTTAAGTTGAAAAAGACATTTTCTAAATCTCATTTTTTTCCAGTTTTGTTATAGTGTTAGGTTCCTATTGACCTTTATAACATACCATATGTGTTAAATACTAATAATATGGGAAACATATGAAAACAATAAATATTTTTTATGTAAGATGTATCAGAGTGTGTACAGAAGGTGCAAACACCAGAGAAGGCTTGGCGTTTGTAACCTCGTGTTAATAAAGGATTATCGTTACTTTAGGATGGATCATATTCTGAGAAGCAGTGATGGTGAATTTCCTTACTTTTTCCCCCATGGTGATGAATCATAAGAACTAGGAAATAAGAAATAGGAGCAGGAGTTGGCCCTCCGGCTTGTCGAATCAGGTACAACAGTATAGTGCAGGAACACGATGGTGTACAGAACCAGCTAAAAACATAGCCTCGAGATTTAGCGGAGTAGATTTCGGACAGAGATGAGGAGGAACAGCTTTTCCCAGAGGGTGGTGAATCTGTGAAATTCTCTGCCTAACGAAACAGTAGAAGCTACCTCAGTAAGTATATTTAAGACAAGGTTGGATAGATTTTTGCATAGTAGGGGAATTAAGGGTTGTGATGAAAAGGCAGGTAGGTGGAGATGAGTCCACAGTTAGATCAGCCATGATCTAATTGAATGGAGGAGCAGGCTCGATGGGCCGGATGGCCTACTCCTGCTCTTATTTCTTATGTTCTTATGTTCTAAACAGCAAATCAAAAACCACCCATACTACCTCCTACCTACATCTTCTATATTCTTCCATCTTCCTTACATCCATGTATCTATGTATCTATCCAACCATCTCTTAAAGGCCTCTAATGTATTTGCCTCTCCCACCATACCAGGCAATGTGTTCCAGGGATCCTCAACAAAGTGTGGTCCATTGTCACTGGTTAAGTGTTCTGGAACATCAGTTCTCAACATATCAACAGTGTGCGAGGCTGTAGTGGAGGCTTTTGGGAACACCTCTGGCCACTTTGCAGTTTCATCCACTACTACCAAGAAATTTGTGCCCATGAATGGTCTAGCAAAATCCATATAAAATTTTTGCAAGAGCAATGCAGGTGATTCCCAGTGATGGAGAGGCGCTGCTCTTGACATCTTCTGGATGTGTTGGCATTCCGAACAGTACATAACAAGCAGCTCAATCTACTGATCTGTCCCAGGCCACCAGACAAAGCTTTGAGCCAATGCTTTCAATTTGACCATACCTAGATGACCAGCCTGTAGCTCCTCCAACACTTTACCTCTTAGCTTGGATGGTACAACAACTCTCAATCTCCACATAAGGCCACTCCCGTCAAGGGCAAGTTCATCCCGGCACTGGTAAAAATGGGGGAACAGGAATTTCTGTTGCACATTCCAGCCATTTTGAGTTGCCAGTTAGACAGTGAGGGGTCTTTTCTGATTTTCCTTCAGATCATCTCTGCCGTAATAGGGAGAATTTTGATTTGCATTAGGGAGAATATGTCAAAAGGAGTGTCCTTGTTTTGTGAATTTTTCAGATATTTCCTTTTCCAAGGATAAACGAGCAATCCATCAGCATTTCCATGATTAATTAACCTCTTGCATTTGATCTTGTAATTGTGTCCTCCAAGAAACAGAGTTCATCTCGGCATTTATGCTGCTGCTGTTGGTGGAAACCCTTCTGTGGACTGAAAATGGACACTTGTGGTTGATGATCGGTAGTAAGGGTAAACTCTCTCATATACAAGTACTGGTTGAAATGTTTTACACCCCAACAAGACTCAAGGCCTCTCAGTCAATTTTTCTCTGCAGTGGTAAGTGTGTCAGGCGAGCTTCACTGGATGATGTACATTATAATGTGTAAGATACAGTATTTGACATCGTCGCTTTCTTTGCCTTTTGGAAAGCACCTCACACTGCATTGTCCATTGCCACTTCTTCACAATCTGTAGTAATGAGATCAAAGTAGCCAGGATTGGCAGGAACCTGTTATAGTAATTGACATACCCGAAAAAGGATTGCAAATGTGACAGGTCCTTTGGCCTTGGGCATCTACCACAGCTTGAATTTTCTCAGCACACTTGTGTAATTGCTGTCTGTCAATGATGTGACCACAGTAAGTGATGTTTGATTTAAAGGATTCACACTTGTTGCATTTTGCTCTGAGCCCATAATATCCCAATCGTTTTAACACTGCCTTGAGATTTCAGAGATGTTCCTTGTCATCCTCACTGGTCACACTGAGTGCCTGGACAGCCCTGCAGCACTTGGTCCATAACTTTATGCCAGAGTGCAGGTGCAGATGTTACTCCAAAAATAAACCTATCATAGGGATAAAGCCCTTTGTCAGTTTATGGTGAGAAACACTTTGACTCTTTTTCCATCTACATCTGTCAGTTTGCTTTGCTTTTCTCCAGAAAGGTTTGCAAAAGTATCCTCTATCATGAGCAGAGAGTATTAATCTACTTTCAGTACTGGGTTGATGGTGATCTTAAAATCACCACAGATCGTGACAGACCCATCCTTCTTGGCTACTGGAACCATTGGCATTGTCCATGATCTGCACTCAGCCTTGGAAAGAATCCTTTCAGTCTCCATGCAATCTAACTCTCTGGCTATTTTATCACAGGTGGTATAAGAAACCAGACAGGCTTTGTAAAACTTGGGTGTGGCATTTTCATTTAACACTATTCTACCCTTGAAATGTTTAAGTTTTCCTTTGCCATCCTTGATCACTGCTGTAGCATCATCCAGTACCTTTGTTAATTCACTTTCAGCTGATACTGTTGTAAGGGATGTGGCATACAAATTGTGGATGGGTCTCCAATCAACTTGTTGTTGTCTCAGCCAATGAGGGCCCCACAATGCTGGCCCTCCTTTATCTGCTACATACCTGCCCAATGTGGTTTGTTGTTGAATTTCACTGTTACAAATGTCATTCTCACAGGAATTACAGTATCTTTTCTCCATTTAAGTTCTTAGCTCGATATCTGCAGGCTTCAGATCAGTACCTTTGAAATGCTATTCAAAATCATTTTGTGGAATGACTGAAACAGTTGATTCAGAGTCCAATTCCATTTTAATTAATCTGCTTTTGACTTCTGGTAAGTTGTTTTGCTTGTCTGTTGTTAGTTTTCACATTGTAAACCTCAAGGCTACGCAGTCCTGTGTCACTCATCATTATCAGACTTTTCATCAGCAACATGCTAATTAGTTCTATTTCTGAAACTGCAACTTGACGTTTTATCATTTTCTTTTCCTTGTGCAGTCCATTTATTTTTGTCTACCCAACCTGCTCTTTGTACGTGTCCTAGCAACACACACAAAATGCTGGAGGAACTCAGCAGGCCAGACAGCATCTAGGGAAAAGAGCACAAAAGCTGAAATAGATTTCCCTTCTTTTTGATTCCACTTATGAAACCTTATGTGTTCTGCAATCAACAATGGTTTTGGTTCTAAACATTCCTAAATTACATTCACAATATCAGCAAAGCTTATTTTGGCTGGTTTGTTGGAGCAGTTAAACTTCTAAGCAGATTGTATGATTTTCCACATTTTACACAAAGCAGCACTGGCACTTGCTTTTCAGTGGCTAGTTGATTTGGTAAATGTACTGTTCAATTTGTTCAGTAGATATCATCCAGCTATCTGCTGTGCAATCGAGCACATCTACCTTTCCAATGCAGCCAGCCATTTCTGCTTTTATTTATTTATTATTATCACCCTGTACTCACTCTTTATAAACCCATGAATTTCATCTGTCTACTATCTATTTTTTAAACTCAAATGTCTTTCCCCCCTTCTGAAGAAAAAACGTGCTTTGCTTCAACAGGTAGGTGGTTGTCTCAGGTTTATTTTACAACTTCCTCATTGCAGCTCTCATGTTTTGTAACTCTAAAGATTAATTAAAAGTGAAACACAGGAGTCGGGATGAATGTGTCAACTTCGTTTTACTTTCCTTTTCTTTAGTGAGACTCGTCACATTGACATGGTAGTGTAATGACATATATCATTCAGTACTTTTACATATCACCCATAATGGTTTAAATGGTTCCATTTATTATCAGAGAATGAATACGGTATACAACCTGAAATACTTAGTCTTTGCAGACACCCACAAAAAAACAGAAGAACCCAAAAAGAATGATCGACAGAAAAACATTAGTGCCCCAAAGCCCCTTCTCCCCCTCCCCCACACAACCAGTAGAAAGCATCATTGCAACAACCTCCTCCCTCCCCCTGCCCATTTCAGCAAAAAGCATCAGTGCCCACCACCCAACAAACAACAGCAAAGCACCCAAAGAGAGACCATGGTCTGCAGTCAACAAAAGCTATTGTTTAACAGACAGTTCGACATGCCACGGGCTCTCTATCACTAACGAGGCACAGAGAGATAACACCCATTGTCACAGCTAAAGGGGAGACTGACAGTCGCTGTTACGAAACTATAGTCTGTGGTGTCGCTTTTCCATACATTTCCCGCTGCGAAATCCTAATCTCGTGCGACGCCTCAGTCGGCAACACCCCGGAAGTGCCATTTTCCAAGCCGCGCCTGCTGAATGTCAAAAAACAGTTGGCCGACGAGCTCCAGGAACAGAAACTCATCCACCGTTAAAAAACCACAGTTTCATTTAATTAAACAAACAAAGAATGCTTACTCAAACAGGATATTTACAATATTAATCAAGTATTAATGAAATATTAAATAGATTATAGGAGCCAGGTGGATTTCTGCAACAATCTATTGGTTTCTGACACTAGCATTTTATCTCACGTTTTACTTTAATATTTGAATATTTAAGTATTTGAATTTAGATTTGCTAACTTTGGTGGTATCATTTGAACTCAACAATTCATGCTTTTGGTTTCAAGTTTGGTGACTTCATCACTCTGCACCTGAATGAAAAGTGTAAATCACAAAGCACTGCTGCTAATTTGTACACTGCAACCTCTCTCAGACAACAATAGATATGGGTGTTTAACCGAGACAAGTGGGAGGTGTTACACTTCGCACAGTCTTGCAATTATACAGTAAACGGTGGGACACTTGAGAGCATTAGTGTCTGATGAATCTTGGGGTGCAAGTTCATAGCTCCTTGAAAGTGGCAACACAAGTGCACAGGATGCTTGCCTCCACAGGTTGTGGCATTTTGTATAGAAGTCAGGAAGCCGTGTTAGAGTTAGATAAAACTTCGGTGAGGGCATATTTGGTGCACTGTATGCATTTCTAGCCACGGCATAAGAAGGATTAATGGCTTTGGAGACACTGTAGAGGAGGCTGATAAGAATGGAACCTGGATCATCTATATAGAGAGGTTCAACAACCTTGGATGCTTTTTCTGCAGTATCAGAAGCTAAAGGCTGACTTTATAAAAGTACATAAAATTATCAGAGGTATAACTATGAATCATTTTCAGAGAACTTAGAACATAACAGCACAGTTCAGGCTGTTTGGCCCACGATGTTGAACCTACCTTTTAACCTTTTCTAAGATCAATCTTTTCCTGGGTGGAAATGTCAAATATTAGAGGGCAGAGGTTGAATGTGAGAGTAGGAAAGCTTAAAGGAGATTAATGAGGTCAGTATTTTTACCCAGGTGCCTGGAATGTACTGCCAGATAGCAATACGTAAACAGCATATAGGCAGAGACATGAACAGCCCAGCAATAACAGAGCACGTGCAGAAAAATATGATTGGCGGTTTAAATTGGCATCATGGTCTGTGTAGGCATGATGGGCTGAATGGCCTGTTTTTGTCTTGTAGTTTTCCATGTTACCATGTAATAGTGACCAGATGGGGGGTTTTTTTTTTCAGTAATTGACTGAGAAATCCATATCAGCCAGGACACCGAGAAGAATATTTCTGGATGTGATGTTGTGGAGTGTTTTAACATTTAACTGGCAGGACAGACAAGGCTTAGGTTTAGTGATTCATTTGAAAATTGGAACTTCATTCAGTGCAACGTTGTCTGAATATTGCAATAGACATTCACCCTAGATTTTGTGTTTCATCCTTTCGAGTAAGATCTAATTTCACAATTATTATTGTTGCCCGTGGATCCTTTGGTGACACTTAAGAAAAACAACACAGGCTTGGAAAACTAACAGAGAAAAAATATTCCATTTATCTACATTTGTTTAAATCAAGGAAATTCAATGGTGCTAATTCCCATTTGCTTGACTGAACAAATTATGCAATGAAATGTGTAAACTTGGAGTTTGCAACAGAACTTTGTCACATGTAACAGAATTTTGGAAAACATTTATTTCAGATTTCTTTGAATTCAGAAGCACCCTGCTACACAACTTAAAATACTGTAAATTCCTAATTGTATTATTAAAACTAGCATTAGTGTAATTTGCAAGCAGAATATTCAGCTTCAGATAAATTGTTCATATTAATTCATTTAGTCAAAATTAAAGTTCTAAGTAAATTTATTATCGAAGTACATGTACATCACCATAAGCTACCTTGAGATTCATTTTCTTGCAGGCATTTACAGCAAAGTAATGAAATACAATAGAATTTATGAAAAACTATACATAGACTGACAAATAACAGAAGATTCAAAGTATATTTATTATCAAAGTATGTATACAGAATACACCTCTGAGGTTCGTCCTCTCACAGGCAGCCACAAAGCAAACACCATGGAACCCGTTCAAGAAAACATCAAACAACCAATATGCAAAAAAAGAATAAACTGTGCAAACAACAAAAGGCAACACACAAAATGTCAAACACCAAGCCAGGAGTCCAGGTGTAATCAGTTTAGTTCAGTTCAGTGTCGCACCGCTAGCTGACGGTCGGCCGTAGGGCAAAACATACTTCGCTGAAGTGGAAAAGAAGACAAACGTGACTTAAATTTAACTGATGAAGGGTCCTGATTAAGGGTTTCAGCCTGAAATGGCGGATCCTCCAGCATTTTGTGTGTGGGCCTCTTAAATTTAACTGATGCTGCTTTCATTCTGGTGAACCAATCCCTGGTTTTGACACAGTCCAGCCCTGTAGCCTTCAGCACCGAGGTTAAGATACAGACATAACTCTCCACCAACAACACACGCAGCTTATGGCAAGGTCTGCACACCTTCGCGGACTTCAG
Organism: Hemitrygon akajei; assembly: GCF_048418815.1. Lineage (NCBI taxonomy): Eukaryota > Metazoa > Chordata > Chondrichthyes > Myliobatiformes > Dasyatidae > Hemitrygon > Hemitrygon akajei. The sequence continues at coordinate 7,594,310 of NC_133142.1, forward strand.
AGCTGAACGCAGTGGAGCTTCCAAAATTGCTGCCTCTCTCCCAGATGAGCTAAACCCTTTTTTATGCTCGATTCGATGTTACCAACACTGAGCCCCTGCGGAGTGCCGCTGATGCGACCTGCACCTTGGTCATCTCTGAGGCTGAAGTACGCAGGTGTTTCCAACGAGTGGACAGTCACAAGGCCACGGGACTGGACGGCATCCCAGGGCGGGTACTCACAGTGTGCCCGGCACAACTGGCAGGTGTGTTTACAGACATTTTTAATCTCCCCCTCGCCCAATGTAGAGTGCCCTCCTGCTTCAAGACATCCACCATTGTTCCTGTTCCTAAAAAGACCAAAGTAACATGTCTGAACGACTGGCATCCTGTCGCACTCAGCTCAATAATAAGTAAATGCTTTGAGAGGCTGGCCAAGGGCCACATCTGCAGCATGCTACCACCCCGTACAATTCGCCTACCAACACAACCGATTGACAGATGATGCAATAGCCATCCTTACACATCTGGAGAAGAAGGATGCTTATGTGAGAATGCTGTTCTTGGATTACAGTTCAACATTCAACACCATAATTCCCTCCAGGCTCGACAAGAAGCTCAGAGACCTCAGTCTTAACCCTGCCTTGTGTAGCTGAGTCTTGGACTTCCTGTTGGATCGCCAGCAGGTGGTAAGAGTGGGCTCCCTCACCTCTGCCCCTCTGACCTTCAACACAGGAGCCCCTCAGGGCTGTGTACTAAGCCCCCTCCTTTACTCTCTGTATACCCATGACTGTGTTGCCATCCACAGCTCCAATCTGCTAATTAAATTTGCTGTTGACACTACATTGATTGTCTTAATCTCAACTAATGATGAGGCAGCCTACAGAGAAGAAGTCATCACCCTGACACAGTGGCGTCAAGAAAACAACCTCTCCCTCAATGTCGTAAAAACAAAGGAGCTGGTTGTTCACTACAGGAGGAATGGAGACAGGCTAACCTCTAAAGACATCAATGGATCTGGGGTTGAGAGGATGAACAGCTTTAAGTTCCTCGGCATCCACATCACTGAGGATCTCACGTTGTCTGTACATACCGTCTGTGTGGTGAAAAAAACACAACAGCGCCTCTTTCACCTCAGGTGGTATGGGCCCCCAAATCCTAAGAACTTTCTAGAGGGGAACAATTCTCAGAGGTGATGTTACCGCTATATAGGACCCTAGTCAGACCCCACTTGGAGAACTGTGCTCAGTTCTGGTCGCCTCACTACAGGAAGGATGTGGAAACCATAGAAAGGGTGCAGAGGAGATTTACAAGGATGTTGCCTGGATTGGGGAGCATGCCTTATGAGAATAGGTTGAGTGAAGTTGGCCTTTTCTCCTTGGAGTGACGGAGGATGAGAGGTGATCTGATAGAGGTGTATAAGATGATGAGAGGCATTGATCGTGTGGATAGTCAGAAGCTTTTTTCCCAGGGTTGAAATGGCTATCATGAGAGGGCACAGTTTTAAGGTGATTGGAATTGGGTACAGAGGAGATGTCAGGGGTAAGTTTTTTTATTCAGAGAGTGGTCAGTGTGTGAAATGGGCTGCCAGCAACGGTGGTGGAGGCGGATATGACAGGGTCTTTTAAGAGACTCCTGGATAAGTACATGGAGTTTAGAAAAATAGAGGGCTATGGGTAACCCTAGGTAATTTCTAAAGTAGGGATATGTTTGGCACAGCTTGGTAGGCCGAAGGGCCTGTATTGTGCTGCAGGTTTTCTATGTTTCTATGTTTCTAATTGAGAACATCCTGACTGGCTGTATCACTGCCTGATATGGGAACTGTACTTCCCTCAATAGCAGGACTCTGCAGAGGGTGATACGGACAGCCTAGTTCATCTGTAGATGTGAACTTCCCACTATTCAGGACATTTCAAGACAGGTGTGAAAAAAGGGCCCAAAGGATCACTGGGGTCCTGAGTCACCCCAACCACAAACTGTTCCAGCTGCTATCATCTGGGAAACAGTACCGCATCATAAAAGCCAGGACCACCAGGCTCCGGGACAGCTTCTTCCACCAGGCCATCAGACTGATTAATTCTTGCTGATACAATTATATTTCTGTATAATATTGACTGTCCTGTTGTACATACTCTTTATTATAAATTGCACTTTGCACATTTAGACGGAGATGCAACGTAAACATTTTTACTCCTCTTGTATATGAAGGGTGTAAGTAATAAAGCCCATTCAATTCAAAAGAAGCAATGAAAGGTGAGAACAGAGCTCAGAGCATCACAAACACCAGGCTCCCCACCATGGAGTCTCTCTACACTTCTCACTGCCTTGGTAAAGCAGACAACATAATCAAGTGCCTCAGACATTCTCTCCTCTCCCTCCTTCCCACCGGGCTCTAGGACAGCTTCTGTCCCGCTGTAATCAGACTACCAATGGGGGGCGGGGGCAAGAGAGAATGGAGGGGGCGTGTGGGGGTCTTTGATCATACAGTCTGCTTTACAGAAGCAGGGAGAGCCCTTGGAAGGGAGGCTATTTTCCGTGACGTGCTGAGCTGTGTCCTCGGTTCTCTGCAGATCGAGCAGGCCAGTTGCCGTACAGATATGATGCATCCAGGCAGAATACATCCTCGGTGCATCTATAAAAATTGGTGCGCATCAAAGAGGACATGCCGTTTTTCTTTAGCCGCCTGTGGAAGCAGAGGCACCGTTGCACTTTCTTGCTTGTGGCTTCTAAGAGGCTGGACCAACACAGGCTATTGGTAAAGTTTATTCCCAGGGGCTTGAAGCTCTCAGACCTCAACCCTGTGAGGTTAACTATGGGAATCTTTGGTAGAAGAGACTGGGGGAAATGTGATGTAGAAGCACAAGATGATGGCACCTTTAGTCAAGGTATCCAAAAAGATGGCTGGCTGAAAAGAGATCTGTCTCTAGCAAAGGAGGTGTAAGGTGCTCCTTCCTTCCACTAGCCTGCAAGTCACCCTGGGGCAAGGTGTAGCACCTGCTTAGCCCTCCCTCCCAATCAGGGTCACATGAAGATGGTGGATGGTCACATCACAAGTCCTGGTAATGCAACCACTGACGTCAGGCAGACAATCTTGGAAGAGTATTGGTAATGGCTGGGATCACCTGTCTTGTAAAGTCACTGCCCAGAAGAAGACAATGGCAAACCACTTCTGTAGAAAAATCTGCAAGAACAGTCATGATCATGGAAAGAAAAAAAAATAATTTGTTCCTACAATTTGTACTTTTTATTTCTCACATCTGATAGTCTTACTGTGTATGTGGGGGGGGGGGGATTAAATGTGCTCTATAGTGTTTCTTTGTTTGTGGCTGCCTGCAAGAAGACAAATCTCAAGGTTGTGTATTGCATACATACTCAAGGTTTGTACTTTGAACTTTTAAATGTTAACGGCTCTATAGTGCAATGATTGGTTCCTAGAATAACACTGTAATGTTCCACTGAATTGAAACATAGAACATTAAACATTACAGCACAGTACAGGCCCTTCAGCCCACTATGTTGTACTGATCTTGTCCTGCCAAAGGGTTTCAGCCTGAAATGTCGACTGTACTCTTTTCCATAGATGCTGCCTGGTCTGCAAAGTTCCTCCAGCATTTTGTGTGTGTTGCTTGAATTTCCAGCTTCTGCAAATTTTCTCTTGTTTGTACTGATCTTTTAACCAATTCTATGTGGTGTATGAGGTGTCTAGGGAGAGGTAACACCTCTGGTGAAAGGGTTTGTTGTGTCCATTCTGGGGCAGCTCGCTCACCTTTGTCCTCCACTGGACACTCAGCCCTCACCTGTGGCTCCAGGTAGCTGTCTGCATGTAACAGCAGCCACACTCCGGTACACTGCTCTGACAGGCAGGCTAAAACAGGTGAGGATGGCCAGTGGACCTCATACCCCAGTGAGATAGGGATATGCCTGTTCTAGCATACAAAGTCAGCTCTCGTGGACTGGGCAGATAAGATCTACAGTGAGATCCGATGACTAGGAAAGTTTTTCTGCAACTTTATATGGAGAGCAAAGGGCCTGACAATGCACAGAAGACATCATGATTATCTTCTTCCACCAAGGAAGACCCAGTTTGTGACACTCATACGTACCTCTGGACCAAGACTTGCTGAGTTCGAGAGACTGGAATTGCCCAAATGCAATGGCTTTTCCACTTTAAGAATTCTCCCACCCGGGTTTCCTGTCATCATTGGACATGATGGACAACCACCACAAGATCACTCTAACCTTTCTCTCCTACATAGCCCTCCATTTTTCTATGAACCCATCTAAGAGTCTCTTAAGGATGCATTGTTGAAGCTTTGTAAAGCACTGGTGAGGTCTCATTTGGAGTATTGTGAGCAATTTTGACCCCTTTATCTTAGAAAGGATGTGCAACACTAGAGGAGAGTCAAAGGAGGTTCATGAAAATGATTTCAGGATTGAACAGTTTGTCATATGAAGAGCATTTGACTGCTCTGGGCCTGTATTCACCGGAATTCAGAAGAATGAGGGGTGACCTAATCAAAACCTATCGAATGGTGACAGTCCTCGATAGAGTGGATGTGGAGAGAATGTTCCCTATGGTGGGGGAGTCTAAGACCAGAGGACACAGCCTCAGAATAGAGGGGTGTCCTTTTAGAACAGAGCTGAGGAGGAATTTCTTTGAGCCAGAGTGTGGTGAATCGGTGGAATTTGTTGCCACAGGCAGCTGAGGAGGCCAAGTCTTTACATATATTTAAGGTGGAGATTGAAGGGATGTGCTGACATTGGAGAGGGTTCAAAGAAGGTTCATGGAAATGAGCCTAGGGTAGAAAAGCCTATCACATGAGGAGTCTTTGATGGCTCTGGGCCTGGACTCACTGGAATTCGGAAGAATAATGTGGGGGGGAGATCTCATTGAAACCTATCAAATGTTGAAAGGCCTCAATGGTGTAGATGTGGAGAAGATGTTTCCTATGATGGGGAAGTATAAGACCAGAAGACACTACCTCAGAGTAGACGGACATCTATTAGAACTGAGATGAGGGGGATTATCTGTAGCCGGAGAGTGGTGAAAACGTGGAATTCATTGCCACAGGCGGCTGTGGAGGCCAAGTCAGTAAGTATACTTAAGGCAGAGGTTGATAGATTCTTGATTGGTCAGGGCATGAAGAGTTATGAAGAGAAGGCAGAAGATTGGGGGTGAGGAGGGGAAAAAATGGATCAACCATAATGAAATGGTGCAGCAGACTCGATGGACCAAATGGACTAATTCTGCTCCTATATCTTATGGTCTTAAATATCCCTAGTATATCTGCCTCTACCACCAACCTTAGGCAGGGAATTCCACACTGACCAAACAAATAACCATTTGTCAAAGATCACCGCGTTCTGAATGAGGGACTGAAATAGATTCCATTGTGAAAGACTAATTCTGTTCTTTCATTCCTTGTTCTGCTATGACCAGCCTTTGAGACCAGCTACATCCTTATGGGTGTTGTACTGAATAATGAAACAACTGGAAGACGCCGGGACTTTTGCTTTGTGCAAGATAAAATGGATATACATAAAGCTTATTAATGATATTAAAATCCACATAATCCTACACTGCCATCTAGTGCCAAGCTTAGCCCAGATTCAAGGAGAGGTTGCCTGCAATGTTTGTGTCTGCATTTGCTTCGGGAAGGAAGAAAGGACAGGTACTTTCATCTGCAAACTAGTGCCCATGAGGTTCATGTATAAAACAATAAGCCATTTGTCAAAATATAGAACATTCAATGCAAGTCTAAATGGTTTTGATTTCCAATAAGGAATATTCATTTATCATTCACCCACTGTTGTTGTTTCCCTGAGGTTACAGGCATGTTTGAATTAATTCTCAGATTCGGCAGGGCCAATATTTATTGCCATGAGATAGTCATAGGAATACTTTTCATAGAAGTGAATGGCTTTCTAGGTCATATCAGAAGTACAGTTGATGGCAAGCACATTGATAGTGGTGTACAATGTGAAAAGAGGCAGAGATAAAGTGGACAGCCGGTAACATTTCCACAGAGTGGAAATGGCTACCATGAGAGGCCATAATTTTAAGGTGTTTGGAGGAAAGTGTACATAGGGGGGGACGATGTCTTCCCACAGACAGCCATGAGACAAAGCACACCATGGAACTCATTCAAAAAAACAGCAAACCACACCCTCCCTCCACGCACAAAAAAGACAAATCATGCAAACGGCAACAAAAAAATTAAGAGCGATGAACACAGAATATAAAACACAAAATGAAAAATCCAGGCATATTCAGTTCAGCTCAGCGTTCATTATCTGCAGGCTGCCCTGATTCAAAATCGCCCAAAATAGCAACAAAGAGAGGAGTGACCAGAAACCGAAAGCACATCGTAATGTGGATATGGAGTCCTATACCCATTCTGCACCAACTAAACCTTGTCCAGACCAGAACTCCGGCACCATCTTCTGACAGCATCAGGGGAGAGGGAGATCATCTGAATGCCGGCACCTTCCTCCGAGAGCAACAACCGAGGGGGATCGTCACCTGCAGCCTCCGTCCTCCGGCGGCAGGAAGCGAGAGGCTGGTAGACAGCGCTGAACACCTGCTCACCTTCTGCACTCACCCTGTTGAGCTCAATCTTCCTTGGTGCTTCAGGTGGCAAGGAATGGAGTCGGCCATAAGCTCGCGTCCCACCTCCAGACTCCTCGGCCTCTCGAAACACCCTTGGAGAAAGCAAGGTGCCGGATCACTCAATTGGCCCGAAAAACTCACCACCGAAATGTAGATTGCGGGCCTCAACAGTAGTGGAACCACATTTGAAAGAAAGAGATGTAAAAGAAGTAGGTTTGTGACTGGCTGGAGGAAGTCATCTTTGCCCGCATTGTCCACTGCCACCATCTTATTTTGGTCTAAAGAAGGTTTGTATTATCTCACACATTACATGATCCAGAGTGAAGACTGAGGGCCTTATGTGGATTCAGATAAATAACAATTTACTCAATCTCATGGTGTAGATTACTAAACAACCTACAAGTTTGTGTTGGTACGTTGGGCGTTGGGAGGGGGATGTTGTTTTAAGCGGTGGTGCGGTAGCATAGTGGTTAGCGTAACACTATTACAGCATTCAATTCCTATTACTGGCTGTTTGTACCTTCTCCCCGTGACCGTGTGGGTTTCCTCTGGGAGCCCCGGTTTCCTCCTACATTCCAAAGACGTACAGGTTAGGGTTAGTGATCTGTGGGCATACTGCATACGTGACACTTCAATCTGCAGCTTGCAGCTCTTTGGAACCTCTCTATGTGTGTATGCAGGGCTTTGCACAAGAACTACAGTGAAATGTGATTGTTTTGTTTAATACTTACTCATTAAGAATGGATCCACATTGTTGACACTAATTTTTTTTTGTCAAGAATGGTAAACATTATAAACTCCAAGTTAAAAGAAAAATTAGCTTTGGTTATGTAAAAATATTCAAAAGATATCCAACATGTCTTATAAACACACTCTCTTTGACGTAATACTTTAGAAACCTTATTGAAGTAATCACATATAATACCAACAAAAGCATTAATTATGTCAGTTAAGTATTTCAGGATCTAATTCCACAAAATTGGCTTTTTCATGCATGTTTGGCATTTGGAAATTAAGTGAAACTGACTTCAACTTCTTCCTTATAGACTCGTGCAGTATGAAACATACGTATCTTAAGATAATTGTTGTCACATTTTTACAGGGGCATGTTTGGCTCCGTTTTGTTGTTCAACTAGGTCATGTTTGGTTAGCATTTTAGCTCCATGTATCCTTATTCGATCTATATCCACTGGTATCATTCATTAACTACAAAAATTATAATTTTCGCTCTTGGAAGTTTCAGTTCACTGATTATCCATAATCTTTTAGGTTATCTCAGAGAAGGTAAAGGTACCTGCCGGTGTCCCTAGGTATATTAACCCTTTCACCAGATTATGAGACCGGCCACCTGTTCTACTCATGACTTCCTGCTTTGCAAAATATTATCTGCTATTTTGTGTCTGCTATTAAACTTCCAAAGTGTTTTGTTAGCTGTGAAGAATGTCTTCAAATCTCCAAGTAAATTTATTATCAGAGTATGTAAATGTGGCCACATACAACCCTGAGATTCATCTTTCTGTGGGCATACTTAACAAATCTACAGAATAGTAACTACAACAGAACCAATGAAAGATCACCCAACTTGGGCATTCGGCCACACTGCAGAAGACAACAAGCTGAGCAAATACAAAAAGAAGGAAATAATCATGATAAATAAATAAATAATAAATATGGAGAAGGTGAGATAAAGAGTTCTTGAAAGTGAACCCATTGTTTGAGGGAACATTTCAGTAACTAGGCAAGTGAAGTTGAGTGAACTTATCCCCTTTTGTTCAACAGAGTGATGGTTGAGGAGGAGTAACTGTTTTTGTAGGGTTTTTCATTCAAGGGCAGTGGTATTTCTATGCCAAACAGTGATGAAGCCAGTCTATACACTCTCCACTACAGACTTATCGAAGTTTGTCAAAGTTTTAGATGTCATTCAGAATCTCCACAAACTCCTCAGGAAGTGGAGGCGCTACCGTGCTTTCTTCATAATTACACTTCTGTGCTGGGCCCAAGCCAGGCCCTCCGAAATAATAACACTGAGGAATTTAAAGTTGCTGACCCTCTCCACTTCTGATCCCCTGATGAGGACTGGCTCATAACCTCCGGTTTCCTTCTCCTGAAGTCAATAATCATTTTCTTGGTCTTGCTGACATTGAGTAAGAGGTTGTTGCTATGGCACTGCTCAGCCTGATTTTCAGTCCCCTTTCTGTATGCTGATTCATCATCACGACAATGGTGTCATCAGCAAACTTGAATATGCCATCCAAATGTAAGTACTTTTTCTTTGACTGTTGGCATCCAACTGGTAGAAGGGATTTGATGTATTACCCAAGCTTGTCTTCAAGCAAACTCATCACCGCAGAGCACTCAGTAAACACACTCCTTGCACACAGACAAACATTGCTTTGTCACTGTGCTGAGCCTACACACTTCAATGTCTTCTTCAGTATATTCTCATAATGGGTCCTAAACCGAGCTGATGTGCTCAGTTTGACTTTACGGTGCCTTTCCTGCCATGCATGGCAAAATATTCCATTTCTTTAACAATGAGAATGTGTAAATGTGTGTATGTTGTTTGTACTCTTAAGTTAATTAAAGATGATATTCCCTGGTGCCAAATGAACAGGGCACTTTGTTCTCAGTAGAGAGATCAGGACTGTCAATATTGGCCATTTTCTTTTCACTATTTTCACTAATTTTTGCAAGTTTGTTTTTTGACACACCTAATAAATACCTGTGCACAAAAGTGCAAAGCGACTCCAGCCATTTTCCTTTCCTTTGGACATAACTCACGTACCTAACAAAGTGTAACATTTTGACCTGCATTCTGTTGCGTCTTTTCCTTTCAAGTTCAAGGTTAATTGTCATTCAACCATGATGCACCATCAATAACTCTCTCTGAGACGTAAAGGCGAGATATCGGCTTTTATTGACTGGAAGAAGGAACAAGCAGTGGTTGACCACCATACTATATCCTGGAGAAAGAGAGGCCGGGCTCAGGCCTCAATCGCCTTTATACCGGGGTCTGTGGGAGGAGCCACAGGAGCAGTCAGCAGGGGGCGTGTCCAGACAGGTATATGTAGTTCACCACAAACCATATACGAGTACACCAGAGGGCACAGCCTCAGAATAGAGGGGTGTCCTTTTAGAACGGAGATGGGGAGGTGTGGTGAACTACATATACCTGTCTGAACACGCCCCTCTGCTGACTGCTCCTGTGGCTCCTCCCACAGACCCCTGGATAAAGGCGGTTGGAGGCATTGCTCCTCCCTCAGTCTCCAGGATGCTCCCGTCTCCGAGAGTTATTGATGGTGCATCAGGAGGAATACCTTTAGCCAGACCGTGGTGAACCTGTGGAATTCATTGCCACAGATAGCTGTGGAGGCCAAGTCACTGGGTATACTTAAGGCAGAGGTTGACAGATTTTTGATTAGTCAGGGCATGAAGGGATAGGGGGAGAAGGCAGGAGGTTGGGGTGGAGAGGGAAATGGATCAGCCATGACGAAATGGTGAAGCAGACTTGATAGGCCAAATGGCCTAATTCTGCTCCTGTAACTTAAGGCCTTTTGGTCTTAACCCATACAAGTATGGTTGACTCTATACCATTCACGTATTCAACCACAGCCAAATGAAACAGTGTTACTCCAGGGCCAAGATTACTACCTCAATATACTGACATGTTGAAATGATCTGTATGCATGGCATGCAAAATAATCATTTTTGACACCTTGGTGCATGTGACAATAATATTGATCTCTATCAGGTAGTCTCAAGCTTGTGAGTTGGGAGTAGGAGCTAAGCCCATCAAGTATGCACCATTCAATACGTTTATTGTCGTTGGCATGCATGCCTCGAGTATAAATGCCACAAAAATCAGCTTTTATGCAGCAGCACCACAGTACGATACATTCCAAGCATGACAAGCATAAATTAACATAAACATAAATTAACATAAATTAGATCAGCCTTCCAGGGGGTGAACTTGCGGGAAGCATTTGGCCAGGATAATGTCCATGGCCGTATCCTTTCAGATAAATTGTCAGCAGTATTGGCAGACATTTTTAACCACTTCCTGCATCAGTCTGAAGTTCCTACCAGCTTTATGAAGTGCACTATCAAAGTTCAAAGTAAATTTATTATTAAAGAACATATATATCATCATATACAACGCTGAGATTCATTTTCCTGTGGGCATACTCAATAAGTAGTGGTGTGGTAGCTCAGTGGTCAGCACAATGCTTTACAGTGTCAGAGATTCAGGTACAATTCCCGCCACTGCCTGTATGGTGTCTATACACTGATCATGTGGGTGCCCTCCGGGCGCTCCGGTTTCCTCCACAGGCGGTAGTTGGTAGGTTCATCAGTCATCGTAAATTGCTCCATGAATAGGTGGATTGGTGGGTGGTGTGGCTCGAACGGCCAGTAGTCCCCGATCCACGCTGTACCTCAAATCAAAAAACAAAATCTATAGTATAGTACCCAAAACAAAATCAATTAAAGACCGCCCAACTTGGGTGTTCAGCCAGAGTGCAGAAGACAACAAACTGTGCAAATACAAAAAAAAGAAATAATAATAATAATAATAAATAATTAGGTATTATCATCCCGGTACCTAGAAAGCTAATGTGCCTTAATGTCTAGCATCCAGTGTTTCTGACACCCATTATCATAAGAACATAAGAAATAGGAGCAGGAATAGGCCATCTGGCTCATCGAGCCTGCCCCACCATTCAATAAGATCATGGCTGATCTGACCACGGACTCATCTCCACCTACCTGCCTTTTCCTCACAACACTTAATTCCCCTACAATGCAAAAATCTATCCAACCTTGTCTTAAGTTTATTTACTGTGGTAGCCTCCACTGCTTCATTGGACAGAGAATACCAAACAATCACCACTCTCTGGGAAAAGCAGTTCCTCCTCATCTCCATCCTAAATCTACTCCTCAAATCTCAAGGCTATGTCCCCTACTTCTAGTCTCACCTATCGGTGAGAACAACTTCCCTACCTCTATCCTGAAGTGCTTCAAGAGGCTTCAAATTAGAGGGAGGATGTCAGAGGTAGATTTTTTACACAGAGCAGTGAGTGTGTGGAACACAGTTCCAAGAGTAGTGGTACATTAGGGACATTTATAAGACTCTTAGATAGGTGCGTGGATGTAAGTAAAAATAGAGGGCTATATAGAAGGGAAGGAAGTAGGTTAAAGGATGGCACAACATCATTGGCTGAAAAGGATGTACTGTGATGCAGTGTTCTATAGTCTATGATATTTCAGCATCAATTTGTTCTTATGCTTCCTCTATCCCTAACTGTTAGCATTCAGAGTAATAGCACCTTGGAAGCTTTCCTCTACATCTTCAAAAGTTCAAAGGTTCATTTATTATCAAAGTAGGAATGCAGTATACAACTCTGAGATTTGTCTTCTCCAGATAGCCACATAACAAAAGAACATCAAAGTCATGCAGAGAGAAACATCAAACCCACCCCCCCCCGCACAAAAAAGAATGTCATCCCGATCATCAGCCCTCAAACCCCCTCCTTTCACTCAAAACACAACAGGAACATCTAACCCCTTCAAACAAGCCTTCTCCCTGCACAGAAAAACTAACAGAACACAACAAGGACATCAGCCCCCAAACCCCCTCCCCTCGCACAACCGAAATGAAAGGAAAGGGTGAATAACACAGAATATGAAAACCTAAGATTGAAAAAGTCCACAATCCATAACACAGAACCATGGTAACATAGTCCTTCATCATCAAAAGGAAGGAACAGCACCCGAACGCAGAGAGGCCTACCAGCCTGCTACAGCGATTCTCACAGTGATAGTCTACTCTATAAAGCCCTGGTGAAGCCTCACTTGGAGTATTATGAGCAGGTTTGGGCCCCTTATCTTTGCAAGGATATGCTGAAACTAGAGAGGGTTCAAAGAAGGTTCACAGAAATGATTCCAGGATTAAATGGCTTGTCATATGAAGAACATTTGATGGCTCTGGGTCTGTAGTCGCTGGAATTCAGAAGAATGAGGGGTGACCTAATTGAAACCTATTGAATGGCGAAAGGCCTTGATAGAGTGGATATGGAGAGGATGTTTCCAATGGTGGGAGAGTCTAAGATCAGAGGACACAGCCTCAGAATAGAGGGACGCCCTTTTGGAATGGAGATGAGGAGGAATTTCTTTATGCAGAGAGTGGTGAAGCTGTGGAATTCTTTGCCACTGGCAGATATGGAGGCCAATGTTGAAGGAAGAGACTGACAGATTTCTGATTGGTCGGGGCATGAGGGATACAAGGAGAAGGCAGGAGATTAGGGCCGAGGGGAAAATTGAATCAGCCACGATGGAATTTCGGAGCAGACTCGATGGGCCAAATGGCCTAATTCTGCTCCTATATCTTGTGGTCACTCTGCTGACATCAGAACATTAGCAAGGTAGCTCCAGAACTCAGTACAGACTGTTCATATACATTTCAATCAGCCATGTCTGTGCTTTGACCAGCAGTGCTTTTGTTAAAGGATGTGACTAATACAACATTTGGTTCAAAGCCTCCTATCCTGTAGGTACTGACAGTGTGTGGCTAGTGACTCTTTGAGGATAGCTGACCCTGGGGATGAGGAGGGATTTCTTTAGCAGATGGTGGTAGATCTGTGGAATTCATTATAGCAGACGGCTGTGGAGGCTGTAATTGAGTATATTTAAAATGGAGGTTAATAGAATTCATGATTAGTAAGGGTATAAAAATAGGAGAATAGGGTTTAGAGGGATAATAAACTAGCCATGATTGAATGCAGGAGCAGACTTGATGGGCCAAATGGCCTAATTCTGCTCCTATATCTTGGATAGAGCTACATCTCTACCAAAGGAGGTGTAAGGCACTCCTTCCCTCCACTTTCCTGCAGGTCATCCTTGGGCAAGGTGTAGCATCTGCTTAGCCCCCTGATCAGAGACACATGAAGTCATGGGAGGAGGTGGTGGATGGTCGTATGAGCAGCTGCTGCATATCACAAGTCCTGGTTATGTGACCACTGACACCAGGCAGACAATTTCTGAAGAGTATTGATAATGGCTGGGGTCACCCATCTTGTAAAGACACTGCCAAGAAGAAGGCGATGTCAAACCACTTCTGATGAATTTGCACAGAACTACCATGGTCGTGGAAAGGCCAAGATCGCCAATGTCATATGACACAGTATGTAATGATGATAATGATGATGGTATCTTGTGGTCCTAAGGAGGTACATAGATAACCAATGTGAAAACTCTCTCCTCTGCAGCTATTTTACCAAAAGCAGTTGCTTTGCCACTGATACTTGGTCGCTATCAGGACTGTGCCTTTAAGGAAAGATGATATTTCCTTAGAGTTTCATAGCAAAGAGGGGAAAGAACTGTTCCTGCTAGGACACATGCAATTTCTGATTCATAGAACATTAGAGCAGTACAGCAGGTTTGATGTTGTGAGGGTGGGACAGAGGATGAGAGGGCAAGTTACGCAGCGATAGGCCACTCATCGAGTCTTCCTCCGGCTGGTGATGAGGGCAGGGTCAGAGGTCACCAAAGGAACGTCTGTGGTAAGACCTTGAGGCGGAAAGAGTTTGAGATGGGATGCAAGCCGATGTGCGACCCCATTATGCAGATTAAAGCATCGAGGAAAATTTAGACCGAGGCAAAAGCGGAAGGTGAGTGAGAGGTCAGTGCCAACTGCTTGTCTTTTGATCGCTGCGGAGAAGGAGTCTCCGAGTAGACTATCACTGTGCGACTCGCTGTGTTACATCCTTGCTTCTATATTCCAGTCCTCTTGAAATGAATGTTAACATTGCATTTGCCTTCCTCACCACATACTTAACCTGCAAATTAACCTTTAGGGGATCCTGCACAAGGACTCCCAGGTCCCTTTGCACCTCGGGTTTTTTTTTGTATTTTCTCTCCATTTAGAAAACAGTCAATCCTTTCATTATTTCTACCAAAGTGCATGCCCACAGACTTCCTGGCACTGTATCCCATCTGCCATTTCTTTGTCCATTCTCCTAATCTGTCTAAGTCCTTCTTTAGCCTCTCTGCTTCCTCAGAACTACCTGTCCCTCCACCTATCTTCATAGGTGGAACACCAGTAGACACTGGCAGCCAGCGAGAGAAAGCTCCCTTATTTCCCACGCTTTTGCTCCTGCCAATCATCCACTGCTTTATCCATGCTAGAACCTTTTCTGTAATATCCTGGGCTTGTGGCTTGTTAAGCAGCCTCATGTGTTGCATCTTGTCAAAAGGCCTTTGGAAAATGTAAGTACATAACATCAACCAATTCTCCTTTGTCTATTCTGCTTATTACTTTTTCAAAGAATTCCAACAGATTTGTCAGAAAAGATTTTCCATTGAGGAAACCATGCTGGCTACAGCCTTCTACATTGATTGGCCTTATCATGTGCCTCCAAGTACCCTGAGACATCCTTAATAATCAACCCCAGCATCTTTTCATACACTGAGGTCAGACTAACTGGCCTATAGTTTTCTTCCTTCTGCCTCTCTCCCGTCTTGATGAGTCGAGTGACATTTACTATTTTCCAGCCTTCCAGAACCATTCTGGAATCTAGTGATTCTTGAAAGATCATTACTAATGCCTCCACAATCTCTTCAGCCCCCTCTTTCAGAACAAGGTGACTTGTCTCCCTTCAGACCTTTCAGTTTCTCCAAGAACCTTCTGTCTAGTTATGGTAACCTCACACAATTCATGGCCCTGACACCTGGAACTCCCACCATACTGCTCACATCTTCCACAGTGAAGACTGATGCAAAATACTTATTCAGTTCATCTGCCATTTCATTGTCCCCCATTACTGATCGACATATGACATAATAGCCACAACTCTACACACCGTCCTTACAATCTGGAGAAGAAGGATGCTTATGTGATAATGCTGTTCTTGGACTACAGTTCAGCATTCAACACCATAATTCCCTCCAAGCTCGACAAGAAGCTCAGAGACCTTGGCCTTCATCCTGCCTCATGTAGCTGGATCCTGGACTTCCTGTCAGATCGCTGTTAGGAGGTTAAGAGTGGGCTCCCTCACCTCTGCCCCTCTGACTCTCAACACAGGTGCCCCTCAGGGCTGTGTACTAAGCCCCTTCCTTTACTCTCTGTATACCCATGACTGTGTCGCCCCCACAGCTCCAATCTGCTAATTAAATTTGCTGACGACACTACACTGATTGGCCTAATCTCAAATAATAATGAGGCAGCCTACAGAGAGGAAGTCATCAGCCTGACACAGTGGCGTCAAGAAAACAACCTCTCCCTCAATGTCACAAAAACAAAGGAGCTGGTTGTGAACTACAGGAGGAATGGAGACAGGCTAAGCCCTATTGACATCAATGGATCTGGGATTGAGAGGGTGAACAGCTTTAAGTTCCTCGGCATCCACATCAACCAGGATCTCATGTGGTCTGTGTGGTGAAAAAGTGCCTCTTTCACCTCAGGCGGTTGGAGAAGTTTGGTATGGACCCCCAAATTCTAAGAACTTTCTAGAGGGGCACAATTGAGAGAATCCTGACTGGATGCATTACTGCCTGGTATGGGAACTGCACTTCCCTCAATCACAGGACCCTGCAGAGAGTGGTGTGGACAGCCCAGCACATCTGTAGATGTGAACTTCCCACTATTCAGGACATTTACAAAGACAGGTGTGTAAAAAGAGCCCAAAGGATCATTGGGGACCCGAGTCACCCCGACCACAAACTGTTCCAGCTGCTACCATTGGGGAAATGGTACCGCAACAGAAAAGCCAGAACCAACCAATAGGCTCTGGGACAGCTTCTTCCACCAGGCCATCAGACTGAATAACTCATGCTGATACAATTGTATTTCTATGTTATATTGACTGTCCTGTTGTATATACTATTTATTATAAATAGATGGAGTCGTAACGTAAAGATTTTTACTCCTCATATATATGAAGAATGTGTTGGCGCATGGCCTAGTGGATAAGGCGTCGGTCTAGTGATCTGAAGGTCACTAGTTCGAGTCTCAGCTGGGGCAGCGCGTTGTGTCCTTGAGCAAGGCACTTAACCACACATTGCTCTGCGACAACACCGGTGCCAAGCTGTATGGGTCCTAATGCCCTTCCCTTGGACAACATCGGTGGCGTGGAGAAGGGAGACTTGCAGCTTGGGCAACTGCCGGTCTCCCATAAAAACCCTGCCCAGGCCTGCCCCCTGGAAAAACCTTCCAAGGCGCAAATCCACGGTCTCTCGAGACTAACGGATGCCTAATAATATGAAGGATGTAAGTAATAAAGTCATTTCAATTCAGTTCAATACTACCTCTCCAGCATCATTTTGTAGTGGTCCAATATCCACTCTCATTTCTCTTTTGACACTTTAATTAGTACCTCAGTGAGGATTGTGGTATGTTTCATTGCTTGGTTTTCGTGGCTGCTCAGTGACAGTTGTTTTGTGGGTCTGGGAGCTCGATCGTTTATCACTGCAGAGTGAAACATGGGCTGCACAACAAACAATGTCACGTGGTCCTTACCGAACAGCGTGCGAGAGCTGACGGAAGGAATGCTTAAGGTGGGAGGTGGGACTCCAGTCGTCGAGGCTGCTTCATCCGCTGAGATTCTGGGGTGCTCTGAGGATGTACTGCACTCATCACAGTAAGTGGACAGTATTTCATGACACTATCACTCCTGACATGTGTCATGCTACATGGAAATATTTCAGGATGTCAATAGGTGAATCCCTCATTAGCAGACAAACAGCCCGTAGCCAGAGAATTTATATGACGTGTTCAGCCAAGCTTCTGATTCATAGTGCTCCCAGGAATGTAGATAAGGTGGGGGGGGAGGGAGCTTTAACAACAAATGGCATGGTTGCATAGTGGTTAGCACAACACTTCACAGTACAGATGATCGGGGTTCATTTTCCGTGGCTGTCTATAAGAAGTCCGAAGGTATACCTGTTGGTAGATTAATGGTGATTGTAAATTATCCTATGATTAGGTTAGGGTTGCTGTGCAGTGTGGCTCACAGGGCCAGAAAGGCTTATTCCATGCTGTATCTCAATAAAAAAACAAATTAAAAGATGCCATGTGGCCCCTGTCTTGCACTATAAAAAAGATCCATTCAATAACATTGACCATCTCAGTGCCTTGGCCAATTCCATAATTGGTGTAGTCTTACTCAAAAATAATCACTAGAGCATTTAACCAGGTTAAATAATTTTGGATCTTTTAACAGCATACAATAGAACTAGAAGCTTTTGGCAGATTGGTCTTCATAAATCAAAATACTGAGTACAGGAGATGGGATGTTATGTTGAGGTTGTATAAGACATTGCTGAGGCCTAATTTGGAGTATTGTGTGCAGTTTTGGTCACCTACCTACAGGAAAGATGTAAATAAGATTGAAAAAGTGCAGAGAAAATTTACAAGGATGTTGCTGGGTCTGGAGGACCTGAGTTATATGGAAAGATTGAAAATGTTAGGAGTTCATTCCTTGGAACGTAGAAGATTGAGAGGAGATTTGATAGAGGTATACAAAATTATGAATGGCATAGATAGAATAAATGCAAGCTGGCTTTTTCCATTGAGGTTGGGTGGGACAACAACCAGAGGTCATGGGCTAAGGGTGAAACATGAAAAGTTTAAGGGGAACATGAGGGGAAAATTAAGTTCACTCAGAGGGTTGCGAGAGCATAGATCAAGCTGCCAGCACGAATGGCGTAAGCGAGCTCAATTTCAATGTTAAAGGGAAGTTTGGATAGGTACATGGATAGTAGAGGTATGGAGGGCAATGGTCCCAGTGCAGACCAATGGAGTAGGCAGTTTAAATGGTTCAGCATGGACTAGTTGGGCCAAAATGCCTGTTTCCGTGTTGTAATTTTCTATGACCATATGACTATTTGATGAATTTCCTGGCTTTTATTTTGCTAATACATCTTTAAACTACACAGAACTAGTGTCTGTTTCATAATCAGAAGATCACCTGATGCTTTGTTTTCTCTACACTCTTTTGAGCCATGATTTTTTATTTCACATGGATTTGAAATAATTGATTTTGCACTGTCTGCTCTTTGTACAATTTTTAATTTACTTGGGAACAGACAGTTTTATTCGCTTCTGGCACTTGTGCTTGTCCAATCTCTCTGCACCAATCTCTCTGAACCTCTCACTCCCTGGGCTGTATCACAGATCAAAGTCAATCTTTTCTTTTAATTCTGCATCTTTTTTTTTTGCCAAACCATCATTGCCTGTTCAACTCTGAAGCCATCTAATAATTGCAACATGGTACTGGTACTGTTTCTTCAAATGCGCTTCTAATGATTTCTGACATCACTGGCTGTTCTGATTTTTACATTTTTTTCCCTCTCATTTCAGTTTCTTTTCTGCCCGTACCTACTTTACAAACAGCCTTATTAGGCTTTCATTATATTCTTCCATTTGTCCAGTCTCTGCCTGCACGAGCTCAATATTGTGGCTTTGGAATACCGTCACTTTCTATCAAGTCACCTCTCATCCTCCTTCACTCCAAAAAGAAAAGTCCTGGCTCACTCAACCTTTCCTCATAAGACATGCTCTCTAATCCGGGCAGCATCCTGGTAAATTTCCTCTGCACCCTCCCTGAAGCTTGCACTTCTGTCCTACAATGAGGCAACCAGAACTGAATGCAATACCTCTAACTAAGGTCTGACTAAAGTTTTATAGATGTACAACATTACTTCATAACTTTTGAAATCAATCCTCTAACTAATGAAGCCTAACACATCATACGGCTTCTTAGCCACCTTATCAGCTTGCCCAACAACTCTGAGGGATCTGTGGACAAGGACGGTAAGACCTCCCTGTTCCTCCACACTGCTAAGAATCCTGCCATTAACCCTATACTCTGACTTCAGGATTGACCTTTCAAAACGCATCATTTCATACTTTTCTGGATTGAAGTCCGCCTGCCTCTTCTCACCCAGCTCCGCATCCCGTCAATGTCTCGATCAAAGTAAATTTATTATCAAAGTACATACAGTATATATCACCATATACAACACTGAGGTTCATTTTCTTGCAGGCATTCACAGGAAATAAAACAACACACAATAGAATCAATGAAAATCCACACATAAGACAGACAAGCAACCAACGTGCAAAAGACATCAAACTACACAAATACAAAAACAGATAGTTAGATAAATAAATAAATAAACAGTAAATATTGAGAATTATGAAGTGAAGAGTCATTGAAAGTGAGTCCATAGGTTGTGGGACAGTTCAGTGTTGGTGTCAGTGAAGCTGAGTCAAAAACCTGATGGTTGAGGTCTTGATTGGTTATGACCAATGACAATCTTCTACATCATCATTATGCTGTATGATGTCGGGGATCATGGTCTTTCCATGACCATGATTGTTCTTGGCAAATTCTACAGAAGTGGTTTGCCATTGCCTTCTTCTGGGCAGTGTCTTTACAAGATGCGTGACCCCCCCCCCCACCATTATCAATACTCTTCAGAGATTGTCTGCCTGGTGTCAGTGGTCACATAACCACGACTTGTGATGTGAACCAGCTGCTCATTCGTCCATCCACCGCCTGCTCCAATGTGACCCAGATCAGGGGAGGAGTTAAGCAGGTCCTACACCTTGCCCGAGGGTGACCTGCTGGGTAGTGGAGGGAAGGAGCACCTTACACCTCCTTTGGTAGGGGCATATCTCCATCCAGCTACCCAATCTTCTACAATACCACCAACCTTCATTGCTGCAGTAGTGTTAAATTCCAGTCAAGGCAAAGCACTCACCTTGCACTGGTGTGACCATGGTCTAACAGTCTCTGTTTACCTTTCCCTTTCTTTGTGGTTAGTCCATGCTCTCTAGATCTTTAGGTGGTTCATTTCCAGTAAGTCTGTACAGCCAGTAAATAATAATAAACTGTGATGATTATTTTACGTGACAGAGATTTCATTGCCAGAGTGGCGTGGGGCAAGTTTCTGGTGCAAATCATACATCATTCATCGGAATTCTGCTTATTATCACTGACTCATGTCATGAAATCTGTCATTTTGTGACAGCGGTATAGCGCAATACATAACAATTACTATAAATTACAATAAGGCTCTATAAAAAATAAATAAATAGTGCAAAAAGAGAGGAATATAGTAAGGTAGTCTTCATGGGTTCATGGGCCTTTCAGAAATTCATGGTGGAGGTGAGGTCCAAAACTTTCAATGTGTACATTTAATGTATACAATATACATCCTGAAATTCTTTTTCTTCACAAACATCCATGAAAACAGAAGAGTACCCCAAAGAATGAATGACAGTTAAACATTAGAACCCCAAAGCACCCTCCAGCTCCATCCTCCCATGCACAAGCAGTAGCAAGACAACAAACCCCTCCCCACCAGCAAAAAAAGCATCTGCGCCCTCCACCGAGCACTCGAGCGTGCAGCAAAGCATCAATAAAGACACAGACTTGCAGTACCCCAAAGACTACTCGTTCCCCTGGTAAATCAACACACCACAGGCTCAGTCTCTCTGTAATAAGGGAAAAAGAAGTGTCCCCGTTTCACAGCAAGAGGGGAGACATAACAAACAACTCGCTGGTTAATGACGTTAAAAGTCTGTTGCGTTGCTTTTTCCGAGCTCTGCGCTCAGAGAGTCAGCCCCAAAAAGGCTCAGGTCTCTGGACACACAGCCCACGGCAACAAACCCGCTGCTCCCAATGTTCTGTGTTCTCCCGCGACACCTCAGTCAGGGGCACCGGCCTCGAATCAGCCAGTCTCCAGAGCCACGAAGATCCGGCACCGCTAGTCTTCCAAGATGTATCCTTGGGATATGAAAAAGTGGCTGGCTGTGAGGCCCTGAGAGTGGGTCTCATTCCCACACGGAAACAAAGTCAGAGTGTAACTCCAGATCAGGGTCTTCAAAAGAATCTTGAAAAGGAAAAAATGATATCACAAATAAAAATAGAGCTCCTTCCAAAGAAGCAAGCAAAGGAGCAGCCGTTTAGCACCGTCTTGACTTTGCTCCGCCCTCTGAGAAGCTGTCCCTAAAGCTTTGAGTGTGGACTTTTAAACTGTTCTACCTCCACCCTGATGGTTTAATGAGAAGAGGGAGTATCCCAGATAGTGAGGGTCTTCCGTGATGAATGCAGCCATCATGAGGCAGCTCCTTTCGAAGAGGTTATTGCCCATGATAGAGGTGTCTGAGTTTCCAAGGCTTTGCAACTTCTTCCTGTCCTACACATTGGCACTTTCATGCCAGCTGATGATGCCACCAGCCCTCTATTGTACATCTGTAGAAATTTTCCAGAGTCTTTAGTGATGTACCAAATCTTCTCAAACTTCCAATGAAATGTAACCATTTATATACCTTATTTGTAATTGGCCTAGGATAGATCCTCAAAAATGCCCAGGAACTTGAGGTTGCTCACGCTTTCTATCACTGACCGCCAATGAGAACTGACTTATGTTCCCTGTGTGCTTCCAAGTACCCTGAAACCTCATCCTTAATAATAGACTCTAAAATCTTACCAACCTGTTTTTTGACTCGCTCCAGTCTTAAAATTGTTATGTTAAAATTGTACAAGGCATTGGTAAGGCCAAATTTGGAATATTGTGTACAGTTCTGGTCACCGAATTATAGGAAAGATATCAATAAATTAGAGAGAGTGCAGAGACGATTTACTAGGATGTTACCTGGGTTTCAGCACTTAAGTTACAGAGAAAGGTTGAACAAGTTAGGTCTCTATTCATTGGAGCGTAGAAGGTTGAGGGGGGATTTGATCGAGGTATTTAAGATTTTGAGAGGGATAGATAGAGTTGACGTGAATAGGCTGTTTCCATTGAGAGTAGGGGAGATTCAAATGAGAGGACATGATTTGAGAGTTAGGGGACAAAAGTTTAAGGGAAACACGAGGGGGTATTTCTTTACTCAGAGAGTGATAGCTGTGTGGAATGAGCTTCCTGTAGAAGTAGTAGAGGCCAGTTCAGTTGTGTCATTTAAGGTAAAATTGGATAGGTATATGGACAGGAAAGGAGTGGAAGGTTATGGGCTGAGTGTGGGTAGGTGGGACTAGGTGAGATTAAGAGTTCGGCACGGACTAGGAGGGCCGGAATGGCCTGTTTCCATGCTGTGATTGTTATATGGTTATATGGTTATATAAAAGAATGGAATGATGTTAGCTATTTTCTAGTTTTCTGGAACCACACCTGACTCTAGTGAATCTTGAAAGACCTTGATCAATGTCTCCATAATCTCTTCAGCTACCATTTTCTAAACTTGGGGGTCTCGGTGACATCCACCTTCAGATCTTTCAAATTGTCAAGCATCTCCTCCTTAGTACTGTAATAGCAACTACACTCACTTCTGCTCTCTGACTCTCAAATTTCTGGCATGCTGCTGGTGTTTTCCACAGTGAATACTGAATCAAAATACTTATTCAGTTCATGTGTTATTTCTTCGGTTCCTTTACCTTAAGCTCCCCAATCAAATCTGGTTCATTACACAACACCTAATCCAGAATTGCCTTTTCCCTGTTGGGCTCAACCACAAGCTGTCCTAAAACCCCATCTCATCAACGTTCTATAAATTCCTTCTCATGTGGTCCAGTGCTAACCAGATATTCCCAGTCCACCTGAATATTAAAGTCCACTATGACCACCAAAACATTGCCTTTTCTATCTCCCCTTGTAGTTTGTTGTCTACATCCTGGCTACTGTTCAGAGGCCTGTATATAACTCCCAACAGGATCTTTTTACTATTACATTTTCTCAACTCTCCACATAAGGATTCTACATCTTCTGATCTTATGTCACTTCTTGCTAAGAACTTAATTTTGTTCTTAACCAACAGAGCCATCCCACCCCCTCTGCCCATCTGCCTATCTTCTTCCCATCCCACGCCAAATAGGATGTGTATCCTTGGATATGTAAATCCCAGCTTTGATCTTCCTTCAGCCACAACTCTGTGATACCCACAACATCATTCCTGCCAATTTCCAACTGCACAATAGTTTATCTATTATATTTCATATACTGTGTGCATTCAAATATACCACATTCAGTCCTGTATTCACCACCCCTCTTCTCAAATTTGTCTCCATGTTGTTCGGAGAAGCTGTGCCAGAGGGGATGGTCGTCGGCTCGGAGGTTCGACGGACTCGGAGTCCGCTGCGGTCAGGTCACTTTCGGTGTGTGCTGCGTCTGTGAGGCTGAGTTGGGCAGCGCCGTGGAAGTCCAGAGCGGGGGTACTCCCTTCTGCCGCCGGCGTGGGATGGCGAGTCTGTCGGGACCCTGGGGACTTGTGGAAACTGTGTGGTGATTTCTTTTGAACTTATAGTCTTTTAATATCTTTGGACTATTTTTACCGTGCCCATGGTCTGTTTTTTTTTTATCAGTTATGCTATTGTTTGCACTGTTGTAACTATGTGGTTTTGTGCAGGTCTTGTAGCTTTAGTTTTTGGTCTTGTTTTGTCTGGTGGCTTTGGAGCTCCTTTCCGGGAAAACCGCTAAGACGGTAGAGCGATATTAATACGCAGCAGCCTCTCCGGACTCTGGATTGGGGATTGCCAAATGTTATGTGGATTTTCTGGTGTGGTCTGTTTTGTCATATGCTTTTGTGATATCATTCTGGAGGAATGTTGTCTCATTTTTTAACTGCATTGCATTTGTGGTTTCTAAATGACAAATGAACTGAATCTGAATTAAGTATAATTATTCTCTAAACTTTCTGCTGTTTTTTTTTAATTCTGGAGACTTCAGTAACCTCTCCTTTTACTTTATCCATATGTCCCATCAGGACAGCTCCCTCCATCACCAATACTGGTGCCAATGTCTCCTGAATTCAAACCCATTCTCCCAGCCCAATATTTGAGCCATGCATTTAATTTCAGTCCTGAAGAAAGGTCTCGACCCGAAATGTTGTCTGTTCATTCTTTCCCATAAATTCTGCCTAACCTGCTGAATTCCTGCAGCATTGTGTGTGTGTGGCACTTAGCTCATTAATTTTATTGAGCAACTGCCAATTTGCACATGGCTGAGGTAATAATCCAGAGATTATTATGTTTTTGGATCGGCTTTATAATTTAGTTCCTAACTGCTCATATTCCCACAGCAGAACCTCTTTCCTCATTCTACCTATGTCATTTGCACCCATATGAACCATGGGAACTGGATCTTACCTCTCCCACTCCAAATTCCCCTATGGGTTAGATGAGATGTCCTGAACCCGGGTACCAGACAGGTATCACAGCCTTCAGGGCTGCTGATCCTTGTGACAGAAAATTAGTCTATTCCCCTGACTACACTGTCCCCAATTACAACTACATTTCTCCTCTCTCCCCCTTCCTGAATAGCTCCCTGAACCATAGTGCAATGGTTTGATTGCTCATTCTTCCTACAGCTCCGTCGTATCCAAGACATCTTCAAGGAGCGGTACCTTAGGAAGGCAGCGTCCATCATTAAGGACCCCCACCATCCAGGACATGCCCTCTTCTCATTGTTACCATCGGGAAGGGGGTACAGAAGCCTGAAGGCGCATACTCAATGTTTCAGGAACAGCTTCTTCCCCTCTGCCATCTGATTTCTAAATGAACATTAAACCCATGAATTCTAATAAACTCTTCTCTGCCTTCCAGCCAGGTACAGGTATTGATTATAACCAATGTTTTAATGACAACCACTGCCATCTTCAGGGATGATGCCTGGGCAGGTTTAGTCCAATGGATGGACATGACCTGTACCTGGCTGGAAGCCCAGGTAGAGTTTATTCATCATATACGCTGGGAAAGTACTAGATCTTTTTCCCATGAACACTACCTCACTACTTTTTTTTATTTCTGTATTAATTTTGCACTACTTACTGTTAACTATTTTACAGATGTATATATACTTGCTGTAATTCAGTATTTTTTCCTCTATATTTATTTATCATGTATTGCTTTGTACTGCTGCTGTAAATTTAATGAATTTCTTGACATATACCGATGATATTAAACCTGATTCTGATTGTCATCCGCACAAAGAGCAAGAATCTCGGGTGTTGTGGATGAGTTTAAGAGCTGAGACTCCACCAGCACTACCTTTCAGATTCCTCCATCTGCCTTACATTGCAGGCTCACCCTGCTCCTGACCACAGACCAAGTAAAACCCTGTTCATCTCAAATGTGTGAGGTGTTGCGGTTTCGGAGGATAAACCAGGATGGGACATACACAATGAACGGTAGGGACTTGAGGATTGTGGTTGAATGAAGGGATCTGGGAATACAAATCTATAATACCTTGAAATGATGTTACAGGTAGATATAGTCATAAAGGGAGCTTTTGGTAAATTGACCTTTTATAAATCAATATATTCAGTACTGGAGTTGGTATATTATGTTGAGGTTGTAAAAGACATTGGTGAGCTCAAATTTGGAGTATTGTCTGCATTGCTGGTCACCTGCCTACAGGAAGGATGTCAATAAGATTGAAAGAGTGCAGAGATACTTTCCAAGGATGTTGCTGGGACTTGAGGATCTAAGTTACAGGGAAAGGTTGAATAGGTTAGGACTTTATTCCCCAGAGCATAGGAGATTGAGGGGAGATGTGACATAGGTATACAAAATTATGAGGGGTATCGACATGGTTAATGAAAGCAGGCTTTTTTCACTGAAGTTGGGTGTGTTATGATCCCAGCCCCCTCCTTCCTGAGAATCGCAAGATCGCTATTAATTCGGGTCTTGGACCCAGGAAATGAGAGAGAATCCTCAGAGAGACAACACAACGGATTTTGACCATTGTTTCTTGGAGACACCTGTGTGGATTGCGACTCTATGCTACGTGCCAGCTATCATGCTACGTGCACACCTTCGGGCAATGTGGGGTGGGGATTGTATCACCCTACCTCGATTGACATCTACAACTCTGCCAGTCAAGATAAAAAGGGGACTGCAGGAGGCAGTACCCCAGCGACGCACCCGAAGGAGACACCATCGCTCATCGCTCCCGTGAGGACGGGAAGCTATTTGGAAGCCACGTGTGGTTCGTTTCCCCTAGCCTGGGGAACGAGTGGCTGATAATACCGAAAAGGACTTCGAACTGACAACGGGGAACCCACGTTCCCGATTCAACGATTTGAGTCCAAAAGGCTGGCAAGTTTATTTTCTCACCCAAAAATCTCTCTCTCTCCAACACGTGAAACCCAGCGGTCCCCAAAAGGCTAAAAGCCTGCATGAACTCCAGAGACTTTGATATTTCCATCGGACAATATTTTTACCCCTAGACAAACGATAGAGCTACTTCTTATTGTTGATTATTACTATACCCGCGCTTTAGATTGAGTATTGACGACGTATATTATCTGAATGTTTGTATTAACCTTACTTTTGTGCCCCTTTATAAATAAAAACATTTAAAAATAGTACCATCAGACTTCAACGGACCTCACTATCTTTGCTGGTAAGTGACCCAGTTATGGGGTTCATAACAGGTGAAACTAGGACTAGAGGTCATGGATTAAGGGTGAGGGTAAAATATTTTGGGAGGACCTGAGGGAACCTCTTCACTCACAGGGTGATGCAAGTGTGAAGTAAGTGGTGGATCCGAGTCTGGTTGCAGCAGTTAAGAGAAATCTGGATAAGTACATGGGTGAGAGGGGTTTGGAGAGCTATTGTCTGGGTGTGGGCTGATGGGACTAGGTAGAATAACGGTTCAGCATAGACTAAATGGGCTGAAGGGCCTGTTTCAGTGCTCTGTGACTGTCTGCTGAAACACATTGTCCAGCTAAATCTCCCCCTCCCTGACGATTGCAGTGTTTGGTGTTCAGGTTTTCAAGAGCAGGTAGAGATGGGCAATTTAGTTAAGACTCAGTGAATGATTGGAAAAAAAAACTGTCATCACTTTTAAACATTATCACAAGTGTGACCTACTGCTGAAAGGTGAGACAAATTAGGAAGCTGTTTCTCCATCAGCACAAAGATGAGGAATGAGTGACTTCCTTCTGTGTTAGAATGTTCTAGATTTATTTAAGGCGGGGCAAAAGGCATTTCTCTGGTGTCTCGCTATCTTTTATCTCAATGCTGCTTCTTTTTCCAGAAATTGACTGATACTGCTTTCTATATTACACTTTAACATGATGCTTAGCAGGCTGAGAAGCAATCTTGGATTCCCAGAGTTTGCATTTGACTCAAGATAATTGGACGTTATTTTCCTTTCACGTAAAGATTGCCTCCTTCGTAACAGTGTTACATTCCCTTTGTTCCTTAATAATGCTGAAAACATACAGTATCTGATGAAATCTTTGCTACTATACTTCCATTTCCAATTTCCTTCTCTATTCCGCATATTTCATCAAAGTGTTTCTGCCTATTGATGTGTCAACTCCTTTTGAAAGAAGAATGGTTCCTTTCCTTCGGCTCACACCTACATTGAATCTCTTCCTAAAGATTAAAGATTAGCTTTATTTGTCACATCTACAGTACTGTGCAAAAATCTTAGGCACACTAGATTTTTCAGAATAAGTTTTGATTTAGATATTGATTTTTTTGTTTTCTGCATTGTGCTTCAGTAGAAAAAAAGCAAACTTTAGATTTCCAAACACTCGTTCTCCAAAAAATTAACTGTTACAGAGAAATGTTTGTATTTTATTGAAGAATGTAAAATATTATGTACCATGCCACATCGAATATAAACTTGATTACTTTGTAGGCCAGTGCATTATTAAACAAAGATCACAAACAGGATACTAATGATCAGTGACATAATGAGTTGAATGAACTAAATTGATGAACTAAAACAGAAACGGGTGTAGAAGGAATCAAACCGGGCATAGGATAACCAAACTAAAAGATGGGAGTGTGGCTGACGTGACAGTTTAACCTTCAAATCATCAATTCTTACACCGTGGCAAACAATAACAGACACAAGTTGGTCATCCTACATCAGCAAGTTTTCTCCCAAACAGAAATTTTGTGGCAGGTAGGAGTTTTGAGGTGAGCTGCCCAAGCCCTTCTGAAAAAGCACAAAGAAACGGTAAGGTTGGGGACCAGAAACGCAATGGGCTCCCATGGAAACCGAGTGCAGCAGATGACAGCTATATCATATAACATATAACCATATAACAATCACAGCACGGAAACAGGCCATTCCGGCCCTCCTAGTCCGTGCCGAACTCTTAATCTCACCTAGTCCCACCTACCCGCACTCAGCCCATAACCCTCCACTCCTTTCCTATCCATATACCTATCCAATTTTACCTTAAATGACACAACTGATCTGGCCTCTACTACTTCTACAGGAAGCTCATTCCACACAGCTATCACTCTCTGAGTAAAGAAATACCCCCTCGTGTTTCCCTTAAACTTTTGCCCCCTAACTCTCAAATCATGTCCTCACGTTTGAATCTCCCCTACTCTCAATGGAAACAGCCTATTCACGTCAACTCTATCTATCCCTCTCAACATTTTAAATACCTCGATCAAATCCCCCCTCAACCTTCTACGCTCCAATGAATAGAGACCTAACTTGTTCAACCTTTCTCTGTAACTTAAGTGCTGAAACCCTGGTAACATCCTAGTAAATCGTCTCTGCACTCTCTCTAATTTATTGATATCTTTCCTATAATTCGGTGACCAGAACTGTACACAATATTCCAAATTTGGCCTTACCAATGCCTTGTACAATTTTAACATTACATCCCAACTTCTGTACTCAATGCTCTGATTTATAAAGGCCAGCGTTCCAAAAGCCTTCTTCACCACCCTATCTACATGAGACTCCACCTTCAGGGAACTATGCACTGTTATTCCTAGATCTCTCTGTTCCACTGCATTCCTCAATGCCCTACCATTTACCCTGTATGTTCTATTTGGATTATTCCTGCCAAAATGTAGAACCTCACACTTCTCAGCATTAAACTCCATCTGCCAACGTTCAGCCCATTCTTCTAACCGGCATAAATCTCCCTGCAAGCTTTGAAAACCCACCTCATTATCCACAACACCTCCTACCTTAGTATCATCAGCATACTTACTAATCCAATTTACCACCCCATCATCCAGATCATTTATGTATATTACAAACAACATTGGGCCCAAAACAGATCCCTGAGGCACCCCGCTAGTCACCGGCCTCCATCCCGATAAACAATTATCCACCACTACTCTCTGGCATCTCCCATCTAGCCACTGTTGAATCCATTTTATTACTCCAGCACTAATACCTAACGACTGAACCTTCTTAACTAACCTTCCATGTGGAACTTTGTCAAAGGCCTTGCTGAAGTCCATATAGACTACATCCACTGCCTTACCCTCGTCAACATTCCTCGTAACTACTTCAAAAAATTCAATAAGGTTTGTCAAACATGACCTTCCACGCACAAATCCATGCTGGCTACTCCTAATCAGATCCTGTCTATCCAGATAATTATAAATACTATCTCTAAGAATACTTTCCATTAATTTACCCACCACTGATGTCAAACTGACAGGTCTATAATTGCCAGGCTTACTTCTAGAACCCTTTTTAAACAATGGAACCACATGAGCAATACGCCAATCCTCCGGCACAATCCCTGTTTCTAATGACATCTGAAAGATCTCCGTCAGAGCTCCTGCTATCTCTACACAAACTTCCCTCAAGGTCCTGGGGAATATCCGGTCAGGACCCGGAGATTTATCCACTTTTAAATTTCTTAAAAGCGCCAGTACTTCCACCTCTTTAATTGTCATAGGTTCCATAACTTCCTTACTTGTTTCCCACACCTTACACCATTCGATATCCTTCTCCTTAGTGAATACCGAAGAGAAGAAATCGTTCAAAATCTCTCCCATCTCCCTCGGCTCCACACATAGCTGACCACCCTGATTCTCTAAGGGACCAATTTTATCCCTCACTATCCTCTTGCTTTTAATATAACTGTAGAAGCCTTTCGGATTTACTTCCACCTTATTTGCCAAACCAAACTCGTAACTTCTTTTAGCTTTTCTAATCTCTTTCTTAAGTTTCCTTTTACATTCTTTATATTCCTCAAACTGACGTTACTTCTAAATCAAAAGTCCAGCATTGGTATCGGATCTAAACTTTCAGAAACCACTGGAACCCAAGTACACCCCTCTAGAGTCTGGAGAAGTCCTGTCAGAAGTTGTCTTCATGGAAGAGTTGTTGCCATAAAAGCCATTCCTGTGAAGTGGAAGCAAGCCAAGAGGACTCACCAGTGTACAAAACCACAAGGGCAGGGATGCTGAACAATGGCAGTAAGTGTTCTGGCTCAAACTGGAGGCAAACAGTTTGTCCGTGGAAGAGCTGGAGAGTGCTACACGGATGAGGGTCTGCAGCGAAGCGTGGCTGCATTTCTGCAATCGGAGTTGGCGATCAGGTCAGAACTAATGGAATCCTCAGTGCTGAGAAGTACAAGCAGATTCTCATCCATCACGCAATATTGTCTGATCGGTCCCAACTTCATTCTGCAGCGGGACAATGACCCCAAACACTCGGCAAAGGTCATGAAGAACTATCCTCAGCAAAAAGAACAAGGAGTTCTGCAACAGATGGTATGGCCTCATCAGAGCCCTGATCTCAACATCATCGAGGTTGTCTGGGATTAGCTGGAGAGACAGAAGCAAGCGAGGCAGCCAAAGCCTGCAGAAGAACTGTGGCAAGTTCTCCAAGATGCTTGGAACAAGCTACCAGCCGATTTTCTTATAAAACTGTACTACAGTGTACCTAAGAGAATTGATGCCATTTTAATGGCAAAGGGTGTTCACGGCAAATAATGGTTTGATTTAGTTTTTTACTGTTTACTGCTTTCTATAGTATTTTTTGATAATAAGAAACTTCATTTCACTGTTTTTGAAAGCATCTTTGCTTTATAGAATTTTTTTTACATGTGCCTTAGACCTTTGAACAGTACTGTATATCAAAACATAAAGTGAAATGTGTCATGTGCTGGGGGCAGCCCACAAGTGCTGTCATGTTTCCAGTGCCCACAACTCACTAACCCTAGGCTGTATGTCTTTCAAACGTGGGAGGAAACCAGAGCATCTAAAGGAAGCCCGTGCTGTTAGGGGGGGGGGGGGGGCATATAAACTCCTTATAGGCAGCAGCAGGAATTGAACCCAGGTCACTGCCACTTTAAATTGCCACGCTAACTGCTAAGCTACTGTGTCGCTCAGTTTATATGTTGAATTAATTGTGTATTATCACTGCATTCACAGTGAGCACCTTATTTTTATACGCCCTCTTTGCTTTCCATTGACTTGTGTCAACCTGCCCACTCGTGAATTTGTCACAAGTGCAAGTCCATGGTCTATCTGGCTATGGAGTAACTTCTGTGAATAAATCTGGGCTCACTTCTGTTATGTTCTGTAACTTCAGAATCAGAATCAGAATCAGAATCAGAATCAGACTTTAATCGCCAAGTACCTATGCACATACAAGGAATTTACTTCCGGCAGATGTTGTGTCTGCTCATAACAATAATAATGATAAATATAAATGAAAATATAAATTGTACATACAGGTAGTGCAATCCAAGTAATAGTTAGCTGACAGTTAACCAGCAGTTAACTGTTCAGCAAAGTGACCGCAGTAGGGAAAAAATTTCTCCAGTGCCTATTAGTCTTAGTCTGGAGGGATCTGAAGCGCCTACCAGACGGAAGCAGATCAAACAGTCTGTGTGCAGGATGGGAGGAGTCCTTTATGATGTTCCCCGCCCTCTTCTTCAACCTGGAAGAGTACAGGTCCACAATAGAGGGCAGGGAGGCTCCAATAATGCGCTCGGCAGTCCTCACTGTGCGCTGTAGTCTGGTTCTATCCTGCTTGCTGGCGGCTCCAAACCACACAATGATGGAGGTACACAGGACAGACTCAATGACTGCAGTGTAGAATTGCAGCAGCAATTCCTGAGGCAAACCGTATTTCCTCAAGAGCCGCAGGAAATACATCCGCTGCTGGGCCTTCTTCAGGATGGAGCTGATGTTCTGCTCCCACTTCAGATCCTGAGAGATGGTGGTTCCCAGGAACCTGAAGTTCTCCACGGTGGACACAGGGCTGCTGAGGACTGTGAGGGAAAACATAGTGGGGGGATGTCTCCTGAAATCCACTATCATCTCCTTTGTCTTGAGCGTGTTCAGCTCCAGATTGTTCCGACTGCACCAGAGCGCCAGTTGATCCACCTGCTGTTGATATGCAGACTCATCACTATTCTGGATGAGTCCGATGACAGTAGTGTCGTCTGCAAACTTCAAAAGCTTCACATAGGGGTTGGAGGAGGTGCAGTCATTGGTGTAGAGGGAGAACAGCAGTGGAGAGAGGACACACCCCTGGGGGGCGCCGGTGTTGGTGATTCGAATATCCGAGGTGACCTGTCCCATCCTTACCTGCTGACTTCTGTTGGTCAGGAAGCTGTAAATCCAATCGCAGAGGTCAGGTGGCACAGTAAGGTGAGACAATTTGGAGCAGAGGGTATGAGGGACAATGGTGTTAAACGCCGAACTGAAATCCACAAACAGCATCCGAGCATAGGTCCCAGGACGATCCAGATGTTGCAGGATATAGTGCAGTCCCAGGTTGACTGCATCGTCTACTGACCTATTTATATTAAATTATATTAAATTAATTCAAAGAAAGACTCCTTAAATTAATAAGGAGTCTGAAAATGCGGGTGTAACTTCGAGTTTACTTTAAGCGAGGCACCCCCATATCACATGGTAGTATAATGACGTACACAATTCAAGTATTTATACCTATAACCCATGATGAATTATTGAAACAAACAAGAATGCTTAAACAAATAATGTATATACATGATTACTCAGATATTATTGAAATATCAAACACACAGCAACTTCCACCATGTTGTACAGTCTCATTTGAAATTCAAATTTACAACTTTTCATGGCAGATATTCATCAAAAAGTATCCCAAGCTCAGCCATCTTTAACTGTTTTATCAATAGCCATTTTGCCATCATGGGCTGAGAAGCGGCAGATGGAGTTCAACCCGGAGAAGTGTGAGGTGGTACACTTTGGAAGGACAAACTCCAAGGCAGAGTACAAAGTAAATGGCAGGATACTTGGTAGTGTGGAGGAGCAGAGGGATCTGGGGGTACATGTCCACAGATCCCTGAAAGTTGCCTCACAGGTAGATAGGTAGTTAAGAAAGCTTATGGGGTGTTAGCTTTCATAAGTCGAGGGATAGAGTTTAAGAGATGTGATGTAATGATGCAGCTTTATAAAACTCTGGTTAGGCCACACTTGGAGTACTGTGTCCATTTCTGGTCGCCTCACTGTAGCAAAGATGTGGAAGCATTGGAAAGGGTACAAAGGAGATTTACCAGTATGCTGCCTGGTTTAGAGAGTATGCATTATGATCAGAGATTAAGGGAACTAGGGCTTTACTCTTTGGAGAGGAGGAGGATGAAAGGGGACATGATAGAGGTATACAAGGTATTAAGAGGAATAGAGTGTACAGCCAGCGCCTCTTCCCCAGGGCACCACTGCTGAATACAAGAGGACATGGCTTTAAAGTAATGGGTGGGGAAGTTCAAGGGGGGATATTAGAGGAAGGATTTTTACTCAGAGAGTGGTTGGTGCGTGGAATGCACTGCCTGAGTCAGTGCTGGAGGCAGATACACTAGTAAAATTTAAGAGACTACTAGACAGGTATATGGAGGAATTTAAGGTCGGGGGTTATATGGGAGGCAGGGTTTAAGGGTTGGCACAATATTGTGGGCTGAAGGGCCTGTACTGTGCTGTACTATTCTATGTTCTATGTTATATAAGGTCAGAATTGGGCATGTTTGTTGAAGATGACACAATGTTCAGTTCCATTCTCCGCTGCTGAGTAAGGCCTAGACATCGACAGGCGTGAGCTGATAAGTGGCATGTAACATTTTTACCACAGAAATGCCAGGCAAGGTTCACCTCCAGTAAGGGAGAGTCTCACTAACAACCTCTAATATTCAATGACACTACCATTGTTAACCCTCCTTATCTACATTCTGGAGAGCTCTATGAATCAGAAACGTGGCTGAACAAGTCATATAAACTCTTTGGCTACGGGCTGGTTGTCTTCTGATCAGGGATTCACCTATTGACATCCTGAAATGTTTCCATGTAGCATGACACATGTCAGGAGTGATAGTGTCATGAAATACTGTCCACTTACTGTGATGAGTGCAGTACATCCTCAGAGCACCCCAGAATCTCAGCGGATGAAGCAGCCTCGACGACTGGAGTCCCACTCCCCACCTTAAGCATTCCTTCCGTCAGCTCTCGCACGCTGTTCGGTAAGGACCACGTGACATTGTTTGTTGTGCAGCCCATGTTTCACTCTGCAGTGATAAACGATCGAGCTCCCAGACCCACAAAACAACTGTCACTGAGCAGCCACGAAAACCAAGCAACGAAAAATGTCACAATCCTCACTGAGGCACCACTTAAAGTGTCACTCTGCCAACATCAGGACATCAGCAAGGTAGCTCCAGAACTCCACGGGCATCGCTCATGTACATTTCAATCTGCCACGCCTGCACGCTGACCATCGGAGCTTTTGTTAGAGCATGTGACAAGTGTAGTGATTGGTTCAAAGCCTCCTATCCTGTAGGTACCAAAAGTGTGTGGCAAGTGACTCCTTGAGGACAGCTGACCATGGAGATGAAGAGGATTTTTAAAAATTCTGTTTTTATCTAGCAATACAGTGCAGAGTAGGCCCTTCCAGCGATGGCACCTCAGAAACCCCTGATATCTCTGACTTAACTCTAATCTAATCATGGGACAATTTACAATGACCAATTTAACCTACTCGGTACATCTTTGGACTGTGAGAGGAAACCAGAGCATCCAGAGAAAACCCATGCATTCAACAGGGAGTACTTACAAAGGGTGTCGGATTTGAATGCCAAACTCGGATGTCCTGAGCCGTAATAGCATCATGCTAACTGCTACGCTCCCATGGTGCCCAAAGATTTAGCCGGAGGGTGGTGAATCCACGGAATTCATTGCCAGAGAAGGCCATGGAGGCAAGGTCATTGGGAATATTTAAAGCAGAGGTTGATTCGTAAGGGCATCAAAGGCTACAGAGAGAAGGCAGGAGAATGGGCTTGAGACAGATAATAAATCAGCCATGATGGAATGTGGAGTCAGACTCGATGGGACAAATGGGCTAATTATGCACCTATATCATATGATCTTATGGTCAATGTGGTTTGGCTATAAAAAAGCAGAGGCTCTACTGACAGCATCTACCCAACCAGTCATCTCTTCGACCAGCCGATGGGTTTCCCTCCAAGGCATACAACATCCTGATAGGCTCTACGTTATCTTGACTGTACTGTACATTCACCAAAGCAACTGCATTTAGATCAGTTGCAAATGGGCAATAATTGCCGCCCCATATCTCAAAATAGGAATATTTATCTTAGAGATTATCTGTCTTCTCCC
Organism: Hemitrygon akajei; assembly: GCF_048418815.1. Taxonomy (NCBI): domain Eukaryota; kingdom Metazoa; phylum Chordata; class Chondrichthyes; order Myliobatiformes; family Dasyatidae; genus Hemitrygon; species Hemitrygon akajei. Next base: position 7,630,278 of record NC_133142.1, read on the forward strand.
TTGTTCCTGTGCTCTATATGGTTCATGATTGGAGCATCTCCAGTACTCTGACAGGTTGCCTTCTGGATACGGTGAAGTCACTCCTGTGGTATTTTCACCAATTCCTCACTCCTCACACTCTTGTAATATTCACAGGCAGCGAATGGATTCCATCTGCTTTCGCATTCGATCCAATCCAATTTTTTGACTTGCTTAAAGGACTTGTGAATTTGTAATCAAGATTGCATTTAGTTAACAAGTAATTCTATCAGCCTACTAGGCAGCACAAGCATTGGTAAGTGTGCCTTACTGGACCTATTTATTTTATGTTTAATATTTAGTGAAGCAGCACCCTTCTGACTCTTTGAGCCAGACCACTCCAGCAAACTTAACAACACCTAATCAAGGGTCAATTTCCAATGACCAATTGGCTCACCCGGTATGTCTTTGGAGTGTGGGAGGAAAGAGGAGCACCCAGGGAAAATCCATACATTCCACAGGGAGGACGTAGAGAGACTCCTTATAGAGAATGCTGGAATTCAAACTCTGGAACACCCCAAACTGTAATAGCACTGTGTTAACTACTAAACTCCCCCAAGAGGATTCCAACCTTTTCAGGGTTTGGAGGCTTGTGTGCCTCAATGACCCAGTGAGTTATACTTCGGTTCTTGGTAGGGTCAACAATGCCAGACAAGTCAAAGAGTAGACCATAAGACCATAAGATCATCAGATCATAAGACAGGAGAAGAATTAGGCCATTCAACCCATCGAGTCTGCTCCACCATTCCATCATGGCCAATCCCGCATCCCACTCAATCCCATATACCTGCCTCTCCCCATATCCTTTGATGCCCTGACCGATCAGGAAACAATCAACTTCCACCTTAAATATATGCACGGACTTGGCCTCCACCGCAGTCTGTGGCAGAGCACTTCAGAGAGTTGCTACTCTCTGGCTAAAAAAATTCCTCCTTACCTCTGTTATAAAGGGTTGCCCCTCAATTTTGAGACTGTGCCATCTAGTTCTGGAAACCCCCACCAGAGGAAACATCCTCTCCACATCCACCCTATCTAGTCCTTTCAACATTCTGTAGGTTTCAATGAGATCCCCCTGCATTCTTCTAAATTCCAGTGAGTACTGGCCCAAAGCTGCTGAACGCAGCTTTAACAGGGTGTTTTCGTTCACACACTGACATTCACTGAAGGTTCTTGTTTCTCACACCATTCTCTGTAAATGCTAGAGACTGCTCTGTAGGAAAATCCCTGGAGATGAGCAATCTCTGAGATACTCAAACCACCCCATCTGGCACCAACCATCATTACACTTGGATCACATTTGTTCCCCATTCTGATGCTTGGTCCAAACAACAGCTGAACATCTTGACCACGTCTGCATGTTTTATGCATTGAGTTGCTGCCACATGATTGACTGGTTAGATATTTGCATTAACAAACAGGTGGACAGGTGGACCTAAAAAAAGTGGCCACTGAGTGTATTTCTGATGAGATTCAGAATTATTTCACGTGTATATCAAAACATACAGTGAAATGTGTTGTTTGCATTAACAACCAGCACAACCTAAGGATGTGCTTGGGGCAGTCCCCAAGAGTTGCCACACATTTAGGCACCAGCAGAGCATGTTAACATTGTTCAACAGAAAGACACGAGGTTTTATGCATTAAGTTGTTGTGGGAAGCCTGCAATTTGATGGCGTGAACATCAAGTTCTCTAACTCCCATTAATTTCTCATCACTTCCCCTTCTCTCTTTTTCCATCCCCCATTCCGATTTTGTTTTGGAATGTCTCCAAAAGCACTTGCAAATTGCTACAGTTGTACCATAGAGAGCATTCTAACTGGCGACATCACTGTCTGGTATGATGGGGATGGGGGGGGGGGGCTACTCCACAAAATCAAAGTAAGTTGCAGAGAGTTGTAAACTTATTCAGCTTCATCATGGGCACTAGCCTCCATAGTATCCAGGACATTTTCAAGGAGCAATGCCTCAAAAGTTGGCATCCAGCATTAAGGACCCCCAGCACGCAGGCCATGCCTTCTTCTCATTGCCACCATCAAGAAGGGGGTACGGGAGCCTGAAGGCACACGCTCAACAATTCAGGACCAGCTTCTTTCCCTTTGCCATCTAATTCCTGAATAGACATTGAACCCATGAACACTACCTCACTACTTTTTAAAAAAATTTCTATTTTTGTATTAATTATTTAATTTAACCATTATTTATATGTATACTTACTGTAATTCACAGTTTTTTTCTCGATTATTATGTATTACATAGTACTGCTGCCACAAAGACAACAAATTTCACAACAGATGCCCATGATATTAAACCTGATTTTGATTCCCTCTCTGGTGATTACCTGCTCCTTCCCTTTCTTCCATGGTCCACTGTCCTCTCCATCAGATTCCTTCTTTTTCACCCTTTCCCTTTCTAACATCTGCTGGAAAAGAAGCCTTGGGAAGTTGCAGAGATAGTTGGTGCACACAGCAGTCACACAGTGAAGCAATCGAGAATTAAATATGGTGGAAGGAACCCAGTGTCAGTATGCAAGATTCTTCTAAATGAGCTGAAATATATTTTCCTTGTTTAAACAATGTGACTTAACCCAAAACTCAGAAAAGCAACAAGTGGTAAGGCCAAACCAAACATCACCTCATACTTTGATCCTGTCCTGTCTCCCGTTGTCCAGTCCCATTCCATCTACATCTGGGACTCCAGATTCCAGCATCTGGACACCTTTCAGTCTCCACTCCGAAGAGTAATAGCGGTCTGATCATTTCAGTTCCAATACCAGCTGTTCATCATTTTCTTTTGTGTAGTTGCCTCTTTAGTGCAGTTTAATTAAATAGCATCATCTGAGGAGAAGAAACTGCTGACATCTGAATTGATGCAAGGAGAATTTATTTCAAGTTAGTTCAGAGAACTGGCATACAGGAAAATCTGTCAATTTTAATTCCATATGCTTTAGCTTTTAAAAATCTGTCCTGATAATGATCTCTTGTTTGTAAATAGACTCCTTCCCCACAAAATGAACAGGGTTTGAGCTTTAAGTAACAGATAAAAATAGCTTTATTTTGTCATATGCAATTACATTGAAATGTTGAAATATAGAGAGAAATGTGTCAGTTGCATCAATGTCATCTGCAGAAATTCTCTGATGACTCAGCAATAGTATGGTGTATCAAGGAGGACGGGAAGACGAATACAGGGCTCAGATGGAGAACTTTGTCAAATAGTGCAAGCTCAATCATCTGCAGCTCAACATCAGTAAGACAAAGGAGATGGTGATGGACTTTAGGAAGACTAACCCTGCATTGCTCCCTCTTACTATTGATGGTGAGGACGTGGTTGTGGTGAAAACCTACAAGTACCTGGGGGTGCAACTAGATGACAGACTTGAGTGGAGCACCAACGCAGAGTATTGTGTACAAGAAGGGCCAGAGTCGCCTCTACTTCCTGAGGAGACTGAGGTCCTTTGAAGTATGCAGGCCTCTCCTTCACAGGTTCTACCAGTCTGTTGTCACCAGTGCAATCTATGCGTGGTGTGCTGGGGCGTTGGCATCAACATAGGTGATGCCAACAGGCTGAATGAACTGATTAGAAAGCTGGCTCTGATTTAGGAGTCAAAGTGGACACACTGGAGGCTGTGGTAGAACAAAGGACCCTACGGAAAATCCTGGCAATCCTGGACAATGTTTCTCACCCTCTGCATTGCCACCTTGGCTGAACAGTGGAGCACTTTCAGTAATAGACTAAGACAACTGTGCTGCTCCAAAGAGCGCTATATGAGGTCATTCTTACCCTCAGCCATTAGTCTTTGTAATGAGTTAACCTATAGCCAGGGTCATCAGACTCCCTCCTGTTAGACTGTTTGAGGTAACTTATTTTTTATTCTTTCTTACTTCTCTTCTAATACTTGTATATTTGTACATCTGTGCATTTGTAATGCTACTGTGAGACTGCAGTTTCCTTTGGGATCAATAAAGAATTTATCTGTCCATTCTTTTTCTTGTGAACTGGTGCTGGTGGGTGGAGATACATTTCTACCAAGGGAGGTGTGAGGTGCTCCTTCCCTCTGCCAGCCTGCAGGTCACCCTTGGGTGGGCAAGGTGTAGCACCTGCTTATCCCCCCGATCAGGGTCACGTGAAGCTGTGGGAGCAGGTGGTGGATGGTCACATAAGCAGCTGGTACATATCACAAGTCCTGGTTATGCGACCACTGACACCAAGGAGACAATCTCTGAAGAGAATTGACAATGGCTGGGGGTCATCCTGAGAGCAGACGTGGCAGAGACAGAGGATCGGAATCTGAAATCAAAAGCCTCATCCTGAGAGAAGATGCGATGGAGAAGCTTTTCAGGATGAAGCTTTTCATTCAGAACTAATTCAATGTCCTCCTTCTTCAGAGAAAGGGGCTTTCCTTCCTTCACCGTCAACGTGACCCTCACCTGCATCTTTTCCCACACATCTGCCCTCACCCCATCTTCCCACCACACCACCAGGGTTAGAGTTCCTCTTGTCCCTCCTCCACGCTTCACGCTTTCCACAGGGATCACTCCCTACGTAGCTCCCTTATCCATCTGTCCCTCCCCACTGATCTCTCTCTTGGTACTTATCCTTGCAAGTGGAACAAGTGCCACACCTGCCCCTACAGCTCCTCCCTCACTACCATTCAGGGCCCCAAATAATCCTTCCTGCGAGTCCATTGGGGTCATCTACTGTGTCTGGCTAGTGAAGGCATTGAATTCAAGTTTGGAAGCTAAGTTGCAGCTTTATAAAATTCTAGTTTGGCTGCATCTGGAGTATCACGCTTATTTCTGGTTGCCTCATTATAGGAAGAATGTGGAAGCTTTGGAGAGGGTGCAGAAGGGGTTTACCCAGATGCCAGCTAGATTATCGGCCATGTGCTGTAAGAAGAGTTTGGAAAAACTTGGGCCATTTTCTCTGGGGCACTGGAAACTGAGGGGAGATAGTGTAGGCAGCCAGTAAGGATCTTTTACACACGGTGAAAACGTCTAATACCAGAGAGCATGCATTTCAGGTGTGAGGGGGAAAGTTCAAACAAGAGGCATAGGGCAAGTATTTTTACACAAGGACTGATAGGTGCCTGGAATGCGATGCCTAGGTGGCAGTGGGGGCAAATATGACAGAGTCATTCAAGATGTTCTTAAATAGGCACTTGAACATGCAGAGAAAAAGGGGTATGGACATTATGTAGGCTGAAGGGATTAGTTTAGTTAGGCATTAAATTATGAGTTATAGTAGCTTGACCCAACATTATGGGCGAAAGGGCCTATTTCTGTTCTGTACTGTTCTATGTCTGTGAATCTGGGATTCTAACTGCCCCTGAAGGTGGAGTCCGCAGAAATATACGATTTCAAAGGCCCTGTTCCTCAGAGTCTCCCTCTCTTTCATGTCAGTCTGGCATGGAGATGGCATAACAATCTGCCTTCAAGGATAGACTTTTTTTTACAAGTGTGCAGAAATGTGTCAAAACGTGATGATATCTTAATACCGCTGAAGTTGTATAAGACGTTGGTGTGGTCTAATTTTACCTACAGGAAAAATGCAAATAAGGTTGAAAGAGTACAGAAAAAATTTACAAGGGTGTGCCGGGTCTGGAGAACCTGACTTACATGAAAGATTGAATAGGTTGGGACTTTATTCTTTGGAGAGAAGAAAACTGAAAGGAGATTTGATAGAGTGTTAAGATTTCTACTGCTATGCTGTGAGGAAGTTTATATGAGCGGTATTCTGTAAAAGCCAAACAGCAGAGTGTTAGCTTTAGCAAAGATAAGGACATGTTGTCGGACTTAGGAATGTGTATCAGTCAATCAGAATTGTGGGATGTGAGAGAAGGTTCTAGAGAGCTGTGGGGAGGAGTTTTCTGAAGGAAAGTAGTCTAGTTTGGGGTCTTTTGGCGGGAGCTGCGGAGCTGGGCACAAGGGAAGCTGCCGCAGAATGTCGTTGGGAGGAGAGTTCCTGTTAGAAGAAGAGCTTTGTGTAAATGAATGGTGCCTAGGAGGAAGGGCCAATATTCCTGAGAGAGCCAGATCATTCGAGATGGGAGTGCAGAATGTGGCAGGTGCTTTCACACAGGCTGTGGTTGAAGTGTGTGGGTGTAGAGATACACCCCACAGTACTCCAGTACGAGCTCCAATGTTACGTGCACATTGGACTGGTTTAACTGTAATGAGCCCTTTTGTTTTCCTTTTCTTTTTTCTGTAATGGTTAGGTAAATATACTTGCTTTATAATTTAATGCTGGTGTGCGATCTGTCATTTCTGGGCTACTGATAACTGTATGTGGGTCGTATTTACACAGCATTTGATCAAATTGAGGTTCTTTTACTCAGAGCATCACAACGTTCCTGTTTGGCTGGACCCCAAATTGTATACCGACCCTAGATGTATATTGCTTATGAGAAGTGGTCTTCTCACCGCTGAGTCTCATGGCTGTTAGCAGAGATAGCTAACGAGCCCCAGTGAGAGGGTTACAGAAGTATACAGAATTATAAGGGTTACAGATAGGGTAAATGCAAGCAGGCTATTTCCACTGAGGTTCAGTGGGACTACAACCAGAGGTCATGGGTTAAGGGGGAAAAATGAGAAGTATAAGGGGAACATGAGGGCAAACATCTTCACTCAGAGGGTGGTGAGACTGTGAACAAGCTGCCAGCGCAGTTGGTGCATGCCAACTCGATTTCAAACTCTGAGAGAGGTTTGGATAGGTATGTGGATAGTAGGAGCATGGAGGGCTCTATTCCTGGTGTAGGTCAATGGGAGAAGGCAGCTTAAATGATTCGGCATGAACTAGATGGGCTGAAAGGCCTGTTTCTGTGTTGTACTTTTCTAGGACTCTATGTCTCTATGCTCCTATTATGAACTATGTAAATCATGAATCAATACATCCATGTTCAATTATTTTAGCCGATTTTGTGAGCCTAATTTGGCATTTATGCTACTGGCAATAATATTTTAACACAAGATGAAGGTGCAAATCTATTTCAAGTAATTTATTTCCAACACAAATACATTAGAATTCTGACCACTTTAGATCAAAGGATTGCCCTGCTTTTTAAATGGATTAAAGCTGATTTAAAGAGATTTAAGAATAATTGAATCAATTTTGATTCTTGTTGAACATAAGATCCCAATTTTTGTCAAAATCTATTTTGACTGTGCAAAAACCATATTAACTCCCTATTAAATGAAAAGAATATTTCTTCTGACCAATAACTATTACTAATGAAACTGATTTGAAGGAATGAAAGTATGATACAAAGGACTAAAACAATTGATTGAGCTGATTAAATGAAGTTAATGTAATTAGCTAATTCAGTTCATTTACTTCTGGCAGAGAAAAGAGATGACAAGGTAGCGTAATAGTAACACAACGCTTTACAATGCAGGTGATCTGGGTTCAATTCTTGCCACTACCTGTAAGGAGTTTGTACGTTCTTTTGCGAGTGTGTGGGTTTCCTCCAGGTGCTCCGGTTTCCTCTTAAAGTTCAAAGTAATTTTATTATCGAAGTATATATATGTCCATATGCAGCCCTGAGATTCATTTTCCTGTGGGCATACTCAACAAATCTATAGAATAGAATCTCTAACAGAATCAATGTAAGACCGTGCGACTAGGGTGTTCAAAGTGCAGAAGACAACAAACCATGCAAATACAAACAGAAATAAGTAACAATAAATAACAAGAGCATGAGATGATCAGAAGATCAGAATCAGGTTTATTATCAGCAGCATGTGACATGAAATTTGTTATGAAGAGTCTGTGAGAGTCCATAGATTGAGGGAACATTTCGATGATGGGGCAAGCGAGGTTGGGTGAAGTTATCCCATTTTGTTCAAGAGCCTGATGGCTGGGGGGTGGTAACTGTTCTCGAGGGTTGTGTAAGCCTTGAACCTCATGTGACTTCTTCCTGATGGGAGCAGTGAGAAGAGAGCATGACCTAGGTGGTGGGGATGATGGATACTCCTTTCCTACGACATTTCATGTCGACGTGCTCAGTGGTTGGGAGGGCTTTACCCCAACCTGTTGTAGGATTTTCTGTTCAAAGGCACAAGTGCTTCCTTTGCCTTTGCCAATTTACAAAACTACATCGTACCTTGCTGTCGTTGCAAACAAACCCAAGGTGGATAACTTCAGTCAGCACCTACTCTGAACTGAGTCTACAACCCCTATGGACTCACTTTCAAGGGCTCTTTACAACTCGTGTCAGCTGGCCGGTGGCGTAGTGGCATCGCACCAGGGCCGGCAGTCCCGGCAGTCCCGGGTTCAAATCTGGCTGGCTCCATGCATACTTTCTGGGCCGAGCATCCTGCTAGCAACTCGGCCTCGTTATAAACGAAACAGACAAATGCTAAAGATGCGGCAAGGTTGTTGCCCAGTGCGCAAGACACAGAGTGGAACAGCACAACGATTACAATTCTTGTCTCAGTATTACTGTATTCTTATTTGCACTCTTCGTCTTCTTCTGTACGTCGGCAGATTTGTTTTTTTTGTGAAGTTCTAGTGTATTTCTTTTACTCCTGTGAGTGCCTGCAAGGAAATTAATCTCAAGGTTGTATATGGTAAGATATTCTTCCTTTGATAATAAACTTACTGTGAACATTGACTCAAAGTTTTGAAAACAACACCATCCTGGATGAAATAGTTCCAATGTTAGATCAGTCTGTTTGTAATGGGATGACGATAAGAAGTTGGCAGAGATGATTTGGAAATTGCTTTGCACAGTATTATGATATGGGAAGTTTACAGGCTTCACTTTTATTTATTTGTTTATGTATGTATTGAGATACAGTGCTGAATAAGCCCTACCAACCCTTCAAGCTGTGTTGTCCAGCAGTACCCAATTTAATCCTGTCCTCGTTATGGTCATTGGTCAATGACCAATTAACCTACTAAATGGTGCATCTTTGGACTGTGGGAGGAAACTGGAACACCCAGAGGAGACCCACGCGGTCACGGGGAGAACATACAAACTCCTCACAGCTGTACAACATTCCCAAAAGTAACACCAGTCCACTCGAAATGGTGAAAGCAATCCAATTAAAATCCACTTTTCAATCCTGTCTGCTTCTAGGAAGATGACGGCGCATTCGATCGCAGCGGCTTCTGCAGTGGTCAACCAAAGATGTTACTGTCTTTTTTAGACGTATTTTTTATGATCGCAAGACCCTGCCGGACATTAAGAACTTAAAGTACTGCAGGTCTACCCATCAACGAGTTGCTCATTGGCGGAGGAAATGAAGGAACTGGGTGCAGATTATGATGCTGCCTGCTTTAGAGAGGCATTAGAGACGTCATGCGCGAAGGTGGCGCACAGTCCAACAGTGAGTGATCATCCTAGTCGCTTTTCTTGTGATCGTAAGATCCTGTTGAACCTTGTTCATGTGCAGTGCTGCAAATCCGATGTCAATACTGATTTATTGACGGACAGCAGAGGAGCTGTGTAGCCGTGGTCATAGCAAGGACTAGACCTCAAGCCGTGGTGTCACCTGTTTACAGCCACCCAGGAGAGAGGCACTGGAGTCAGTGTCCTCCACTGGAGATGGTGTGGCAAAGCATCCAAACTAGAGTCAATGCTGCCATGGTGTTTGCTTGGCAGAGGACAAGCTGTATTGTGTTTTTCAAGTCAAGTCAAGTCATTTTTTATTGTTATTTCAACCATAACTGCTGGTACAGTACACAGTAAAAATGAGACAATATTTTTCAGGACCATGATGCTACATGAAACAATACAAAAACTACACTGAACTACGTAAAAAACAACACAGAAAAAAACTACACTGGACTACAGACCTACTCAGGATTGCATAAAGTGCACAAAACAGTGCAGGCATTACAATAAATAATAAACAAGACAATAGGCACAGTAGAGGGCAGTAAGTTGGTGTCAGTCCAGGCTCTGGGTATTGAGGAGTCTGATGGCTTGGGGGAAGAAACTGTTACAAAGTCTGGTCGTGGGACCCTAAATGCTTCGGTGCCTTTTCCCAGATGGCAGGAGGGAGAAGAGATTGTATGAGGGGTGCGTGGGGTCCTTCATAATGCTGTTTGCTTTGCGGATGCAGCATGTAGTGTAAATGTCTGTAATGGCAGGAAGAGAGACCCCGATGATCTTCTCAACTGACCTCACTATCCACTGCAGGGTCTTGCGATCCGAGATGGTGCAATTTCCAAAACAGGCAGTGATGCAGCTGTTTAGGAAGCTCTCAATATAACCCCTGTAGAATGTGATGAGGATGGGGGTTGGGGGTTGGGGGTGGGAGATGGACTTTCCTCAGCCTTCGCAGAAAGTAGAGACGCTGTTGGGCTTTCTTTGCTATGGAACTGCTGTTGAGGGACCAGGTGAGATTCTCCGCCAGGTGAACACCAAGAAATTTGGTGCTCTTAATGATGTCTACCAAGGAGCTGTCGATGTTCAACAGAGAGTGGTCGCTCCGTGCCCTCCTGAAGTCAACAACCATCTCTTTTGTTTTGTTCACATTCAGAGACAGGTTGTTGGCTCTGCACCAGTCCGTTAGCCGCTGCACCTCCTCTCTGTAAGCTGACTCATCATTCTTGCTGATGAGACCCACCACGGTCGTGTCATCGACTTGGGACTAAAGGTATTGGACTACAATTTTTGTGTAACTGAATTTCACTGATATCATATATGTGCTATATGTACCTTGTGCTGTGTGTGTCTGTTGGTACTGCATTTTGCACCTTGGCCCCAGATTAACAGTGTTTCGTTTGACTGTATTCATGCGTATACACGTATGGTTGAATGAAAATTAAACTTGAACTTGCAAGATGGCAGTCTTAAGAGAATTACAAGAACCACAGATCAGCATTCATGTTTTAAAGATGATTTGGGTTTATGATGAAAAAATTACGTATTTGTCTCTAATCTGCATGTCAGCATTTAAAGATAAATTTTCACATTGAGGATTAGATATAAATTTTTAACACAGCAGTTATCTCCCCTGTGAACAAATGCAATCTTATTAAATATTTAGTAACACACAGAAAATGCTGGAGGAACTCAGCAGGTCAGGCACCATCGATGGAAATGAATAAACAGTTGACGTTTCAGGCCGAGAGCCTTCTTCAGGACTGGAAAGGAAGGAGGATGACGATAAAATGAAAAGATGAGGAGAGGGGAAGGAGGATGTCTAGAAGGTGATACGTGAAACCAAATGGTTAGGAAAGATAAAGGGCTGGAGAAGAGGAAATCTCATTGGAGAGGAAAGTGGACCAAATGAGAAACAGAAGCAGGAGGCAACCCAGGGCCAAGTGATAGGCAGGTGAGAAGAGGTAAGAGGCCAGAGTGGGAATAGAGGAACAGAGGAAGGGGAGGGAAATTTTATTTGACCGAAAGGAGAAATTGACATTCATGCTATCAGGTTGGAGGCTACCAAGACAGAATATACAATATTGCTCCTCCACCCTCAAGGTGGCCTCATTGTGGCACAGGAGGAGGCCATGGTCTGACGTGTCAGAATCGGAATGGGAATCAGAATTCCTACTGGGAATTTCTGCTTTTGACGGACAGAGTGGAGAAACATAGAAACATAGAAAATAGGTGCAGGAGTAGGCCATTTGGCCCTTCGAGCCTGCACCGCCATTCAGTATGATCATGGCTGATCATCCAACTCAGAACCCTGTACCTGCTTTCCTCCATACCCCCTGATCCCTTTAGCTACAAGGGCCATAACTAACTTCCTCTTAAATATAGCCAATGAACCGCCCTCAACTGTTTCCTGTGGCAGAGAATTCCACAGATTCACCACTCTCTGTGTGAAGAAGTTTTTCCTCATCTCGGTCCTAAAAGGCTTCCCCTTTATCCTTAAACTGTGACCCCTCGTTCTGGAGGTGCTCGACAAAGCAGTCCCCGATTAACGTCGGGTCCTGATGCAGAGGAGACCGCATCAGGAGTACCAGAGACAAAAGACGACCCCAGCAGGTTGTCAGGTGAAATGACGCCTCACCTGGAAGGACTATTTGGGGCCATGAATGGAGGTGAGGGAGAAGGTGAATGGGTAACGGAGGCACTTTGGCTGTTTGCTGGGATTAAATATTTGTCATTTGTTTCCTTGAGACCATTCTAGGTAATTCAAGGTTCAGAGTAAATTCATTATCAAAGCACATATACATCAACATATACAACCCTGAGATTCATTTTCTTACAGGCATATTCAATAAATCCATAAACCACAACGGAATCAATGCAAGGCCTCACCCAGCAGAACGGACAATGTGCAAAGCACAACAAACTATGCAAATACAAAAGAAAAAAATTATTATAGTAAATAGATAAACAATCATTATTGAGAACATGAGACGAAGAGTCCTTGAAAGTGAGTTCATAGTTTGTGGGAACAGTTCAGTGATCGGAGAAGTGAAGTTGAGTGAGGTTGTCCCCTCCGGTTCAAGAGCCTGATGGTTGAGGGGTAATACAGGTAACTATTCCTGAACCTGGCAGTGTGAATCCTGAGGCTCCTGTACTTTTTTCCTGACAGCAGCAGTGAGAAGAGAGCATGGCCTGGGTGCTTGATGATGGCTGCTGCTTCCTGCAATCGCGTTGCATGTAGATATGCTCAATGGTGACGAAGGATTTACTCTGATGGACTGGACCAGGTCCATGACTTTCTGTAGGATTCTCCATTCAAGGGCTTTGGTGTTTCCATACCAGGCTGTGATGCAGTCAGTCAATATACTCTCCACCACACATCCATGGAAGCTTGTCATAAAGTGTCACATGTCATGCTGAATCTCTGCAAACTTCTAAGGAAGTAGAGGCACCGTGCTTTCTTGGTAATTGCGCTTATTTGCTGGACCTAGGACAGATCATCCGAAATAATAACACTGAGGAACTTAAACTTTCTGATTCTATGCCAGGGGTGCCCAGCCTGGCGTTCACAGACTCCTCGCTTAGTTGTATTGGTCCATGACATAAAAAAAGATTGTCTTATGCCTTTGTGACCATGAATTAGTACAAAATTAATAATTCATAATCAAGATTTGAACTTCAAAAGTTTTCTTCAGAGCAGGGGAAAAAATCTAAAAATGAATCCAATAATAAGCAGCCTTTACATTTCAATTTTTAATAAATAGCTTATGAATTTATTATCAGTTGGACTGTTGTTTGAATAGGGCTAAGTACCAGCACCCATGCTGCAGATCAGTAGTTCTTGTAATGTCCAAGTCAGGAAATCACAGTCATAGAAAAGATCAGCACAGAAACCAGTCCTTCGGCCCATCTAATCCATGCCAAAGCCATTCCCATCAACCTGCACCAGAAACAGAGCCCTCCAGACTCTTACCATCCATGTACTTATCCAAACTTCTTTTGAAATGTTGAAATCAAGCTCACATGCACCACTTGTGCTGGCAGCTCATTCCCCACTCTCACCACCCTCTGAGTGAAGAAGTTCCCCCCTCATGTTCCCCTTAAACCTTACAACCTTTTACTCTTAACACATGAACTTGGTTTTAGTCTCACTCAACCCTCAGTGGAAAATGGCTGCTTGCATTTACCCTATCCATACCCCTCATAATTTTCTATGCATCTATGAAATCTCCTCTCAATCTTTGATGATCCAAAGGATAAAGTCCTAACTTACTCAATCCTTCCTGATGACTCGGTTCCTCCAGACCTGGGAACATCCTTATGAATTTTCTCGGTACTCTTTCAACCTTATTTACGTCTTTCCTGTAGGTGGGAGGCCAGAAATGCACACAATGCTCCAAGTTAGGCCTCAACAACATGCTCTGCAACTTTAACATAACATCCCACCTCCTGTACGCAATGCGTTGATTTATGGAGACCAACGTACCAAAAGCTTTCTTTACAACCCGATTCTTTTCAGAAAGCCAAGGTTGAGGAGTGGACTTCAGTTGAATTGCTTTCACTCTTCATAGTGGACAGAGGTGAGCTTTGGGAAGATCGTATAGGTGTCCTCCCACTTTACAGGTGAGGCCGGTTGAATACAGGTTTCCTCTATTCAGAGGAAACCTTCCAAATCACCATTTTCTGCAACACAAAGCCACGTTGTCTGTGCATGCATCAAGAAATAGGGGTAAAGGAAATTAAATCTTGTGTTTATTTATTTGATTTTTCACATAAATTCACAGAGTTTTGGGCAGGTTAATTTCCATTGCCAGAACTCCTGTAACATGGACACTACTGCGTAGTAAAGAATATTGAGGACTTGCATGTGCATACATTTGGGTGGCAGAGTGGAGATACGTCTCTACCAAAGCAGGTATGAGGCAACCCCTTCCTGCCACTAGCCTGTTGGTCACGTTTGGGAAAGGTGTAGCACCCATGATCATGTGAAGCCACGGGAGCAGGTGGTGGATGGCCGTATGAGCAGCTGGTGCGTATCACAAGTCCTGGTTTATGCGACCACTGACGCCAGGCAGACAATCTCTGAAGAGTATTGATAATGGCTGTGGCCACCCGTCTTGTAAAGACGCTGCCCAGAAGAAAGCAGTGGTGAACCACTTCTGTAGAAAAATGTGCCAAAAACAATTATGGTCGTGAAAAGACCATGATTGCCCTCGCTATAGATACGGCACATGATGAACGGATGATACTTGGTGAATAATTATTGTTCCTTCATTTCTTCCTCGGAATATACTTGCTGGTTTACACAGATGTAAAGGTAATTTAACGTAATTTACAAAGCAATTAAAACATCGTTTTTCTTAAGAAATGAAAAAAGAAAGAGAAAAAAGCCATTTGGAAAAAAAATGAGCTTAAAATTTAGCATGAAAGAGTGCAATGGCTTTATATATTCTTATTTAAACTAATTCATATAACTAAGATCTTTATTCCAAATTATAGAATTTTGGAGAGGCTACTTTAAATTCAGCAAAATGCACCATTACATCAGTAATGACCATAAATATAATTGGTCTGTAATGATGATCACTCTGAATTGTTATGTTGGTTTTGTTCTAGAGGAGAATTACTTTCTTCTGTAGCCCCATTTGATTTAAAACCCAGCTCACCTCATCTTAATTTGACTACTAAATCTATCCATTTTCACCTCAGGGAGTGAGAAAGCCTTTTTTCCAGGCCACTGACTCAGAACATAATATCTACTGGTCCTCATTTTAAACTCCGATCCATTATGACAAATGCTGGATTCTTTTTGCCAGCTCTCAAAACCATGGACTCAAATATTTTATTTAAAATTTATCAATTTTCCATCCATTTTTAATGTTCTCTTTCCCACCTGCTTAAAAAGGGCAATAATTATACCAGTATCCAAGAAGAGCAGAGTGAGCTTGCTTTAATGATTATTGTCCAGTTGCACTTCGTATATAGCCGAACAGTCTTCCAACTCATTGGTTGGAAAAAATGCTAAACAGGAAACTACCACCTGACTCCCCTGCCTCACTGTTTGATTTCAGAATGTTTCCCAGCACCAAACAATGACTAGCTCCTTGAAAGTGGAGGTTGAGAAGGTGGTAAAGAAGGCTTATGGAATGCTTACATTTATTAGTTGAGGTACTGAGTTTAAAAGTCAGGAGATTATGTTGCAAGCTTATAGATCTTTGGATAGGTCACATCTGGAGTAGTGCGTACAGTTCTGGTTGCCCCGCTATAGGAAGGTCGTTGAGGCTTTGGAGAGGGTGCAGAAGAGGTCCACCAGGATGCTAAAGGTCAAAGTTCAAAGTAAGATTTATTATCAGAGTACATACACGTCACTACATACAACCTTGAGGTTCTATTTCCTGCAGGCATACTCAGCAAATCTATAGAACAATGTAACTGTAAATAGGATCAATGAACAAACTGTGAAAATGCAAATATAAATAAATAGCAATAAATAACGAGTATGAAATAACATGAAATGCAAGAGCATGAAATAATAAGATAAAGAGTTCTTAAGGTGAGACCATTGATTATGGGAACACCAGAAATAAAATGAGTGTCATTATCCCCTTTTGTTCAAGAGTCTGATGGTTGAGGGGTAGTAACTGTCCTGAGGCTCCTGTACCTTCTACCAGATGGCAGCAGTGAGAAAAGAGCAGGATCTGAGGATCTTTGACAATGGATGCTGCTCTTCTAAGGCAACATTTCATGTAGATGTCTCATGAGGGTTTTACCCATGATGTACTGGGCCGAATCCACTTACCTTTTGTAGGATTTTCCACGCAAAGGCATTGGTGTTCCCATACCAGGCTGTAATGCAGCCTGTCAGCACACTTTCCACCACACATCCACAGAAGTTTGCCAAGGTTTTTGATGACATGCTGAATCTCCACAGATTCCTGAGGAAGTAAAGGTGCTGTCGTGCTTCCTTTGCAATTATTTGTATGAGGTTTTGGGCTGGCGATCTGAAGGTTGTTAGTTCGAGCCTCAGCCGAGGCAGCGTGTGTGTCCTTGAGTAAGGCACTTAACCACACTCTGCTCCTGCACGTTTATAGCCCAGTGGCGGCAGTTGGAGCAGTATGGACAAGACAAGACAAGATGATGGGTCAAGGACAGGTCCTCTGAGATAGTGACACGCAGGAAGTTACTGACCCTCTCCACCTCTGATCCTCTGATAATTAATAGCTAATGGACCTCTGGTTTCCCTCTCCTGAAGTCTACAATCAGTTCCTTGGGCTTGCTGACATTGAGTGAGAGGTTGTTGTTATTACACCACACAGCTAAATTTTCAATCTTCCTCCTGTATGTTGATTCATCACCACCCTGATTCAATCTACGACAATAGTGTCATCAGCAAACTTGTATACGGTGTTGGAGCTGTACTTAGGTGTAAAGCGGGTAAACCAGGGGGCTAAGCATTCATTGCTGTGGTGCTCCTGTGTTGATGGAGGTTGTGGAGGAGATGATTTTACCAATCTGAGCTGACTGGGGCCTGCAAGCCAGGAAATCCAGGATCCAATTGCACAAGGAGGTATTGAGGCCCAGCTCCTGGAGTTTGCTGATTAGTTTTGAGGGGATGATGATACTAAAGGCTGAGCTATATTCAATAAAGAACATCCTGGTGTATGCAACTTTGATGTCCAGATGTTCCAGGGTTGTGTGAAGAGCCAGGTAAGATAGCATCTGCTGTAGACATATTGCAGCCGATCCAAGTCACTACTCAGACAGGAGTAGATATGCTTGGCTTAGAGGGCATCCTGCCCAGTTTAGAGGGCACATGCTATCACAAGAAGCCGGATAAATTTGGGTTGTTTTCTCTGAAGCCTAGGAAGCTGAGGGGAGATCTGATTGAGAGTTACAAGATTATGAGAGGCATAGATAGAGTGAACAGAGAGTATCTGTCCCCCCAGGGTTGAAATGCCTAATACCAGAGGCCTGCATTGAAGGTGAGAGAGGGTAGGTTCAAGGGGAATATGTGGGGTAAGTTGGAGAGTGGTTGATGCCTGGAATGTACTGCCTGGTGTGGTGGTAGAATCAAATACACTAGAGGCCTTTCAGAGATGTTTGGACAGCCACTTGGATATGAGAAAGATGGACGGATATGGACATGGTGTAGGTAGGAGGGATTAGTGTTTGGGTGTTCTATGGATTTACTTTTTCGGTGGTTCTGCACAACACTGTGGGCTGAACGATTTGCTCCTGTGTTGTGCTGTTCTATGTTCTGTGTTCCATGTCTATGATAAAGTGAGAGTAGAATCGGGAATTAATTTTTACACTACAAATACACTCATTGAAACAGGCAGTCTGGAACAGCTCCAATGTTTCCAGTCCTGGGTGTACAGAATGCCTGGCAGCCGTGGACCCATGTGTTTTCCGTAATTCTCTTTCTTGACTGCCTGATTCTGCATATGGAAGGTTTTCTGCCATTAAACACATTCACAGTCTTTAGCTGAATTGCTTATACCATTTAAAGATTTGCAGTACATAACCCTTTCAATCAGTGAATTTGATGTCTTTTAATTGTATGGTTGCAGATTGTTAAACTAAGCCTCAAAATTCACAATTTATAATCAATGTGTCATTGAAAAATACAGCACAACAGACCCTTCGGCCCATCTGGTCCATGCCAGCCATTTAAGCTGCCTACTTCCATCAACCTGCACTAAGACTATAGCCCTCTATACCCTTACCATCTATGTACCATATATAACCATACAACAATTACAGCACGGAAACAGGCCACCTCAGCCCTTCTAGTCTGTGCCGAATGCTTACTCCCACCTAGTCCCACCGACCTGCACTCAGCCCATAACCCTCCATTCCTTTCCTGTCCATATACCTATTCAATTTTTTTTTTAATGACAAAATTGAACCTGCCTCTACCACTTCTACTGGGAGCTCGTTCCACACAGCTACCACTCTCTGAGTAAAGAAGTTCCCCCTCGTGTTACCCCTAAACTTTTGCCCCTTAACTCTCAACTCATGTCCTCTTGTTTGAATCTCCCCTACTCAATGGAAAAAGCTTATCCACATCAACTCTATCTATCCCCCTCATAATTTTAAATACCTGTATCAAGTCCCCCCTCAACCTTCTACGCTCCAAAGAATAAATACCTAACTTGTTCAACCTGTCCAAATTTCTCTTACAATTTGAAATCGAGCTCACATGCACCGCTTGTGCTGGCAGCTCATTCCACACTCTCACCACCCTCTGAGTGAAGAAGTCTCCCCTCAAGTTCCCCTTCAAATTTTTACCTCTCAGCCTTAACCCATGACCTTTATAATAAGAATAACAACTTCTTATCCAATGGCCCATTGGTCTTTACTATAAATAAGCCAAATGCCTCCTCCCTATAGCTTTCAAAAGAATGTAACCTGAACACTGAACATTGTCTCCTAGGCATCCAAGAACCTCATTTACTAATTAAATCTTACCCTACCTAGAAGCGTACAAGATCATAAGAGTGATAACATGATAGAGCTGTCAGTCAGAAAATTCTTCCCAGGGCTAATGGCTAATATGATGGGCATAATGTCAGGGTGTTTGGAGGGAGGTATAGGTGGGATGCTTGAGGTCGTTTTTACACAGAGAGTGGTGGGTGCATCAAAACCATTGTTGGAGGTGGTGGCAGAGGTAATGGAATGCGCTGTCCTATGTCTTATAGCGAGGTGTGGGGGTAGAGGCATATGGCCCTGTAAGCATGGTGAATCACCTAGGCTGCCCTCAGCATTTCCTCAGAAAGTGTTGATTGTGTTCAAGAATGACACACTTCACTGTATGTTTTAATGTTTTGATCTTCTTTTTAAAACACAAATCTAAATTGGCGACACAAGAGATGATATTTGATCTTTTCAATGACTTCAAGTTCCCTGGCCCCAATTGTGGCATTTTCACTCTGGCTGTCCAGTCCCTACACAACTCCATCCCCCAACAGAAGGCCCTTACACTCTCTGCTTCTTTCCTGACAATGAGTTCCCCTCCACCACCACTCTCCTCTGTCTGGTGGAACTGGTCCTCACTGTTAATAATTTTTCCTTCCGCTTCTCCCTCTTCATTCGAACCAAAGGTGCAGCCATGGGAACTTGCATGGGTACCAGCCATGCCTGCCATTTTGTCAGCTATGTGGAACAGACAATGGGCCAAGTCTTTACCAATACCATAAGACCATAAGATATAAGAGCAGAATTAGGCCATTTGGCCCATTGAGTCTGCTCTGCCATTTCATCATGGCTGATTCAAATTTCTTCTCAGCCCCAATCTTCTGCCTTTTCCCCATATCCTTTCATGCCCTGGCCAATCAAGAATCTATCTATTTAAGTGCCTTAAATATAGATAAAGATTCTGTCTCCACAGCTGTCTGTGGCAACAAATTCTACAGATTCACCACTCTCTGGGTAAAGAAGTTCCTTCTCATCTCCATTCTAAAAGGACGCCCCTCGATTCCGAGGCTGTATCCTCTGGTCTTAGACTCTCCAACCAAGAGAAACACCCTCTTCACATCCACTCTATCAAATCCTTTCAGCATTCGATTGGTTTCAATGAGGTCACACCTCATTCTTCTGAATTCTAGTGAATACAGGCCCAGAGCCATCAGACACTATTCGCATGACAAGCCATTCAATCTTGGAATCTTTTCCATGAACCTCCTTTGAACCCTCTCCAGTTTCAGCACATCCTTTCTAAGATGAGGGACCCAAACCTGCTCACAATACTCCAAGTGAGGCTTCATCAGTGTTTTTTTAAAGTCTCAACATTACATCCTTGCTTTTATATTCTAGTCCTCTTGGAATGAATGCTAACATTGCATTTGCCTTCCTCACCACTGACTCAACCTGCAAATTAACCTTTATGAAATCCTGCTCAAGGATTCCAAAGTCCCTTTGCCGCTCAGTTTTTGTATTTTCTCTCCAATCAGAAAATAGTCAACCCTTTCATTTCTTCTATCAAAATCCAGGACCATACACTTCCCAACACTGTACTTCAGCTGCCATTTCTTTGTCCATTCTCCTAATCTGTCTAAGTCCTTTTGGAGACTCCCTACTTCCTCAAAACTACCTGTCCCTCCACCTTACTTCATGTTACCTGCAAACTTTGCAACAAACCCATCGATTCCATCATCCAAATCATTGGCATATGGACACAGCCTCAAAATAAAGGGGCGTCCTTTTAGTATGGAGACGAAGAGGAATTTCCTTAGCCAGAGAGTGGTGGATCTGTGGCATTCTTTTCCACAGGCAGCTATGGAGGCCAAGTCTTTATGTGTATTTAAGGCAGAGGTTGATACATTCTTGATTGGTCAGGGAATAAAGGGATACGGGGAGGGTCAAGGCAGGAGACTGTGGCTGAGAGGAAAATTGGATCGGCTGTCATAAAATGGCAGAACTGACTCGATGGGCCAAATGGCCTAGTTCTGCTACTATGTCATATGGTCTTATGATCTTATATAATATAAAACGAATTGGTCTCAACACAGATCCCTATGGAACACCACTAGTCATCGGCAGCCAACCAGAAAAGGCTCTCTTTAGTACCACTCTTTGTCTCCTACCAATCAGACACTGCTTTATCCATGCTAGAATCTTTCCTGCAATATCATGGGCTCATAGCTTGTTAAGCAGCCTCATTTGTGGCACCTTGTCAAAAGCCTTCTGAAAATCCATATCTATCCTTCTTGTTATTTCTTCAAAGAATTCCAACAGATTTGTCAGGCAAGATTTTCCCTTGAGGAAACCATGCCAACTACGGCATATTTTATCATGGGCCTCCAAGTACCCTGAGACTTCATCCTTAATAATCTCCAACATCTTCCCAACCACTGAGGTCAGACAAATTGGCCTACAGTTTCCTTTCTGCTGCCTCTCTCCCTTCTCGAAGATTGGAATGATATTTGC
This sequence comes from Hemitrygon akajei, assembly GCF_048418815.1. Lineage (NCBI taxonomy): Eukaryota > Metazoa > Chordata > Chondrichthyes > Myliobatiformes > Dasyatidae > Hemitrygon > Hemitrygon akajei. The sequence continues at coordinate 7,651,552 of NC_133142.1, forward strand.
AATTTTCCAGTCTTCTGGTACCATTCCAGAAACTAGTGATTCTTGAAAGATCATTTCTAATGCCTCCACAATCTTTTCAGCCACCTCTTTCAGAACTCAGGGGTGTGCACCATCTGGTCCAGGTGACTTTTCTACCTTTAGACCTTTCAGTTTCCCAAGAACCTTCTCTCTGGTAATGGTAACTTCACACACTTCATAACGCCTGACACCTGGAACTGCCACCATACTGTTAGGGACTGCCTCAGTAAAGGCTGATGTAAAATACTTACTCAATTCATCCGCCATTTCATTGTCTTCCGTTTCTACCTCTCCAGCATCATTTTCCAATGGTCCGATAACCACTCTCGCCTCTCTTTTACTCTTTATGTATCTGCTCTTGGTACACTTGGTACTGCTCCCAACTCTTCCTATGCTACTTCGATGACTGCATTGGTGCTGCTTCTTGCATGCATGCTGAGCATATCGACTTCACTAACTTTGCCTCCAACTTCCACCCTGACCTCAAATCTGCTTGGTTCATTTCTGATGCCTCTCTCCCCATTCTCGACCTTCTGTCACTATCTTTGGAGCAATCTATCCACTGATACCTTTTATAAACCCACTGACTCTCACAGCTGCCTTAAATGTACCTCTTCCTATCCTGTCACTTGTAAAATGTCACCGCCTTCTCTCAGTTCCTCCATTTCAACCATATCTGATCTCAGCATGAGGCTTTTCATTCCAGAATAGCTGAGATATCCTTGGGCTTTCCTTCCTCCACCATCACCAGCAGTCCTCACCAGCATCTCTTCCATTTTGTGCACATCTGCCCTCACCCCCATCCTCCCACCCTAATACCAGGGATAGGGTTCCTCACTAGCCTTTGTGTTCAGCACGTAATTCTCCCTTAACTCCTGCCATCCCCAATGGGATCCCACCAACAAACACATATTAATCTCATAATAAAGACTTGTTAATGGATCTCGGGTTTCTTCCTCATGTAGTTAATAATCAGCTCTTTGGTTCTGCTGACATTAAGTGGGAGGTTGACGTTGTGGCACCATCCAACCAGATTTTCAACCTCCCTCCTGTACGCCGATTTGTCACTACCTTTGATTCAGCCAACAAGAGTGGATCATCAGCAACTTTAAGTTAACATTGGAGCTGTATGTAGCCACACAATCACAGAGATAAAGTGAGTAGAACAGGGACTAAGCACATAGCCTGTGGTGCTTTGATTTTGATTCAGATCATGAAATTTCTAACAGTATCGCAAAGGCATTCCAAGTAACATTTTTAATCTGTATCAGTTACCATCACAATTCTATGATCTCTCAATTTCTCATCTTAACTTCCTATTTCACTATCTTATCAGCTGTTTCCCATTCGCTCTGCGTTCACAATCAGAATCTGGTTTATTATCACTGACATATGCCATGAGATTTGTTGTTTTGTAGCAGCAGTACCAGGCAAGACATAAAAATTACTGTAAGTTACAAAATAAATAGTGCAAAAGACAAAGACCAAGTTTGTGTTCATGATGTTGATTTATTTACTCTTTTTTCTCTATTATGCATCCATAATTACTTCATGGAATGGGAAGCAATGTGCAGCTTGGGAATCATGGATCTTGTTCATTACATCTTCTTAAGACTAGAGTGTCATCTAAAAAGATCGTGTTAATAGTTTAAAAGTGTGAAGTTTGTGTTTCTGCATTTCAGAAACAAACAAAAGGGGTGTCATGGTAACATAGCGGTTAGCGTGATGCTATCATAGCTCTGGGCATTCTGGAGATTGGAGTTCAATTCCCACACCATCTGTAAGGAATTTGTACGTTCCTTCTGTCAACTGTGTGAGTTTCCTCCGGATGCTCCAAGTTTCCTCCCACAACCCAAAGACGCACTGATTCAAAGATTCAAATACAGCACATTTGTTTTCGAAGTATGTATGCAGTATACAACCCTAAGGTTCACCTCCTCACAGACAGCCACGAAACAAAGAAACACCATGGAACCTGTTCAAAGAACAACATCGACCTCCACCCCCCCCCACCCAGTGCACAATACAAGAAGAAATTGCGTAAACAGCAATAAAATGAGTCAAAAACACAGAATATAAAACATCAAACGACAAGGTTGCGGAAACAGTCCAGGCATATTCAGTTCAGTTTAATCTGGGGCTGTGTCATTCGTTGGGTTAATTGGTCATTGTAAATTGCCCTGTGATTAGGCTAGTGTTAAATAGGTAAGTTGTTGGGTGGTGTAGCTCTTTGTTCTGCACTGTACCTCTAAATAAAAACAAAATAAATAAACTGGTCATGCTTCTCACCCATTATACCTTCATATCACTACTTTGTAGAAAATTTTGTTTTTCTACAATTATTACAACTGGATATTCATTTAGTTATTTTCTGAGCAATTATTTAATTATTTTATTTAGCAATGGTCATATCAGTTGACTATACTGGTGTGGAAATATGTCTGTAACCGAGAAGTCTTTATGAATTTATAACTTTTGTAAAATGTAATGTGACAAAATGGAACTCATATGATCCTAGAGCGAGTTGCTGGTTTGATAGGAACATAGGAAACTCACAGCACAATACTGGCCTTTCGGCCCACAATGCAGGGCTGAACATGTACTTACTTTAGAAATTACTTACGGTTACCCATAGCCCTCTATTGAGGCTTGATGATATACTTGGATGGGAAGCTTGCTAAAGTGTGTGTGTTTTATGGCAGGGAGTGTTTTGACAGCAGCAAAAAAGACGACACAGTTGTCAGGGGTGGGGGGGGGGGGGGGGAGGAAAGAGCCTCAAAGACAAATGGGCTCCTTAAAGACAAATGCGGCTCATTCAAGATGGACACAGATAAGGTAGGCATGCAATTTAGGGATGGAACAACCGCAAAAACATGAAGTTGATGAATTACTGGACTCTGTAAATGTACAAAAATTATCTGATTTCTGCTGTAAAATTGAAGCTACCTACCAATAACTTAACAGATGGAGGTAGACTTTCCCTTGCAAGTAATAAACGTGGTTATAATTTGATCCACTCTGAGTTTGTTATAATCTGTTACTGTATATTAAAAAGACCCAGCTGAAAGGTAAACGACACTGGCAAGTTGCAGAGTACTGCCTACTTCAGTGCAATACGATTGAAACGATGTGTGAGGCAGACGACTTTGCATTACTCTATAAATTCAGGCAGACACTTCCTGCCTGGTATTAGTTCTTAGACTGTTCTAGTTAACCACTTTAACTAGGCAGTGACTAATTGTTGAACACTCCCAAGTCTTCACGTGCATAGTGCTAAATTTGTGCCCAGTAAATCTTTATCTTTTATCCTTCACTCCCACCTCCTATATAGTGACCTCACCCCTTCCAACCAGTAACATTCCATGATACCCACATCGGTTAAGGCCCTGACCACCAAGACCTGTGGACCTTCTAGTTACACCACAGCAACCATACTCAGTATGACACAAATCTTTATGCCTTCTACTAACTGATAAACCGCACAAATTCAAACCCTCCTGTCAGGCCAGATTCCAATTCATGATGACCTCGCCCAAACTCCCTCTCTCCATGCATTGATTGTACTCAACTTCACTCCATAACTAACCCAACAACTGTCAGATGTTCCCCAGTGGAAGTCCCACCTTCCACACAGCCGGCTTCCATCCTGGCTGCAAACCTATTTGCCGACTTTATTCCCCAGACTAGCCATTTGCCAAATCACTCTATGAATATCATCTGCCCTTCACCCAGCTAGTCACTCGTTGGATCACAAAGCGTTTGCTTGGTGACATACCCGACTTGGATGGCAGTCGCTGGTCTTCTCTTGCTCCCTTCTTCTACTCTTGATCTACAGCAGAACACTTTCAGCAAGAACATCTGCATGGCCAGCATTTGAGCTCCACTGAATTCTACAGCATGGCAAAAAAAAAAGACCTCCTTTGTTGAATGGTCTTTGATGAAGGTTCTCAGCCCAAAATGCCCTCTTCATTTCCCTCCATTGATGCTGCCTGACCTGCTGAGCACTGTCATCGCTTTGTGTGCGTTGCTTTAGATTTCCAGCATCTGCAGAATCTCTTGTGTTGGTGATCTTCTTCGATTGCTTTAATATAGGACACTGAATTTTGGAAGCCAGATTGTACACCAACCAATCACCCAAACTATTCACTCTGAGTAGTTGAAAAATACAGATTTGATCCATTAAAAAGAGACAAGCATGTTAATTACTATAATAAATAATAATCAAAGTAAAATAAGGCATTTCTTACAGGTAAATCATCTTTAAAATAGTCCACTCTCTGTTTATTGGGTTGCCTTCAGTAGAATGTTTTCTGTAGGCTGTATATTTATTTGGAAGCAATAGATGCATTTGCCTTTCAACTGTTTGTCATTGAAGGCTGTGCGGTCAAAGTCAAAATTTATGCACACAAGTAGCTCAGCCTTCATTGTCGAGACACTGACTTTTCAGGTGCCCAGACGGTGTCTGTTATTGGAAAAAAATGTTCTGTGTGGTGTTGTGCTGCCCGGTAAATGTAATGTGAACTCAGTTACCTTTGCCACATCTGAGTCTAGTATCTTGCATTCATCTCCAGCGAGGTGTTTCACCACTTTTCACAATGGATTCATTCTGTGTTTTCCAGTCACGTGTCATTTAGGAGATTATGGATTTTGTATTTGCCCAAAAAGATCATTTTCTTTCGCTAAGTTTAAGATGACAATTCTCACTTGGTGAGTGTCAATGATCATCTGTATTTTCAAAGGCAAAGTGGATTCTGCAGATGCTGGAAATCGAGAGCAGCACAAACAACAATTTATTTAGTTTTCAGTAATTTCTTCCCCCGTCCCTTCCCTCTTTTTCTATTCTCTATCTGGCACCCTTCTTACCACTTCTCTTCTCCTCACCAGCCCATCACCTCTCTCTAGTACCACTCCTCCTTCCTTTTCTCCCTGGGTCCGCTCTCCTCTCCTATCAGACGCCTCCTTCTTCAGCCCTTTACCTCTTCCACCTATCACTTTCTAGCTTCTTGCTTCATTCCCCTCCCCCCCACTCACCCACCTTCCTCCTCTCCTGGTCTCACCTATCACCTGCCAGCTTGTACTCCATCTCCTTCCCTCACCATCTTATTTTAACTTCTGCCCCCTTCCTTTCCAGTCCAGGTGAAGGATTTCGGCCTTAAACATCAACTGTTTATTCCCTTCAATAGATGTTACCTGACCTGCTGAGTTCCTCCAGTATTTCGTGCGTGTTGTCTGTATTTTCATCCAGTGTTCTGTTTTTGTTGTTTTTACACTAATTTGACCTGCAATTTTTGCCATATATTGGTTTCCGCCCCCAGTGTTTGTTGAGATGACTCCTCTAGTTGAAGAAAGAATTCACATTACGAATCAAATGTTTCACTTGATGGATATTTGTTTTACATTGGAAGGTAGCAGCCCATCACAAATGGGATATACTTATCCTTTTATTTTGGTTTCGTTTAGCCAAGCTGAGTGAGATAAATGAACAATCAACTTTACAGGGACTTACCAGGATATGAATGAACTGATTTTGGAGTGGCACAATAGCGTGGTGGTTAGCATAACGTTTTTCAGTACAGAGATTCGGGTTCAATTCCCGCCACTGCCTGTAAGGAGTTTGTACGTTCTCCCCATGACTACATGAGTTTCTTCCGGGTGCTCTGGTTTCCACCTACAGTCCAAAGATGTACCGGTTGGAAAGTTAACTGTTCTCTTTGTGGACTTTAGTTCAGAATACTATTTGTTTGTCAGATTTGTTTATTTTTCTGTCTCTGCACATTGGGTGTTCAATGATCTTTTTTAAAAAATGGGTTCTTTTGGGTCTTTTTTGTTTTGTAACAAAAATATAACACTAGAAAATGCTCACGGCACACACTAAATGCTGGAGGAACTCAGCAGGTTAAGCAGCATCTATGGTGGGAAATTAACAGTTAACATATCTGGCCAGGACCCTTCATCAGGACTGGAAAGAAAGGGGGAAGAAGCCAGATAAGAAGGTGGAGGGGATGGAGTACAAGCTGGCAGGTGACAGGTGAAACCAGGTGAGAAGGTGATGCACCATCAATAACTCTCTCTGAGACGTGAAGGCGAGATATCGGCTTTTATTGACTGGAAGAAAGAACAAGCAGTAGTTGACCACCATACTACATCCTGGAGACTGAGGGCCGGGCTCAGGCCTCAGTCGCCTTTATACTGGGGTCTGTGGGAGGAGCCACGGTCAGTGGAAGGGGCCACAGGAGCAGTCAGCAGGGGGCGTGTCCAGACAGGTATATGTAGTTCACCACAGAAGGAAGGTTAGGAGTCAAATCTCAAGGTTATATAATGTGTACATACTTTGACAATCAAAGCACTTATCTCAAAAAACAATTTATGGAAATCCAACTTTACTCAAATTCTCACAGACATTTTTAAAGCATTTTTCAAACTAGCAAAATCATGGTATCAATTAATGATTAGGTTGGATATATATCCAATCAGTTTAATTATAGGTATTGCTTGGGTGATTATTCAAAGGAATGAAGAAATGATAGTGTGTGTGGAGCTGTACAATATCGGTTAGACTAGAAAACAGACATTTCTAACTCACGAAGAAATCAGCTTACAGACAGTCCTCAGGAATGGAACCTTTATGTAATCTGGGACTGCCCATCATTCTTCAGTTACAAACACCCTATACTTTGTAGATGAATGCTTTAGGTTTTGTACATATGGATGAAAATTTAAGTTCTTACTGCTTTATTAATCAACTATGATGTGCAATCACTGGATCTGAAAACGGGTTCCTAGTGCAATCATAATAAGCAGTCTCTCATTTACACAGGTTCCCTTAGTTTGTTAAGCTGGGGGTGGTAGTGAGGATAAGCTCCCACTAACTATTTAATGCTCCCAATGACGTGCATGTGAAATAGCCTCTAGAATGAAGTCCAGCTCCCAGCCTTCACACATGGGTTAGTCACTAAGCGCAGTGGAAACATATTTACTGACAGGAGGAGGTGGGCGTCATTTTGGGCAGATGGGGCTCGCCAGCCATAGTCAGCAGTTCATCTAAAAGGAAGACTCTGAACTCAATCCTCCACTGCCTTGCAGCTACACCCATTCATGGGGAAGGCTTTGGAAGTAAACCCTGAGGGAAAAATCCGGAGCTGGAGTCCCAGAGGCTGAGTTCAACACTAACGGGCAACTCCAGGGATGCTGATACAGGTACCAAACTGTATCAGTCTCTGCCGTTCCTTTGGGTTCATCAGATGTATGGAAAGAGGGAGCTGGTTACATGGGCAACAACTTGCTCTCCATATTGTACTGCCCTGACTTACGTATCTGGACAGCTAGGACACAACATCCGTGGTTGTAGCTGACCAATGGAGACCTCATCATCATCACGTACAAAAAAAAGGCTTCTAATGCTCAAAGTTCAAAGTAAATTTATTATCAAATTATGTAAATGGCACCATATACAACCCTGAGATTCATTTTCTTGTGGGCAGATATGATAAATCCAATGATCATAATAGAATCAATGAAAGAAAGCACCAACAGAGCAGACAACCAGTGTGCAAAAGACAGCAAACTGGGCAAATACAAAAAGAAAGAACCAAAATAATAATAAATAAATAAACAATAAAGATCAAAATCATGAGATGAAGAGTCCTTGAAGGTGAGTCCATTAGGTGAGGGAACAGTTCAGTGATGGGGCAAGTGTAGTTAAGTGAAGTTATCTCCTCTGGTTCAAGAGCCTGACGGTTGAGGGGTAATAACTGTTCTGAACCTGGTGGTGTGGGTCCTGAAGCTCCTGTCCCTCCTTCCTAATGGCAGCAGTGAGAAAAGTGCAAGACCTGGGTGGTGGAGGTCCCAGATGATAGATGCTGCTTTCCTACGACAGCGCTCCATGTAGATGTGCTCAATGGTGCAGAAGACTTTACCCATGATGGACGGGGCTGTATCCATGACTTTCTGTAGGATTCTCCATTCAAAGGCATTGGTGTTTCCATTCCAGGCTGTGATGCAGCCAGTCAATATACTCTCCACTACACGGCTATACAAGTTTGTAAACGTTTTAGATGTCATGCCGAAACTCCTAAGGAAATAGAGGCACTGTTGTGTTTTCTTTGATGCACTTAAGTGCTGGACCTAGGACCAGGTCCTTTGAAATTATAACACCAAGAAGCTTACAGTACTTTTCTGTAGAGAAAACCTGAAACACTTACTGCATACTATGTTCAACATCCTTGTGTATTTTGTTTCATCCGACCTCCATGGGTAGAATGCTTCCAGGACAGAATACTCCACTATTAACTACCCTAAACATTCCTTCCCTCCAGGAGTGGCACTCAGTTGCTATGCTGATACCGCCAACAAACCAGACTCACTCAGGCAATTCCAATCGAACTTTCCAAACCCATGGCGTCTGCCACAAGGACAGAGGCAGGAGATGAAGGGAGCTTCACTAACTGCAGATTCTTCTCCAAATCACGCATTATCCTGATTCGTAAACACGTTGTTGGTCTTTCATCATGGTTGGGACTAAAGCCCTGGAATTCCTTATCCTCTGTGGGTGTATCTTCACAAAAAATGACTGGAACAGTTCAAGATCTCCACAAAAGAGGAATGGGGCAGTTTAAAATCTTCACAATAAAGGAATGGAAAATTTAAGATGGTAGCTTATCGCCAATTCTCAAGGGCACTTAACAGTGGGCAACTGCGCCTAGAGACCAATAATGAATAAATATAGCGTGCTGAGAAATATCTGACATGAACTGGATCCTCTGTAGAGTTTTCTGAGGGCTCTGAGCTTTTTGCTGTTGTTTTTTTTTGCATTTTGCATTTTTTGCATTATCAATTATAATTATCTGTATCATTGCACTTTGGGTTTTTTCATGTGTTATTTTCAGGCCTTCTCTAGTTCACACTTAAGTTGCTATTGTCCTTGATCATTTCCAATTAATTCTCCTCGAGTCTTTGCAGGTGTCCAATTAAGTATCCCTGGACTTGTGTCTTTTACTAGAATAATTACTTGTTAGGTTGTAATTAGTTTGGGGTTTTATTAGCTGGGCACAGATTCTTTCGTGCCCTGGAGTGTATTTAAAGGGGCAGTGCTAACCCCTCATTGGCTTGGTTGTCTTGATCCTTGCCTAGAGAATTTCTGGCCGAATTATTCTGAATGATCCTTGTAAGTTCAACTGTTTGTCTTTGTCTCCTTTGTTAATAAAATTCCTAGTTTTGTTTAACCTTTCCGAGTCTCTGTGTGATCCTGTGTTTGGGTCCGAAGATGTAGTGTGACAATATCATTAAGGCTACCATGAAGCACGTGTGCAGAAAGGTGCTGGAAAAAAGCCAGCAATATGATGAAGCACAACTACATGTTGATTAAATAAAAGCATGCATGAGGGATATGGCCGTCTTGTTGGATGCAATCAACTCAGGTGTGTTCTTCAGTTGAGCGTCCACATAACATCTTCGTGTCTGATCTCCAACATCCACTGTGTACATTAGTGGTCCAGTTCTTGTAGCCATGCTACCAGGTGTCCACTTGTCTTCTCAGTAATCACATGCTAGGACTTCCTGTCCAATCTCAAAGCTCCTTGCTGCTTCACTTGGCACCTGGCTGAACTATTTATTCTGCACTTCCCTCTGTAGATCTGGTATCAGGAGGTCCACGTAAGATCTCAGATTCCTGCTCATGAACAACATGGCAGTTGTTTGATATGCTGTCACATGAACAGAGTCCCGATTTGTCTACTTTTTGCTGTAGAGAAATGTCCTTGTCTATCATTTTAATGGACTTTTTGAAGGTTTGGATAAACCTTTCAGCTAACTCATTCATTGCTGAGTGATAAGGACTTGAAGTGTCTGAAGCCATTTTTCTTCATAACCAGTTGGAATTCTTCTGATGTGCATTGTGGTCCGTTGTCACTTACAATTTGTTCTGGTAAGCTACTTCTGGCAAAATAGTCCTCAGACTGGAGACAGTCTTTGCTGAAGTGGTTGACTTCATCAGTATAACCTCCGGCTACTTTGAATAAGTATTCAATAATGACGACCGCTCCCATGGATGTAACGGTGCCTGATGGGGGTGCATTTTGAACTTCTTGGCATCCCGTAAAGTTTATGCCAAGTCATCATTCTGTCTATCTATTCCCGTCCACCACAGGGAGCTCCAGGTGAGACTCTTCAACTTGACTGTGCCCAAGTGTCCTTCATGCAGATTTTCTAACACTCTGGTGTGCAGTTCAGAGCGAACCACAACATGAAATCCACACTTCAGCAATCATTGACATACTAACAGTTGGTCCCATCTCATTGAGAACTCTAGAAACATAGGGTTAGCATGAGTCATCCTTGCATGGTGATTTCATAGACTTTTGACAATGTTAGCTCATTCCTTGTTTCCCTTTGTATTTCAGACCAGCAACTGGTCCACCAATGCAGTATGGAAATCTTCTACGGGATCACAGAATGAAGACTTTTCTTCTTCAGTTGCCAACGGTGGAAGACGTAACAAGCCGTCAACATTGCTGAGTTGCTTGGTACCCTTGAACTCTATCTCATACGAGTGTGCTCCTAGGAATAGTGCCTAATCTTGTAACCGGGTAGCAGTCATCACTGAAATTCCCTTTCTGGCATTGAAAATGGACGCAAGGAATTGGTGATCTCTCACTAGCTAAACTTTTGTCCATAGGGGTAGTGGTGGAGCTTCTTTATTCCCCATACTAGACTAAGGGCCTCTCAGTCAATCTGTGCATAGTCGCATTCTGCACTTGTCATGATCTTGAAACAAATACAATTGGATGTTCAGATCCATCTTTTATAATGTGTGACAAAACGGCTTCAATGCCATAAGGGGACGCATTGCACGCAAGTCTGATGGGCAGGGGTGGGTGAGCAGTTAATTGGATGTTATAAGTCTCTTTGTTTCCTTGAATGCCTTTTCACATCTTTCTGACTATTCCCACTTTGCATCCTGTCTGTAACAGTGCGTTCAACAGGTGCAGCACTGTATCAATGTTTGGGAGGAACCAGTGATAGTAGTTTACAAGGCCCAAGTATGACCTTAGTTGTGACACATTTTCCAGTTTGGATGCCTGTAGCCTTGCTTCAATATTCTCTCGTGACTTATGTAAGCTCTGCTTGTCAATAAAATGTCCACAACAGGAGATTTCGTTCTTGAAAAACTCATATTTCTCTCTTATTGCACGCAAAGCATACTCACTCAGCCTGGTAAGCACTTTGCCAGGTTTTGGATGTGCTCTTCATCATTCTTGCCTGTCACAATGATGACATCAAGGTAACATTGTGTTGCTGGGATACCTTGGCGCACTTGGTCCATTGCTCTTTGCCAAATTGCTGGAGTTGATGCAACGCCAAAGATGAGACAATTATACTGGAAAAGTCCGTTGTGAGTGTTGATTGTATGGAACTTCCTACTTGACTCCCAAATCTCCATTTGCATATAGACTTGTGACAAGTTCATCTTTGAAAACTTCTCCCTGCCAGCCAAAGATGCAAAAATGTCTTCTATTCATGGCAGGGGATGCTGCGCAGTACTCAGCAGTTGATGCTTACCTTGAAAACCCCACATTTGGAAAAGGCTCTGGCCTTCCCTTTCTTGATCACTGGGACAATGGTCCTGGCCCAATTGCTCCACTCAACCTTGGAGAGAATTCCATGCGTCTTCAAGCTCTGAAGTCCAGCATCCACTTTAGGACATAGTGTGTAAAGCACTGGTCTGGCTTTATGGAATCTTGATGTTGCTGTTTCATCCAGTTCAATTCTGGCCTCCATGCCTTTGAGTTTACCATTCCCATCTCAAACACCTCCTCATTCGCATTAAGCGGCTGTGCCAGTCTCTAGTTAGTGCTACCATTTGGGCTGCCTTTGCCTGTTGATGTCACACTGAGAGCTTTGATTGAGTGCCAGTCTTGTTGGATTTTTCTCAACAATTCACTTCCGAAAAGTGCCGGCCCTCCACTTTTCAATACAATTTCTAACTTTTGTATTTGGCCTCCATACATCACATTTAGTTTCAGTTTGCCTTTGGGAGACACTTTTTCACCTGTGTACGTCTTTAATATCACTAAGGTCTTCTCTAATGGTATCTTAGAAAACAGTCCGTTGTAGTCAGCCTCTGGAATTGTGGACAAAGCTGACCCCACATCCAGCTTCATTTTCTGTTTTACACCAGATGCATCTATTGTGATCCGTATTATATTGTGATCTGCTTCAGTAATACTATGCAGTTCTAGGCATGACAGTTCACTTTGTCACACTCCTTGTTGTCTGATTCTGTTTCACATTCAGTAACTTTATGCATTTGCTTAGTTTTGTGCTTGGGACTTTTCACTTGGTTGTGCTTTTTTTCTGCCTTGCACACTCTCTCTATGTGACCTTGTCTGAGACACTTTCAGCACACTTTAACTTTGAACCAACAGTCACTTGTATCATGGGAGGATTTGACACATTGATAACATCTTTGTCTTTTTGTACTATTCAGGGATATTTTGTGCATTTCACATTCTAACCTCCTTTTCTGTAGTTCTGCTGTATCCTTTGCTGCAGTCTCTAACGATATTGCAATGGTCAATGCCCATCCTAAGGTTAGGTCTATTGTGGATAGTAGCTTCTTTTTGACTGCTTTGACTATGCATGCCACATACAAACCTGTCTTTTAATGCATCAGAAAATCCATCTCTAAAGTCACAGTACAAGGAAAGTTTGTGCAGTCCTTCAATGTATTCAGAAATGATTTAATCCTTTATCTGGTTCCTTTCATAAAACCTAAATCTCTCAGCTATTACCAGTGGGTTAGGGCTCAAGTGATTTTGTAAAATTATAACAATTTAATTGAACATCTTGCTCACTGTCTTTTCAAGGGTTACAGCCTATATATCCTAGCGGGTATCGCTCCCCCAATATAAGAAGAATGGCAGCCAGCAAGAAAGAACGACTCTGTCAAACATCAGATGAGAGGCACCCTCTACATGGTCATACGCCCAGCCGCCTAAAGTCAAGGAAGAGCTTCAGGAACAGTGTTGTTCCATTACAATCAACCCCATCTGAAGCCAGCATCACCTTGTGGAAAGACCAGCTTGCCAGTCTCAAACAACCCCCAACGATGGAAATTCCACCAGATGAAAGCCCTCCTCCAGGAGCTAATTGCAACTGGGCAACCTGGAAGTGCCTTAACAGACTTAAGACTGGAGTAGGTCGTTTAAAGGTGTCACTAAGCAAATGGGAATATACAACCAGCCCAACAACTTGTGAACGTGGAACTGAGCCACAAACTATGCAACATCTCCTGCAAAGCCCATCGCTAGAGGAACCCTGTACTGTTGCAGATCTTGCTGAATTCAACAACAAGGCGCAAAAATGTGTCCAGTTCTGGCTGGGCCATGGATTGACTGTCCATGGACACAATAAGAAGAAAGGGTTACTAAGTTGTGTAAAAGACATGTTCTTGTACCTATTAAGAGAAGAAGCAGAGGGGCCTTCTGCTTCTCCACATTGTTCATGTTAAAATACAGCTCCACCCTCTCAATATACAACTCCCAGCTATCAAATTTGTCAGCTTTCCTGAATGAAGCCATCGTCATGTTATTTTCACTTAAAATTCAGTGCGTTTTTCACTGTCACTATGCACTGTACTCGTGCCTCGGTTAGCATCTGTGACGGCTTTCTCGTGCTGCATAAGTCCCACTGTTTTGTCCCATAACTGTCGGTGCAGTTTGTGATACTCTCTGACATTCAGATTTGTACTTGTCACCAATTTGTTGTGTCCGTGCACAACTACATATCAATTAGATAAAAGCATGCATGTGGGGATGGCTTTAACTGGTGTATTCACATTGCAACAAGAGAGAGAGGAGAGAGCAATGCACATGTGTAGACAACAGAGCAAGTGCAGACAACTGATCATAGTGTTGGGGGGGGGGGGTTATTGCTCTAAGAGAGATAGATCCTGCTCAAGGTCATTTTCCCTCTCCACATCAAGCATCCACATAGAACGTAGCATCCACATCAGAACCACAAAACTCAGCAGCTACTTTCTCCAAGCAGTAAGGCTGATCGGCACCTCAACTCACTAACCCACCCCTATCACTATTTTATTACTTCCTGTCAATCACTGTATGTACAGACACTCCTGTACCTAGTCACTTTATATACATATAAAAAAATCTATGTAATAAGCTGTCTTATATATTTATATTTATTGTGTTTTCATTATATTTTTTATTAATGTGTTCTTTATCTTAGTGTATTTTTGGTACTGCATTGGATCTGGTGTAACAATTATTACTGGAAATGGCATTAAACAATCTTGAATCTTGAACATCTGAAAAGTTTCCTCCACCTGTCTGACAAAATATATCATTGCTCTCAGAATTTGTGTTTCTTTCTTCAAAGATATAAAATGTTCTTTAAAGTTCATTGCAATATCTCTGAAGGTTCATCCTGAGCCCAAGATATTGATACAATTCTGAAGAGGAAAATTAGAGATTTGACTTAAGCCAATTTCTACGGATGTAACATGGAGGCATGCTGACTGTTTTCATTATCATCTGGTATGCCACTGACATGGTGACCAAGACTTTTGCACAGTAACCGTATTAGTCAATATGGAGCAGAGAGTGAATTTGTAATTCTGGCAAGAGCAAAGGATATTGGGAGGGGCGAGGGTTGGTTGCATGGCAGGGGTGTGGGACAGGTGGCAGAGAAGGGCAGGAGGCTGGTGTGGATGCAGACACACCCGGCCCTGAGACACCAGGCAAAGTCATTTGATTCCAGACAATTGTTTTATTGATCATTACAGAATGTCTCTCCGGTGCTTCCCGTCCCCTTTCCCTTTCCCCAAAACTGATTCCCCTCACCCTGGCCCCTTCCCACTCTCAGTCCACAATAGAGACCCATATCAGAATCAGGTTTATAATCACTCACGTCATGAAATTTGCTGTTTTTTTTTATAGTAGCAGCAGTGCTGTACCATACATAAAATTGCTACTAGCCTGCAGGTCACCTTTGTTGCATTTCCTGCAAGTTTCACCTTTAAATCTCCAGTTGTTTGGTGCGTGTGAGCTCCAGCCACAATGGTTACACAATTTGTTTGGCTAGTTTGGTTTCAGTTCAGACACTGCAATTTTGTTCACACTCACTTTCATTCCAGACTGCAACTCAATTGTGTCTCTGCGGTTTCCACTGAAACAGTGATTTCAACTGCTCTTTAAACATAAGCTGTGGCTCAGGAAGGAGCTGATTTTGAATGCTCTCTATTAAGATTCCACAAATTAAATGATCTCCTAGTATATCATTAAGACCATTATCAAAATGTCAATGCTCAGACCATCTCTTTAATTCAGTCACAAATGCAGAAATGGATTCCCCTTCTTTTTGATTCAGTTTATGAAACCTGAAGTATTCTGCAATTAACATTGACTTTGATTCTAAATGTTCCTGCATTTTAAAAAAAAGGATCCGGTGCTTTTCTGGTGTATATAACGAATAAACTCTTCTTGGGCTTCCAGCTGGGTACAGGTATCAATTATAACCGATGTTCTGATGCCAAACTCTGCCATCTTCTTCAGGGATGATGCGTGGGCAGATGTATACACCTCTTGTGCTCCTTATAACCACATAACAATTACAGCACGGAAGCAGGCCATCTCAGCCCTTCTAGTCTGTACCGAATGCTTACTCTCACCTAGTCCCATCGACCTGCACTCAGCCCATAACCCTCCATTCCTTTCCTGTCCATATACCTATCCAATTTTACTTTAAATGACAATATCGAACCTGCCTCTACCACTTCTACTGGAAGCTCATTCCACACAGCTACCACTCTCTGAGTAAAGAAATTCCCCCTCGTGTTACCCCTAAACTTTTTCCCCCTTTCAACTCATGTCCTCTTGTTTGAATCTCCCCTACTCTCAATGGAAAAAGCCTATCCATGTCAACTCTATCTATCCCCCTCATAATTTTAAATACCTCTATCAAGTCCCCCCTCAACCTTCTACGCTCCAAAGAATAAAGACCTAACTTGTTCAAAATCCTTGTTCCTTGATGCAGGATTCTACTGTGCGCCCTGTCTGGCCGATATGTGCTGCTCCACATTCACAGGGACTCCTGTAAACACCAGCCAATCTGAATCCCAGGTCAAATTTTGAACTGCATAAGCTGTGACTTGAACTTCCTTACGGGTTTGTGGATGGTATTAATCCGGTATTCCTTCAGGATCCTGGTGATGCTTCCAGAAACCATGGAAATATAGTGAAGACTGGCAGTAGCGACGAGTTCCTCCTCAATTTTAGGTTTCCTGGTTTTTATGTCAGCCCGATTGATTTGCTTCACCTTGTAGCCATTCTGTGGGAATGTTGTGTGTAATCATCTTATTTCTTCGGGAAGACTCTCCAGGTCTGAAATAGTTTTTGCACGTTTAATCAAAATAGAAAGAACCACTCTATGTTGGAAGGTATGATGATGGCTGTTATTGTTGAGGTATAAGTCTGTGTGAGTGGATTTCCGATAGACACCATGCCTGAGGCTACCATCCAGTTTCCATCGTATTAGAATGCCCAGGAATGGGAGGCAACCGTTCTTCTCTATTTACATTGAAAATTGCTTGTTTGAATGTATACTGTTCAGATGGTCCTGGAACTGTTGGAGTGCCGGAGTCCATGAGGCCACAATACGAAGGTGCCATTGATATATCTGAAGAAGCATATGGGGTGTAAGGGTGATGAACTTGGAGTCCTCTCCTCAAAGACCACCTTGTAGAAATTAGCAATAGCCAGTGATAAGGGTGACCTCATGGCAATTGGTGATAGCTGGCGCTGTTCAGTGATCACCATCCCACCCTATTTGATTCTAATGAAATTCCTTGACTCAGTCAATGTTTGGTTCTGTCTGATTCCCAATGACCTTGGAAAGTGGACAATTGGAATTCAATGACTCATAGTGGACTGAGAGGACTGGGAACCAGGAGAAGCTTTTACCTTTTCATGATTACATTGCATTAGCTTTCCCTGTTTAAGATCATGTTCCGGGATTTTAATTTTTCATTTTGTATCATCTGCACCTTGAATGATATTCATGCTTTTGAGCATTGTGAATTGGGTACTATTTAAATGCTTTTGCACATTTACTGGCACTGTGAACTTATGCTGCTTAAATGGCCCATACTTGTTTTCTACACATTTCACTTTCACATGGAAGTATACATTTGAAGGCTTAAATGCAAGATGCTTCCGTTTGCATCGATCAAAGTATTCTCGAACATCTTCAGTTTTCAGTACCAAGTGTGGACCTTCTCCGTCAAGGAGCTGTTTTCTGCATCCATAACATATCTTTGGCTTCCATTTCACCATGGAGAGGACGAGAACTTCAAATGTTTTTGCCTGCATTTCTGAAATAGGTAAAAAAGACAATGTCAATAACATAGCAGATCAATTTGAACAGACGCATCATCGGCTCCATCCTACCCGCCATCGAGGGTATACATTCAGAAAGGTGCTAGAAAGAGACCAGCAATATCATGAAGGATCCCACACACCCTACTCATGGACTGGTTGTCCTACTCCCATCATGAAGGAGGCTATGTAGCACCCACACCAGGACTACAGAACTCAAAAACACTTACTTCCCAGAAGTAGTAAGGCTGATCAATATCTCCACCCACTAACCTCCCCTCCACACCCCCAAACACCGCTACTTTATCATTTCCTATCAGAGTCACCTTAGGTATAGACAATCCAGTGCCCAGCGTCACCTTATGGACATACAATCAATACATAACCCATCTTATGTATTTATTGTGTTCTTTATCTTATTGTATTTTTTGTGCTGCATCAAATCCAGAGTAACAATTATTTTGTTCTCCTTTACACTTGTATACTGGAAATGACATTAAACAGTCTTGAACCTTGAACATCTGAAAAGTTTCCTCCACGTACCTGACAAAATGTATTATTGCTCTCAGAATTTGTGTTTCTTTCTTCAAGGCCATAAATTGTTCTTGAAAGTTCACATTGCAATAGATGAACACCACACAAAATGCAGGAAAACATAGCAGGTCAAAGTTCAAAGTCAATTTATTATAAAGGTGCATGTTTATCAGCATTTACAAGCCTGAGATTCATTTTCTTGCAGGCATTCACAGTAAATACAAAGAAACACAATAGATTCAGTGAAAAACCATACATAACAGGATGGACAAACAGCCAATGTGCAAAAGACAACAAAATGTCCAAATACAAAAAGAGAAAAATAAATTAAATAACCAATAAATATTGAGAACATGAGATGAAGAAACACTGAAAGAAGGTCCGCAGGTTATGGGAACAGTTAGTATTGGGATGAGTATAGTTATCAGAGGATCAGCAATTTAAAATTCCTTGGTGTCATCATTTTAGAGGATCTGACCTGGGTCCAGCACCTGAGGGCGATTACAAAGAAAACACAGCAGTGCCTCTACTTCCAAAGGAGTTTGCAAAGATTCTGTATGTCATCTAAAACTTTGTAAAACTTCTGTACATGTGCAGTAGAGAGTATATTGACTGGTTGCATCACAGCCTAGTATGGTAACACCAACACCATTGAACAGAAATGCTGATTCCAAGATGGCAGCTCAACGCAGTTTGCAGCTGCTTCTCTGGAGTTGATATCTGTTATTTGTCAAGTGGGGTGCCATGCACAATCCTAATCTGATGAAAAATGGACGTGGGAGCATGAAGGAACATCTGGAAATCTTCAGGAAGGCCTTCTTCATTGCTGCTGCTATGAGGTCCGGGTCTCTGCTGGGAAGAACAGGCCCCCAGTCCTCAGGGTCGCATTGCTGGTGGCCGGGGCGTCGTAGTGCGCTCGGCAGAGGATGGTGCTCAAAGAGGCTGTGCCGGAGGGGATGGTCAGAGGCTCAGAGGTTTGATGGACTCGGAGTCCACTGCAGTTGGGGTGCTTTCACTGTGTGCTGCATCTGCGAGGCTGAGTCCGGTGGTGCCTTGGAAGTCCATAGCGAGGGTATTCCCTTCTGCCGCCTGCATGGGATGCAGAATCGGGACCCTGAGGACTTGTGGAAACTGTACTGTGGTTTCTTTCAAACTTATAGTCTTTTAACATCTTTGGACTATTTTTACTGTGCCCATGGTCTGTTTTTTTTTTAATCAATTGTCATTTTGTTTGCACTGTTGTAACTATATGATTTTGTATAGATCTTGTAGCTTTAGTTTTTGGTTTGATGGGTGGTAAAGTTGGTCTCCTGACTTGATGTGTTTGGGTAGTCTTGTTTTGTCTGGTGGGTTTGGAGCTCCTTTCCGGGGATCAAGCTAAGATGGTAGCACCATATTAATAAGCAGCAAACTCTCCGGACTCTGGATTTGGGGATTACCAAATGTTATCTGAATTTTCTGGTGTAGTCTGTTTTGTCGTGTGCTTTTGTGATATCATTCTGGAGGAATGTTGTTTCATTTTTTAACTACATTGCAGTTGTGGTTTCTAAATGACAATAAACTGAAATTCAATTCAATTCAATACAATGAGTTGTGAATACAACCCTGTCTATCTTGGATAAAGCCCTTGCCACCACTGAACACATCTACGCTATTGTGGGAAAGCAGCATCCATCATCAAAAAAACCCACTATTCAGGCCATGCTCTCTTCTCACTGATGCCATCAAGAAGGATGTACAGGAGCATTAGGTCCTACACCACCAGGTGAAGGAACAGTTATTACCCTTCAACCATCAAGCTCTTAGACAAGAGGTCAGGCAGCATTTTGAAGAGGAATAGGAATTTGGGGTAACATTTCAATTTAACTGAATCTTCTGAGGAAGTAATGAAGATGATGAATGAGGCTAGGGCAGTAGATGTTGAAAGCATTTGACAAGGTCCCTCATGATAGTCTAGTCCAGAAGATGAAGTCGCTATGAGATGGCAAATTGCATCCAAGATTACCTTGGTCATAGAAGATACCAGGTATTGGTGGGAGCAGTGCTTTTGTGACTGGAAGTCTGTGGCCATTTCTAATCCACAAGGATCAGCGTTGGCTCCTCTGATGCTGGAATATGCAGTATGTTAATGACATGACAGAAAATGTACACAACTAATTAGTAAATTTGTATATAACATAAAATTATGGATCATAAGGAAGGCTGTGACAAGAACACAGAAAGATAAGATCAGTTGAACTTTGTGCAGAAAAATGGTAGATGAGACAAATCTGGACAAGCTGAACGTGTTGCACTTTGGAAGGCCAAATGTAAAAGTCATCTTTCTAGCAAATGTTAGGACCTTCAGAAGGATTACAGGGTGCATAGTTCCCTGAAAGTGGCAACGCACATTGATAGGTGGTAAAGAATGCATACAGCATGCTTGCCTTTATCAGTCAGACTGTTAGGTATAAGAGACACGTTACAGCTGTATAACATTTTGGTTAGGCCACATTTGGAGTATTATGTGCAGTTTTGGTCGACACACTATAGGAAGGCTTTGGAGAAGAAGCAGATAAATTCTCTCCATAACTGAATGAGTTTCTTCTTGGTGCTCCAATTTTCCCAAACATCCAGGACATGTACAGGTAAGGTTTAGTAAGTTGTACTCATTTTATATTGACTCTGGAGACATGGTGACACTTGTAGGTACTGTCTTGGACTGTGTTGGTCATTAAGTCAAACTGGGGGTTATATGTATGAAGTAAGTCAATGACATACATCGTTACGCTACCACTTCACATGAACGCACCTCACTAAAGAAAGGAAAGTAAAACTGAGTAGACACGTTATTCCCGGCCCCCGTGTAGTTATTCTGATTAGTTTTTGGAGTTTCAAAACATAACAGTAGGCACAAAGAAGTTTTAAATGAGCCCAAGATGACTATCCATATGTTGAAGCACAATAAGACCTGTCAGTTAGAAAACACACAACAAGATTCAGAATGGGGAGAAAGAGATGTTTGACTAAAAAATTGTGCAGCTCATGTTTCTTCAGAAGGGGGAGAGATGGTTGATTTTTAAAAAAGCCAAAAATAGACAACATTCATGGGTTCATAAAAATGTGAAAAGTGAATATTGGGTGATAATAATTATGGGTTATATGTAAAAGTATGTGAATGGCTTACGTTATTACGCCATCACATCATATATGTGTGCCTCACTAAAGAAAAGGAAAGCAAAATTTAGTAGACACATTATACAGACTCCAGCATTTTTCTTTCAATTAGTTTTGAGATACAAAACATAACACACTCCACTGATGCTGCCTGACCTGCAGAGTTCCTTTAGCATTCTGTGTGAGTTTCTCTAGATTTCCAGTGCCTGCAGAATCTCTTATGTTCCTGATTTGCTGTTCACATGTCAGCTATCTTGAGCAGCAGGATGCTCCTGCTTTTAAGAATAAGGACAGCAGCATTTTCACTCTCACAGAAGCTAAATATCACTTACTTGCACTCGTAGTTTTCCGGGCCCACTGTCTGCGTTTTACTTGTTTCCTTTCAGGGTGCTTTTTGGTCACTGGCACATCTACAATTAGAAAAATATTCTCTAAAATTACCTGCAGTAAATAACAGAGACATAACAAAGAACACATAACCGTACAGGCCATTTGGCTCATCATGTTTTGGTGACCCTATATAAACCTATTCACATTCAATCTATCACACAAAAGTACAACTGCAGATGCTGTGGATCAAAGAATACGTACACAACACTAGAAGAACTCAGCAGGTCAGGCAGCATCCGTGAGAAAAGAGTAGCCAACATTTCGGGCCGAGACCCTTCATCAGGAATGAGGGGGAATAGAGATAGGGGAGGGGGTAGGGCCTAGAGGCGCCAGGTGGAAAACCAATCAGAGGAAAGATAAAGGGGGGAGGGGGAGGGGATAAGCATGAAAGAACTATCGAGATAAAGAAGCAGAAAGTTGAAAAGGGAGAGAGGCAGAGAGGGACCTGGGATAGGGGAAGGGGGAGGGGGAGGGAATTACTGGAAATTGGAGAATTCAATGTTCATACCACCAGGCTGGAGGCTACCCAGACGGTAGATGAGGTGTTACTCCTCCAACCTGAGTTTGGCCTCATCATGGCAGTAGAGGAGGCCATGTATGGACATATCTAGATGGGAATGAGAGGCAGAGTTGAAGTGGGTGGCAACCGGGAGGTCCTGTCTATTGTGACAGATGGAGCGTGGGTGCTCAACGAAGCGGTCCCCCAATTTGCGTTGGGTTTCACCGATGTAGAGGAGGCTGCACCGGGAGCACTGGATGCAATAGATGACTCCAACAGACTCGCAGGTGAAGTGTTGCCTCACCTGGAAGGACTGTCTGGGGCCTGGAATGGTGGTAAGGGGGGAGGTGTGGGGACAGGTGTAGCATTTGTGCTTGCAGGGATAAGTGCCAGGTGGGAGTTCTGTGGGGAGGGACGTGTGGACCAGGTAGTCGCGGAGGGAACGATCCCTGCGAAAAGCTGAGAGGGGTAGGGAGGGAAAGATGTGCATGGTGTTGGGGTCCTGTTGAAGGTGGCGGAAGTTGCGGAGGATATTATGCTGGCTGGTGGGGTGGTAGGTGAGGACAAGGGGAACCCTGCCCCTGTTGTGGTGATGGGAGGATGGGTTAAGGGCTGAAGTGTGGGAAGTGGAGGAGATTCAATCTATCCCTTCCTTCCTACACAGACCATAATATTCCATTTTTCTTACATGAATGTTACATCCAACTAAGTGTTTTTTAAATGTCCCCAATGTATCTACCTCTACCACCACTCCAGACAGGGTATTCCAGGCATTTACCACTCTGTGTAAAATAAAACCTTACATCTCGCATCTCCCCTAAACGTTCCTCCACTCACCTTAAATGGATGTCCTCTACTATTGGCCATTGCCAACCTGGGAAAAGTAGCTGGCTATCCATTCTATCTATGCCTTTCATAATCCCATACACCTCTATGAAGTCAGCCCTCGTCCTTCTTCTCTCCAAAGAGAAACACTCTGGATTTCTCAACCTTTCTGGTAAATACAACATCTGCCGGAAGTAAATTCCTTGTATGTGCATAGGTACTTGGCGATTAAAGTCTGATTCTGAATCCCCTCTGAAACATTCTTCCTAAAATGAGATAATACAGCTGAACACAATACTCTAAGTAATTCAGGTTTGAAGTAAATATATTATCAAAGTACATATGTATACGTCACCATATACAACACTGAGACTTATTTTCTTGCAGGCATACTCTGTAAATCCAAGAAACATAATAGAAACAATGAAAGACCTCACCTAACAGGATGGACAAATACAAAAAAAATGATAATAATAAATAAATAAGTGGTAAATATCAAGAACATGAGATGAAGGGTCTTGAAAGTGAGTCCATAGATTGTGGGAACAGTTCAGTGATGGGGTGGGTGACGTTGAGTGAAGTTATCCCCACTGGTTCAAGAGCCTGGATGGCTGAGGAGTAATAACTGTTCCTGAACCTGGTGGTGTGAGTCCTGAGGCTCCTGTACCTCCTTCCTGATGGCAGCAGAGAGAAGTGAGCATGTTCTGCGTGGTGTGGGACCCTAAATGGCAGATGTAGATGTTACAGCACTCGATGTAGATGTGCTCAGTGGTGGGGAGGGCTTCTTTCCATGCTGGAAGTGCGGATTAACCCGTGTTTTATAAAGCTGCCTTATCATTTGCTCCTCTTTCTTCAGATATGGTTGGGGGGAGGGGGCGGAGTTGTTATTATGATCTGCGGAACCTAGTCTCATCTCAGGGGATTAGGCACTTAGGCCTGAATCTTTGAAGTTCTCTCCACTAGGTTGTGGAATGTCCGTGCTAATCACTAAATATACTCAATACTGAGATCAAACACAAGGAACTAAAGTGAAATAAGCTTGGGCAGGAAAATGCACAAGCAGTAATAATCTTAATGCATAGTAGGGAGGGCTTTTTAAATTTATTGAGATACAGTACGAAATAAACCTTTCTGACCCTTCAAGCCATGCCATCCAGTAACCTCTGATTTAACCCTAGCCTAATCACAGGACAATTTACAATAACCAATGAAACTACCACCTGGTATGTCTTTGGACTGTGGGAGGAAACCGGAGCACTCAAGGGAAACCCACACGGTCACAGGAAGAATGTACAAACTCCTTACGGGCAGCAGCAGGATTTGAACCCAGGTCACTAGTACTGTAAAGCATTGTGCTAACCACTATGCTATCTTGCTGCCTGATGAGCGCCAACATGGACTAACCCTGCTTCTCTCTCCTATGATGGTCTTATCAAAGGTGCAAGTGGGAGACCAGCTTAGTAACCATGACCACAATATTTTATAGATTCTACTGACTAGTAGAATCAAATCTAATAAATGAACTTTTGATCACAGAAGACCAAATTCCATAAAACACTGAATTCCAAAGGAAGGATTGTGGAGCAAGCTATCCGTTGCCTCAGAGTCACCAAGCACATCTTCCCCCCCCTCCCCCCCGCCCACTTCCTGCTTTCTGCAGAGATCATTTCCAATGTGACTCCCTGTCCATTCATCCCTCATCACCGATCTCCCTCCTGGCGCTTATCCTTGTAAGCAGAACAAGTGCTACACCTACTCTTACACCTCCTCCCTCGCTACTATTCAGGACCCCAAACAGTTCTTCCAGATGAGGCAACATTTTACCTGTGAGTCTGCTGGGTTCATCTAATGTATCCAGTGCTCCCAGTGTGGCTTCCTGTATATCAATGAGACCCGATGTGGATTGGGAGACTGCTTCACCGAGCATCTACTCTCCGTTTGCCAAAAAATGTGGGATCTCCCAGTCGCTACCCATTTTAATTCCACTTCCCATTCCTATTCCAACACATCAGTCTATTGCCTCCTTTACTGTCACAATGAGGCCACACTCAGGTTGGAGAAACACCACCTGATATTCTGTCTGAGTAGCCTCCAACCTGATGGCATGAACATTGATTTCTAGAACTTCCAGTAAAGACTCCCAACCCCATCATCTTTTCCCTCACTCACCTTACGTTTCTACATGGTATCAATTTTCACAATTATTTTAATGTTTTAGATTTATTTTCTCAGCTACCAACTCAAAATCTCATGAGGATGTCATTAAAGCGCAAAACTTACTTCTTTGTTTTCTCTTTGTTTTCGAGCTCTGCTCCTTAGATTTTAGCTGTGTTGCATCTTTCTTCTTTGAGAGTTTGCAACGCTTTGTCGGGAACAAACTCTTCTTTTTTGACAGATTTTTCGTCTGTAAATTTTCCAAACTGGCACTCTGATCTTGATTCTTCTCTGGGGGCTTTGCTTCTGCAGATATTTCCCTGACTTTCTTTACTACTTTTGCTCTTTCAATGTTTTTATTAGCTTCTGCATAAAGGAATACAGAGTACAAGAAGATATATAAGTCAAAAGAAAAAATAAAATAGTATCAAATGCATTGTATTAAAAATACAGTTAGAATCACAAAAAACTGTATTCATAAAAATTAAATTGTAATATTGAAATATAATAATTTTGTTATACAGAAAAAAAATCTAAACCCACTACCAAAGTCAGAGCTGTTAGGAAAAGCAAGAAAAAATGGGGAAAAAACCCTTATCATATAATAACCACTATCTGTACTTTTACAACAAATCAGAGGTTTTGAAAATAACTCAAAAATGCTCCCCACAATGTATAAAAGGTTTGCCTAGATTCAAAAACTGAACATTGGATCTTCTCTAAATTTAAGCATGACATAACATCCCATAACCACTGAGCATGAGTAGGTGGAACAGCATCCTTCCATTTAAGCAAGAGCGCCCTCCTAGCTATAAGTACAAACCCCATTTCCAGAAAAGTTGGGATATTTTCCAAAATGCAATAAAAACAAAAATCTGTGATATGTTAATTCACGTGAAACTTTATTTAACTGACAAAAGTACAAAGAAAAGATTTTCAATAGTTTTACTGACCAACTTAATTGTATTTTGTGAATACAGATTAAGGCCAGACTAAGAGTGGTCCAATGGTCCTCCAGGGTCGGGGGTTCAGCTCAGGGCTAACAGCCCTGACTGGTCAAACAAAATTGTTATGGAAACAGCAAAGAAGAGTCTGTCTACATCTGTCTGTTTCAGGACAGACGGAGATGGATGCCCTTCATTGCTGCCCTAAACACCAGCAGGTATAATGGGCAGTAAGTAAGTTGGTCAAAATACTAGAATATGCTGCAAATTATAAATAGAAAAGATTCTGCAGATGCTGGAAATTCAGAGCAACACACACAAAATGCTGCAAGAACTCAGCATGTTAGGCAGTATCTATGGTGAGGAATAAACAGTCAATGTTTCAGACTGAGACCCATCTTCTGGACTGAAATATCCAGTGTTTATTCCCCACCATAAATACTGCCTGACTTGCTGAATTCCTCTAGCATTTTCTGTATGTGTGTGTGCTATACAAAAAGTAGTTTGCAGAGTCATAGAGTCATACAGAACAGAATCAGGCCTTCTGGCCCATCTAGTCTGTTTCATGGTGCAGTGAATGTGGAATTGAAACCAGATAATTAATAAGCAACAATCATAAAAGGAAAAATGACACAAATGTGGCTAATGAGAGAAGTTAAGGCTAAAATAAAAGCAAAAGAGGCAGCGTATAAAGAAGCAAAAATTAGTGGGAAAACTGATGACTGGATGAATTTTTAAAATTTACAGAAGGAAACTAAGAAAGTCATTAGGAAAGAAAAGATGAATTATGAAAGTAAACTGGCAATTAACATAAAAAGGATACTAAGAGTTTTTTTAAATATATGGAGAGTAAAAGAGTGACACGGGTAGATATAGGACCTATTGAAAAGGATGCTAGAGAAATTATAATGGTAACAAAGAGATGGCAGAGGAACTAAATGAGTATTTTACATCAGTCTTCACAGTGGAAGACTTTAGCAACATACTTGATAGCCAGAGGTCTTAGGGAATAGAATTAGGTACAGTCAAGATTACTAGAGAGAAAGTGCTTGAGAAGGTAAATGGACTAAGGATAGATAAGTCTCCTGGACCAGATGAAGTGCATCCACGGGTTCTGAAGGAGGTGGCTTTGGAGATTGTGGAGGTATTGGAAATAATCTTCCAGGAATCAGTAGACTCTGCCACGGTTCCGGAGGACTGGAAGGTTGCTAATGTAGTTCTGTTGTTTAAGAAAGCGGGGGAGGCAGCAAAAAGAAAATTACAGACCTATTAGTCTGACATCGGTAGTTGGAAAATTATTGGAGTCGATCCTCAGGGATGAGGTTATGAATTACATTGAGGTGTATGACAAAATAGGCCTAAGCCAGCATGGTTTCATGAAGGGAAGATCCTGCCTCACCAACCTATTGGAATTTTTTGAGGTAATCTCAAATAAGATTGACAAGGGAGAGGCTGTGGATGTTGTGTATTTGGATTTCCAAAAGGCCTTTGATAAGGTGCCGCATAAGAGGCTGCTTAATAAGATGAGGGCCCATGGAATTACAGGAAGGATATTGGAATGGGTGGAGCATTGGCTGATAGGCAGAAAGCAAAGAGTGGGAATACAGGGATCCTATTCTGGTTGGTTGCCGGTTACTAGTGGTGTTCCGCAGAGGCCGGTGTTGGGGTCTCTTCTTTTTACACTGTATATTGATGATTTAGATCATGGATTAAATGGTTTTGTGGCTAAGTTTGCGGATGACACCAAGATAGGTGGAGGAGCAGGAAGTGTTGAAGAAACGGAAAGGTTGCAGAGAGACTTGGTCAGTTTAGGAGAGTGGGCAAAGAAATGGCAGATGAGATACAGTGTTGAGAAATGTGCGGTTGTACATTTTGGAAGAAGAAACAATCGGGCGGATTATTATTTAGATGGGGAGAAAATTCAAAAATCGGAAGTGCAAAGGGACT
Source organism: Hemitrygon akajei (assembly GCF_048418815.1). NCBI lineage: Eukaryota > Metazoa > Chordata > Chondrichthyes > Myliobatiformes > Dasyatidae > Hemitrygon > Hemitrygon akajei. Next base: position 7,679,409 of record NC_133142.1, read on the forward strand.
TGGGGGTCCTAGTGCAGGATACCCTAAAGGTTAACCACCAGGTTGAATCGGCAGTAAGGAAAGCGAATGCTATGTAGGCATTCATTTCAAGAGGAATAGTGTATAAGAATAAGGAGGTGTTGATGAGGCTCTATGGGGCACTGGTGAGACCCCATGTGGAATACTGTGTGCAGTTTTGGGCCCCCTATCTTAGAAAGGATGTGCTAATGTTGGACAGAGTTCAGAGAAGATTCACGAGGATGATTCCTGGAATGCAGGGACTAACATATGAGGAGCGTTTGTCGGCTCTTGGATTGCATTCATTAGAGTATAGAAGAATGAGAGGGGATCTCATTGAAACATTTCGAATGTTGAAAGGGTTGGATAGAGTAGATGTGGAAAGGCTGTTTCCCTTGGTGGGTGAGTCCAGGACAAGAGGTCACAGTCTTAGAATTAGAGGGTACCCATTTAAAACAGAGATGAGGAGAAATTTTTTTAGCCAGAGGGTCGTGGATTTATGGAATTCATTGCCACATATAGCTGTGGAGGCCCAATCATTGAGGGTTTTTAAGGAGGAGATTGACAGGTATCTAATTAGTCAGGGTATCAAGGAATATGGGAAAAAAGCTGGAAATTGGAACTAGACGGCAGAATAGTTTAGCTCATGGTGGAGTGGCAGAGCAGACTCAATGGGCCAAATGGCCTACTTCTGCTCCTTTGTCTTGTGATCTTGTGAACTACAAAGGTGAGGAAATGCAAAAGCACTTACTACAAAGGACTGTGAGAGTAGCTGAGAGGATCTTAGGGGTCTCACTACCATCTATTGGGGACATTTATCAGGGGCCTTAGTAATATTAAGGATCCACCCATCCAGCACCTTCTTTGACTTTCTATCATCAGGCAGGAGACTCTGATGTACATAAACAAGAGCGGTCAGGATGGCAAACAGTTTCTGCCATTAGGCATCCGAACTACCTGCTGCACCACATTCAAAATGTCACCAGTTCATCGGTTCTGTACCTAACAATATTTAATTTATACACATTAATTTGTTTATTTATGCATAATTCATCTGTAGGTTTTAACCTTGCTTTTCCAAGTTATCGTGTGTTATGTGTACTACTGTGCTTTACATCCTGGTCCAGAGAAACGTTGTCTCATTGGATGGTATGCATGTATAAAGTTAAATGATAAATGATAATAAACTTGATTTGACTTGTAGCTAGCTGATTTCTGTATGTGCAGTATCATGCTGACCCTTCAACAGTTCTAATGCCATTTCTCCAATTAATGAACAAAGATGAGAACTGTAATTAAAGGGAAGACCAGCAGAAGACAAACAGCTTTTGAAGTAAAAGAGTACGAGGAAAATGTCTATGAGTTGACTATGATATAATGTACTTTGAAAAGTGTGTGAAGATTTCAATTGGAGCAGAAGCTCAAATTAGTCACACAACAGATGATGCTCAGGGGAAAGCTATTATACTTCCATCATTTATATTGACAAAGAGTGAGAAAAACCTTCCTCAAATTGATAAAGAGCCATTCGGAATCATCACTGCAGGGTTGAAGCGCTTCATCAATTCCTGGTGGGCAGACTTTCTACCTTAGTCACAGATCATAAACATTCATTAGTAACTTTTGGTCCTAAATCAGTAATACTGACATATAGAACATCGAACATTACAGCACAGTACAGGACCCACATTCTAAGACCCACGATGCTGTGCCGACCTTTCACTCTACCCTAATATTCTTCTCTTCTACATAACCCTCCATTCTTCTGTCATCCATGTGCCAACCTAAGTGTTTCTTATATGTTCCTAATGTATCTGTCTCTATCACCACCCTGACAGGGCATTCCACACACTTACCACTTCCTGTGTAAAAAAACCTATGTCTGACATATCCTCCCCCATACTTTCCTCCAATCACATTAAAATTATGCACCCTCATATTAGCCATTTCCACTCTGAGAAAGAGTTTTTGGCTGTCTGCTTGATATATGCCTCTTATCATCTTGTACATCTTTATCAAGTCACCTCTCATCTTTCTTTGCTCCAAAGAGAAAAGTCCTAGCTCGCTTAACCTATCCTCAAACAATATGTTCTCTAATCAAGTCAAGTCATTTATTGTCATTTCAACCATAACTGCTGGCACAGTACACAGTAAAAAACGAAACAACTTTCCTCCAGGACCATGGTGCTACATGAAACAACACAAAACTACATTATACTTCAGACCTACATGGGACTACATAAAGTGCACAAAATAGTGCAAGATAGTAGAATAATTAATAAACAATAAGCACAGTAAAGGGCAAATTACAATATAATAATAAATAGTGTAAATGTAAACAATGTTTTAGCAGGAATTGAGAAAGAAATGAGCAAAAATTGCAAAGGGAGTGGAGTGGTGTTCAGGGGAGGGAGAGAGGGAGAGGGAGGGAGAGGGAGAGGGAGAGGGAGAGGGGGAGAGAGAGAGAGAGAGAGAGAGAGAGAGAGAGAGAGAGAGAGAGAGAGAGAGAGAATGCGCATGCGTGTGTGGAAGTTGGTGTTGGACTAGACTCTGGGAATCCAGACAGAATCCTGATAAATCTCATCTGCAGCCTCTTTAAAGCTTCCACATTCTTCCTATATTGAGACAATCAGAACTGAATATTTCAACTGTGGTCTAACCAGAGTTTTATAGAGTTGCAACATTACCTTGAGGCTCTAGAACTTAAGTCCCCACAAATGAAGGTCAGAACACAGCATATGCTTTCTTAACCACCATATCAGATTGCACTGCAACTTTCAGCAATCTATAAATGTGGACTCCAAGTTTCCTCTATTCCTCCACATTGTTAAGAATCATGCCATTAGCCTTGTATTCTGCTTTCAAATTCAATTTTCCAAAGGGAAACACTTCACACTTTTCTGGGTTGAACTCCATCTGCCACTTCTCAGCACAGCTCTGTTTCCTGTCAATATCCCATTGCAACCTATGACAGCCCTCTACACTATCCAGAACTCCATCAACCTTCATGTTATCTGTAAACTTACTAATGCACCCTTCCACTTCCTCATTGAAGTCAAAAATTGCAAAGGCCAGGGGTACCAGAACAGATCCCTTCCTAGTCAGTGCCTGACTATGACTGTAGAGTTTGAGGAGGTAGGCTGTACTCTTCTCTGAACACAAATTACGAGGGACCAAACAAAATTTTCAATAAGAGTATCACAGGATACTGTTATATTTTGTAACTCCAGAAATTACTCAAAAGCAAAATACAGGAACTCGCGGATGTGTGTGTACATTATTTTACTATAGTGAGGTGAGCACTTATGATATGGTGGCATACTGACATATGCCATTCAAGTACTTTTACATATTAACTGTAATAAACTGTTTAAACAAAAAAAGTGTATAATCAAAAATATTTACAATATTACTCAAATATTAAATACACAACACTCCTCCTTACTCAACTACACACTCCAAATCAACATACAGGTAGAATGCAACTCAACTTTTACATGCACACACACATATCTACACATCTAGCTATACACATATACACAGTATAGTATATAACTACTCAAACTTCTGCTTTATGATGGTGTTACTGAATATGGATGACAGCTGGTAATCTGAAAACAAGATATTTAACTAAATACTCTATTAATAACTGCTTTTATATGGAAAATTGTGATAAATATTCCATCTAAGCACTGAGCTGATTTGGAAAGCTCGAGTGTGGGCCAGAAGCGGCCCAGAGAGTTTTGCTGTGGTAGGGCCTGAGCCAGAGTTTGGGGAACGACTCAGTGCTTGAACAATTTAAACGCTGGGCCAGGGTGCCCGGACTGGAGGTGAGGGTTGAGCTGGTTCTGCTCCACAACGTTTTACTCTGCTCTTCTCCATGATGAGGCTGAGACACTGTCATGCCCCAGATGCTCCTGGCTTACTGTCTGCATGCTTCACAGCAATCTGCCTCTATACGATGGACTGAGTCTGAGTCTATGGGCCCTCTCCGGCTGTTCCCAGCTTCAGATTTATAGACTCAATTTCATTCTGAATGCTGATGCTTGCTTTATTGTTTTCATGATTTGATTTGTTTTTTCCCCCCTCTTTGCACATTAGGTGTTAGTATTTTTTTTAAATTAGGTTCTTTCAGAGTTCTTGTTTTGTGGATGCCTGCTAAGCAGAAGAATCTCAAGATTGGATAATTTATACATACTTCGTTAGTGAAGTGTACTTTGAGTTACATGGACATCCACAGCATAATGCATTTTAAATTGTCTCATTCAGGCCTCAAGATTCAATCGCTTGGAGGATTTTTCACTCCTGTGGGATAACATCTTTCCTGATGAGTGTGGAGAGGTGCTTGGCAGGTGAGACTTGTGTCTGTGAAACAATCTCAGGTTCTGGGGCTTCCTCCATGGTGACTGCAGGAGTTGGCTCTGGGACTGCAGGAAGTGGTTTGGGCACCTCATTTAGAGTACATATATAATGCCTATAAATAGTGTTCACCCCATTTGAAATTTTCATGTTTAATTGTTTTACAACATTGAATCACAGTGGATTTAATTTAGCTTTTTGACATTGATCAACAGAAAAAAAGATTTTTGTGCCAAAGTGAAAACAGATCTCTACAAAGTGATCTAAATTAGTTATAAATATAAAACACAAAATAATTGATTGCATTAGTATTCAATCCCTTTAATAAGACACATCAAATCATCACTTGTGCAGTCAAAGTGTTTTAGTTAGATAGAGATCTGTTTCTGTAGAACTGTGTGCATTGAAGGTGTTTCAACTGATTGTAATAAAAATACACCTGTGTGTGTGTGTGTGTGTGTGTGTGTGTGTGTGTGTGTGTGTGTGTGTGTGTGTGTGTGTGTGTGTGCGTGCGTGCGTGTGTGCGTGCGCGCGCACGCAGCGTGTCTAGGGCATCTGAAACCTGGTGGAGCCCATCCCTCTACAGGTTTTTTTTTTATGAGGTCGAGTTGCTAGCTTGACACTCAACCCAGGCACAGATGGAGAGCATGCAAGGGAGCCGGCCAGATTCGAACTCAGGACCTTTTGCCCCGAAGTCCAGCGCTGATACCACTACGCCACGTATCTGGTGTATCCTGGCAAAAACTATGCCATAAAGACACAAGGACACTCCAAGCAACTCCACAAAAAGGTTATTAAGAAGCACCAGTCAGTAGATGGATACAAGAAAGTTTCCAAGTCACTGAATATCCCTTGGAGTCAATCATCAAGAAATGCAAAGAATATGACACAGCTGTAAATCTGCCTAGAGCAGGCCATCCTCAAAAAGTGAGTGACTGTGCAAGAAGGGACCTCTCCTTCACTGTCCAAAAAATAAAAGAGCTGCTTGTAGATTACAGGAGGAACGGAGACAGTCTTGCCCCGATCAACATCAATGGGACTGCAGTTGAGAGGGTGAGTAGTTTCAAGTTCCTCAGTATACACATCACTGAAGATCTCACCTGGACTGCACACATCAACTATGTGGCAAAAAAAAAGCATTACAATGTCTCCTCCACCTCAGGCGACTGAAGAAGTTCGGCATGAACCCCCAAATCCTCAAGACCTTCTGCAGGGGCACCATTAGAGCACCCTGACTGACTGTATCAACTCCTGGTATGGGAACTGCACCAGCGTTCATTGCTAGGCACTGCAGAGAGTGGTATGGACAGCCCAGCGCATCTGTGGATGTGAACTTCCCTTCACTGAGGACATTTACAGCAGCAGGTGCAGAAAGAAGGCCTGGAAGATCATTGGAGACACTAGTCACCCCAACCATAAACTGTTTCAGCTGCTTCCATCTGGCAAACGGTACTGCAGCTTTAAAGCCAGGTGAACAGGCTATGGGACAGTTTCTTTCTACAGGCCATTAGACTTATAAATTCACATTTGTACATTGCAATGGAGTCAAAGTGCAAAGATCTTTACTCCCCACACATTGTGGGACGGATGTAAGATTTAAATAAATTCAATTCAGTAGTGAGGAAGGCCACCAAGAGACCAATGACAACTCTGGAGGATACAAGCTTCAGTAGTTGAGATGAGAGAGTCTGCACATACAACAACTGCTGCCTGGGTGCTTCACCAGTCACAGCTTTATGGGAGAGTGGCAAAGAGAAAGCCACTGTTGAAAAAAACTCACATAAAATCTAGGTGAGAGTTTGCCAAAAGGCACATGGGAGACTCTGAACTCAACTGGAAGAAGGCTCTAAGGTCTGATGAAACCAAAATTGAGCTCTTTGGACATCAGACTAAATGCCGCACATCATCAAAACACACTCTCCCTACCGTGAAGCATGGTGGTGACTACATCATGCTGTGGAGATGCTTCACTGCAGCATGCCTTGGAAAGCTTGTGAAGTTAGAGGGTAAAATGAATACAGTACAATACAGGGAAATCCTGGAGGAAAACCTGACACAGTCTGCAACCGAACTGCAACTTGGGAGTAGATTTGTTTTCTAGTAAGACAATGACACCAAGTATAAAGCCAAAGCTACACTGGAATGGCCTAAAAACAACAAAGTTGATGTCCTGGAGAAGCCAAGTCAGAGTCCAGACCTCAATCCAATTGAGAATTTGTGGCTGTACTTGAAAAGGGCTGTTCACTCACGATTCCTATGCAATCTGTCAGAGCTTGAGCTGTTTTGTAAAGAAGAAAGGAAAAAATTGCAGTGTCCAGATGTGCAAAGCTGATAGAGATCTGTCCACACAGACTCAAGTTAATAAAATTCACTAGGCAAGGATCAGGATGACCAAGCCAATGAGGTGTTAGCACTGCCCCTTTCAATACACTCCAGGGTCTGGAAGATTCTGTGCCCAGCTGATAAAACCCCAGACTGATTACAACCTGACAAGTAACTATTCTAGTAAGAGACAAGATAAGATACTTAATAGGATGGCTGCGAAGTCTCGGAGAATTAACTGGAAGTGATCAAGGGCAATTGCGACTTAAATGTAAACTAGAGAAAACTTGACAATAACACATAAAAAATCTGAAGCACAAAAATACAGCTAATTAAAATTAATAAAATGCAGAGAATACAAAAAAATCCAACAGCAAAAAACTCAATAGTTCTCAGAAAACTACTGATGACCCAAGGTCATGACAAATTCTAGTGGTTCATTGGGTACATCTTCATGTGCCTACACTATCTACAATGTGGAAAATGATGCACATACATCACAGAGATAAATGACAGGAGTGACCGATGGTTAAATCACAAAGCGTTGACTTCTTGGTACTGATATTGATGTTATCGCTGCAGTAGATACAGGCAGGTTCATAGGGTCCAGATTAAAATCAACAGGGAATTATACCACATACACTGGTGTAGTTAAGTTAATTATTTTCCAAATTCATGTAGCACACTACCTTTTACTCTTCGCTTGCCTTTCTTCCGAAATGGTTAGGAACAGTTCGTCTTTAATAACAATTTTAAAGACTAAAGATCAGCTTTATTTGTCAGATGTATGCCATAACCTTGAAACATAGTGAAATTTGCCATTTGCACCAACAGCCAACACAGTATGAGGATGTGCTGAGGGCAGCCTGCAACTATCGCCATACTTCCAGTATCAAACTAGCCCGCCCACAATTTACTAACCCTAATCCGTACATCTTTAAAAAGTGGGAGGGGGCAATTATCAGAAATTAGTGAAATCATTGTTCATGTAATCACATCTGAGGCTACCCAGAGTAAGGTGTTACTCCTCCAACCTGAGTGTGGCTTCATCACGGCAGTAGAGGAGGCCACGGACAGATATATCAGAATGGGTATGGAAAGTAGAATTGAAATGGATGGTCACCCAGAGATACAGCTTTTTCTGACAGATGGAATGAAAATGCTCAGTCTTTGTCTCAGCACCCTAATGTCGATAATGTATTTATGATAAGAAGCAAGGTGCTTTTCTGGGTTTTGAAAGTATGTGTGCTAAAATTGCAGGGAAGAAACTCAAATCTGTTGTAACATTTGGTTATTTGAGTTACTGTCATCTTCCTGGGACAGCTTGAATTAGTCTGGCCATTTTTAATCTGGTATTAATTTAGTGTCAATTTTTTTCAACCTTGTGCCAACAATGGATTTTTAATCTGGTGCCAGCTCACACCACTCAGTCTCCAGAGCCACATAGACACAGAAGATCTGAATTTGTATGGCTACTAATCAGTCACCAAAGGCCAAGCAAACCTAGCGTATCGCTTTACAGTGGCGGCAATCACAAATCGGGGTTCAATTCCCATTGCTGCCTGTAAGGAATTTGTACATTCTCCGAGACCAGATGAGTTTCCTCTGGCTGCTCCAGTTTACTCCCACAATCCAAGTTAGGGTTAGTGAGTTAGGGGTTACTATGTTGATGCTGGAAGCATGGTGACACTTACAAGCTGCCCACAGCACAATCCTCAATAATTTGATTTCATGTAAACGATTCATTTAAATGTATGCTCCTATGTTTCAATGCACATGTGACAAATAAAACTACTCTACTGTTTATATTTATCTTTAACTTGGGGTGCGTCTGGTGTTCTGGTTGCCTCTGCTTGTCCCTAAGACAAAGCATTAACTTGCTCTGTCTACTCCTCAACCTTAGAAACATATACAGGAGAAAATCTGCAGATGCTGGAAATCCGGAGCAACATAAATAAAATGCTGGAAGAAATCCACAGGTCAGACAGCATCTGTGGAAAAGTGTAAACAGTCCACGTTTCAGGCCAAGACCTTTCTTCAGGACTGAAAGGTAAGGAGGGGAGGGAGATGATAGGTGAACTGGTGGGTGGGAAAAGTCTGGAGAAGACAAAACCTGATAAGAGAGGAGAGTGGACAATAAGAGAAAGAGAAGAGGGAGGCAACCGAAAGGGTAGTAACAGGCAGGTGAAAGACACAGGGCTATTACAGAAAAGGAGGCTATTCATCGCATCAAATCCTTCCACTCTTCTCATTACTACTATCAGGGAGGAGGTACAGGAACCGAAAGACATACACTTAATGCTTTAGGAACAGCTTCTTCTCCTCTGCCATCACATTTCTGACCAGTCTATGAACCTGTGAATATGACTTTGCCTGTCCTAATTCGCATTATTTATTAATTTATTTACTGTAACTTGTACTAATTTTTGTCTTGCAGTGTACTGAGCCTCAAAAGTCCTGCCAAAGGGTTTCGACCTGAAACGTCGATTGTACTGTTTTCCATAGATGTTGCCTGACCTGCTGAGTTCTTCCAGCATTTTGTGTGTGTTGCTCTGGATTTACAGCATCTGCAGATTTTCTCTTGTTTGTAATTTCACAACATTTTTATTTTTATTTATTTATTGGGATACAGTGCAGAATAGGTCCTTCTGCCCCTTCGAGCTGCACCACCCACCAAACGTAATCACAGGACAACTTACAATGACCAGTTAACTTATCAACTGGTATGTCTTTGTACAGTGGAAACACCTGGAGGAAACCCACATGGTCAAGGGGAGAACATACAAGCTCCTTACTGGCAGTGGAGAGAATTGTATCTTGGTCGCTGCTGCTGTAAAGTGTCGTGCTAACCACTATGCTACCAAACAAAAACTGATTCTGAATCCGCTACTTTCCTCCAAAATAATCTATTCCATTCTACTCCCAAGCACTGTCTCTGTGGCTCTGTAAATAATATTCCCTCAAGTTCATATCCATTTCCCTCATGAAAGGCCTGATGATTCCTGTTATGCAACAAACATACAGGTAATAATTCTCAAAACATCAGCAATCTGTACAGAGTGTTTTACTCCACTTCTCCAGTTCTGCCCTTCGGGCAATTAATTTGTTTTTCTTGTATGATTAAGCATATTTGGCTTTTATTTTAATAAGCAGTCCTGGTCTGTGCAGCCAGGAAGTAATAAGTAGGAAATCACAATGGCTAGCAGAAGGCCAGACGTTTATGTTAGGAGCTATAAAGAGGTTTCGATCTAAAGCCATCCTGTTGTTTCCACAGCAGAAGCATTACTTTTGGAAGTTGATGTTATATTGTTTAGAAGTTAACCTAAAGGTATCAGTAAGATCTTGCTGAAATAGAATATTATTTTTGAGTTAATTAGCCACTAACCTAGATGCTAATAGTATACTCATATTATTTACCGGTAGTATTTACTTGTCAGAATCTTATAGTATTTAGCTGCAGTAAACTTAGCTAAATATACCTGTGTATATTAACTTGTGTGAATAGAACAACGTGGTAATTGCACTGAATTTTGTTATTGATCAGTTTCAGTCCTTCTTCACTCTGTTATGTGATTTAGTCTGCAATAAAACCAAGGAGCTAGGATACTACTTCATGGCTTTCCGTCATTCCTGAATGGGAAAACAAACAGGAGAACGTCTGCAGATACTGTCAATCTAAGCAAGACACACAAAATGCTGGAGGAACTCAGCAAGCCAGGCAGCATCTATGGAAAAGAGTAAACAGCAGGACTCATAAAGGGTCTCAGCCTGAAACGTGGATTGTACTCTTTTCCATAGATGCTGCCTGGCCTGCTAAGTTCCTCCAGCATTTTATGGGTGTTTTGTTGATTATTGAATGGAGTTAAGCTGACTGTCTAGTTGATTTTACAATACCTCAGCAAGGGCCGTATACCTCCCTTTCCTTTACCCTTCAATGACTCTGTATTGATGGTTTTGAGTTTGATACTGCTGATTGAAAGGGCTTGGCCCCTGCCCAATATAAAAAAAACCTCTAACAACCATGTTTCCATAGTTCACCACAGCTAATCCCACTTCTATCAGTAGATGAAGCAAAGTTCACAGTAATTTTATTATCAAAGTACATATATGTCACTATATACCGGTACTACCTTGAGATTCATTGTCTTACAGGCATTTACAATATAACAAGGGAACACAATGTAATCAATGAAAAACTACCCACAGGGACTGACAATCACTGTGCAAATACAAAAAAACAAATAATATACAAATAAATAAAGTGGAGTAGCTAAGATGGCACCAGAGGGCGACTTCTTTGCGCTCATCTGTGGAACAGCTTAAATTCTTCTCTTTAATGTCTCTTGTTTTCCTTTTCAAAGGCGGCTGGGGTTCTGTCGGAGTCCGTGATCAGCTGCCCTCAAACTGTGGTTCTATACACTGGTGAGTTCCTGCTTCCAGAGTTCAACGAACACTCTAGCATTTTTGTTATCTCCAGGAACAGCCTGAAAGACAAACACCTTTGGGGTGCGGTCTGATGTGGATGACCCAATTCCTTTCTGTTGTTGTCAATTGGAACATTGCAAAGATCGGACCATTAAGACATCGGGTGCAGCTGTCAGAGGCCTCTGCACTCGGGCGATCACTCTATCTCTCTCTCTCTCTCTCTCAATGAGCTGAAGTAACCGTCGCTTCAGATTATAACATTGAAATAGTGATCTATCGGCGTCCCTCTCGCTGTGGAAAAGGTGACATCTCCCTGTCCTTTGATAGTGAGAGAGAGAGAGCCTATGACATGTCAAAGTTTGAGGTTATGGACTGTAGTTCATTGGACTGCAAATCATGGGGGGCTTTGCTAATGCTTGCTTGCTGGGTGGTGGGTGCTGGTGATTCCTGCTGGAAAAAGTGGGTGAAAGGGGACACAGGAGGGTTGACGTTCTGCTGCTGCTTGTGCATGGGGTGGGGAGGGATCTTCTGTGTTCTAACATTTTTCTGTCATTCATTCTTTGCGGTTTTCTTCTGTTTTGTGGATGTCTGCAGAGAGTAGGAGTTTCAGGTTGCATACCGAATACATTTTCTGATATTAAGTGGAACCATTGAATACTGAGAACATGAGTTGTAGAGTCCTTGCAAGCGAGCAGTGATTGCCAGTATATACTTATGCACCAGGATTGGAGTCTAAAACCATGCTTAACCTCCATTGACTTGGATAGACACCAGTTTAATCCAGCAGCCTATATTTAATATTGTGAAATTATATTCCAGGTAACAGTGATTTCACTGATGATAAGTTGCCATACTTTCTATCTTGACCAAGATGATGTTAAGTACTCACAATATCTTTGCAGTGTTTGTACACTGCTACAAGGCAACAAATTACATTTAATATGTCAGTATTAATAAAACTGATTTTGGTGTCCAGAACTGGAAATTCCCCCTCTCTACTAACAGAGTATCCCTCATTTCAGCCTCAAAGAATCCTCTTGCATCACACATTGGAAGTCCTTTTGAAATGAGATTGCAATTTAATGCTGAATTTAGAGTGTCTTTGTGGTATAGTCAATTGGGTCACAAATGATGACAAAAATGTGCAATGCACTTTAGTGAAGTTGCACAAAAGATGATCAGAGTGACCAGCCCTGGGTGGATCTTGCAATGTTATAATGCAAAATGGTCACCAACCTGGATCAAGCAAGGGTCAGTAATGTGAGGCCTAAGGAGTATGCCCTATCTTCATTATATGCGTCTTCAGACGGATTCACAGTTGTATGAGGAACCTATTTCTACCAATGTCTCCTTATATGCGTCCAAAACTCACAGTTATGCGAGGAGCACTGCTTTCCCTCCAATAAAAGTCACGTGCGCGTGCCTCAGTCTCACTCCCGCCAGTCTCACATTGGTTTTGGCAAGGTGTGGATGCACTATTTTGCACTCTTAAACATTTGTTGGTTTTACCTATGGTGCAGTGATTTTGTGCTTGAAATATTTAACTATGCCTCCTAAGCATCCAATGTCATATCCCAGGCAATCAGCCGAGTGGCAGTGAACCGCTTTAACACTTGGAAAAAAGTTGGAAATTATAAACAGCGCAGCATCAGCTGAAGGTAACACAGCTCTGGGATGGTACTGCTGGGAACAGAATTCTGCCTTTAAAGTTCTTTTGTTGCTTGACAATGCACCAGCCCATCCTAAACATTTGGACAGCATTCATCCTAACATAACAGTGCGTTTCCTGCCGCCTAACACAACATCACTGATTCAACCACTCGACCAAGGTGTGATCCACATTCAAGGTGTAATTTTTTACGGCGAACTATCTCTCAGATGCTGCAAACAATGGACGATTTTGAAAATCCCAGGAGTTTACCAACGGTGAGGGAATGGTGGAAGTCAGAACACTTGGCACAAATGGCGATGGACATGGACCCAAGTTTAGAACGAAGTCAGCATTTCAGTTGTTCTCTGCTGTCAACCCTTTTTCCCTACAAGCAAATTTGTGCTGAAAAACAAAATGCTGCCAAGCAAACAAGCCTCACCACTTTCTTCAAACTGGTGCTGGCAGTTCTAAGAGTTCTGTGAGTCTTCCTTCACCCCTTGCTGTGCTTGATATGATCCTGATGACTCCAACCATCCATGCACCTTATCCACGTAAAGCTGCCCAACACCACAACAACCACTCATCTCCCGGAATAAACACACCTGCCACTGTTGGTAAGTACTGTACACCCTAGTATGTTAACTTTCTATGATTTATTACATTGAATATTACCTTGAATTGATGAAATACTATGAATGTGCCTTGTGGTACTGCTTTTGTGTCGTATTGGTATGAAAATGTGAATAAATTAGAGAAAAAACACATTTAGGAAGCCCTCTGGAACGCATCCCTATTTTCTCCATTTAAATAATTATTCACATTATGCGTCGACTGCGAGGAATGTATCCCCCGCATATAACAAGCATAGGGTGTTTAGCTAACAAGTCGGGGAGTGGACAACAGATTGGAAATCTGTGTGTCTGTGTGTCTTGCATGTGCCCTAGTTAATCAAATCTGTTAGCAGCCAGTAACAGTAATATCCATGAAATATAATTTTCTCATGACATTGTCTTTCAGATTTTGATTACACTTACAATTAGATTGATTCAAAGTTCAAAGTAAATTATATATATCACCATATACAATCCTGATATTTATTTTTTGTGGGCATACTTAATAAATCCAATAACCATAATAGAATCAACTGAAGACCTCAACGAACAAGGTTCACAGCCAGTGTGCAAAAGACAACAAACTGTGCCAATACAAAAGAAATAATAATAATAAATAAGCAATAAGTATCAAGAACATGAATAAAGAGTCCTTGCAAGTCCATAGATTTTGGGAACAGTGATGGGGCAAGTGAAGTTATCCCCTTCTTGGAGAGCTGATTATTAATAATGAGTCATGTGGTTGAAAAATGTCATCTGAGAAAAGTTTGAAATCCATTGTTGGCTTTGAAATATAACATTTATAAGTGAGCCAAAGCTGACCAAACTTACATTGCAATTTAATTACCTTCCTCTAAATTTATTGCAAATTGTACTGGGGTTAATAGTATAAAAATGTGGAAGATTCACAAAAATATATCCATACTATCTGTTCAAAGATTCAAAGTACATATATTGTCAAAGTGTGTATGCAGTATACAACCCCGAAACTTGTCTTCCCACAGACAGCCACTAAACAAAGAAACACCATGGAAACCGGTCAAAGAAAACATCAAACACCCTACATGAAAAATTGTGCAAGCAACAAAGAAATGAGCAAAAAATGCAGAATATAGAACATCAAACCACAGAATCATTGAAACATCCTAGGAATGTTCAGTTTAGTACTTTACTTTATTGTCACCAAACAATTGATACTAGAGCATACAATCATCACAGCGATATTTGATTCTGCGCTTCGCACTCCCTGAAGTACAAATCGAATTAAATACAATAAAAAATGTAAATTATAAATAATCATTATTAGAAAATAGAAAAGGGAAAGTAAGGTAGTGCAAGCCACGTCTGGATATTTGGAAGGTACGGCCCAGATCCGGGTCAGGATCTGTTCAGCAGTCTTATCACAGTTGGAAAGAAGCTGTTCCCAAATCTGGCCATACGAACACAGTTCGTACAGATCAATTTAGCTCTGTGTCGATCGTAGACTGCGGGCTACGAAGCCGGTCTGCCACAGTCTGAATCACACAAAACAGCAATAAAAAAGGAAAAAGCAGAAACACAACAGAACAGGTCATATGGCTCTACCCATTCACTTTGCCACATACCCTTCATATAAGCAAATAGTAAGTATTCAAATTTTGTTCATTACTTACCGTATTGGTTGGGATCAGGAGTTGTGGCAATGATTTCTGAAAGGAAATAAAGTAAATGTTACCTCAATGTGTATTAACAGAAGTATCCATAAATGGTTTTTTTTCCCCCAGAAAGCTCAGCCTGGAAAGACAAGATAATTCTACAGCACTTGGCATCCTTAAATTTTAATGATGAAAAGAAAATACATGAGTGGCACACACAAATTGCTGGAGGAATTCAGCAGATCAGGCAGCATCCATGGAAAGGAAAAAAGAGTTGAGATTTTGGGATGAGACACTTCATCAGGATGGGAAAGGAAAGGGGAAAAGGCCAGAATAAGAAGGTGGGGGGGGGGGGGGGGAGGTGAAGGAGCACAAGCTAGAATGCGATAGGTGAAGCCAGGTGAGGGTAAAGTAGGTGGGTGGGAGAGTGGGGATGAAGTGAGAAGCTGGAAGTGATAGGTGGTATAGGGCTGAAGAAGAATGAATCTAATTGGAGAGGATAGTGGACCATGGGAGAAAAGGAAGGAAGAGGGGTACTGAAGAGAGGTGATTCTGGCTATGTTCCTTTGAATTAATGCACTATAATCCAAAGAATATTCTACTAACAACAACACACACAAAATGCTGGTGGAACACAGCAGGCCAGGCAGCATCTATAAGGAGAAGGGTCTTGACCCGAAACGTCGACAGTGCTTCTCCTTATAGATGCTGCCTGGCCTGCTGTGTTCCACCAGCATTTTGTGTGTGTTGTTGTTTGAATTTCCAGCATGGGCAGATATCTTCATGAATATTCTACTAAACCTCTTCTGCACCCTTTCCAAACAGTCCACATATTTCAAATAATTCTACACACAATACACCAAATGTGGCCCAACAAAAGGTTTATAGAGGTTACAATGACTAAACCTTTCTACTCAACACCCTGACTGATAAAAGTATGACTTTTTACAATGTATTCTCTTGCAGAGCCACTTTCAGCAAGCTATGAACTGGCATCTCAAGATCCCTCTACATATCATTGCTACTGAAGGTCATGTACATTCCTCATACAGCACAGAAACAGGACCCTCACTCCAAATGGTCCTTGCCAGTCAAGATTCTCACCCAAGCTAGTCCCATTTACCTGCTTTTGGTCCATATCCTTCTGAATCTTTCCTAATCTATGTACCTGTCCAAGCACCTTTCAAACATTAATATACCTGCCTGCCTCAACCACTTCCTTGGCAGCTCATTCCATATATTGACCAGTCTATGCATAAACCATTTCCACTCAGAATCCTATTAAATCATTTTCTCTTACCTTAAACCTATGTTTTAGTTCTTGATTCTCGAACCCTGAGAAAAAGACTGTGCATTTATCATATCTAAGCCCCTTTGTACAAAGTACATTTATTCATTTTTTCATTCATTCATTATGTGCCATGTGGGTGATGATCTTCAAAGGTCTTTAATCTGAGAATCTCTTCGAAACGTTTACCTGTCCATCCCTTGACGTAACTCATGAACGTCCTGTGCTGTCGATGGCAACTTTTTCTTCCATCAGTTTTTTCCATCACTGCAAGATGTTCAAGCTTCACTTTTCTCAGTACATGTCCCAGAAATTCCAACTGTTGTTTCCTGATTGATGCTATCAGCTCTCTTCTTATTCCAGCTTTTCACAACACTTCATTAGTTACTCCATCCTTCCGTGATATTTTCATCATTCTTCTCCAAAACCACATTTCTGCAGCTTCAAGTCTTCCCTCATTTTGCTTTGACGTTGTCCATCATTCATTTCCATATGTTCATGTGGAATGAACATAGCACCACAACACTCTGAGTTTCAGGCCCATAAAATTATGTTATTCTTTAGTATCTTGCTCAAATGATCAAACATGCATTTAGCAACCCCAATCCTTGTTCTAATTTCTACATCAATTATACATAAGAGAAAGAGGGCTATGGAGGAGGGAAGGATTGGATTGTTCTTGGAGTAGGTTAAAAAGACAGCACAACATCATGGGCAGAAGGGCCTCTACTATGTTCTGTGTTCTACTCAACCTCTCCCTAATCGAGTCCCAGCCACATCCTTACAAATCTCCCTACATTCTTTGCAGTTTAATGGAATCTTAAGGTGCCACGGTAGTGTAGCAATAAGCACAACACTATTACAGCTTGGGGCATCAGAGTTCAAAGTTCAACCCTGGTGTCCTCTATAAGTAGTCTGTACATCTTCCTTGTGGAAGACATACCAGATCGTAGTTAATTGGTCATTGTAAATGGTCTCATCACAAGATCAGGGATAAATCGCGGGGGGTGGGGAGGGGGGAATGTCGTCAGGAGTTGCAGCTCGAAGGGCTGTACCACGAATTAAATAAATCCCTTTCCTATACTAGGTGACCAAAACTCTGCATTTGCAACATAAAATTCCAATTTCTATTATCAATACCATGACTAATGAAGGTCAGTGTGATAAAACGCTGCTTCACCACCGTCTACCTGTGATGTCATTTCAGGAAACCATGTACTGTGAGATACTCAAACCACTCCATTTGGCACCAACAATCATTGCATGGTCAATCAAAGTCACTTAGATCACATTTCTCCCCCATTCTCATGTTCAGGCCTGGAGCAAATAGGTGGGTTGTTGGGCTGGAAGGGCCTATTCCCTGCTGTATCTCGAAATGAATAAAAATAAATACTATTCTATCTACGGTGATTGTCCATCATGTCTGATGATGACAGGAAACCTGTGGGAGAGTTTTTAGGAGAAAAAGCCATTGTACTGGGGCAGTTCCAGTCCCCCAACCTCAGAAGTCTGGGGTCAGTGGTATGAATGAAGGTCACTAATTGGGGTCTTCCTTGGTTGCAATGGATGATGTCTTCTGTGCCTTTTCATGCCCTTTGCTCTCCATGGAGGATTGCAGAAATGCCTTCCTGCCATTGGATCTCACTGCAGATCTCATCCACCCATCTCAACAGAAGTGACTTTCCATGATAGCACATGTCCCTGTCTCATCTACATCTATGATATATACAGCAGTGTTGCATGAGGTTGTTATAGCCAGGGGCAGTAATGAGGATAAGCTCCCACTACATATCAGGACACGTTTGGAAGAACTCAGAATCAACAACAAATTTTAATTAACTGCGAAAGGAACTAGATTCCTATCATTAGGGTTCTGATAAACTCTGGCTAAACGCAGGTAAAAACAGCTCAGGGCTGAGGTTTCTTTCCTTGAGAATTAATACAATTGCATGAACAGTCAACTGCCTGGCAACATTTGCAAAGGAGTTCTACGAGAAGAAAATTTATTTTATTAATAATAGTTTTTGAAATACAGAATATCCTGACACTAAAGAAAGAGGCATTTTTAAGAATCTAGCACCATTTACTTGGGCGCACAGCAGTTCAAAAAACCACAGTAGTTAGTGCAATTACTGCATAGTGTAAAATCGGACTGGCGTATCTATTGATCGCAGGAGAGGGCCAAGTTTAAATGCAGCGTTATAAGGAGCAGACTATTAATAAATTAATTCCGTTATTCCACGAAGTAGGGAGATTCTGGAAGTTATTGTCATTACTTATAACCATATAACAATCACAGCACGGAAACAGGCCATTCCGGCCCTCCTAGTCCGTGCCGAACTCTTAATCTCACCTAATCCCACCTACCCGCACTCAGCCCATAACCCTCCACTCCTTTCCTGTCCATATACCTATCCAATTTTACCTTAAATGACACAACTGAACTGGCCTCTACTACTTCTACAGGAAGCTCATTCCACTCAGCTATCACTCTCTGAGTAAAGAAATACCCCCTCGTGTTTCCCTTAAACTTTTGCCCCCTAACTCTCAAATCATGTCCTCTCGTTTGAATCTCCCCTACTCTCAATGGAAACAGCCTATTCACGTCAACTCTATCTATCCCTCTCAACATTTTAAATACCTCGATCAAATCCCCCCTCAACCTTCTACGCTCCAATGAATAGAGACCTAACTTGTTCAACCTTTCTCTGTAACTTAAGTGCTGAAACCCAGGTAACATCCTAGTAAATCGTCTCTGCACTCTCTCTAATTTATTGATATCTTTCCTATAATTCGGTGACCAGAACTGTACACAATATTCCAAATTTGGCCTTACCAATGCCTTGTACAATTTTAACATTACATCCCAACTTCTGTACTCAATGCTCTGATTTATAAAGGCCAGCGTTCCAAAAGCCTTCTTCACCACCCTATCTACATGAGACTCCACCTTCAGGGAACTATGCACTGTTATTCCTAGATCTCTCTGTTCCACTGCATTCCTCAATGCCCTACCATTTACCCTGTATGTTCTATTTGGATTATTCCTGCCAAAATGTAGAACCTCACACTTCTCAGCATTAAACTCCATCTGCCAACGTTCAGCCCATTCTTCTAACCGGCATAAATCTCCCTGCAAGCTTTGAAAACCCACCTCATTATCCACAACACCTCCTACCTTAGTATCATCAGCATACTTACTAATCCAATTTACCACCCCATCATCCAGATCATTTATGTATATTACAAACAACCATTGGGCCCAAAACAGATCCCTGAGGCACCCCGCTAGTCACCGGCCTCCATCCCGATAAACAATTATCCACCACTACTCTCTGGCATCTCCCATCTAGCCACTGTTGAATCCATTTTATTACTCCAGCATTAATACCTAACGACTGAACCTTCTTAACTAACCTTCCATGTGGAACTTTGTCAAAGGCCTTGCTGAAGTCCATATAGACTACATCCACTGCCTTACCCTCGTCAACATTCCTCGTAACTACTTCAAAAAATTCAATAAGGTTTGTCAAACATGTCCTTCCACGCACAAATCCATGCTGGCTACTCCTAATCAGATCCTGTCTATCCAGATAATTATAAATACTATCTCTAAGAATACTTTCCATTAATTTACCCACCACTGATGTCAAACTGACAGGTCTATAATTGCCAGGCTTACTTCTAGAACCCTTTTTAAACAATGGAACCACATGAGCAATACGCCAATCCTCCGGCACAATCCCCGTTTCTAATGACATCTGAAAGATCTCTGTCAGAGCTCCTGCTATCTCTACACAAACTTCCCTCAAGGTCCTGGGGAAGATCCTGTCAGGACCCGGAGATTTATCCACTTTTAAATTTCTTAAAAGCGCAGGGAGTACTTCCACCTCTTTAATTGTCATAGGTTCCATAACTTCCTTACTTGTTTCCCACACCTTACACCATTCAATATCCTTCTCCTTAGTGAATACCGAAGAGGAGAAATCGTTCAAAATCTCTCCCATCTCCCTCGGCTCCACACATAGCTGACCACCCTGATTCTCTAAGGGACCAATTTTATCCCTCACTATCCTTTTGCTTTTAATATAACTGTAGAAGCCTTTCGGATTTACTTCCACCTTATTTGCCAAACCAAACTCGTAACTTCTTTTAGCTTTTCTAATCTCTTTCTTAAGTTTCCTTTTACATTCTTTATATTCCTCGAGCAATTCCTTTACTCCATGCTGCCTATATCTATTGTAGACATCCCTCTTTTTTCGAACCAAGTTTCTAATATCCCTTGAAAACCATGGCGCTTTCAAACCTTTAACCTTTCCTTTCAACCTAACAGGAACATAAAGATTCTGTACCCTCATAATTTCACCCTTAAATGACCTCCATTTCTCTATTACATCCTTCCCATAAAACAACTTGACCCAATCCACTCTCTCTAAATCCCTGCGCATCTCCTCAAATTACTTGATTCTCTGCACATCTTAAAGAGAGAACAGAACAGATCGTTCCTCAGATACATATCACATTATACTGAAGGCAAAGCAGATAAAGCATACAAATAAAACTTAGCCCTTCTAATTTCCTAGCGGTTTCCGATTACCTGAGTAATAGCAAATATTCATGGAAAAATAGAGTTACATGCTTTCAGGAAGCCATTAGGATGCTGCTGCCATCAGGAAGGAGGTACAGGAACTCAAGTCAAAAGTAAAGTTTATTTTCAGAGTGCATTTATGTCACCACATACAACCCTGAGATTCAATTTCTTCGGCAATACTCAACAATTCCAGACAACAAACTGAGTAACTGCAAATATAAATAAAAAGTAATAACGAGAACATGAAATAACAAGATAAAGAGTCCTCAAAGTGGATCCTTGGTTGTTGGAACATCACAATGCATTGGCAAGTGAGTGCAGTTATTTCTTTTTGTTCAAGATCCTGATGGTTGAGGGATAGTAACTGTTCCTTAATCTGGTGGTGCAAATCCTAAAGCTGTTTACTCTCTACCTGAGAAGTCCCACACCACCAGATGAGTTTGAGAATAGCTATTATTCCCTCAACCATCAGGCTCCTGGACCAGAGTGGGTAACTACACTCACCCCAAAACTGAACTGATTTCACAACCTAAGGACTCACTTTTAAAGACACTACAACTCATGTTCTCATTATTCATTATTTATTTATTTATTCTGTTTCTTAATATATTTTCACATTGGTTGTTTGTCCATCTCTGTGTGTGTGGACTTTCATTGATTCTATTGTGTTTCTTTCTATTTACTGTGCCTGCAAGAAAATGAATCTCAGGGTGGTATATAATAGTTTACACAGTATACATACATATATGTTGCTCCCTTCTTGAAAACTGGAGTGACACTTGCAATTTTATGTCTGCCAGAACCATTTCAGAATCTAGTGATTGTAGAAAGATTATTACTAATGCCTCCACAATCTCTTCAGCCACCTCTTTCAGAATCCTGGGGTGTAACCAATCTGGTCCAGGTGACTTATCTACCTTCAGACTTTTCAGTTTCCCAAGAACCTTCTCCCTAGTAATGGCAACTTCACACACTTCTGACCCCTGATACTCTGGAACTTCCACCATGCTGCTGGTGTCAACCACAGTGAAGATTGCCGCCAAATACTTATTCAGTTTGTCTGCCATTTCCTTGTCCCCCATTACTATCTCTCCAGCATCATTTTCCAGCAGTCCAATATCCACTCTCACCTCTCTTTTTCACTTATGTATCTGAAGAAACTTTTGGTATCTTCTTTACTATCATTGACTAGCTTACCTTCATTTTCCATCCTTTCCACCTTAATGACTTTTTAGTTGCCTTCTGTTGGTTTTTAAAAGCTTCCTAATCTTCTAACTTCCCACTAACTTTTGCCCTATTATACACACTCTCTTTGGCTTTATACTGGCTTTGATTCTCTTGTTGTGTCATCTTGCCTTTAGAATACCTCTTCCTCTTTGTTAAGTATAAATCCTATGTCTTCTGAGTTGCTTCCCAAAATTCCAGCCATTGCTGCTCTGCCATCATCCCTGCCAGTGTTCTGTTCCAATCAGTTTTGACCAGCTTCTCTCTCATGCCTCTGTAATTCCCTTTACTCCACTGTAATACTGCTACATCTGACTTTAGCTTCTCCTTCTCAGATTTCAGGGTGAATTCGATCATATTATGATCACTTTCTCTAAGGGTTCTTTTACCTTCAGCTCTCTAACTAATTCAGGTTCATTGCACAACTCCCAATCCAGAACAGCTGATCCCTTAGTGGGCTTAACCATGAGTTGCTCTAAAAAGCCATCTCGTAGGCATTCTAGAAATTCCACCTCTTGGAATCCAGCACCAACCTGATTTTCCAAATCAATCTGTATATTAAAACCCACCATGACTATTGTAACATTGCTCTTGGTGGTGCATTTTCTATCACCAGTTGTAAGTTATAGACCACATCCTTACTACTGTTTAGGGGTGTGTATATAACTCACATTAGAGTCTTAGGTCTACCCACAACGAATCAAAACCTTCTGACCTTATGTCACTTCTTTCTAAAGATTTGATTTCATGTTTTACTAACAGAGCCATGCCACCCCCTCTGCTTACCTGCCTGTCCTTTCGATACAATGTGTATCCTTGGATGTTATAATCTTCTTTCAGCCACAATTCAGTGATGCCCACAACGTGGCAATCTATAACTGTGCTACAAGTTCATCTACCTTATTCTATACACTGCGTGCATTCAATTATAACATCTTCAGTCCTGTATTCACCCTTTTCGATTTTGTCCATCTTTTACTTTGCAACTCCTCCCATTGACTGCAATTTTGCCTTATCAAGGTGTCTCCTTGATAGGAGACTCACTGCACACTGCCTCTGTTTGTAAACCCACTATCTCATCATCAACACTATCAATCCAGTTCCCATTTCCCTGCCAAATTAGTTTAAAGCCTCTGGAACAACTCCAGCAAACCTGCCCGCAAGGATATTGAACTGCCTCTGGTTCAGGTGTAACCCATCCCTTTTGTACAGATCATACCTTTCCCAGAAGAGATCCCAATAATCCATAAATCTGAACTCCTGCCCCCTTCTCCAGTTCCTTAGTCATGTATTTACCTGCCAAATCATCCAGTGCTTACCCTCACTGGTGCATGGCACAGGCAGCAATCCAGAGATTACTACCATGGAGGTCCTGTGTTTCTGCTTTATAGAAAGAAATAAACTATGGATGTACTCAATACAACTTCCCAAATATCCCAGAACAAACTAACAGGATATCATTCAATTTTTTTGTTTGTTTGTTTTGGGGTATTTTTTTCTGTTACTTACATTTCATTTTAGATATATCCCACCATCCCTTGGTCCCTGCCTGAAATATTACCGGTAACAGTATTGCATTCATTCTTCAGATATGCCAATGCTTCATACTCTATATTAGCTTCTTCCAAAATTTGTATGAGGCTTTGAATTGTTGGAGGATTTTGCCGATTTCTCCACATACGTAGCATATTAAATATTTGATACTGCTGATTATCTCTACTGGAGGCAATTTGGTCAACTTCAGAATTTGTAATGTCTAGATATCCTATTGCCAAGCACTTCCAAGTGCCTCCTATTTTTCCAGCTAGATGCATTAGCTGTTGTTCTGTTACAATATCTGAAATAGAAAGAAGAAAAACATTTTTAAATCAGGAAAACAAATACAACTTTTTTTATTGTGACTGAATAAGAGAACCCCTAGTGCAGGGCTTCCCAACTTGGGGTCCATGGATCCCTTGCCTATTGGTCCACGCATAAAAAAAGTTTGGGAACCCCTGCCCGAGAAGAAACTCCCAGCATGTTTTATGGTGAAATGTATTGAACATTGTAAGGTCAAAATAGAGTAGATGTGGAGAGAATGTTTTCTAGAGTAGGGACATGTTCGGGACAGTATTGTGGGCTGAAGGGCCTGTATTGTGTTGTAGGTTTTCTATGTTTACTAGTGGGGAAGTCTAGGACCAGAGGGTACAGCCTCAGAATAAAAGGTGTTCATTTAGAACTGAGATGAGAAGAAATTTCTTTAGTTAGAGGGTGATGAATCGGTAGAACTAATTGTCACAGACGTCTGTACAGACCAAATGGAAGCCACTTAATTTGGAATTTGATAGGTTCATGATCAGTAAGTGCATCAAAGGGTATGGGGAAAAGGCAAGAGAATGGGGGTGAAAGGGATAATAAATCAGGATGATAGAATGGTGGAGTAGACTTGATAGGCCAAATGGCCTAATCCTGCTCCCACGTTGTATGGCCTTACCTTCCTCCCAGATTCCAAACAAACAACTGCAGGTTAGTAAGGTGTAACTGAGTGGCAGGGTTGGGCCAGAAGTGCCTGTTACTGTACTGTTGACAGGGTTGGGGGGGGGGGGGGGGGGAAGGGGCCTGTTACTGTGTTGTAGCTCTAAATAAATAAACCAAAAGTAAAACACAAGGGGGTAACTTACAGTCATCACTTAATGTGCCAGATTGCACATCGTTGGGATATTTGTGATAGTTTTGCACCCAGCTTCTGGTTATATTCATTCTATGTTTGAAAGAAAGTAGTTGAGCTTATTCATTTCAGATAGTTTTCTACTTTTTTATATTATTCAGCTAGTTAGAGCTAGTTAGAACTTCCGGTAAGGTGGCAGTACGTTTGGATGCAGTGGCTTCTAGGGGGATAACCAAAGGCGTTTTTTTTTTCTTTGTTAAATATCTTTTTAATGATCAGATCACAATACTGGACTCCAAAGACTTTAGGTGCTGCTTGTTCATTGGAGGAGCTGGACAGAGTGTCGGAGGAGCTGGAGGGTTGTCAGAGGAGCTGGACTGGGTGCAGACTGGGTTGCTTGTCTGCCACAGGAAGGCAGTGGGGTTGGTGTGTGAAGCGGCATGCAGTGTAACCATGGGTGATAGCCTTGGACATTTCTCTTGCGATTGCACTGTTGGACAGTGATATTGTAAGATGCCACAGGACAATTATCTTTGTTTGGTGACATGACAGGTGGTGAGGAAGCTACGTAGCCTTAACTGTAGCGAGGACTAGGCCTCAAGCCACGGGCTTGCCTGCTACTGCAGCCCAGGAAGAGACTCAAGAAGCAGTGTAGCTCAGTTGGGTGCTGCCCTCCAATGTTTAAAATTAAAATTGCAGGCTGGGTTGTAGTTGCTATGCACTACCAAGAACAACACCATCAGTCTGCAGGACATGTTGCTTGAGGACTTGAGCTATATGAATGTTTTTTTTTGCACGACTATGTTTTTTTGCTCAGTGTTTTGATTTATGTGCTGTGTATGTTTTGCAACTTGGCCCCAGAGGAACGGTGTTTCGTTCAGCTATATCCATGTATGGTTGAATGATAATTAAACTTAAATTTGAATTTGATTTGATTTATGTCCATTGATATCCACAACTGAGAGTCATCACATCATGTATTCATTTCAGCTATACCTGCCCTTTCTCGATTGTTGGTGTCTTGCCTGTTACTTGCCAACATGTTTATGCCTTGAGCCTAGAGAAAAAAAAAGGGGAAATGATAGATAAATCACAATGGAACAATTTGGGAAGTTAATTGGCTGATTTATTGCTTTCTGCATGTAATGATGTTTCATATGTGAGACTTTCATAAGTGTTAAATTATTAAATGAACCAAGAAAGCAAAAATTATACTTCTCTCTTGTATTTTTTAATGGAATTGCATCTATTAGTTTTAATTGGCCAGAGAAAAACAGTTTTCCCATTACACCACAACTGTGTAGTTTAGATAGGGAAGGCTGAACTTAATGGCCAAAAGTATCATGAACTTAGAACATAGAACATTAAATCATAGTACCAGCCTTAAGACCATAAGATATAGGTGCAGAATTAGGCCATTTGGTCCATTGAGTCTGCTCTGCCATTTCATCATGGCTGATCCATTTTCCCTCAGCTCAATCTCTTGCCTTCTCCCCGTGTTCTTTCAAGCCCTGACTAATCAAGAATCTATCAACCTCTGCCTTAAATATACCCAATGACTTGGCTTCCACAGCCACCTATACCAATGGATTCCACCGATTCACCACTCTTTTTGCTAAAGAAATTACTCTTCATCTCCATTCTAAAAGGACACCCCACTATTCTGAGGCTGTGTCCTCTGGTCTTAGACTCCCCCACCACAGGAAACATCCTGTCCACATCCATTCTATTGAGGCCTTTTAATATTCAATAGGTTTCAATGACATCACCCCTCGTCCTTCTGAATTGAAGTGAGTAGAGGCCCAGAGCCATCAAACATGCCTCATATGACAAGCCTTTTAATGCTGAAATCATTTTTGTTCATTGTCTTTGAACTCTCTCCAATGTCAGCCCATCCTTTCTTAACTTACTCAATCTAATCCTTCCCTCCTACATAACCCTTCATTTGTGTATCATCCCATGTGCCTGTCTAAGAGATTACAAAATGCCCCTAATGTATCTGCCTCTACCACAACCCTGGCAGGGCGTTTCATGCACACTGAACTCTCTTTTTTAAACAACTTTCCTCTGACTTCTCTGCTTTACTTTCTTCCACTCGCCTTAAAATTAAATCCTGTTTGTATTGGCCATTTCCGTCCTGGGAAAAAGTCTCTGGCTATGCAATCAATCTATGCCTCTTATCGTTCTGTATACCTCTATCAAGTCACCTCTTCGCTCCAAAAAGAGAAGTCCTTGCTCAAATCAAACTACCTTCATAAGACATGCCCTCTAGTCCAGGCAGCATCCTGGTAAATCTCTGCACCATCTCTAAAGCTTCCACATCCTTCCTACAATGTGATTAGAACTGAACACAATATTCCAGTGTAGTCTAATCAGATACTGATAAAGCTGAACATTACCTCACGGCTCTTGAACTAATTTTTTCCAAATAATGAATGCCAGCTCACTATATGCCTTCTTAAGGTGCAAACTGTGTTGCTGCTCGCTACTCAAAGACATTGGAATTGGTGTGTGAAAGTGACATGCAGTGTAACTGGGGGTGATGTGTTGGATATTTGTCTTGTGATCACAAGACCTTGTTAGATATTGATAATGCAGGATGCCACATTGTTTGGTGATGAGACAGGCGGTGTGGGAGCTGTACAGCCTCGGTTGTAAAGGCCTCAAGCTGTGGGCTTGTTTGCTGCTGCAGGCCAGGTGAGGAGGTGCCGGAGGCGGTGTAGCGTTGAGTCTGTGCTTGGTTGGAGGCTGTTCTCTTTTCTCAGTGCT
This sequence comes from Hemitrygon akajei, assembly GCF_048418815.1. NCBI lineage: Eukaryota > Metazoa > Chordata > Chondrichthyes > Myliobatiformes > Dasyatidae > Hemitrygon > Hemitrygon akajei. Next base: position 7,706,927 of record NC_133142.1, read on the forward strand.
GCCCTCCAGAGTTCGATGAGTGGAATCCTCTGAGATGTAACACAGAGTCATAGGAAGTCATTCCTACCTGTGGCCATCAAACTTTACAACTCTTCCCTCGGAGTGTCAGACACCCTGAGCCAGTAAGCTGGTCCTGGACTTACTTCCACTTGGCATGATTAACTTATTATTTAATTATTCATGGTTGTATATCGCTATATTTCTTCACTATTCTTGGTTGGTGCGGCTGTAACGAAACCCAATTTCCCTCAGGATCAATAAAGTATGTCTGTCTGTCTGTCTGTCTAAATGACAGACTGGATTATCAGGAACCGTACCATCAATTTGCAGAACATATCATTCATGGTCTTGAACTATATATGTGTTTATTTTTGTGATTATGGGTTTTTTGTTTGCTATTTTGAATGTGCTGAATATGTTTTACCCCTTGGCCCCAGAAGAACACTGTTTTGTTTGGCTGTATCCATGTGTGATTGAATAGTAACTAAACTTGGTATGATTTGATTTTGAATTTTGAACAACCCTATCAACTTGCATGGCAACTTTGAGTGATCTATGAACATGGACCCCAAGATCCCTCTGTTCCTCCACTCTGCTAAGAATCCTGACATTAACCCTGTATTGTATCTTCAAATTCTACCCTCCAAAAAGAATCACTTCTCATTTTTCCAGGTTGATTTCCATCTGCCACTTCTCAGCCTAGCTCTGCATCCTGTCAATGTCCCACTGCAAACAAAAATAACCCTCCACATGATCCACAACTCTAAAAACTTGTCTCATCTGCAAACTCACTAACACACCCTTACACTTCCTGATCAAAGTCATTTATAAAAATCTCAAAGAGCAGAGGTCCCGATCTCCAGGCAAAAGGACACTTCATCTATTATCACCCTCTGCCTTTTATGGGCAAGCTAATTCTGTATCCACACAGCCAGGTTTCCCTGGATCCCACGCCTCCTGACTTTCTGAATCAGCCTACCATGGGGAAACATCAAATACCTTACTTAAATCCATATACACCACATCCATTACTCTACCTTCATTGATGTGTTTTGTCACATCCTCAAATAATTCAATTGGGCTTGAGAAGCATAACCTACCTGCCCCTCACGAAACCATTGTGACCATTTCTGATCAAACTATGCTTCATTAAATATACCCAATGTCTTGGCCTCCACAGCTGCCACAGTAATGAATTCCATGGATTCACCACCCTCTGGCTAAAGAAATTCCTCCATATCTCTGTTCTAAATGGACATCCCTCTATTCTAAGGCTGTGTCCTCCTGTCTTAGACTCCCCCACCATAGGAAACATTCTCTTCACATCCACTCTACTGAGGCTTGTCAACATTTAATAAGCTTCAATGAAATCCCCCCTTCATTCTTCTGAATTCTGAATTCCAGTGAGTACAGGCCCAGAACCATATAATAAACTTTTTCAATTCCGGAATCATTTTCATTCCAATAGAGACAATTCCTAGCATTTTAATGCTTCTCAGATCTTTCCTTTTATACACATAAGCGCATTTGCACAGTTTGTTTACAGTTTCCAGTTCTTGATGTTTACAGTTACATTTGCTAAGTATGGCTGCAGAAACAGAATCTCAGGATTTATGGGATTTATGTGGTGACAAGTATGTACTCCGATACTAAATTTTACTTTGAACTTTAAACTTTACACTGTTCATTATCCCATTACCTATTTTGAACTTCCATGGACATTGGACCAACCATAGAACCATAGAACATCACAGCACAGAAACAGGCCTTTTGGCCCTTCTTGGCTGTGCCGAACCATTTTTCTGCCTAGACCCACTGACCTGCACCTGGACCATATTCCTCCATATACCTCTCATCCTCTTCATCTCAACGTTTTTCTCCATGACCCATTGAAGCTCAGAGTTTATTGCTCCTGGCTAGTCTCTCATATAAATTGTATATAAATTTAATATTAGCTTTCATTCTTTCTTTTCTCAACTTATTGTAGTGAACTAATCTTACATCAGTGCTGTCAAGGTTTTTGTTTTATTTATTGAAATACAGCATGGAATAGACCATCCCAGCCCCCGATTTAGTCCTAGTCTAATCATGGGACAATTTACTTAATAGCCTATCAACCAGTACATCTTGGGACTGTGGGAAGAAACCCACACAGTCACAGGGAAAATGATCAAACTCCTTACAGAACAGCGGCAGGATTTGAACCCGGGTCAATAGACAATAGACAATAGGTGCAGAAGTAGACCATTCGGCCCTTCGAGCCTGCACTGCCATTTTGAGATCATGGCTGATCATCTACTATCAATACCCGGTTCCTGCCTTGTCCCCATATCCCATGATTCCCCTATCCATAAGATACCTATCTAGCTCCTTCTTGAAAGCATCCAGAGAATTGGCCTCCACTGCCTTCCAAGGCAGTGCATTCCAAACCCCCACAACTCTCTGGGAGAAGAATTGATACTGTAAAGTGTTGTGCTAACCACTACACTACCATGTCAAGGATTGAGACAGCATTAATCAGGCTCTTTAAATAACTTCCTCAAACCAATGCAATCCTCCTGCAAGCTATCCAGGCTGTTTCAAATCATCTATCGTCCAGAAAAAGCAGACATTTAGTCAACAGCATCCTTATCAAAGACCCACTCGATCCTGTTCACCATAGAAGTAACTTGATTGAAATGGCTTCTCTACATTCTCCTTCCCAATTCTGTGATACTAATTAACTATATGAATAACTCCTCCAACATGAGTCATTTGACAAATCTCATGTCTTCTATTAAAACCGGAACAAGAAGTTAACCCAATTTAATTCACTCCCACGGACCATCTGTACATTTGAGACCATAAGACATAGGAGCCAAATTAAGCCGTTTGGCCCATGAGTTCAGGTATAGCCAAATGAGATTTCTTTTGCTTAAATGTACAAAAGCGTTATCAAAAAAAATGTCTAGCGCAGGGGTTCCAGTCTTTTAATCTACCACCACCTATGTCATTAAGCAAAAGGTCTGCCGACCCCAGGTTGGGACCCCCTGATCTCGGGAGATCAAGAAAGGAAATTAGAAGTGGTAAAAGTATTATCCGGGGGTGAGACTGAAAGAGATTTACCGCAAATTCCGGTCTATAAGCTCCCCCCCCCCCCCATTTTCAAGGTTACTTTTTCATGTTACTTTTGTATAAGCCTTTTATGGGCAAGCTAATTCTGTATAAGCCGACCCCTTTTGTAGAGGTTTTTGATTTAACCAGAAAAGATCCCAAGATGTCACATGCCGGTACTCAGCTTTGCCGGATCCAGAACCTGGAAATTTTGTGAACCGGTACTTGCTAAGAAAATAAGCCTACACATTGTAGAGCGTTATAAGCGAATTCTTAATAAATAAATCAGGGAGGGAAATTTTGGATTAGGTTCCCAATGCTAAAGGATCCTCTGAAATGTAACCCCCGTGAAATCATTTAGCACCCATCGTAATCTCGTTAAAACATAACACGGGGTGGCAGGATCAGTACGTATACTCAGTATTGATTTTGCGACCACCATGTACAAAAGATTAAAACGAATGTGATATGATGCTGGCTTCAAGCCGAAGGTTGTTGATTTTGCTAAAGGAACGAATAATTCTGCAGCTGCTAAGAAGTTTAGTGTAAACGAGAAACAAGTGAGAGAGTGGAGAAAGGCAGAGGACACGCTGCGGGAAATGCCAAAGACGCTATGTGCAAACTGCGGGAAAACATGCCAGTGGCCAGAACTGGAAGAAAAAGTTTTAGAGTGGGGGAATCACCAGCGATCATCCAGATACGTTGTTACCAGATAAATGATTCGAGTTCAAGCGTTGAAATAGGCGAAAAACACCGTGAGGTCAGCGAAAATTTCAAAGCTACGCGAAGTTGGTGCACCCGATTTATGAACAGACGCGATCTTGTCTTGAGACAAAAATGATTGCTCAGAAAATTCCCGTGGGATACTGTTTACATTCAAGAACGCTACTGGATGGACGAAGCGGGTTGCTTAAAGTGGGTTAAAGAGGTGTGGCGTCGACGTCCCGAAGGTTTCGGGAAGGAAAAGTCGCTACTTGTCCGGGGCAAGTTCAAAGCGCACTTGTCAGGTGAAACAAAAGCAGCGTTGAAAGCTGAAAATACGGACATTGCAGTCATCCCCGGTGGTTTGTTGTCCGTGTTCCAGCCACTAGATATGAGTTTAAAGAAACTATTCAAAGAATTCATGCGTCGACAGTGGAATGAATTTGACTCAAAAACAGCTAATAAATACGACCTGTCTTCTGTGTGTTCGTTTTTCCAAAGTTGGCACCCTCTGTATAAGCCGACCCCCTAATTTTAGGACCAAAATTTGGGGCCAAATTCTCGGCTTATACACCGGAATTTATGGGTAAAAGTCCAAAATCTTAATCATCTATATTTTAAAGTTTTGAAGAATTGTCAATAGAGTTAATGCGTGCATTGATCATAATCATTCATGAATCCATAGGTTCTGGAATTGTCCCTGTGGATCGGAAAGTAACAAATGTGACCCCTGTTTAAAAAAAGAAAAATCGACCAAACTATCCTTTCATCGTGAGAGGAAAATTACTATAATCTATGAATGCATTAACAAATTACCCAGAAAAGAATGTTCGGATTGAACAGAGAAACTCACTGAGGATTCGTTTTCCAGCTTCCTTGGAAATTTACCAGGGTTCCGCTTCCCGCGCTTATTTGAAATTCATCATGGCTCCAGAACCAAGAATGAGTTAATGCTAAGACGAGGAGCACGATAATTGGATCCTGCCGGTGGGCGGTCAACCGGAACAAAAAAATCGGCCGAACAATCTTAAATAAATTTATCGGATCAGGATGTTTCGGACATTTGATCATACTGGAAAGGAAAGAACTCGGAAGCCAGAAAAAAAAAGGAGCGGAGGGAGGGAAGTGTACAGTAAATGAAAGTGAAACGAAATCTCAATATCTTTATCTCCCATCCCCCTTTCACTCTCCACTTTCCGTAAGGATAGCTGCCACCGTGATTCCCTTGTCCATTCGTCCTTACCCCACTAACCTCTCTCCTGGCATTTATCCCTGCAAGAGAAAGAATGCCCTCACCTCCTCCCTCATCGCAATTCAGGGTTCCAAACAGTGCTTTGAGGTGAGGCAACATTCAACCGCGAATCAGTCGGGCTCGTCTATTGTGTCCGGTGCTTACGGGTAGCAGGACCTTAAATTGGCCTAAGGATGTGGTCGACCCTTCCCTTGCGAATCCCCGGTCCAGCTGACCCAGCTGGCAGCACCTGGTAAGGGTCCGTTGCTCGGGGTTACGAGCGATGGCGGACGGCGGACCCTGCAGGAGACTGGTGGGGAAAGAGGAAGAGCTACGACCTTGGAAGACAATGGTTGCTTTGAAAGCAGATGATCTACCAAGAAGAGAGGTGGTTATCTCTTTACACTCACCTGGCAGAAGGCACTGCTGTAACCTGCCAAGTACACGATTTCCCAATATGTCAGTCTCAATAAAGGATCAAAACAACGACGTTAACGACAAGTGTCGGGACAGAGCGGCGTGGAGGGAAATCATCCGCCAACCAGAAATTCTATATGCGACTTGACGGCTTCCGATGCGGCCTCTTCTACGTTGGTCAGACCTGAGGGACGGCTTTGTCAATCACCTTCACTCCATCAACAAAAGGTGGGATTTCCTATTTTAATTCCAATCCCCACTCCCATTCCAACACGGCAGTTCGTGCCCTCCTCTGTCACCACGATGGCATGAATGTTAATTTCTCTAAATTCTGGTCAGTTTCTCCTCTGCCGCTTCCCCCTTCTTCAATTCCCCACTCTGGTGCCCCTCTCCTCCTGGTGTCCTTCCTGCTTCCTCTTCCCTGATCCAATCTCCTCTCCTATCAGATTCCTTCTTCTCCAGCCCTTTACCTTTTCCATCTATCACCCCTAGCTTCTCACTTCACTACCCCTTCCCCACTCACCTAGTTTCACCTATCACCTGCCAGTTTGTGCTCCTTCCCATCTCCCACCACCTTGTTCTGGCTGCTTTCCCCTTCCTTTCCAGTCCTGATGAAAGACCACAGCCCAAAAACATTGACTTCCATATATGCTACCTGATCTTCTGAGTTCCTCCAGAACTTTGTGTGTGAAACCTCCAGATTGTTTTGAGCAGTGGCCAAATAGCAGTCGGAAATGTGAATAAATGTAGCTCACTCAGGTCCACTGACCAACAGGAAAGATGTAAATAAGGCTGAAAGAATACAGAGAAAATTTACAAGGTTGTTGCCGAGACCTGGGGACCTGAGTTATAAGGAAAGATTGAGTAGGTTGGGACTTTATTCCTTGGAACATGGAGATTTGATAGAGATATACAAAATTATGAGGGTATAGGTAGGGTAAATGCAAGCAGGCTGTTTCCACTGAGGTTGGGTGGGACTAGAAATAGAGGTCATAGGTTAAGGGTGAAATGTGGAAAGTTCAAGGGGAACATGAAGGGAAGCTTCTTCATTCAATTGTGGGAGTGTGGATCGAGCTGCTAGCACAAGTGGTGCATGCAAGCTCGATTTCAACGTTTAAGAGAAATTTGGATAGGTACGTGGATGGTAGGGGTCTGGGTGCTGGTCAATGGAAGTAGGTTGTTCAAATGATTCAGCATGGACTAGATGGCCCAAAGGGCCTATTTCTGTGCTGCATTTTTCTATGACTCTATGACACTGATCAATACCCTATATGATGCATCATGTATAATTTCAGATCTATTTCAAAGCGTTCTAGTGTACTTCATTTCTGAGATCACCTGTAATAGCTATGAAATATTGTGTGTTGTTACTGATAAACCTGCAACAATGGAAAACTATGAACCTCAAAAGAACCAGATGGCCACTGTGTTCCCTCTCTCACAACTGGTAATGAAATATACCCACTTCTCTTGGAGCAGAATGGCTCTGGAACCTTCCTTATGCACAGTGAATAAAAAATATATCTACAAAGAAGGCCATGAGAACAGTGATCTATATAACTACCTGTTCTAGCCCTCCTCTTAAACCAAAGTGCAATGAGCTCTCTGGTCCTGTGTGGGGAGCCAAAGAGTGCTGGGCTCTAAGGTGCCGAGAACACCTTCATTAGTTAACTGTGGTTTAACCAGTATCATTAGTTGTTTAACCTTGTTAAGTTTATTTTGTTAGTCTTGGGAATTCTGGGTCACCTGTGCTATTTAAGCGCATGCTCCTCCACGCTTATTGTGGGGTTCTAATTTTGAGAATGGTTCGTCTTGCGGTGTCGCTTGGTCGAGCTACCAATGTTCTGCTGGCATTCCTATGTATAACCTCTGCTTGCCATCCCTGCATGAGAGTCTGAACTTGGGTTGCATCATTGATAGTGTACACTGTGATGCCAAAGTTTGGGTTAAAGCAGCAAGATGTATCAGTGATACCTCATACAGATCCTCACTCAGATCTGTGTAGCAGATTTGCTTTCTGATGGTTAGCCCTCTGAGTGCAAGTCCACCTGCTGCCTCTTTGACCAGTTTAATCTCTCTCAATCATGCTGCAACTGCAGTGAAACATTTAGATAACAGCACAGTGCAGTGATAGTGGAGGGATAGCATGTTTGGACTGTAGTACATCACAGTACAGGCCCTTCAGCCCACAATGTCATGCTGACCTTTTAACCTTAAACACAAAGACCTTTTAACCCTTCTGTCCCATAGTCCCTCATTTTTCTCTCATCCATCTGCCAATCTAAAAGATTCTTAAGTGCCCCAATGTATCTGCCTCTACCACCACCCCTAACAGCATGTTCCATGCAACTACCACTCTGTGTGAATAACATACCTCTGACATTCCTTCTCCCCCCCATAATTTCCTCAAATCACATTAAAATAATCCTCATGATCATAATTATGTGTTGTATGATCAAGGGGATCATGGTCTTTCTATGATCATGATTATTCTTGGCAATTTTCTCTACAGACGTGGTTTGCCACTGATTTCTTTTGGGCTGTGTCTTTACAACACCAGTGACTCCAGCTATTCTCAATACTCTTCAGAAAGTGTCTGCCTGGTGTCAGTGGTCACATAACCAGGACTTACGATATGCAGCAGCTGCTCATACGACCATCCACCTCCTGTTCCCATGGCTTCATATGACCCTGATTTGGGGGGGGGGGGGGGGGAGGTTGCTAGGCAGGTGCAACACCTTGCTCAAGGGTGATCTGCAGGCTAGCAGAGGGAAGGAGTGTCTTACACCTCCTTTGGTAGAGATGTAACTCCACCCCACCACCTTAATATTCTCCCCCTTTACAATAGCCATTTTTCCCTGGGAAAAGTCTAGCTACCCACTCTTTCTAAGTCTCTTATCATGATGGAGTCCTAAGAGCTGCCTGACCTGGCTGTTATTGAACTTCTCGAGAATTGATTGGTCTGCACTCATCCAAGCCAAGGGGGGCATATTCCATCTGACTTTTCCATTTGACTTGTACTTTATGGACAGTGGAAAGATTTTGTAGTATCAGTAGCTGCATATATCACAGTGGCAGTGTAGTAAACTAAATAGGACACTCCTCCAAATTTAGGGAACAGCAGTAGGAAGTCAAAGTAAATTTATTATCAAGGTACATTTGCAATACGTCACAACATACTACCCTGAAATTCATTTTCTTGTGAGCATTCCAGTAGAACAAAATATACAATAGAATCAATGAAGAACTACACAAGATGACAGACAACCAACCAATGTGAAAAAGGAGGCAAACTGTACAACTACATAATAATAATAGTAATGGATATAATATTACAGGATAAACACGGAATAGCACTTAAGATAAAGCCATTCCAAATACACATAGCATACAGAGATCAATAAGTGAAAAACACTGGAAATATGCTAAATTGAAAGAGGAAATTGAAAGACTATGGAACAATGAACAGAATTAATTTAGATCGCTTTGTAGAGATGTTTTCACTTTGACACGAAGGAATCTTTTTCTGTTGATCTGAGTCAAAAAAGCCAAATTAAATCCACTGTGATTCAATGGTGTAAAATAATAAAACATGAAAACTTCTGGGGGGGGGGGGGTGGTGGGAGAGATGAATATTTATTATAGGCACTGTGTGTAAATCTTCAGAAAGCTAAAATACTAAACACCACTAGAGTAGTCCGAAAAGTCCTAATAATTGAGAAATGAATTTGCTTGGCTATATCCATACCTCAGATTTTACCAGCTTAAGCTGACAAAAAATATAAATATGTAATAAATCACATTGAAAACAGGAGGTGAGTGAAGTTATCAATGCTGTTTCAGGAGCCTGATGGTTGATGGGTAATAAAAGTCTGTGTACAATGAACTGCTTTGATGACATATCTACTTTTGTCAGGACAAGGTGAACCATTTTAGATATCTCCAGAGTTCATTTCACTCTAGCACCCAAATATAGACAGTGGATATTGTTTGTTTGGACTGTAATACATGTTCAGATTCTGTTGTTAGGAAGCTATCAATTCATCCCTTCTGGCCAAATACAGACAGAATCACCAGTTTCATATTACTAGAGACTATCCTATTGAAGTGAATGAACCATATTAATCCCTCATTCAGCCAGAGGCTAGAAATGATGCTTCTATATTGTAACTTGTGAAAACTTCTATTTCCATTCAGTTTATAACCTATATTAGATACATGAATATATTGTGGTTTGGACATTTTACTGGAGGTGCCAATTCTCATTTACAACTTGTGGTATCTATACACAGCAGACTGCTGCACACGCTGATACATTTCCACTTGCTGCTTGGGCAAACTTGCTTAGGCACACAACCCAGGCTTTTCTTACACAAGAGATTTCACAAAGAAAACTATTCCCCATTCCTGTTTCCCTCTCTCAACTTTTTCTGTACCTATCCATCACACCCTCTGTCGCTTCTCCTCCTCCCCTTTCTTCCATGGTCTTCTCTCCTATTAGATTTCCCCTCCTCCAGCCCTTTATTTCTTTTGCCAATCAACCTCCCAGCTCTTTACTTCACCCCTACCCCCTGTCCTGGTTTCATCTAACATCTACCACCTTGTACTTCTTCCTTCCACCCCCCAACTTTACTCTGACTTCTCATCTTTTTTTCCAGTCCTAAAGAAGAATCCCAGCCTAAAACCTTGACAGTTTATTCCTTTCCATAGATGCTGCCTGACCTGCTGGGTATTTATTGGATTTCCAGCATCTGCAGATTTTCTCATGTTTGCAATAAAAAATCTATAGAAAACAGCAAAGACCATTTTTGTGCATTTGTGGGAACCCTTTCAATTTTTGGAATCATTTTTGTGGACATCCTTTGAATGCTCTCCAATGTCAGCCCATCCTTTCTTAGATAAGGAGCATAAAACTAAGCTGTTCTTGTGGGCTAAAAAGTTCTGAAGTCAAAGTCAAGTTTATTGTCATCGACACAAGTTCATGTATACACAGGTGGAGTGGAAAACTTACTTGCAGAAGTATCACCGGCACAGAACATCATGTAAGCAGTAGTCACAAGAAAAATATAAATTATACACAATTTTTACAAGAAAGAACAAATATAGAAAAAAGTAAATTTTGATGCAAAGTGATCTAAGTGGTCACAGTAAAGGGTTAGGGTTAAAGCTCCAGGACAGGCTGGTCAGATGCTGAGGGACTGTGTGACCTAGCTAACAGAGGTCTTAACGGACTTCTTTAATATCTCTTTGAAACAGTCCACTGTCCTTGCAAGCTTCAAGGCAGACAGCATCGTTTCAGTCCCCAAGGGAGTGATGGTAACTGGCCGAAATGTTTACTGCCCAGTGGGACTGAGTTCAATAATCATGATGTGCTTTGAGCGGCTGGAAATGGATCACATAAAATACTATCTTCTAGCTAGATTGGACCCTTTTAGTTTGCTTACCATTCAAACTGGTTCACTGATGATGCCATAGCCTCGGCTCTACACTCCACCCTGTTGCACCTAGATAATGATGCCCCATGTGCCAGAGTGTTGTTCATTGACTTCAGCTCGGCATTTAACATGGTCGTCCCTCAGATGCTGGTGGGTAAACTGTCCTTGTTGGGACTCAACACCCCTTCCTGTAACTACATCTTGGACTTCTGGAAAGACCTCCAGTCAATCTGAGTTGACAGCAGCACCTCAATTCCACCATGCTGAGCACTGATGTCCTCCAGGGTTGTGAGCTAACTCCGCTGCTGTTCATGCTGCTAACTCATGACTGCGCTACCAGATTCATCTCAAACTGCATCATCAAGTTCAGAAGCAGAATCAGGTTTAATGTTCATGGGTTCAATATCCTTTCAGAAATTGGATGGCAGAGGGGAAGAAGTCGTTCCGGAATTATTGAGTACGTGCCTCCAGGCTCCTGTACCTGCTCCCTGATGGTACAACAACTGTCGGCGTCATCAGTAATAATGATGAGTCAGCAGGAGATAGAGAGGTTTGTCAGATGGTGTGAGAACAACATCCTAGTGTCAGTGTGGAGAAGACAAAAGAGATGATTGTGGACTAAAGGAAGATGCAGGTTGACACCTCTCCATTGCACATCATTTCTTGCAAGCAACCACAAAATAAAGAAACACCATAAAACCCACTAAAAAGACAAAGACCATCAATCACCCAATGTGTGAAAAAAGAACAAATTATGCAAACAATAAAAAAGTAATCAAATAACACAAAGAACGTGAACTGCAGAGTCCGCAAAAGTGAGTTTACAGTCACAAAGCCAGTTCAGTGCTGTAGCCAGGCAAGCAGCTGAATGGCTACAGGCCACAGCCACTTCAGTACTGAAGCAAGTAAACACTTGGAGTAGTGAGCTGAATACCCGCTCAGCCTCGAATCCTTGATCTCTTTAATCTGACCTGGTGCTCAAATCAGCTAAACATAGTTTTGTTCTTTGGCCAGGTCCCACTGCGTTAATCCAGCCCAAAGTTTCAGTCTGGCCCCAAGTCCACTCCAGCAATGGCTGTGCCTGCATTCTCGAGAGTCCAGCTTGCCGAATCCTTCAGGACGCCACAAAAACGCCAGGTCATACAGATGGCTGAAAAGCTCAACTCCCAAAGGGAAATTACAGGCTGCAGATTGCAGTGATCATGGTCCAGGTGAAGTGTAATTAATAGAAGAGTTAGAAGTTTTGTTTACTGCCCGCTAATTGTCACTGTATCTTGCCAGTTCCATCTTGCAAAGGTCAGTGAATAGTGGTGTTCTCCAGGGATCTCTGCTCTTTGTAATATACTGTACACAGATGACCTGAATGAAAACGTGGACGGCAGTGTTGATAAGTTCACTGACAATACAATGATTGATTGCATTGTAAATAGTGTAGAAAAATGCTAAAGGATAGAGCAGGATATAAAGCCATTGAAGATATGGGCAGTAAAATGGCAGATGCAGTTTAATCTGGGTAAGTGTGAGATTTGCACTGTGGGAGATCTAACGTAAAGGGAGGATATACAGTTAGTGACAGGACCCCTAACACTGTCTACGTCTGGAGAGATCTAGTCAATAACTCCCTGAAAGTGGCTGCACAGGATGATGGGTGGTAAAAAGGTATATGGCATGCTTAGCTTTGAGAGTCATGAAGTTATGTTGCTGCTATATAAAATTCTAGTTAAGCCACATGTGTTGTGTTGTATGACGTGGGTTATCATGGTCTTTCCATGACTATGATTGTTCTTGGCAAATTTTTCCACATAAGTACTTAGCCATTGCCTTTTTCTGGGCAGTGTCTTTACAAGATGGGTGACCCCAGCCATTATCACTACTATTCAGAGATTGTCTGCCTGGCGTCAGTGGTCACATAACCAGGACTTGTGATATGTTCCAGCTGCTCATATGATCATCCACCCCCGGCTCCCATGGCTTCACATGATCCTCACTGGGGCTAGGCAGGTGCTACACCTTGCCCAAAGGTGACCCGCAGGCTAGCGGAGGAAAGGAGTGCCTTACACAGAGACAATTACAAATATAACAGATGTTTAAGAGCTCTTAAATAGGCACATGCATCTGCAGTGAATGGAGGAATATGGGCCTTGTTTAGGAAGAAAGGAATCTTTTTTCAGTTACGCATTTAACTACTTTAATTAGCTCAACTCCAAGAGGACCACAACCTTATCATGGTGTGGAGGCTTGCGTGCCTCAATGACCCAGAGTTAGTGCTTTGGTTTTTGCTAGGTAGGGTTACCCATATCAAACAGGTCAAAGGTAGAGGACAGACTAAGAGTGGTCCACTATTCCTCCAGGTTTTGGGGGTTCCACACAGGATTAAAAACTCTAACTGGTAAGACAACATTGTTATGGAAACAGCAATAAAGAATCCTTCTGCATTCAAGTGCATCAGTATTCCTGAGTCTCTACCCAGGACTTTCATGAGGATGATTCCAGGAATGAAGGGGTTAACATATGAGGAGAGTTTGGCAGCTTTGGGCCTGTAATCACTGGAATTTAGAAGAATGTGGGGGCGGATCTCACTGAAACCTACCGAATGTTTAAAGGACTAGATAGGATGGATGTGGAGAGAATGTTTCCTATGATGGGGGTATCCAGAACTAGAGGGCACAGCCTCAAAATTGAGCGACGGCCCTTTAGAACAAGGGAAGGAGGAATGTTTTTAGCCAGAGTAGGAAATCTGTGGAATGTTCTGCCATGGAGGCCAATTCCATGTGTATATTTAAGGTGGAAATAGATAGTTTCCTAATTGGTCAGGGCATCAAAGAATATGGCGAGAAGGCATGTGTATGAGGTTGAGTGGGGTCCAGGATCAGCCATGATGGAATGTCTCAGTAGACTCAATGAGCTGAATGGCCTAAATCTGTTCCTATGTCTTATGACTGACAGTAGTGAAAACTGAGAGGAAGCTACTGACATGATGAAGGAAGCTCTGAACGTCAGCGGAGGTGGAGGACCTTCATTGCTGCCCTAAATGCTAGCAGCCTAGCAGGCAGTAAGTTAATTAGCTCAGCAAAACATTGTGGGTCGAAGTGCCTGTACTAAGTTCTATGTTTTAATATTTTGATTGAATTACCAATAAACTTTCAGAAGATGTTTGACTTAAGTGTAATGTGTAAAGCTTATTAAGATGAGACCTCTCAATGTTATGGGGAAAATTGAAGGTAGAAATGATCTAGGACATAAAGCAAAGGATTTGGCTGATCATTGTGTGGAGGTAATTTTATGTGTTGTTCTCCTTGGGTTAATTTTGCAATGCGATTTTTATAAATTATCTGTTACCAGGTTCAAGAACAGTTACTACCTCTCAACCATCAGGCTTTTGAACAAAGGGGATAACTACACTCATTTGCCCATCCATTGAGATGTTCTCACAACCAATGATCCCACTTTATCTTGTTATTTCATGTTCTCATTATTTATTGCTATTTATTTATATTCACATTTGCACAGTTTGTTGCCTTCTGCACTCTGGTTGATCTTTCATTGATCCTGTTACAGTTAGTACTCTATGGATTTGCTGAGTATGCCCACAGGAAAATAAAACACAGTATTGTATATGGTGATATATATGTACTTTAATAATACATTTTACTTTGACTTTACCAGAAGTAGCATTAGAAAGACTGTAGTTAATTTGAGACCCGGCAACAAGTTTTGATGAAACAACAAATTTGAAAAAAAACAGAATTGGTGTTTTGTAAAACAACAAATTTGAAAAAAAAACAGAATTGGTGTTTTGCAAAACAACGAATTTCATACATTGAAGAGTTCTTAGATCGGCACATGAAATTGAAGTGAGGGGAAAGATATGGACCCTGTGCAGGGAGAAGGGTTTATTTTAGTTAGGCATTTAATTACTAGCTTAATTAGCTCTGTAAATCATTTGGGCTGAAATGTCTGGTAATAAACCTGATTCTGATTCTTTCAAGTTGTAACTCCGTATTATTTGATAAAATAGAGAAGATGAAAAGACAATGTTACATACAACAGGGGTCACCAACCTCTTTTGCACCACAGAATGAGTTAATATTGACAATATTCTTGCTGAACGGCGGGGGTGGGTGGGTAGTGTTAATCACAAACGGAATATAGGTGATAAGTCAACTATAAGTCATTTATAAGTGGCTAATACGCTCAATTTCATTTCTAAAAGGGTTTATCTAACGAATTTAATATTAAACACAAAGCGAATATTTTCCCTGCATGAATATAGTAATAAGTCAATTATAACTCACTTATAAGTCAATAGCATCATAACATTTTTATAACAACACACACAAAATGCTGGTGGAACACAGCAGGCCAGGCAGCATCCATAGGGAGAAGCACTGTCGACGTTTCAGGCCGAGACCCTTCATCAGGACTAACTGAAAGGAAAGATAGTAAGAGATTTGAAAGTAGAGGGGGGAGGGGGAAATGCGAAATGATAGGAGAAGACCGGAGGGAGTGGGATGAAGCTAAGAGCTGGAAAGGTGATTGGCGAAAGTGATACAGAGCTGGAGAAGGGAAAGGATCATGGGACGGGAGGCCTCGGGAGAAAGAAAGGGGGAGGGGAGCACCAGAGGGAGATGGAGAACAGGCAAATAACTAAATATGTCAGGGATGGGGTAAGAAGGGGAGGAGGGGCATTAACGGAAGTTAGAGAAGTCAATGTTCATGCCATCAGGTTGGAGGCTACCCAGCCGGTATATAAGGTGTTGTTCCTCCAACCTGAGTTTGGATTCATTTTGACAGTAGAGGAGGCCATGGATAGACATATCAGAATGGGAATGGGACGTGGAATTAAAATGTGTGGCCACTGGGAGATCCTGCTTTCTCTGGCGGACAGAACGTAGGTGTTCAGTGAAACGGTCTCCCAGTCTGCGTCGGCTCTCACCAATATATAAAAGGCCACACCGGGAGCACCAGACGCAGTATACCACACCAGGCGACTCACAGGTGAAGTGTTGCCTCACCTGGAAGGACTGTCTAGGGCCCTGAATAGTGGTGAGGGAGGAAGTGTAAGGGCAGGTGTAGCACTTGTTCCACTTACAAGGATAAGTGCCAGGAGGGAGATCGGTGGGAAGGGATGGGGGGGACGAGTGGACAAGGGAGTCGCGTAGGGAGCGATCCCTGTGGAAAGCAGAAGGGGGGGGGGAGGGAAAGATGTGTTTGGTAGTGGGATCCCGTTGGAGGTGGCGGAAGTTACGGAGGACCTGGAGGCTGGTGGGGTGGTAGGTGAGGACAAGGGGAACCCTATCCCGAGTGGGGTGGCGGGTGGATGGGGTGAGGGTAGATGTGCGGGAAATGGGAGAGATGCGTTTGAGAGCAGAGTTGATGGTGGACGAAGGGAAGCCCCTCTGTTTAAAAAAGGAAGACATCTCCTTCGTCCTAGAAAGAAAAGCCTCATCCTGAAAGCAGATGCGGCGGAAACAGAGGAATTGTGAGAAGGGGATAGCATTTTTGCAAGAGACAGGGTAGGAAGAGGAATAGTCCAGGTAGCTGTGAGAGTCTGTAGGCTTGTAGTAGATATCAGTAGATAGGCCGTCTCCAGAGATGGAGACAGAAAGATCAAGAAAGGGGAGGGAGGTGTCAGAAATGGACCAGGTAAATTTGAGGGCAGGGTGAAAGTCAGAGGCAAAGTTAATGAAGTCGACGAGCTCAGCATGCGTGCAGGAGGCAGCGCCAGTGCAGTCCTCGATGTAGTGAAGGAAAAGAGGGGGATGGATACCGGTATAGACTTGGAACATGGACTGTTCCACAAAGCCAACAAAAAGGCAGGCATAACTGCGAACCATACGGGTGCCCATGGCTACACCCTTGGTTTGGAGGAAGTACATAACATTTTTATGTAACGTTTGGATATTAAACACACAGCTATATGTTCCTCCTATGAACATATAAAATCATTGCAACACACCAGTGAGAGGACAAGGTGAGGGCCGGAGCTCCCCATGCCGGGGTCGCGGTCCGGAGAGAGGGACTGACCGAACGTGCCCGCCCTCCTTGTAGGATCTATCGGCCGACAAAAGTTTGGCTTGAGGGATGACTTTCAGTAGATCGCAGCGAGGTAGCTGCTCTGCCACTTACGAAACCCTGAGCCCAAATCAGGTCGTCTGCGAATATTTTAGCACCGGGTTCCCCACGAACATTTGGTGTGCTAAACAGGTTCAGAGGCGGTGCCCACCTGTCCGCGCTCCGGGCCGGTACCAACGGTACTTCCCGCCGGCCGCACGAGGCGGTGCCCACCTGACCGCGCTCCGGGCCGGTACCAACGGCACTTCCCGCCGGCCGCACGAGGCGGTGCCCACCTGTCCGCGCTCCGGGCCGGTACCAACGGCACTTCCCGCCGGCCGCACGAGGCGGTGCCCACCTGACCGCGCTCCGGGCCGGTACCAACGGCACCTCCGGCCGGCCGCACGAGGCGGTGCCCACCTGTCCGCGCTCCGGGCCGGTACCAACGGTACTTCCCGCCGGCCGCACGAGGCGGTGCCCACCTGACCGCGCTCCGGGCCGGTACCAACGGTACTTCCCGCCGGCCGCACGAGGCGGTGCCCACCTGTCCGCGCTCCGGGCCGGCACCAACAAATGTGGAGGGAATTTCACTCTGTGTCTGACCCCGGGAGTGCGTGACGGGACAGTGTGGAGGGAGTTTCACTCCCAGACAGCCCTCACTTTTCCTTTCATCCACAAAAGAGTCCCTTAAATGTCCCTAAAGTATCTGCCTCTGCCACCCACTCCTGGCAACGTGTTCCACGCACATAACACTCTGTGTAGAAACCTCTGACATCCCCTCTGTACTTGCCTCCAAAATGATACCGTCTCTTATTGGCCAGTGCCACCCTGAGGAATAAGTCCACTCTTATCACCTTCTCAAGTTGCCTCCCATCCTCCTCCACTCCAAAGAGAGTAGCCCTAGCTTGTTCAACCTCTCCTCATAAAACATTCTCTCTAATGCATCCTGGTAAATCTCCGCACCCTCTCTAAAGTTTCCGCATCCTTCCTATAATGAGGCGACCAGAATTGAACACAGTATCCCAGTGTGGTCGAGCCAGGGTTTTATAGAGCTGCAACATTACCTCCCGGCTTTCGAACTCAATGAAGGCCAACACACCGTACGCCTTCTTAACTACCTCGTGTGGCAGCTTTCAGGATATGATCCCCATTGAGAATCTTCCATTCACCCGATGCTCTGCCTTAAAGTTCGACCTTGCGGAGTGAATCGCTTCGCTTTTCCCCCTCACTAAACTCTGTCTGCCACTTCTCAGCCCAGCTCTGCACCCTATCAGTGTCCCCTCATAGCCTACAGTGCAGTGGGGTGTGCCTATCGAGGGGGGCACTGACCTATGAGGAGCATAGGCTGCTGAAACTGTGGAGTGAAGGGGCAAGGGAGGGGTCGGGGGGGGAATGGTGAGCCCACTGACATGAATCAGCCCTCTCTCCACTCCCTGGAGGTACTCCCCTCTCCTTGCTGTGGGCTGTACGATCACAGCTAAATGGTAGGGCATTAAGGAATGCAGTAGAACAGAGTGATCTAGGAATAATGGTGCATAGTTCTCTGAAGGTGGAATCTCATGTGGATAGGGTGGTGAAGAAAGCTTTTGGTATGCTGGCCTTTATAAATCAGAGCATTGAGTATAGGAGTTGGGATGTAATGTTAAAATTATTGGTGAGGCCAAATTTGGAGTATTGTGTACAGTTCTGGTCACCGAATTACAGGAAAGATGTCAACAAAATAGAGAGAGTACAGGAGATTTACTAGAATGTTACCTGGGTTTCAGCACCTAAGTTACAGAGGAAGGTTGAACAAGTTAGGTCTTTATTCATTGGAGTGTAGAACGTTGAGGGGGCACTTGATAGAGGTATTTAAAATTATGAGGGGGTAGATAGAGTTGACGTGGATAGGCTTTTTCCATTGAGAGTAGGGGAGATTCAAACAAGAGGACATGAGTTGAGAGCTAAGGGGCAAAAGTTTAGGGGTAACACAAGGGGGAACTTCTTTACTCAGAGAGTGGTAGCTTTGTGGAACGAGCTTCCAGTAGAAGTGGTAGAGGCAGGTTCGATTTTGTCATTTTAAAAAAAATTGGATAGGTATATGGACAGGAAAGGAATGGAGGGTTACGGGCTGAGTGCAGGTTGGTGGGACTAGGTGAGAGTAAGCGTTTGGCACGGACTAGAAGGGCCGAGATGGCCTGTTTCCATGCTGTAATTGTTATATGGTTAAATGTACAACACAGGAATAAGGAGACAAACATTTAACAGATTGGAGAGGAAGCGGAAGTACATTTATTCGGCGGGGGAAGAGGGGGAAATAGATGCTGACCTCACCAACATGGCGGCCGTACGGACAGCGCGAGCGTTGTCAGAAACGCGTTGCGTCACGGCGCACGTTTCCGCGACGTTTGTAAGCGCGCCTGGGCGGAAGGACAACAAAGCAGCGGCGTGCAGCAAACCAGAGATGCGATGCAGCCGTAGCCGGGCGCCGTGAGTACCTGTGGGTGGTCAGAGCACAAACTCACCGCACCGTTTGTAATAGCAACTGACACGGCCTAAAGTGTAAACACGGGACGCTGGAAATCCGGAGCAACACCCACACAACACGTTGGAGGAGCTCAGCAGGCCAGGCAGCATCTGGAGAAATGAATAAACAGTCGATGTTTCGACCCCAGACCCTCCAGGACTCTGCTCAGAGTTCCTCCAGCATTGCACAACTTAAAATAGGCGCTTCCAAACTTTTCATTTCTTGAAAAATGTACCTTTGTTTTTAAGTAGTGTTTCCCACATCAGCGGAATTTGATCCAGGCCTTTTATAAAAGAGAGAGGGATCGAAGGAACTTGTGGGTGGTGTTTATTTCGAGGTTTAATGCAAGAAGACAATCAGAAATTTAATTAATTAACTTTAGTTTTTGTCTTGTTTTTGCTAAGAACTATAGCTGGGGAACAAGGGATCCTGCTTGTGTCTTGTTTTTGCTAAGAACTATAGCTGGGGAACAAGGGGTCCTGCTTGTGTGAGAAGTATCTGATCTCTTTCTAACGCTTTTGTAAGATTTGCCATTACTTGAATACCTGAGATTTTGTTTTGCTGTTGTTGAGATGCATGGCGTTATCTTTAAAGCTTGCAAACTGTTATGTTGGGGTGGTGAAACGCTGCAGCCTAACATAATAAGAGAGTAGAATTAGGCCACTTACTGTGCCATTCCATCATGGCTGATTTAATTTCTCTCTCAACCCCAATCTCCTGCCTTCTGCCTGTAACCTTAACGCCCTTACTAATCAAGAACTTATCAATCTCTGCTTTAAATACTGTAAACCTAATGATTTGGCCTCCACAGTGATCCGTGGCAATGAATTGCACAGATTCCCCTCTCGCGTGCTAAAGAAATTCCTCATCTCTGTAATAAAGGGACGTCCCCCTTTTCTGAGGCTGTGCCCTCTGGTCCTAGACTCTCCACATCCACTCTATCAAGGTCTTTCAGTATCCGATAGGTTTCAATGAGATCACCCTCATTCTTCTAAACTCCAGTGAGTACAGGCCCAGAGGTCGTCATATTCTGCTCATGTTAACCCATTCATTCCCAGGATGATTCTCTTGAACCTCCTGGACCCTCTCCAGTGACTTCCTTTCCACTGACTCAACCTGCAAGTTAACCTTCAGGGAATCGTGCCTGAGAACTCCCAAGTCTCGTCAGATTTTTGAATTTTCTCTCCATTTAGAAAATAAATGTCTTTATTCCTTCTATCAAAATACATGACGATACACTTCCCAAAACTGTATTCCATCTGGCACTTTTTTGCCCATTCTCCCAATCTGTTTAAGTTCTTCTGCAGACTCCATTTTCCTCAACATTACCCACCTCTCCAGCTACCTTGGTATTGTATGCAAACTTGGCCCCAGACTTGGCCAGTTCCAAATCATTGACATACGTTGTAAAAAGAAATGGTCCCAATACCGATGCCTGCGGAACACTACTTGTCACTGGTAGCCAATCAGAATGGGCCTCCCGCTAGTTCACCGATCTTTTATCCAGGCTAGTATCTTTCCAGTAATACCGTGGGCTCTTGTTAGCAAGGTATGTGGCATCTTCTTAAAAGGCTTCTGAAAATCCAAGTGAACAACATTCATGAACTCTCCTTTGTGTTATTCTTTCAAAGAATTCCAACAGATTTGTCAGGCAAGATTGAGGAAACCATGCTGACTTTGGTCTATTTATCTTGCGTCTTGAAGTATCACCGAAACCTCATCTTTAATGCTGGACTCCAACACCTTTCCAAGGCTAACTGGCCTATAATTTCCTTTCTTCTTCCTCCCTCCCTTCTTAGAGTGGAGTGACATTTGCAGTTTTCTAGTCCTCTGGAACCAGCATCCAGTGCTTTCTTGAAAGATCATTACTAATGCTTTCACAACCTCTTCAATGGCCTCTTTCAGAACCCTGTGATGTAGTCTGTCTGGTCCAGTTGACTTATCTACCTTCAGACCTTTCAGCTTCCCAAGTACTCATTTCTAAATACCCCCTCCCCCCACCAACAG
Organism: Hemitrygon akajei; assembly: GCF_048418815.1. Taxonomy (NCBI): domain Eukaryota; kingdom Metazoa; phylum Chordata; class Chondrichthyes; order Myliobatiformes; family Dasyatidae; genus Hemitrygon; species Hemitrygon akajei. The sequence continues at coordinate 7,728,372 of NC_133142.1, forward strand.
CCTTGAATTTCTGGCATACTGTTAGTGTCTTCCACAGTGAAGACTGTTGCAAAATAAAGATTAAGGTTATTTGTCAAAAGTATACCAAAACATGCAATGAAATACGTCATTTTCTGTCAATAACCAACACAGTTGGTCACGAGGATGTGCAGAGGGCAGGTTACAAGTGTCGCCATCTTCTGGTTCCAACATTCCAATTGTGAGCATGCTAGGTGAAGTCGCTAGTCAGCGTACTCCCCACTGCTCTTCTATAGAACACGTACAAAAGCTGGATGAACTCAGCAGGTCGGGCAGCATCCGTTGAAATGAGCAGTCAATGTTTTGGGCCGAGACCCTTTGTCAGGGCTGAATAAGGAGGGGGCAGGAGCCCTATAAAGAAGGCGGGGGGAGGGTGGAAGGTGCCAGGTGAAAAACCAATCAGAGGAAAGATCAAGGGGTGGGGGAGGGGAAGCAGGGAAAAGGGATAGGCCGGAGAGGTGAAGAAGGAATGTAAGGGGGAAAGCACTATGGGTAGTAGAAGGCAGAATCATGAGAGAGGTGATAGGCATCTAGAAGAGGAGGCAGAGTGAAAATGGGATGGTGGAAGGCAGAGGGAGGGAATTACTGGAAGTTGGAGAATTTGATGAGGAGCTGGAGACTACCCAGATGGTTTATGAGGTGTTGCTCCTCCAACCTGAGTTTGGCCTCATCATGGCAGTAGAGGAGGCCATGTATGGACATATCCGAATGGGAATGTGAAGCAGAGTTGAAGTCGGTGGCAACCAGGAGATCCTGTCTGTTGTGGCGGACGGAGCGGAGGTGCTTGACAAAGCAGTCCCCCTATCTGTGTCGGGTCTTGCCGATGTAGTGGAGGCCGCACCAGGAGCACCGGATGCAATAGATTACCCCAACAGACTCACCAGTGAAGTGTTGCCTCATCTGGAAGGACTGTTTGTGGCCCTGAATGGTGGTAGGAGAGGAGGTGTAGGGACAGGTGCAGCACTTATGCTTGCAGGGATAAGTACCAGGTGGGAGATCTCTGAGGGACGTGTGGACCAGGCAGTTGCGGAGGGAACGATCCCTGCGAAAAGCAGCGGGGTAGAGAGGGAAAGGTGTGCTTACGTGTTGATTTGACCACAGCATCTGCAGTGTTTACTCTTCTATAGAAGTTTAGATATCATGTCAAGTCTGTGCAAACTTCTAAGGAAGGTAGAGGCTCTGCCGCGCTTTCTTTGTAATTGCACCTGCGTGCTGGGCTCAGGACAGATCTTCCAAAATAGAAACAGAAATTTAAAGTTGCCGGCCCTCTCCACCTCTGATCCTCCAGTGAGTATTGGCTCATGGACTTCTGGTTTCCTCCTCCTGAAGTCAATAACCAGCTCCTTGGTCTTGCTGACGTTGAGTAAGAGGTTGTTGTTATGGCACCACTCAGCCAGGTTCTTAATTGATTCAGCTTACGGCAGTGGTGTCGTCAGCAAACCTGAATGTTACATTGGAGTTGTGCTGAGCCACATAGTCCTAGGTGTAAAGTGTGTAGAGCAGGTAAGCACACAGCCTTGCGATGCAACACACACAATATGCTGGAGGAGCTCAACAAATCAGACAGCAGATATGGAGGCGAAAAATTGTTGAAGTTTCAAAGTTCATAGTAAATTTAGTCATCTAAATCTGCTGAGTTCTTCCGGCATTTTGTGCGCATAACATGATGTTCTTAGAACCTGATTGCTTGCAGGCCCAAGAGATTACAGGTACTAAAATCTGAACTAACAATTTACTGGAGGAACTCTGGGATCAAGCAGCATCTGTGGAGATAATCATCAATATTTTTGGTTGAAACTTTGCCTGAATGGTTGCAAATTGCAAACCACTTTGGGCTATTCAGTTAAAAAATATTAAATTATTGATGCAGATCAGATGGGCTGAAGGGCCTGTTTCTGTGCTGTGTTTTTCTATGATTCTAATCTTTAAATCACCAGGCAGCATTGAATAATTGTGTTTGATAATATCGTGTGTTAGAACCATTTGTGAAATGCTAGTTTCATTCTGACTTGGTCCTCCCTTAAAATTAATTTTTGAGTTTCAACTCTTCTCCCCTAATGTGTCTGTGTGACTGTTTGTCCTGACCTAACAGGTTTTAGGTGAGGGGGCTCTGATTTGTTTTTTTTTAAAGAAGATGATTAAGGAGATGCATGCAACGTTGTGATATTTGTGATGTTCCAGATCAGCTGGGATTTCAAACACCGGATAATGAACTGACGCTTTACTCATCTGTGTACTGCTGTTTAATAGGCAGGTGCAAACAGCCACCATCTGCAAGTTTACTGTTTTATTTTAAATCTGATCTTCGCGCCCTTCAGATGAGAGGCTGAGTCTGCATATGAAGCTCACCCGACTTCGCACATCCGAGTTGCCAACTCTCAGGATCATCTTGGAGTCTCCCAGGTATTGAAAATTCCGCTGCAAAGCAAAAATCCAAGAGAAAGAAAATTGCAAGTGTTTTTTTATTTATTTTTTGCATTTTAAGTTTTACCTGCTTTGGAATTAGTTGGGTGGTGTGTGCAGTGCTCGTGGAAACAGTTGGTTTAGTCAAAATCAAGTTTAGTATCACTGGCAAGTGCCGTGAAATTTGTTGTTTTGGGGCAGCAGTACTGTGTAATACGTTATATTTTAAAAAACTGTAAGTTACAACGACAGTGGCCCATAATGGAGCTGGCTGAGATTTCAACCGTGTGCAGCTTGTTCTGATTCTGTGTATTGGTCCCCCTCCATACCAGATGATGATGCATCCAGTCAGAATGCTCTTAACGGTACGTCTGTAGAAACTTTGGTGACATACCATGTTGTGATGGAACTTCTGAAACAGCACCAGGCCAAAGATAACAAACTCTTTCAGAATGAATGGTGAATTTTTATTGGGTTGAGTTTTCGTCTCCAAGTGGAGAAAAGCCCGCTGAGTTCCCACAAAAATTGTGTTGGGGGAAACAGTACGGTGTATTTGAGCATGGAACCAAATAATATTAACTGAAGATCTCTGAAAGCAGCTTCTGTGCAAAAACAAATGATGCCCACTTAGTGAGTTGGGTGGAAGAGAAAATGGTAGATGAAATACAAGGATTTAATTTTTAAATCATTAAGTTGGTAACTGGGAGATTATTGAATTTATCAGGAAGATAAAGACCAGAATAATACTAAGTTGATGAGGAACTAGTAAATTTTGAAGCAAGTGTAATTAGCCAATATCCTTGATAGAGGTTGGTGCTTAGAAGGTCTGGGTACAACATTGCAAGAGCTGCAAAGTAAAAAGTGGAACTGCAGAGGTTTGTAAACTTAGCCAGCTCCATCATGGGCCCTAGCCTCCTCATCATCAAGGATGTGGGGAAGCACGATAGTATAGTGGTTATCACAATGCTTTACAGAAACAGTGACCCGGGTTTAATTCCCGCCGCTGCCTGTAAGGAGTTTGTACGCTCTCCCGGTGACCTTGTGGGCTTCCTCCTGATGCTCTGGTTTCCTCCCACTGTCCAAAGGCGTACTGGTTGGTAGGTTAATTGGTCATTGTAAATTCTCCCATGATTTAAATCTAGGGATTGCTGGGCTGCTCAGCTTGAAAGGCCAGAGGGTCATGCTGTCTCTCCAATAAGTAGAATCTTCAAAAGGCAACGCTTCAATCAGTTGGCATTCGGCATTAAAAAAATCCCATTTTCTGGAACATGCCCTTTTTTCATTACTATCATCAGGGAGGAAGTACAGGAGCCTGAAGACAAACACTTAACATTTTAGAAACAGCTTCTTCCCCTCCACCATCACATTCTGAATTGTCCATGAATACTACCTTGCTATTTTTGCTCTCCTTTTGCTGGACTTTTTAAAATATATCTATTTCTTATTGTAGTTTATAGTATAATTTATGAATTGCAATGTATTTCTCCCATAAAACAACAAATTTAATGACATGTCAGTGATAATAAGTCTGATTCTAATTTTAAACATGCAAGAGCAGCGGGGAATGAGGAAGGCAAATAGTATTGTACCCTTTGTTGCAAAATTGAGGAAGTTTTGTACATCTGTACAGGTCAGATTTCATTAAGAGTTTCTATATGCAGTTTTCTTCACTGAAGGAGGTTATGGTCCCTTAGAGTCTGCACGATGTAGATTCACTAAATTAATTCCAGAGCTGAGGATGTCAGTGTATGAAAAGAGATTAAGGTTGGCTTATACTCTTACAGCATTGAGAAGTATGAGAGGATCCAATTGATAGTTACAAGTTGGGTGAGTTCCAAGTAGCATGGAAGAACTTGTCCTTCGTAACTGAGAGTTTTACAAGGTCTTAGAAAAACCCGTGAGACTAAAGGCAGGGATAGCCTGTGTCAAATGGTATTGAAGGAAGTTAACTATAGTGATATTGGATTTACTGAGTTCTGCAATTGGAAAACAACACAAAGTGGGGAATGATAGGGCAGGAGGTACAGGACCCTGAGGTCCCACACCACCAGGTTCAGGAACAGTTATTACCCTACAACCATCAGGTTCGTGAACAACTTCACTTGCCTCAACACTGAACTGATACCACAACCTACAAACTCACTTTCAATGACTCTACCACTTGTGTTCTCAGTATTACTCTTTGTTTTATTTGCACAGTTCATGTTCTTTTGAATGTTGCTGTTTGTCAGTCTTTATTTTTCATAAATCTTTTCATAAATTCAATTGTATTTCTTAATTTTCCTGTAAATGCCTGCATGAAAATGAATCTCAGAGTGACATATATGTACTTTTACTTTAAACTAACTGCCAAGTGACCTATCAATGTTTCTTGCTGGTAAGCTACATGAAACTCTGTTCTAGGAAAGCAGGATCCATTTTTGGGGAATTTCGTCCCTTCCAAGATGTGCTTTCTTTTTGCTACTGCCATCAGGAAGAAGGTACAGGAGCTTTGCGGCTCATATCACCAGGTTCAAGAACAGTTAGAGCCCTTCAGCTTTCAAGCTGTTGAACCAGAGGGAATAACTTCACTCATCACATCATTGAAATGTTCCCACAAACCATGGACTCATTTTCATTGGCTCTTCACCTCATGTTCATGATATTTATTGTTTGTTTATTTATTATTAATATTTCTTTCATTTTGTATTTGCACAATTTGTTATTTTTTGTACTCTGGTTGAATTTCCAAGTTGGTGTGGTCTGTCATAGATTCTGTTATGGCTATCATTCTATGGATCTATTGACCATGCCCACAACAAAATGAATCTCGGTTGTATATGGGTACAGTAAATGGGAGAAATGCAGAGGAAGCCAGGTATTCTTGTGTATGAATCACAAAAAGTTAACAGAGAAGTGAATATTTAAGAGAATGATTGTTTCCAGATGAAGCACCTCTGTCTGAAACAACACCTGTTTATTCCCCTCAGTTTATGCTGCCTGACTTGCTGATTTTGTCCAGCATTTTCTGTGCATTGGTTTAGTTTTAACTCTACTGTCATAATGCTTGATTTTCCCCTGCAGTGCAAAAAAATGTAACTGTCTTGTGCTTTAATATATGCAGTGACTCCCCATCCACTGCTCTTTGAGATGAAGAACTCCAGAGATCCATAGGCCTCCTAAGAGAAATTTCTTTTTGTAGTCATAAGTGATTGACCCTTTATCTTGAGTCTCTGAGTTCGATTTCAAAACTCGTCAACCAAGGGAAACGTCCTGAAAGCAATTACCCTTTTAACTGCCCTCGGAATCATCTTTCATAACCTGATGATTCTCTACATTTCATTCAATGTGACAACTTCTTTCCCACTTCTTCTAAATTGTTTGTAAATCTTAAAAGGCATTTTAGCTCCTTTGTACAGTTCTCTTTCCCACCTAGTTCAGTATCTTCAGTAAACTTAGACACTTTATGAAAGCCAGAGGCATTGATTGTTAATATTTCTGGTCTCAGCATTGGCAGAGATCAGTCCCCACATTCTAGCTGCGAGTATAACTGATGTTTCTGTGACATAATAGTGCTGTACTTTGATGTATTGCCTGAAAGATTGCCCCTCAACCATCAGGCTCTTGAACCAAAGGTGATAGCTTCACTTGCCCCATCATTGAAATGTTCCCACAAACTATAGACTCTTCATCTCATGTTCTAGTTATTTATTGTTATTATTTCTTTCTTTTGGTATTTGCACAGTTTATTGTCTGTCATACACTGGTTGAATGCCAAGTTAATATGGTCTTTCATTGATTCTGTTATGGTTATTATTATACTTTACGTTTATTGAGTATGTCAGCAAGAAAATTAATCTCAGGGTTCTCTATGGTGACATACATAAGGAGTTTGTATGTTCTCCCTGTGACCGCGTGGGTTTCCTCCAGGTGTTGCAGTTTCCTCCTACAGTCCAAAGGCGTACTGGTTAGTAGGTTAATCGGTCATTGAAAATTGTCTTGTGATTAGTTTAGGGAGATTGCTGGGTGGTGTGGCTCGAAGGGCCAGGAGGGCATATTCTGAGGTGTTGCATTGTTTTTGGAAAATTAATCCCAGTTTGGGCTTTCACAGTGAAGAGCATGGGGAATGTTGTGCGATAGAGGAACCTTAGAACTCGTGTATGGTTCACTGAGAGTCGAGTCACACCTAGACAGAGTGGTGAAGATGACCATTGGTATGCTGGCCTTCATCATAAGACAGAACAGAATCTGGCCATTCAGCCTACCAAGTCTGCCATTACATCATGGCAGATTTATGATCCCTCAGCCCCATAGACAGGGCTGTAAACATCAGTCAGGGCATTGAGTATAAAAATTGGAGGAGGGGGTTGTCAAGGAGTGGTTGTACAGGACACTGCTGAGGCTGCACGTGAAATACTGTGTTTAGTTTTAGACGCCCTGCTATAGGAAAGTTTTTATTAGGTTGGAGATACTGCAGAAAGGACTTGAGGGACCAAGTTACAGGACAAGGTTGAATAGGCTAGGACTTTGTTCCTCAGTGCTTGGAGACCAAGAGGTGATTTTGTAGAGGTATATGAAATCATGAGGGGCGTCGACAGGGTGAATGCTCTCAGGCTTTTTCCCCAGGGTTGGAGATTTAAGAACGAGAGGGCATGGTTTTAAAGTGAGAAGACAAAGATGTAATGGGAATTGAGGGACAACTTAAGACGGTGCTGGTGAGACACAGTGATATTTTACCGGCAGCAGCCAAATCAACTAACTCACGTTGATAGTCACTGTAATCAGTAGCCTGTGAAGTCCCGTTCAGAGTTGTGCTTTTGAACTGCTTGTATGACCTGCCGTTTTTTGTGGTGTTCTGGGGAGTTTGGCAAACTGGAGTCTCAGAGGTGCAGTACAGTTGTAGAATTGAGGTAGTGGGGCCCATGCTCGAGAGCAAGGAGCAGCTGCTGTTTGGCCATTGCCAGAACGGACTTGGAGCTGAACTGAAGCGGAGGGACCCGAGCTGGAGCGAGACTTGTTGCTGAGTTGGGCAGCGAGGTCCGGGTTCAGGAGTGAAGAACGTGCTGATGTTTGGCTGTTTTAAGTGCAGGGCCTCATTGAAAAGGTTAGGTTGTTGGGGCTAGAGACCAGGGATGGGCCAGTGTTCAGCTCGCTGCTCCGTGAGGCTTACTCGTTTCTGCACTGAATTGGGGCTGAAGCCGGCAACTGCTTGGATCCTGGATTGGCTGCAGTGATGAGCATTCATAGCTGCAGTCTCACTTTTGTGAACTTTAGTTCGCATGTTCTTTTTTTTGCCCATTGGGTGTATGATAGTCTTTTTTTAATGGGTTACATTAAATGTTCTTTTTTTAATGGGTTCCATAGTAATGTTCATTGAGATAAAGCGCGGAATAGGCCACTCTGACCTTTTGAGCCACATGCCCAACAATACCCCAATTTATTCCTAGCCTAATCCCAGGACAATTTGCAATGACCAATTACAGTACCGACCTGTAAGTCTTTGGACTGTGGGAGGAAACCCACACGATCATGGAGAGAACATACAGTTTCCTTACAGGCAGTGGTGGGAATTGAACCTGGGTTGCTTACACTGGAAAGCGTTGTGCTAACCACTACACTAACGTGCCTGACTGTAAGAAAAAGGGGAATCTCAAGTTTGTATATAGTATACACAGTTTGATAATAACTAAACTTTGACTCTTTTTTACACAAAGGGTGGTATCTATGTTGAATGAGCTGCCAAACCTCCTTAGCCTTCCAAGAAAGTAAAGATACCGGCATGCCTTCCTTGTGATAGCATCTGTGACTCTTTATTACAAGGGAGGTCTGTTGGCTACACAAGTTCAGTCTTTAATGCCTGCAATTTGAGGAGCAGGCATAGTCAGCACATCTTTGTGTCTGGGAATTTGTGTTAATGGGAGGGGTGCCAGGAGGAATGGGTGGATTGAATGGGAATTTGGAAAAAGGATGGTTTGAGAGAGGTTGTTATGCAACTCCATTATGGGTGCAAGTTTCCCCACCATTGAGGACATCCTACTTTCTTTAGCAATCATCATTAAAGACCCTCACCATTCAGGTCATGCCCTCTTCTCATTACAACCATAGAGAAGAGGTACAGGTGTCCCCGCTTTGCGAATGATCACTTTACGTCACTTCACTTTTACAAAAGACCTACATTAGTAACCTGTTTTCGCATTACAAAGAGGATTTTCACTTTTACACAAAATTTTCCCATATAAGTTAATTGTTCTTCGCTTTACACCATTTCGGCTTAAGAAAGGTTTCATAGGAATGCTCTACCTTTGTGGGGGGGGGGGGGGAACACCTGTATAGGAGCCTGAAAACACACACCCAGTGTTTTAGCAACAGCTTCTTCCCCTCCGCTGTCAGATTTCTGAATGGTCCATGAGCACTATCTAACAATTGAAAATTCTCAAAATTTGCACTATTGATACTTTTTATTGTAACTTGTGGTAATTTTTAAAAACTTCTTGTACTGCACTGCTGCCACGAAACAACAAATCTCCCAACATACTGCATGTCAATGAGACTATCCCTGATTTTGAACTGAAAGCAGGGATTAGTCACAGGAGCAAGAGTTGTACAAAAGTTGATACTAACAGAACGAACTGACATATCACAAAGTTTAAAATCACAATTCACACCTGAAAATGTGTTGATATTATCTGGAAATGAAGTAAAATATTACAGGAAATGATAGAGATACTGTTTAATTATCAGAGGCAAATTGTTTAGAGATTGACAAAGAAATTGTAATTTTAAAAAAGTCAAAGAACTTGATCTAATGGCAATTTAATAATCAGGTTTATTATCACAGACATATGTCGTGAAATTTGCTGTTTTGAAGCAGAAATACAGTGCAATACATAAAATATACTATAAATATATTTAAAAATTATATAAGTAGTGAGGTAGTGTTCATTGGTTCAACGTTCATTCAGAAATCGGCTGATGGAGGGGAAGAAGCTGTTCCTAAATCATTGAGTGTGTGTCTTCAGGCTCCTGTACCACCCTCTCTAATGGTAGTAATGAGAAGAGGGCATGACCTAAGTGGTGGGGGTCCTTAATGATAGATGCTGCCCTTTTGAGGCATCACCTTTTGAAAGTGTTCCTTTATGCTGGGAAGCTAGTGCCCATGATGGAGCTGGTTGAATTTGCAACCTACCTGTAACCTTTGCTAAAGCTAAAATCAGATGTATCAGTATTGCAGTGGAGTAAAAAGGAATTACAGGGGCATGAGAGAGTTGTTGGCCAGAATTGTTTGGAAAAGAACACTGACAGGGATGATGGCAGAGCAGCAATGGCTGGAATTTCTAAAAACAATTTGGAAGGCACAGGCTGTATACACCCCAAAGAGGAAGAGGTATTCTTTAAAAAAAAAAATGACACAACTGTGGCTATCAAGAGATGTCAAAGCCAACATAAAAGCCAGAGAGGGCAAAAATTACTGGGAAGTTAAAGGAACTTTTAAAAACCAACAGAAGACAACATAAAAAGTCATTAAGAAGGTAAAGATGGAATCTGAAAATAAGCTAGCCAATAATATTAAAGAGGTACTAAAGGTTTCTTCAGATACATAGTGTAAAAGAGAGGCAAGAGTGCATATTGGACTGCTGGACAATTATGCTGGAGATTTAGCAGTAGGGGACAATGAAATGCTAGACAAATTGAATAAGTATTTTGCATCAGTCTTTATGGTAGAAGACACCAGCAGTATGGTGGAAGCTCCAGGTGTTGGGGGTTATGAAGTGTGTGAAGTTACTATAACTAGAGAGAAGGTTCTTAGGAAACTGAAAGGTCTGAAGGTAGATAGGTCACCTGGACCAGATGGTGTACCTCCCAGAGTTCTGAAAAAGGTGACTGAAGAGATTCTGGAGGCATTAGTAATGATCTTTCAAAAATCACTCCATTCTGGAATGGTTCTGGAAGACTGGAAAATTGTTAATGTCACTCCACTCTTCAAAAAGGGAGAGAGACAGAAGAAAGGAAACTATAGGCCGGTTAGTCTGACCTCAGTGGTTGGGAAGATATTGGAGTCGATTATTAAGGGTGAGGTCACAAGTACTTGGAGACGCATGATAAAATAGGCCAAAGTCAGCATGGCTTCCTCAAGGGAAAAGCTTGCGTGATAAATCTGTTGGAATCCTTTGAAGAAATAGCAAGCAGGATAGACAAAGGAGAATTGGTTGATGTTGTGTACTTGGATTTTCAGAAGGTCTTTGATAAGGTGCCACACATGAGGCTGCTTAACAAGCTATAAGCCTGTGGTATTACAGGAACGATTCTAGTATGGATAAAGCAGTGGCTGATTGGTAGGAGGCAAAGATTGGGAATAAAGGGAGCCCTTCTGCCTGGCTGTGGTGACTGGTGGTGTTCCACAGGGGTCTGTGTTGGGAGTGATTCTTTTTATGTTATGTCTGATTTGGATGATTGAATTGATGGCTTTCATGAAATGTTTGCAGATGATTATGAAGGTAGGTGGAGGGGCAGGTTGTTTTGAGGAAGTAGAGAAGCTATAGAAAGACTTAGATTAGGAGAATGGGCAAAGAAATGGCAGATGGGATGCAGTGTTGGGAAGTGTATGGTCATGCACTTTGGTAGAAGAAATGAAAGGGTAGACTCTTTCCTAAATGGAGATAAAATAAAATATGAAAAACTGAGGTGCAAAGGCATATATAATGTTAGTTCAAGATGACTGGAATATAAAAGCAAGGATCTAATGGTGAGACTTTTTAAAGCATTGGTGAGGTCTCACTTGGAGTATTGTGAGCAGTTTTGGGCGCCTTATCTTCAAAGGGATGTGCTGAAACTGGAGAGGGTTCAAAGAAGGTTCACAAAAATGATTTTAGGATTGAATGGCTTATCGTATGAAGAGTGTTTGATGGCTGTGGGCCTGAATTCACTGGAGTTTAGAAAAATGAGCGGTGACCTCATTGAAACCTATCGAATGATAAAAGGCCTTGATAGAGTGCATGTAGTGAGGATGCTTCCTATGGTCGGAGAGTCTAAGACCAGGATACACAACCTCAGAATGGAGGGGTGTCCTTTATGAACGAAGATGAGGAGGGATTTCTTTAGCCAGAGACTGGTGAATTTGTGGGATTTTTTGCCAAAGGCAGCTGTGGTGTCCAAGTCATTATTTAAGGCAGAGGGTGATACAAAGTAGATTCTTGCTTAGTCAGGGCACAAAGGGATACTGGGGAGAGGGGGGAGAAAGGAGATTGGGGTGAGAGGAAAATTGGATCAGTCAAATGGCCTAATTCTGCTCCGTTATCTTATGGTCTTTTCCTGATCCTATGCTGTGGCTCCTCTGTACCAAACGTTGATTCATCAACTGGTTAGAGTGCTCTCGACGGTATTTCAGAATCTGGAATTTATTGTACAGCGTCAATGCTGTCCAATGAATAAAAGTAAAGTGCTGTTAAAATCTAACTGTATGTTCTGTGCTTTTCATAGTAGCTTTGTATCAGGAAATTGCTTCGCTTAGCATTTATATTGAACTAACTGTGGACTGTTTATGTCCTTAACTGTCTGCAGTGACTATACAAAGCATCGAGCTGCTGGTTGTTTCAGAGTATACATACATATTAAAGATGTGAGGGAATAGTTAACTGTTTCTTTTGAATTTACTCCTCAACACTATCACAACTGGCAGATGGACACCGTAACCCCTGCTGGAGTTGTGTGGTTATTTTTTTTTATTTGTCTGGATGATGTTGGAAATAGCTTGTCGCTGTCCCTTTGGATTTGTGTGTTCTCTGAACTTCTCTGGCTGTAACCTGCTGCAAGAGAAACCCGACTCAACAAAGAAATTCTGCGGCATCCTGCTAAAGTAAAATAACCATCACACTTTGAGTCATGACTTGCATTCTCTTCCCACAAGTTGGTGTGCTCGTATGAAGAGCTGCCTCTTCTCTTCCTTTCAAGCCCTGACAAAGTATCTCCGCCCAAACGTTCCACCAGAGATGCTGCCTGACCCGTTGAGTTCCTCAAGCATTTTGTGTGCATTCTAGACGCAAGATGGTTCCCCTCCTTCCCTCCAAGAGGACACCGATCTTGTCGTAGGATTTGGAGGTTTGCGTGCCCCGGTGATCCAGAGAGCTATGTTGGTTGGAGTCAAGGACTTGTGCTTTGGCTCTTGGTGAGGTCACCCATGTCAAACAAGTCAAAGAGTAGAGGCCTAACTAAGAGTGGTCCACTGGTCCTCCAGGTCCGGGGGATTTAGCTGAGGGCTAACAACCCTGACCGGTCTAAAAACAATTGCTATGGAAACAGCAATGAAGGATTCTTCTATACAGACAGGGATGGAGGACCTTCATTGCTGCCCCAAACACCAGAGGCGTAATGGGCAGTAAGTAATTCACTTAAATTAATGATTTTATTTATTTAGAGATACATGGAGGAACAAATCCTTCCAGCCCAATGAGCCATGCCACCCATCAAGCCACCTTGGCCTAATCAATAGACAATAGGTGCAGGAGTAGGCCCTTCGGCCCTTTGAGCCAGCACCACCATTCAATGTGATCATGGCTGATCATCCACAATCAGTACCCCATTCCTGCCTTCTCCCCATATCCCTTGACTCCACTATCTTTAAGAGCTCTATCTAACTCTTTCTTGAAAGCATCCAGAGAATTGGTCTCCACTACCTTCTGAGGCAGAGCATTCCATAGATCCACAACTCTCTGGGTGAAAAAGTTTTTCCTGAACTCTGTTCTAAATGGCCTACCCCTTATTCTTAAACTGTGGCCTCTGGTTCTGGACTCCCACAACAACGGGAACATGTTTCCTGCCTCTAGCATGTCCAATTCCTTAATAATCTTATATGTTTCAATCTCATCCCCTCTCATCCTTCTAAATTCCGGTGTATACAAGCCCAGTCGCTCCAATCTTTCAACATATGACAGTCCTGCCATCCCAGGAATCAACCTCGTGAACCTACGCTGCACTCCCTCAATAGCAAGAATGCCCTTCCTCAAATTTGGAGACCAAAACTGAACACGATATCCCAGGTGTGGTCTCACCAGGGCCCTGTACAACTGCAGAAGGACCTCTTTGCTGCTATACTGAACTCCCTTTGTTATGAAGGCCAACATGCCATTAGCTTTCTTCACTGCCTGCTGTAGCTGCATGCTTACTTTCAGTGACTGATGAACAAGGACACCTAGATCTCATTATACTTCCCCTTTTCCTAACTTGGCACCATTCAGATAATTGCCTTCCTATTCTTGACACCAAAGTGGATAACAGGGCAATTAACCTATGGACTGGTATTTTTGAATGTGGAAGAACACCCGAGCATCGGGAGGAAACCCACGTGGTCACGGGTGTAATGTATTATTTGAGTATTCGTAGGTCAGAGTGCGTATGACATCAGAACGCGGGTTTTGTAAAATGGAAGTCTGGTGAATAAACGTGTGTGTTTAATACTGCGGTGTCCGAGTCACATTAACGCTACATGGTGTCAGAAGAAAGCGGGAAGGAAAGGAAGAGAAGACACGTAAAAAGATGTCACAGTTACAGCCACCGTCGAGTTTAAGCCTACGAGGTAATATTGCTGAGAACTGGAAGGTATGGATCCAGCAGTTTGAGCTGTTTCGCACCGCTAGTGGTGTAGATGACAAGACGGAGAAAGTGCAGTGTGCTACGTTTCTGCATGTGGCTGGAGCAGAGGCAATAAAGGTTTGCAACACGTTTGTCTTCCAAGAGGGTGAGCAAGATAAAATTGAAGTGTTGAAGAAAAAGTTTCAAGATTACTGCGAACCGAGAAAAAACCTACTGTACATTTGACACATTTTTTACGAGGGCTCAAGGACCGACAGAGACTATAGACGCCTACGTAACAGATTTGCAGAACAAGGCAAAAAACTGTGAGTTCGGACAACTGCATGATTCTTTAATACGCGACAGGATTATATGCAGCATACGCGATGATCATGTGAGAGGCAGACTGTTGAGAGAGGCGGAGCTTACATTGGAAAAAGCGATTGATATGTGCCGTGCTAGGGAGATCACGTCGAGTCAGGTTAAAATGCTTAATGAAGAGACTGAAGTATACAAAATAAAAGCTGTGAAAACTGACAAGAGTAGGACAAAGCCAGCTCCACAGGATAATCAAAAGGAAGTTAACTGCAACAGATGTGGTTATAAACATGGATACAGAAAATGTCCAGCCTTTGGTAAGACATGCAAATTATGCAGAAAGAAAAATCACTTCGCAAAGATGTGCAAATCGCAGGAGCAAGCAAGGAAAATGCATGCTGTGGAACAGAGTGAGTGCAACAGTGACATGTTCATTGGAACAATTGAAGTGGAACAGGAGGTCAGTGCTCCACTTCGAGAGCTACGAGAGAGCAACACTGAATGGCATTGGGAAGATGAACAAAAGAAAAGTTTTGACACATTGAAGCAGTTGGTTACCAATGCACCAGCACTCAAGTTCTATGATGTCAATAAACCAGTGACAATGTCTGTGGATGCCAGTTCGGAAGGAATAGGAGCTGTTATACTGCAGGATGGGAGGCCTGTGGCGTATGGATCACGGGCACTTACAGACTGTCAACGCTGATATGCTCAAATCGAGAAGGAATTACTTGCCATAGTTTATGGGTGCGAGAAGTTCCACCAGTATGTATATGGCAAAGAAATCCAGGTTGAGAGTGATCACAAACCACTTGAGAGCATCTTCAAAAAGCCACTTCACCAAGCTCCTATGAGGCTGCAAAGGATGCTTCTCAGGCTACAGAGGTACACTCTCACAGTTACCTATAAGCCAGGAAAGGAACTGCACATCGCTGATGCTTTGAGCCGTGCTTACCTGAAAGCAAAAGGAAGAGTTGCTAGGAAGGGAGCTGGAGTTCAACTGGGTTACACCTCAGCTACCTATTTCTGAGGAGAAGTTGAACATGTTCAGGAAAGCGACTGCAGAAGATCCTGAAATGCAAATGCTAAGAGACATTACAATGAATGGATGGCCAACAGAAAGAAAAGATGTTCCAAAAGAAATACAGAAATACTGGACACTTAAAGAGGAAATTAGCTATGCATCAGGACTAATGTTCAAAGTGGCAAAACTCATCGTACCAAATCAAATGAGACAGGAAATGCTCAACAGAATTCATGAGTCACACCTGGGGAAAGTGAAATGTAAAGAAAGAGCAAGGGACATTCTCTATTGGCCAGGTATGTCAACTCAGATAGAGGACATTGTGTCTCAGTGTGCTGTTTGTAATGAAAATAAAAACAGCAATCCAAGAGAGCCTCTGCTTCCCCATCCACTACCAGGAAGACCATGGGAGAAGCTTGGCACAGATCTCTTTCGCTACAATGGTGCAGAGTGGACTACTATTCAAAATATCCAGAAATCACCAAGTTAAGTGACATGTCCAGTCAAGGTGTCATTACCTCAATGAAGTCGACATTTGCAAGACGTGGTATTCCAGATATTGTCGTCAATGACAATGGTCCACAATATGCCAGTGGTGAGTTTAGAGAGTTTTCAGAAAGCTGGGAATTTCAACATGTTACTTGCAGTCCTGGGCACGCTCAGTCTAATGGACAAGCAGAGAGAACTGTACAAACTGAAGAACATGCTCAAGAAGGCACAAAGCAGCAATGGTGACCCTTACATTGCTCTGCTTGAATATCACAACACACCGATTGAAGGTGGGGTTCTCTCCTGCACAGCTGTTGATGGGACGTCGTCTGAAGTCCAAGCTGCCAACATCCACAACTCTACTGACTCCTGAAGGTAATGCTCAAGTACATGACAAGCTAAAGTACAAGCAAATAAAGCAAAAGAGCTACTATGACAGACATACAAGACAGTTACCAGATCTGCATATAGGTGAAAATGTCAGAATACAGAGAGGAGACACTTGGCAGCCAGCTGTGGTTGTGAACGGGCATCAGCAACCAAGATCCTTCATAGTTCGCACGCCGGATGGAAGAGTCTACAGGAGGAACAGGAAGCATCTGCTGAAGACAGGTGAGAGGGTGTTTCCACGTACAGATACACAGGACATTTCCACGGATACAGACATGGAAACAAATGACACCAAGAGTGAGGAGTGTGACGAAACCCCACGACACAATGACGGTGAAAGTTCGGCGCAGACAGACCGAGGTGGAAATGCAGACACAGAGGTTACTTGAGAGACTGACTCTGAAGGACAAGCACAGTCACAGTTCTATCGCACAAGGTCTGGGAGACAAGTCAAACTTCCAGCTAGATACAGAGACTAGATCTACCTACAGTCTCGCACAGTTTGAAACAAAATCACATGTTATAAGTTCCAAGGTGTGAAATAAAAGGTTTATTAGTCTATTTTAGTAAAAGAAAATATACTGCTGTTAGTATTGTAAGATACAATGTAGAATACAGTATAAGAAGTTAAGATTTTTATTAGTTTATGTCATGGCTGTTGTAATGTTAGAAAGTCATACCTAGAGGCATTGTTCTGGTAATTCACAGTATTGTAAAAAAAAACTTGAGAAGGGGGATGTAATGTATTATGAGTATTCGTAGGTCAGAGTGCGTATGACGTCAGAACGCGGGTTTTGTAAAATGGAAGTCTGCTGAATAAACATGTGTGTTTAATACTGCGGTGTCCGAGTCACATTAACGCTACAACGGGGAGGGCGTACGGAGTCCTTACAGGCGTCGATGGGAATTGAACTCAGAACTCTGACACAAGCTGTAATAGCATTGAGTTAATTAGCACTCTACTCTGTAACCCCAAAACTGTCTCAGTTGCAGGGTGGCAAGGTAGTGTAACATTTCACAACACCAGTTGTAAAATCAGGGTTCGATTCCGGCCACTGTCTGTAAAGGGTTTATAGGTTCTCCCCATGACACCGGGTTTCCTCCCACATTCCAAAAGCGTATCGGCAAGGAGTTAATGAGTTGTGGACGTGTTCTGTTGCTGCCAGAACACTTGTGGGCTGCCCAGCGCAATTCTAGCTGATTTGATTTAACCCCAAACAATGCATTTCACTGTCTGTTTCAATAGAGATGTGTCAAATAAATCTAATCTTAAGTAATCTAATTCTTCTTTCTCTGTGGGTTTTACAGATGAATGTAAAGGTGAGGTCTTTGGGAAAAGTGACTTGATGCAGGTTGATGAAACTAGGCAGAAGCATGGACTAGATGGGCCAAAGGGTCTGTTTTTGTGCTGTAGTACTCTGATTCTAAGTTGTGCTAGACGCCGATTGGGGGGAGGGGGTGGTAGTGAGTGACTGGAAATGGGGAATGACATTTTGAAGACATTCAAAATCCGTTTTCCTTTGTATTTTTAACTCAACTTCTTGCCTGTTTCTGTAACCTTACTGTTTGTATACAAATTTGTGACTTGTCTGTGTATACCATGGACCACAGTCAGTTTTGTGATCTGTGACCAGTTAATCTCTCTGGTAATATGTTAACCGCAACAATAGCTATACAAAGTCACAGAAAAATCACAGCATGGAAAGATGGCACTCAGCCCACTGTGCGCTGTGATGCCAGGCAGTTAGGTTCAGATGGTCCCTTTGCTGCTCATCCACATGCTTCCGTGGCCTTGCAAATTGTTTCCTGTTAACATCTTAGTCACTGCGCTTTTGCATTTACTTCAGATTTCTGGATTGCTGTTGTGTCTTCCTTTTAAGATGAATTTGCTCTTATTACATTCCAGATTCTAACCACAGTGAATAAAGTTTCTCCCTGTGCCATGTGTGGTTCTTTTGACAATCACTTCATTCCACATTCTCTGGTTTGTGACCCTACTGCCGATGGGAATGGTTTCTATCTATCAACTATTCCTGTCCCAATCCTTCATGATTCTAAATACGGCTGTCCCCAGATTATTCACTCTGTCCGTGAACCAGAAATCTCTCTTCCCTAGAGGCAGCGTAGAGGCTCTTGAACCTTCCAAAGCCTTTGTATCTTTCTTAAAAAGTGAGGCCAAGAAATGACTACACTGTACGATAAAAGTTAGCTTTATTTGTCATGTTAGCCGGCGGGTGGTATGGTGGTATAGTGGCATCCACGGCGGACTTTGAATCTGGTCCCATGTTTGAATCTGGCCAGCTCCCTGCATGCTGTGCTCCGTTGAGTGATCGCTAGCAACCCTACGATGTTCAACAATCTTTATGTATAAGCATGCAGATCTCTGTTCCTGTACTCCTTTTAGAACTGTCACTATGACCTCATTGCCTCGCTTCATTCTTCCATTGAAAAATAAATCCGCAGTTCTGTGATATATTTCGGCTGCTGTCTGCCCATTTACAGGAGTCTGGCTATGTCTCGGCATCCAATACTTTACCACTCTCCCAAGTTTAGGAAATTGTCCCTGCATATCTTCATAAATAAGTGTCATGTCGTATGATGTAAGTAATCATGGTCTATTCATGACCATAATTGTTCTTGGCAATTTTTCCAGAGAAGTGGTTTGCCATTGCCTCCTTCTGGGCAGTGTCTTTACAAGACAGGTGACCCTGGCCATTATCAATACTCTTCAGAGATCACCTGCCTGGCATCAATGTCGCATAACCAGGTCTTGTGATACGACCATCCAGCACCTGGCTTCACGCGATCCTGGTCGGGGGGTGGGGGGGGGGGGGGGGGGCTAAACAGGCACTACACCTTGCCCAAAGGTGACCTGCTGGCTAGCGGAAGGAAGGGCACCTCTGGATGAAGTTGTATATCTATACTGCCACCCAAGTCACCTATATGCTCGAGTCATTAGGAAAAGCAGTGATCTTTGTGGTCGTCTTGCAGGGACACCATTAAATGTTTCTCTCCAGGGCTGAGAACACTTGTTCACCTCTTTTTATATTTTTCTTGTCATTTGGCCAATTTCCTATCTGTGCCACTGCTGGTCTTCCTATTTCCAAAGCCTTCACCAAATTGATGCTGACCATACAACAGGAGCAGAATTCAGTCATTCATCCCATGGAGTTTGCCCCGCCATTCCATCATGGCTGATTTATTATCCCTCTCAACCCCATTCTCCTGCCTTCTTCCCATATCCTTTGACACGCTACTGATCAGGAACTTATCAATGTCTGCTTTAAGTATACCCAATGACGGCCTCCACAGCTGTCTGTGGCAACGAATTCCACATATTTACCCTCCTCTTGCTAAAGAAATTCCTTCTTATCTCTGATCCTGATGGACGTCATTCTGTTTTGCATCTGTGCCCTCTGGTCCTAGACTCCCTTACTATAGGAAATGCTCTTTCCAGGTCCACTCGTCTAGGCCAGGGGTTCCTAACCTGGGGTCCATGGCATAAAAAAAAGGTTGGGAATCAGACCTTTCAATAATCCAGCCTTGCTAGATTACCTTTATCAATCAACATTTGACCCAATGAATGCTAATACAATGTCTGATTGTTTCCCCATCACCGAAGTTGAACTCATTTTCCTGCAGTTACTTCATTTCTCCTGGCTTTCTTTTCAGCAAAGCGATAACATTTGCTCTCCTTTGGTCCTCAGACAACAGATTCAGATTTATTTATCGCATGTGCATCCAAACACATGGTGAAACACGTCGTTTGCATTAACAGCCTACACACCCAAGGATGCGCTTGGGGGAAGCTCGCAAGTATCGCCACACATTCCAACAGCAACATAGCGTGCCCGCGATGCAACATCCATGGTCACCTCCAACAAATGAAGGGCTCATCAGGGCATGCTATATAAGAAGCATAGTGAATCTTGCAGACTGCACCCAGAACATCCTCCGACTGTATTGGTGATCGGCATAAATGATGCATTTCACTGTATATTTTGGTGTACCTGTGGCAAATACAGATTCAGATGAATTTATTTATTGCATGTACAGTACATTGGAACATACAGTGAAATGTGTCATTTGTGTTAACAACCAACGCAGCTAAGGATGTACTGGGGACAACCCGCAAATGTTGCCACACACTCTGGTGCCAACACAGCTAATCTTTTAAAAAAAACTATTTGGCAGCCCAAGAGAAATACAGTGGTTTGCTGTTAATTGGACCATTGTTTAATCAGGGCAGCCACTTATTTGAGGCAACATTTAAAGAACTAATGGAGAAAATCACCGGGATTCCCTTTGTTTATTTGGAACACTGTGCCGCTTAATTGGGACAGGACATTTCTAACATGTTAGTTTGATGCACTCTCGTGGGCATTAGGCAGAACACTGTGCTTCGAGCAAACAGTTCTTAAAATCGTATCAGTTGCATATGTTTGTGTTGAAAAATCAGCTGTTTTTGTCAGTGGTAGTTAATGAGAAATAAACAGTAAGACAATTCAGATCTGTTTTGTTCTTTGCAGTTTCAGTCATTCAGGCTTGGCAATGCCAGAAACAGCTGGGAGTGAAACTGAACCAATTTCCTATTTCACAAGTTAGGATCTATAAAGAATTTGAAAGTATCAAATTCTTCATTGTTTCTACTTTGAAGGTAACATTTTTGGATGCTAAAATGAAAATGAGGATTTGGAGGATGCAATCTTTGATAGCATTGTAGGAAGGCAGTCCCATTATCTACACTAGGTGTCTGTGCTGATCTTGTTCATTTACAGTCAAAAGAACAGGATGAATTCCTCTGTTGATAAGTATTAGGAGCTAATAGAGTCTTGTAATACTGCAGTAGTATTTTAATTTTTCTGTGATTTTGTTAAGTGCATAATTTGCTACTCAGTTTGCCTTTTATATACCTTTCCAACTATTCCCATGAAACTTCGACTAATTGGGACAGCCGCTTATTTGGGTCAAAATGTACTGGTCCTGATGTGTCCCAGTTAAGTGGAATGCACTGTACTTCCATTATTTTAACTGATCCTAGTTACTAAGGAATATCAAATGGGTATGGCTGATTTTTCTTTATTTCATAGGACTTGATGCTTATGCAATTACATCATAGGCTCTACTGGTGGGCATTTCTAATTACAGTCATAAATTTATTGTTTATATATTTTTTTATGTTTATCTTATTACGATACAGTGCAGAACAGGCCACTCTGGCCTTTCAAGCTGTGCTGCCCAGCAATCTCCTGATTTAATGATTTAATTACAGGACAGTTTACAATGACCAATTAATCTACCAACCGGTATGACTTTGGACTGTGAGAGGAAAACAAAATGGAGGACTATGCAAGGAGGAAAGCCTTAGATTGATCTTGGGGGTTGACACAATATGATGTGCCAAAGGACATGTACTGTGGTGTGGAGTACTGTACAGTGTTTCTTGAGCTGACAGCTTTTGGTGAGATGAGGGACATCTGTGATGCCCAAAATGTGGAGAGTCAAGGAACAATAGTTAAATTTAATATCAGAGAACGTATGCAGCATACAGCCTAAAATTTTTACTTTTCGCAGATGTCCACAAAACAGCAGAAAAACCCCAAAGAATGAATGACCAGAAAACATTAGAACATCGAAGCCCCCCCCCAAAGCAGCAGCAAAAGTGTCCATTCTCCATCCTCCCCCTCCCTCAACCTGCTCCAGCAAAAGCTCCAACCACCCCCCCCCCCCCCCCCCACCCTATGCAAGTGATAGCAAAGCCCCTCAGAGGCCACGATCTGGAGACAATCAAAAGCTATTGTCCATCCCACCACTTCAACATCTCTGGTGGCTGTAATTTTAAGAGAAGGATGTATTTTGAAGCTGGAGGAGCACATGACATTAATGTTAGTTTAAAAAAAAATGTGTCCATGGAAGAGAAACTTCAGGTCTATACTTGGTGTAGTTGCACTCAGTCAGTCATAAATTTTACCTAGAAAGATCCAGTTTTGATCCTCTGACCGCTTAAATTCTTTCTTTTGTATCTAACCTCATTTT
The DNA here is from genome assembly GCF_048418815.1 of Hemitrygon akajei. Taxonomy (NCBI): domain Eukaryota; kingdom Metazoa; phylum Chordata; class Chondrichthyes; order Myliobatiformes; family Dasyatidae; genus Hemitrygon; species Hemitrygon akajei. The sequence continues at coordinate 7,750,594 of NC_133142.1, forward strand.
TACCCAGGACTTGCACTGTGACTTTACCACTTCCCCTTTCCTTGCAAAGGGCATGTGCAGAAAAGGCACAGTAAAGTCATAAATACCACAGGACAGAAATTGATCCTTGCATTTACCCCGTTTATACCCCTCATAATCTTGTATATCTGTATCAAATCTCCCCTCATTCTCCTGCACTCCAGGGAATAAAGTCCTAACCTATTCATCCTTTCCCTATAACTCAGGTCCTCAGGTCCTGACAACATCCTTGCAAATATTCTTGTGAAGGGCTGTCTCATATAAATAGAGTTTATTGCTTGCTTGAATGTGAGGGATGGTTGTGAGGGATTTTTATTTGATACAAGTGTAATAACCTTCCCAATCCAAAGTGTTCCATTCTTGATATCTGCTGGCAAATTGAATATTACTTACATTGGTTGAGCAACTTCTATTTCATTGTTTCAAGACCACTCATTTTTCTGAACTGTGGAGTTATGAAGTTATAGAGGAATAATGAATGGAAATCGGCCCTTCAACCATTGAGTCAGTGCTGACTTTTAGCAAAGATTTTTTATACTAATTCCACTCTAATCCATATAATTTAGCCCCTTTATCTATTGTCACTGCACTGCATTGTAAATACTTCAACCAACCCGATGTTCCCGATGTTAGGAGAGTCCAGAACCAGAGGCCACAGTTTAAGAATAAAGGCTAGGCCATTTAGAACGGAGTTTAGGAAAAACTCTTTCACCCAGAGAGTTGTGGATCTATGGAATGTGCTGCCTCAGAAGGCAGTGGAGGCCAATTCTCTGGATGCTTTTGAGAAAGAGTTAGATAGAGCTCTTAAAGATAGCGGAGTCAAGGGATATGGGGAGAAGGCAGAAACGGGGTACTGATTGTGGATGATCAGCCGTGATCACATTGAATGGCGGTGCAGGCTGAAAGGGCCAAATGGTCTACTCCTGCACCTATTGTCTAATGGTCTTTACATTGTGAACACATGCTGGTATTTATGTACTTATGCACATTTTATTCCATAAGACATAGCGGTAGAATTAGGCTATTTAACCATCATGGCTGATTTATTGTCCTGAATTCTTCTGCCTTCTCCCCATAATTTGATGCCCTTATTAATCAAGAACCTATCAACCTTCGCTTTAAATATACCCAATGACTTGGCAATGAATTCCATGGATTCAAGCCCTCTAGCTAAAGAAATCCCTCCTTATCTCTACTCTAAATACAATGGCCTTGTATTCTGAGGCGTTGTCCTTTGGTCGTGAATTCCTACACTATAAGAAACTTCCTGTCCACATCCGCTCTATCTAGGCTTTATAATATATAATAGGTTTCAGTGAGAATTCCCCCTCATTCTTTTAAACTCCAGCAAGTACAGGCCCAGAGACATCAAATACTTCTCGTATGTTAACCCTTTCATTCCTGGGGTCATTTTCATGAACCTCTTCTGACCCAGTGCAATGCCAGCATATCCTTTCTTAAATAAGGGGCACAAAGCAGCTCACAATGCTCTGAGTGCGGTCTGATGGGATCTGCACTGAGGTTATTTTTATCTGTACATAACAAGAACCTTTGTAAGCATTCTTGTATATATTTTAAAAAAATGCCAAGCTCTGTAGAATTTAAAATTAGGTGTCTGCTGCTTAACCAAACATGAAACACCAGCAATCTCATGGGATTCTCCCCTATAATTAGAAACAGTTTCTCTCCAATGACCCAAATACTGTCTCACTGTCCCCACAATGTCCGGAACTGGCCCTTCGGAAATGTACACTTCTTTGTAGTAAGAATCTTGGAATATTGTGTTCATTTCTGGTCACCTCATTATAACAAGGATGTGGAAGCTTTCGAGAGGATAGTACCTGGACTAGAGACCATGTCTTATGAGGAAAAGTTGAGCGAGCTCGGGCCTTTCTCTTTGGGGTGAAGGAGGATGAGAGGAGAATTGACAGAGGTGTATAAGAGGCATAGATCAGGCGGACAGCAGGCTGAAATATTGAATGTTTATTCCCCTCCATAGATGCTGACTGACCAGCTGAGTTCCTCCAGCATTTTGTGTGTGTCTGTTGCTTTGGATTTTCAGCATCTGCAGATTTTCTTGAGTTTGTACGTTCTCCCTTTGAGCATGTGGGTTTCGGTTTCCTCCCACATTCCAACGATGTGCGGGGCTGGGAGGTAAATTGGTTACATGGGAATAATTAGGCAACGTGGGTTCATTGGGATAGAAGGACCTTTTACTGTGCTGCATCTCTAAATTAAAATAAAAACTGCTTTGCTAACTTGGTGGTTAATTAATGTGCCATCCTGCACATCTTTGGGATATTTGTGACTTTGCAGCTTTTCTCTTCATGTGCCATACTGTGTCATCCGAATCTGGGGTCGCATTGAAATAGAAAGAAGTGACCCCTTCTCATTGTTCATACTGCAGGACTGTGTGCTCCATCGGTCATTTCTTACTCCATTCTGGGTTTGTCCATAACAGCAAAAGGGAGCAGTAGGGATATTGATGTGCCAGGCTGTGAATTCCCAGCCTGTCAAAAGGTTCAAATATCATCAGGTCATCTCCTGCGGCATTGTAATAACCAGTTTCACCTTGTGCTGTCTGTCTTGCAGGCTTCTGCTGTAAGGATTTGTGTCATTATGTGTGGGCGCACTGCATGCTCGCTGGCAGCTGATCAGCTTAGACGTGCCTGTGCTTATCGAGACAGGCAAGGAAGGAGACGAGAGCCTGAATGGAGAGATGGGGACCAAGATAAGTACAGGCCCTCGTTCAACAGGAGCCCACATTCCAACAGTCCAGTGCTGGTATCCAGACGACACTTTGACAAAGTAATTGATTTCATCCTCTCTATTTCTATGTTGCCTGATGATTGATGGAAAGATCTTTTATGTTTTAGAGTTCTACAGCATGGGAACAGGTGCTTTGGCCCGGCTTGACAATGCTAACCAAGGTGGTACTTGAACTGCCTGTTCGCTTTTGTACAGCCTGTATACCTTATGCTCCAGATTTCAGCATTTGCCATCTCTAACATCTCCCTTTAAACCTTTCCTACTCACGTACATTTGAAAATCTCTTTATAGTGTTATTGTAACCACCTCTACCACTTCCTCTGACAAATCGTGCCACATAACCAGCATTTTCAAAATAAAAGTAAATTATCAAAGCGCACCTACGCTCTGGTTACTTTGTTAGTTAGAGGATTGGAACTTGGTGTAGCCCATCCATTTCAGGGTTCGATGTGTTGTTGGTTCGGAGATGCTCTTCTGCACACTACTGTTGTAAAGTGTGGTTATTTGAGTTACTGTCACCTTCCTGTCAGCTTGAACCAGTCTGGCCGTTCTCCTTTGTCCTCTGTTATGAACAAGATGTTACTGCCCACAGAACTGCTGTTCTCTGGATATTTTTTGTTCTTCTCTGCAAGCTCTAAGGACTGTTGTCCGTGAAAATCCCAGGAGCTCAGGAGTTCCTGAGATACCCAAATCAACAATCATTCCACTGTCAAAGTCACTTAGATCACATTTGTTCTCCATTCAGATGTTTGGTCTGAACAACAACTGAACTTCTTGACCATGTCACCTTGCTTTTATTTACAGGTTGAGTCTGTGGTGAGGAAGGCAAATGCAATGTTAGTATTCATTTCAAGAAGACTAAAATACAAAGCAAGGGTGTCATCTTGAGACTTTATAAAACATTGGTAAAGCCTCACTTGGAGTATTGTGAGCTGTTTTGTGTCCCTTAGAAAGGATGTGCTGAAGCTGGAGGTGGTTCAAAGGAGGTTCATGAAAAATATTCCAGGTTTGAACAGCTTGTCTCATCAAGAGCATTTGATGGCTCTTGGGGCTGTATTTACTAGAATTCAGAATAATGAGGGATGACCTCATGTATATGGATTTCAGCAAGGCATTTGATAAGGTACCCCATGCAAGGTTTATTGAGAAAGTAAGGAGGCATGGGATCCAAGGGGATATTGCTTTGTGGATCCACAGAAAGCAAAGAGTGGTTGCAGACTGGTCATATTCTGCATGGAGGTTGGTGACCACGGTGTGCATCAGGGATCTGTTTTGGGACCCCTACTCCTTGTGATTTTTATAAATGACCTGAGATAAGAAAGTGCAGGGATAGGTTAGTAAATTTGCTGATGACACAAAGGTTGGGGGGGGGAGGGTGGGGTGTTGTGGATAGTGTGGAGGGCTGTCAGAGGTTACAACAGGACATTAATAGGATTCAAGACTGGGCTGAGAAGTAGCAGATGGTGTTCAATCCAGATAAATGTGAGGTGGTTCATTTTGGTAGGTCAAATATGATGGCAGAATATAGCATTAATGGTAAGACTCTTGGCAGTGTGGAGGATCAGAAGGATCTTGGGGTCAGAGTCCATAGGACAATCAAGGCTACTGTGCAGGTTAACTTTGTGGTCAAGAAGGCATATGGTGCATTGGCCTTCATCAATCGTAGGGTTGAATTTAAGAGCCAAGAGGTAATGTTGTAACTAATTAGGACCCAGGTCAGAACCCTCTTGGAATACTGTGCTCAATTCTGGTTGCCTCACTACAGGAAGGACGTAGAAACCGTAGAAAGGGTGCAGAGGAGACTTACAAGGATGTTGCCTGGATTGGGGAGCATGCCTTATGAGAATAGGTTGAGTGAACTTTGCCTTTTCTCCTTGGAGCGACGGATGATGAGAGATGACCTGATAGAGGTGTATAAGATGATGAGAGGCATTGATCGTGTGTATAATCAGAGGCTTTTTCCCAGGGCTAAATGGCTAGCACGAGAGGGCACAGTTTTAAGGTGTTTTAAGGTCAGGGGTAAGTTTTTAATGCAGAGAGTAGTAAGTGCATGAAATGGGCTGTCAGCGGCAGTGGTGGAGGTGGAAACGAAAGGGTCTTTTAAGAGACTGCTTCAGTTCCTGGCTGACTGTTTCAGTTCCTGCTCGACGGCCTCAATTTCTGCCCGACAGCCTCAGTTCCTGCCCGACAATATTACTTACTGTAGTTTCCCACAAAAAAATGAATTTCATGGTTATATCAGTGACATATACGTACTTTGATAATAAATTTACTTTGAGCTCGCTTGTCAAAGCAGTGTACAGGGTTGTGGCTACTGTCATACACAAGCAGCTGCTTGGACCCACGGGTGGGAGATGAGTGCCTGGTAGAGGCCAAAGGTGTATGCGCTGCTTCAGATTGGACACAATAAGTCCCCTCACTATAGCACTAAAAACGTAGTGCTACTAACATTAGCTAGTCCCCCGAGGTAGCTGGGTCCCAGGGTCCGATGTCTATGTGAGCAGGGGACAGGAGAGCCGGTGATCTCCTAGGTGTGCAAGTCAGCAAGTCCGGAGTTCATGGCTTGGAGTTCGGAGTCCCATCATCAGCTAGTCCTAGGATTGATACCAAAAAGATAGAAGCCTGAAGGTCAATCAGAAGTCTGGAAGTTGAGGACTGATGGCTGAAATCCTGGGGGTCTATAGTTTGAAGTCCATTGGGGAAGTTGGAGGCCCAGGCAAGTCTGCTGGAGACCTGTCCTGGGTTTGGAGGACTGTAGATGGGAGGGAGGAGTGGGGCTTCTTTTGCATGTTGTTTTGTTGTTTGTTGTGTTTGGTGTTGTTCTGATGAACGTTGTGGGCCTGCTATGTTGGCGCTGGAATGTATGGCAACACTTGTGGGCTGCCCCCAGCACGTCCTTGGGTTGTGTTGGTCGTTGACGCAAATGACACATTTTGCTGTATGTTTTGACGTACACTTGATAAATGAATCTGAATCTAACACTTCAATAGTAATGGACTGATATCTTCCAGTTTTTCTGGAGGGACCACCTAGACTAGTTCCTGAGATGCCAACAGCACTGTTAATTGTGGTTGTTATTGGGTGTTGGGTCTGTACCCAGGTTAGAGATGAAAACCATTGCTACTGTTTCGTCACTTGCTCTTGTTTTGACAGGAGGCAGAGAGTTGGGAGCCTATGCTAGCAGCCATGCGGTGGGGCCTTATCCCTTCCTGGTTTCGGGAAAACGACCCCTCGAAAATGCAGTACCATACCAGCAACTGTCGTAGTGACGGGATGATGCAGAAGAAGTCGTATAAGGTATGATACCTCAGTGAATGGGTGGGTCTCACGGTAGTCACACACTGATCCAATGAGGCACAACCCCTTAATGAGCAGGAGGGTCTCACAGTAGTCACACACTGATCCAACGAAGTACGACACCAGTGAACGGGGGAGGTGGGGAGTGTCTCACGGTAATTGCACTCTGATCCAATGAGTTGCAATGCCTCAGTTAGTGGGAGGGTCTCACGGTAGTCATACAATGTTTAAGCAAGGTACGACGCCTCAGTTAGTAGGTCTCACAACAGTCATACATTGTTTAAACGACATACGACATCACAGACAGTGGAAGGGACTCACAGTAGTCACACACTGATCCAATGACGTATGACAGCAATGAGCGGGGAGACTGTCATGGTAATCGCACACTGATCCAACAAGGTTTGACGCCTTGGTGAGCAGGTGGGTCTCACGGTAGTCGCAGACTGGTTCACTGAGATGATACCTCAGTGAGCAGGTGGGTCTCACGGTAGTCGCAGACTGGTTCACTGAGATGATACCTCAGTGAGCAGGTGGGTCCTCACGGTAGTCGCAGACTGGTTCACTGAGATGATACCTCAGTGAGCAGGTGAGTCTCACGGCAGTCGCAGACTGGTTCACTGAGATGATACCTCAGTGAGCAGGTGGGTCTCACGGTAGTCGCAGACTGGTTCACTGAGATGATACCTCAGTGAGCAGGTGGGTCTCACGGTAGTCGCAGACTGGTTCACTGAGATGATACCTCAGTGAGCAGGTGGGTCTCACGGTAGTCGCAGACTGGTTCACTGAGATGATACCTCAGTGAGCAGGTGGGTCTCACGGTAGTCGCAGACTGGTTCACTGAGATGATACCTCAGTGAGCAGGTGGGTCTCACGGTAGTCGCAGACTGGTTCACTGAGATGATACCTCAGTGAGCAGGTGGGTCTCACGGTAGTCGCAGACTGGTTCACTGAGATGATACCTCAGTGAGCAGGTGGGTCCTCACAGTAGTCGCAGACTGGTTCACTGAGATGATACCTCAGTGAGCAGGTGGGTCCTCACAGTAGTCGCAGACTGGTTCACTGAGATGATACCTCAGTGAGCAGGTGAGTCTCACGGTAGTCGCAGACTGGTTCACTGAGATGATACCTCAGTGAGCAGGTGGGTCTCACGGTAGTCGCAGACTGGTTCACTGAGATGATACCTCAGTGAGCAGGTGGGTCTCACGGTAGTCGCAGACTGGTTCACTGAGATGATACCTCAGTGAGCAGGTGAGTCTCATGGCAGTCACACACATTGATCCAGCGACTCCACTATCATTGCTCATGCAGTTGGTTGGGTGACATCGAACCCACAGAATAGGAAACAACTGGGAAACAACATTTACCTGAAGTGTTGACTTTTGATTCTCACTCCGAAGTATTTAGAACACTTTTGCTTTTTTTTTAAAAAAAAACTTTGTCCACATGTACATTGAAGTGTGTTGTTTACATTCAGTTAAATCAGGATGTGCTGGGGACAGCCCGTGAGTGTTGACACACTTCCCTCATCAACAGAGCATGCCCACAACTCTCTAACCCTCACTGTGCGTCTTTGAAATATGTGAGGAAACCGGAGCACTCAGAGAAAACCCACAGTCATGGGGAGAATGAGAAGCTCCTTGCAGACAGTGAAGGGAATTGAACCCCAATATTACACCTAGCACAGTAAAGCAATATGCCCCCTACAGAAAACTAGCTGTTCACACCAACAGGTTATGACTATCCTCAACCCTCCTGACCTTGTCAAGACTTCTCTATTCTTTCCTCACTTACGTTCCCTTCGGGGTGTTAAAACTATTTGCCCTAAGAACAGTGAAAGAGGAGTTAACTGAATAAAGTTTTCATCATAGTCATTTCTATCCCTACTGTACTGTGCAAAAGTCTTGGGCACGTTAGATTTTTTTCAGAGGCTGTGGCCTCCTCTGACCCCTGATCTCAACTTCAAAGATTCAAAGTACATTTATTACCGAAGTATGTATGCAAGATTCAAGTACGTTTATTGTCAAAAAATGTATAAATTATGCAACCTTGAGATTTGCTTGCTCACGTGTGGCCACAAAGCAAGAAGCTGGAAAAAACCCAATTTAAAGAAAAAAATAAGAGCCTTGATGTGCAAGAGAAAGAAAAAAAGTAAAAATCATTCAAACAATTGAAGTGAACAACAAAATTGACAGACAGACAGACAGACAGACAAACCTTTCAAATGCAGACACCTTCCTCCAGGAACAGGCAAGAGTGAGTGAGAGAGATTGGTTGCTCGTAGGTAGGCGGCGCTGAACACCTTCTGCTCTCATCCTTGTTGGTGCTTTATCTATCTGATGCAATCTATCTTGATGTGAATGACGCAAAATGGAGTCGATCATGGGCCCGCGCCCTGTCTCCAGGCCGTACACTTCTCTCAAAACCCCACTGAACCCCCTCGGAATCCACAAAGCGCCAGATCATTCAATCAGCCTGAAAACATGGATCACAAGCTTCGATAGTAGCAGAATCATACTTGAAATTGAAAGTGACAGCATCATGAACTGTCTGAAGGATGTTGCCTTTGGTCGTGTTGTGATTACCTGGAAAGGTAGAAGCGAGCGAGATAGCCAAAGTCTACTGAAGAACCGTGGCAAGTTCTTAGATGCTCGAATTGAATTGACTTTATTACAACCTACCAGCCGCTATTTTTTTAAATAAAATTGCACAACGTCGTACCTACGAGAATTAATGTCGTTCTAAAGGCAAAGGGTGGCCACACCAAATATTGATTTGAATTTTTTTTTAACTATTTATTGCCCCTTATGGTAAACTTTTTGATATTTAGAAACTTTTCATTATTTTTGAAAGCATCTTCATTACAGAATTTTCTTTACATGGGCCCAAGACTTTTGCACAGTACCCTTATCTTTCAGAATCTCTGGCTTTTCCCCAAGGCTTTAAAGTGAAAGAAGTATCCCTTACTATTAGTCACTTTTGCAGAGTAAGCACCTGAGACTCACAGGCATGTATGTAGTCAATTATTGAGATTGTGACTGATCCTAGGTGTGTATCTTCCTTTGCTTATTCCCATAATACCTGACAGAACACAGGAGCATAAGAATTAGTGAAAGAAGAAAATAACATTTATTTCGAGATACATTGCAGAATAGGTCCTGCTGGCTCTTCGAGCCATGTTGTCCAGCAACTCCTGATCTAACCTAACCCTAGCCGGATCACAGGACAGTTTACAATAACTAATTAATCTTCCAACTGGCATCAGGCCTGTATTCACTGCAATTTAGAAGAATGAGGAATGACCTAATTGAAGCCTATTGAATGTTGAAAAGCCTTGCTAAAGTGGATGTGGAGAGGATGTTTCCTGTGGTGTGAGTGTTTAAGATCAGAGGACACAGCTTCAGAATAGAGAGGGGTTGTCCTTTTAGAATGGAGATGAGAAAGTATTTCTTTAGCCCGAGACTGGTGAGTCTGTGGAATTCGTTGTCACAGGCATCTGTCGAGGCCAAGTCTTTTTATATATTTAAGGCAGAGGTTGGTAGATTCTTGACTGCTCAGGGCATGAAGGGATACGGGGAGAAGGCAGGAGATGGGGACTGAAAGGAAAAATGGATTAGCCATTATAAAATAGCAGAGCGGATTCGATGGGCTAAACGGCCTTATTTTACTCCTACATTTTTGTGGTATTTGGACTGTGGGAGGAAACCAGAGCACTTGGAGGAAACACGCAGTCATGGGGAAAACGTACAAACTCCTTACAGACAGTGGTGGGAATTGAACCCAAGTTGCTAGTAACCACTATGCCACCGTTCTGCCCCAATGTCCCCTGCACCTCCCCTGCTATTCAGTAAGGTTACATTCGACCTTTTATTTATTTAGACATACAGCATGGTAACAGGCTCATGTGACCCAACCAGCCTGTGCCTCCCGATTACACCCATGTGATCAATTAGGCTACTAATCCGTACATCTTTGAAATGTGAGAAGAAACCAGAGCTTCCAGAGGAAACCCACGCTGTCATGGGGTCTAACGTACAAACACCTTACAGACAGCAACTGGAAATGAACCCTGGTTGTAGGTGCTGTAGTAGCGATATGCTAACCATTACGCTACCATGCTGCCCCGTACCTCTGTCATTTCCTTTTATGAAACCACTTGTTATCTAAATATTTATTCATCTCTATGTTGAATGTACTGTGTGACCTGCACCATCAATTCACCCTCTGATGAAGAACAACCTTTTTCTTCTTAGTGCTGAATAACTAAGCCCTGCTTCTAGGTACCCCAGCCTACTGAAACATCATCCCTATCTTCTTCCGTTATTATGCCACTGGCGTTTAGGGCAGCAATGAAGGTCTTTCATCTCTGGCAGTGTTCAGGGCTTCCTTCATTATGTCAGTAGCTTCCTCTTAGTTTGACATGCAAGCCCTGGGTGGAGACTCAGGAATAACATCGCACCCCGATGTAGAAGGATTCTTCATTGCTGTTTCCATAACAGTTTTGTTTCACCAGTCAGAGTTGTTAGCCCTGAGCTGAACCTGGAGGACCGGTGGACCACTCTTAGTCTGGCCTCTACCCTTTGACCTGTTTGGTATGGGTGACCCTACCAAGAGCCAAAATATAAAGCCCTGACTCCAGCCAGCAAAGCTGTCCAGGTCATTGAGGCACGCTGTCCTCCAAACTACAACAAGGTTGTGGTCCTCTTGGAGGATCCATCCTGTCATGTCTCATTAAATATTTTATGTTTCAATGAGATCACGTCTCATTCTTCTGAAGTCTAAGAGTATAGACCAATCTGCTTAATCTCATAGGACAGTCACACCACCCAGGAATGACCTGGTAATCATTTGTAACATTCTCTCTATTACAGGCATATCATCACTTACATAAAGGAAATTGACTTGTATATAGATTTCAAAATCTACTGTACATGTGGTCTCACATAATGGAAGTCAGTGGCCTCCATTTAAAAATTAATAATTGATCCATTATGAACTGCGGTTTGTGGGAGTTCCAAAGTACGGTCATGTTGGGTGGAGGAATTTTTCCCAATGACTCCTGATATGAAAAAATAATAGAGATTCCTGCTTTTATAAAATGAAATGGGGACTCTAAATGATTTGCGTAACATTAATGCACAGGTGATTTAGAAATCATAATATTGGCATTAGGGAACATCTCAGGCGAGTGTGACCCAATGTGAACAACTCAGCACTCTTAACAAGAACCTGTAATCATCTTAATTTTGCTTTTGCCAGGAGCCGCTTATGAAAGGCCAACGCTGTGTCGTGTTGGCTGATGGATTCTTTGAGTGGCAGAAGCAGCCAGGGGAGAAGCAGCCCTACTTCATCCACTTTCCACAGACCTGTGAAAAAGAAGAGGTGAGATGATAAAAGGTTAAATTTGCATTGTGCCTTTCCTGTCTGGAGACAGGGGCTCCCAACCCTTTTTTTTAATGCCATGGACCAATACCATTAAGCAAGGGGTCCATGGACTCCAGGTTGGGAACCCCTGCTAGAGGGTCCATAATGTTTTTGTCACAGTGGAACCAGGCCCTTTGGCCCAGCTAGTCTTTGCTGACCAAGCTGCTTAGCTGGGCTGTACAATGGGAAACAGGCCCTTCAGCCAACCTCATCTATACTGACCAAGGTGCCTATCTGGGCTGTCCCATTTGTTTGTGTTTTATTCCTCGAAATCTTTTCTATCCACCTACATGTCTAAATGTATTTTAAACATCAAGGACTCTGCAATTTATGTTCTCAGTATTATTTTTTTAAAAATTATTTGCACAAATGGTCCTCTCTTACAAGCTGTCGATCTTTGTTATGCATGTTTTTTAATGAATTCTGTTGTATTATTTTCCAATAAATGTCTGTAAGAAAATGAATCTGAAGATAGTATATGGCAACAGATACTTACTTGAATAATAGATTTACTTTAAACTTTGAAATATAGTAATTATACCTGGCTCTACCACTTCAGCTTGTTTCTTATACCCAACATGTTCTGTATGGAAAACCTTGCCCCCCAGGTAATCTTTTAAAGCTTGCCCCCCCCATCACTTTAAACCTATACTCTCTGAAGCTTTATAAAGCACTGGCCGACTGCAGTTGAACCACTTGGAGCCGTTTTGCGACCCTTGTTTAAGAAAGGACGTGCTGGCATAGTTCAGGGTCTAGAGGAGGAGGTTCACGAGAATGATTCCAGGAATTATAGGGTTAATGTGTGAAGAGTGGCTCTGGGGCTCTGGGGCTGTACTTGCTGAAATTTTGAAGAATGAAGGGAGATCTCATTGAAACCTATCGAATATTGAAAAGCCTAGACAGAGGGATATGGAAAGGATGTAAGTGTAGGACCTAAGGGCACAGACTCAGAATTGAAGGACATCCTTGTAGAACAGAGGAATTTCTTTAGCCAGTGGGTGGTGAATCTGTGGAATCTATTGCACTGATGACTATGGAGGCCGACATTGGGTATATTTAAAGCGGACGTGGATAGGTTCTTGCCTAGTCAGGCTGTCAAAGGTTATAGGGAGAAGGTAGGGGAGTGGGATTGAATGGGATGATAGATCTTTCAGTTTTATAAATGACCAGGATGAGGAAGTGGAGGAATGAGTTAGTAAATTTTCTGATGACACAAAGGTTCGGTGTGTTGTGGATAGTGTGGAGGGCTGTCAGAATAACAACGGGACATTGATAGGATGCAAAACTGGGCTGAGAAGTGGCAGATGGAGTTCAACCCAGATAAGTGTGAGGTGGTTCATTTTGGTAGGTCAAGTATGATGGCAGAATATAACGTTAATGGTAAGACTCTTGGCAGTGTGGAGGATCAGAGGAATCTTGGGGTCCGAGCCCATAGGACGCTCAAAGCTGCTACACAGGTTGACTCTGTGGTTAAGAAGGCATACGGTTGATTAGCCTTCACTAATCGTGGGATTGAGTTTAAGAGTGGAGAGATAATGTTGCAGCTATATAGGACCCTGGTCAGACCCCACTTGGAGTACTGTGCTCAATTCTGGTCGCCTCACTACAGGAAGGATGTGGAAATCATTGAAAGGGTGCAGAGGAGATTTACAAGGACGTTGCCTGGATTGCGGAGCATGCCTTAAGAGAATAATTTGAATGAACTCGGCCTTTTCTCCTTGGAGCAACGGAGGATGAGAGGTGACCTGATAGAGGTGTACTAGATAATGAGAGGCATTGATCGTGTGGATAGTCAGAGGCTTTTCCCCAGGGCTGACATGGCTAGCATGACAGGGCATAGTTTTAAGGTGCTTGGAAGTAGGTACGGAGGAGATGTCAGGTAAGTTTTTTACGCAGAGAGTGGTGAGTGCGTGGAATGGGCTGCCGGCGATGGTGGTGGAGGCGGAAACTATAGGGTCTTTTAAGAGACTCCTGGATGGGTACATGGAGCTTAGAAAAATAAAGGGCTATGGGTAAAGCCTAGATCGTTCTACGGTAGAGACATGTTCAGCACAGCTTTGTGGGTCGAAGGGCCTGTATTGTGCTGTAGGTTTTTCTATGTTTTCTAAATTAGCCATGATGGAATGGGAAAGCAGACTTGATGGGCCAAATTGTCCAATTACGTTCCTATTTCTTGTGAGCTACTTTTACTCTCCCTCGTGTAGGAGAAAGGCTGACTCTATAATCCCTTGTCTATACTTTTCACGAAATTATAAACCTTTTGAGTTCTCCCCTTGGCCCTATATGCTATAGGAAAAAATATCCGAGCCTGTCCGGTCTCTCCCAATAACTAAGCCAGTCCTTGATAAACTCCTTGAGAGTCTTTTAAAGAGCTAATCAGGAGAATCAGAAGAGGAGGTTTGGTGTCTATATGGAATTTTGTATGCCCCTTGGTCAGGTCACTATAGTACATCTTCATGGGATCCAAAGTGGCAAGCTGGTTCTAAATCTAGCTTAGCGGCATGAGTGAAAGCAATATGTGGATAATGTTCAGTGATCAGAGTTTGTTTGCAATAGAAAGTTGCAATACCCAGAACCGAATTTCTTGTTTATTGAGGTTATAGCAGCAAATAAGGCTTAAGTACAGATTGTGGTCAACATATTGGATTTTCCAAAATTGATTGATCTAGTCTCACCCAAGCTGAGGGAAAGAAAGTCTGCAAGCATTCACCCTATCTATACCCCTCATAAGTTTTGTATACCTCACATATAATTTTATACACCCTGCATAATTTTGAAATAGAACCATTCTACATTTGGGGGTGAAATTTGTGAGGCTTGATTTTTTAAAAATAAAAACACTTCTGGATTGTCAGAGCAAGCCGAGTGTTCTAAATTTGAAGTGGAAGAGCATGATTTCTCTCATTATTTGTATACCTCTGTAAGATCACCCCTCGTTCTGTAGTCAAAAGAATAAAATCCTAATCTATTCAACCTTCCTCTAGAACACAAGTCCGCAAGCCCCAGCAACATCCTTGTTCATTTTCTCTGTACTCTTTCAAGCTGACCAAAACTGCACACAATATTCCAAATTTTGCCTCACTAACCTGCTCTACAATCTCAACATAGCTTTCCAACTCCTGTACTCAAAACTCTGATTTATGAAGGCCAGTGTGCCAAATGTACTCCCCTACGTATCCGTGGTGCAACTTTCAGAGAACTGTGGATCTTTGTTCCCAAGACCCTTTCTTTGTTCTTTGCCCTACCATTCACTGTGTAAGCAACACCTCACACGTGCTTGCATCAGTTTTGGAAAACCTAAAGTTGATCACAATCTGTATTCAATCATTATTTGCTGCTATAGTGAGAATAAACAAAAATATTAGCTCTGGGTGTTGCAACTTTCTATTGCAAACAAACTTTAATCATTGGAAATCCATGCTGCCTGACCTGCTGAGTTTCCCTGGCATTCTGTGTGCACTGAACAGCAAAACGAGCCCCTTTATGTGCACATGCGTGCGTGCACACTAATGGAAATTAAATTGATGAAGAGAGGGATATTGGGATTCAAGTTGCTTAAAAATGGTAACTTTGGTAGGTCGGGCCGTGATATAGGATGATCTAAATGCCGGCCCAGATAGACTAGAAAAACAGGGTGTTGGTTCTGAAGGTGAGGGTCGGGCCAATTCCGCTTGCTCTTCTACGACGTTTACTCCTCTCTCTCTGGCACTGAGACTGTGAGAAAGCTCTGGCTGCTATGCGCTTCATATCTGTGAGCTTTGTGGTCAGTGATTTGCCTCACTATATGATGAACTGAGACTGAGGCTAAGGGCCTACTCTGGCTGCTCTGGAATTCAGGTCTTTGGACTCAAGTTGGTTTGTAATGCTTACTTTTATTGCTTGCATGATTTGTGTTCATGCAAACTGGACTGGTCAAGGAACACTGAGGCTGTCTACAAGAAGGGTCAGAGCCGTCTCTACTTCCTGAGGAGACTGAGGTCCTTTAACATGTGCCGGACGATGCTGAGGATGTTCTACGAGTCTATGGTGGCCAGTGCTATCATGTTTGCTGTTGTGCGCTGGGGCAGCAGGCTGAGGGTAGCAGACACCAACAGAATCAACAAACTCATTCATAAGGCCAGTGATGTTGTGGGGGTGGAACTGGACTCTCTGATGGTGGTGTCGGAAAAGAGGATGCTGTCCAAGTTGCATGCCATCTTGGACAATGACTCCCATCCACTCCATAATGTACTGGTTAGGCACAGGAGTACATTCAGCCAGAGACTCATTCCACCCAGATGCAACACTGAGCGTCATAGGAAGTCATTCCTGCCTGTGGCCATCAAACTTTACAACTCCTCCCTCGGACTGTCAGACACCCTGAGCCAATAGGCTGGTCCTGGATTTATTTCCACTTGGCATTAATTACCTATAATTATTTAATTATTTATGGTTTTATATTGCTATATTTCTACACTATTCTTGGTTGGTGCGACTGTAACGAAACCCAATTTCCCTCGGGATCAATAAAGTATGTCTGTCTGTGTTTCTGTTTCTGCTCATTTGGTGTTGGTCCCATTTTTTTAATTGGGCTCTTTTGGGATTCTTGCCTTTTGGCTGCCTGTAAGCATGTGAATCTCAAAGTTGCATTATTTATACATACTTTGATAATAAATGTACAGGTTTCCCCCACAATCCAAAGGTAGAGCGTTCCTGTGAAAGCGTTTGTAAACCGAAATGTCGTAAAGTGAAGAAGCAATTACCATTAATTTATATGGGAGAAATTTTTGAGCGTTCCCGGACCCAAAAAATAACCTACCAAATAACGCATAAAACCTAAAATAAAACTAACATATAGTAAAAGCAGGAATGATATGATAAATATACACACTATATAAAGTAGAAATATTGTATGTACGGTGTAGTTTCACTTATCAAAAACCTGAAGACAGCGAGCCAAAATCGATTTGGAGAATAAAGATCAGCACGTACATGCATATGCACGTACACGCATGCGCAAACAACTTGCCCGCACAAGGTTTCACAGTCATTGTAGTCTTTCTCGGGGTAAACACACGTATAAAGCGGGCGTCTTTTTTTTCGTAAAAGCGAAAATCCTCTTTGGTTAGTGAAAACAGGTTCTAATGTAGGTCTTTCGTTACAGCGAGTTGTCGTCAAGCGAATGTTCAAAAAATGGGGGACACCTGTACTTTGAATTCTTTGCTTGCCTTCATAGGTCAGGGCATAAAATAAAAAAACAAGTACAGGTAGACCCCAAGTTACGAACCTCCGACTTACGGACAACTCGTACTTACGAACCAAGGAAGGAGAACGCTGTCCGCCATTTTAAATCGGATCGCGATGCAGTCCACCATTTTAAGTCGTTGCTGTTGACACTGTGTTGAGTGTTTAACTTTGTATTTGGCTTAAATTTTTCTTAGTAAGATTCACCCTGACCGCCCCCCCCCCCCCCCATTCCAGTCAGCTGGTGGCGCAGTGAGATTAGCACCAGGCTAGAGAACGGAGGTTCCTGAGTTCGATTTAGTGACAGACCGCTCCCGTGCTGGGTTGATGTCGATCCAGTGACTCCCATACCATCCGTGCCGGGTTGATGTCGAGCTTGCAACTCGACCTTGTAAAAAAAACACTGCCACCCTCCAGTTTAAATTCCCACGCGGAATATTGTGGAGGATCAAATACCCAAACCCAGCACAGCCCCCACTTGTCCCATTTAACCTGTCTCAGTGCCGTGCAGTTTAGGACCCAGGGAATTTAGTGCGGTGGTCCTTAGGACCCAGCGGAGCTCGGCAGCTGGCGGAGGTCGGGACCCACCGCCCGCAGTGTTTCTGTTCCATTGACGGGAAGCGATCGTGATTGAAAATAAAGTGGAAATAATAAAGCGTTTGGAAAGAGGTGAAATGCCATCAGTCATTGGAAAAGTGTTAGGCTACAGTCGGTCTACGATCGGAACAATTTTAAAGGAAAACGGATAATGTGAGAATAACGGAGCATGTGAAAGGGCCTGCCCCGATGAAAGCTACAATTATTACGAAGCGACGCAGTGGTTTAATTATTGGAATACATATGTTTCTTAAGTGTTTTATATGCATAGAAAGGTAAATATATATACTATATACTAAGACAAACGTTTGACTAACTGACACTAAATAATACCGGCTGTACTTGTTCCGACTTACGTACAAATCTGACTTAAAGACGGACTCGGGAACGGAACCCGTACGTAACCTGGGGTCTGCCTGTATGTAGTGTTGCAACTTTACAAAACTATCACACTGGGATAAGTTCATTGTTATCAGACATACAGGTAAACTAGCTTTAGCAGCAGTATCACAGTACAAACTGTGATGACAAACTTAACGTAAACTTAAATTAATGTCACAAGTGCAAGATGGAGAGAGAAGAAAAACAGAAAAATGTCATCCTCCTGCTCCATTAGAATCTGATGTAATATCATGGGCATATGTTATGAAAATTGTCTTTGTGACAACAGTACAATGTTGGAGTTTTAACTACATAAAGTCTTCCTGACCTCACCCTTAGCACTCTTTAGGTTTAAGACCATAAAATATAAGAGCAGAATTAGGTCATTACCTAGGGTGTAGGTCGTGAAGCTGGTATTTAGAGTGAGGAGGGAGACCAGCGGAGCGCACGTGCACTGATCCCAGTATTTATGCCGACCTCCCTGCTCATTGTGACAAAAGCAGATTGGTGCCAAAATTAGTATTTGAATCGATGAGCACAAAACAAACCTCTCGAAACTGGGTGGAATTGATCCTCATTTGGCTTTCTCTGATCCTGTCCTTTTATAAATTGTTTAATTTTGCTGAGTGTGTTCCCCACAATCAGCTGCGTTTACCTGAATCGGTCATTTTCCTTGATTAGAATTGACTCAGTTTCGATGGTGATTGTTCACCATATCAGCATCTTTCCTGGAGGATAATCAGGAGGGGAAGAGAGCTGCGATTAGCTCAGTCTGTTTAAATTAGTCCGGGGGGGGGGGGGGGGGGAGAGAGAGAGAGAGAGAGAGAGAGAGAGAGAGGACGTTTGAGAGCAGTGATCAGATACAGTTGCCACAATTACCTGCCCATTAATCTGGTTTGGATAGACAACACTCGCAGTTTATTGTTTAAAGTGATAGCCTGCTTCCCTGTGGTCTAAACCATTGTGGCGATTTTTTTTAAAATTGCAAGGTACCAATTATAATACTGAGGCTTTACTTTTTAAAATGCATCAGTGCTTTGAAAAATGAATCCCTTGGCTAGGAGCAGGAGAAATCAACCATTGTTTCTGCTCCATTTTTGGTTATGCAATAACCCTTCTACTTTTTCACATGATATTGATCGGAATGTAAGCGCAT
This sequence comes from Hemitrygon akajei, assembly GCF_048418815.1. NCBI lineage: Eukaryota > Metazoa > Chordata > Chondrichthyes > Myliobatiformes > Dasyatidae > Hemitrygon > Hemitrygon akajei. The sequence goes on from NC_133142.1 coordinate 7,769,459, forward strand.
TGAGGGATGAAGTGTTCCTGACTGCACGCTGTAAGTGTCCTGTGGGTTTATATGGTGAGGTTAAGTGATGGGAAGATGGAGCTGATATTGATGGTGTAGACAGCAGGGAGCCCTTCACCGGACCTCGGCCCTATGTGGAAACAAAGCTATTTCTGTCCATTATATTAATTATCTCAGTCAAAGAGATGGTGTTGTATGAGTAATGGCCCAACTCCACCTCTGATGCCAAAATGTCCTACACTTGTGATTGTGTGGATGGAGAGGAAGAGCTGCTTTGTTCAGGCCCAGAGCCTCCAAGAAGTCTGGGCCAACACCTAGTGCTACGCTAGGAGGAGTTAGTCTTTCAAATTCAGCATCAGGCTGATTAGCTACTTGCGCCCTCAACTGCTCATAAACTACCTTTTGGCTTTGTGGGAATGAAAAGAGAGGATTTAATCCCCATGAATTTATTGATGGGTGGCGGGGTAGAGTTGTGTCTCTACAAGGAGATGTAAGGTGCAACACCTGCTTAGCCCCCCCCCCCCCCCCCCCCACAACTCGATCAGGGTCACGTGAAGCCATGGGAGCAGGCGGTGGGTGGTCATATGAGCTAGTGCACAAGCCCTGGTTATGCGACCACTGATACCAGGCAGACAGTTTCTGAAGAGTATTGATAATGGCTGGGGTCACCCATCTTGTAAAGACACTGCCAGAAGGCAATGGCTAAACACTTCTACAGGAAGAAAATGTCAAAAGTAATCATGGTCATGGAAAGGCCGTGATCGCCCATGTCATACGTAATAACGATGATGGTGCTTTAATTTACTGTTTGTCAGTGAATGCTATTAAATCAGATTGTTCAATCATTATACATTGGTATGATGGATAGTGTGGAAGGTTATAATGGGATAGGGAAATTTGGCTGTGTGAATTCAGAATTGGCTCACCCACAGAAGGCAGAGGGTAGTACTAGATGGAGCATACTTTGCCTGGAGATCAGTATCCAGTGGTATTCCACAGAAATCTGTTCTGGGACCTTTGGTCTTCTTGATTTTTATAAATGACCTGGATGAGGAAGTGGGGAGAGAGGTTAGTAAGCTTGCAGATGCCACGAAGGTTGGTGGAGTTGTGGAGAGTGTAGAAGGTTGCTGTAGTTGACAACAGGACATTGACAGGATGCAGAGCTGGGCTGAGAAATGGCAGATGGAGTTCAACCTGGAGAAGTGTGAAGTGATCCACCTGCAAAGGTTGAATTTGAAAGCAGAATACAGGGTTAACATCATGATTCTTAGCAGTGTGGAGGAATAGAGGGAACTTGGGGTCCACGACCATAGGTGTCTTCATTTTGCCACATAAGTTGATAGGGTGGTTAAGAAGGCCTTTATTAGTCAGGGAACTGAGTTCAAGAGCTGTAAGGTAATGTTGCAACTCTATAAAACCCTGGTTAAACTACACTTAGTCCTGACGAAGGGTCTTGGCCCGAAACGTTGACAGTGCTTCTTCCTATAGATGCTGCCTGGCCTGCTGCGTTCCACCAGCATTCTGTGTGTGTTGTTTGAATTTCCAGCATCTGCAGATTTCCTCGTGTTTGCCCTTAGTGTATTGTGATCACCTCATAGGAAAGACATGGAAAAGCTTTAGAGAGGGTACAGGGGAGATTTACCGGGATGCTGCCTGGATTAGAGAGCGTGTCTTATGATGATGGTTTGAGTGAGCTCAGGCTTTCCTCTTTGAAGTGAAGAGGCATACAAGGTAGACAGACGCGTACAAGATGATAAGGGGCATCGATTGTGTCGACAGTCAGTGTGGAAATGGCTGATACAATGGACATGACTTTAAGTTGTTTTTTTTTACAGAGTGTGGTAGGTGCATGCAGTGTGTTGCCACAGTTGTGGTAGAGGCAGATACTGTATGTGAGGAGCATTTAAGTATATCTTCTCAATATTACTTATTTACCTATTTATTTTTTATTGTTTTTATTGTGTATGCGGATTTGTCAGTCATTGTGTGTGGTTTTTCATTGATTCTATTGTATTACTTTGTTCTACCGTGAATGCCTGAAAGAAAAAAGTTTTAGGGTAGTATATGGTGATGTGTACGTACTCTGAACTTTGACTCTTAGATTGATTCAGCAAGGTTGATGGCTTTGCTGGAGGGAGGTGTTAGATTGATTATCTAGCAGTGGGCTGAAGGGCCTGTACTGTGCTGAGCTGTTCTTTGTTGTGTCAAAGTGGAGAAGTAGATTTGGGACGGTATTGAGAACCTCTAGTCTATGTACTAGAACCATCACCTCACATGACCTGCCCCATCAATGGAAGAGAATGCTGCTCCCACACTGGTCTCATCAAAGATTCAAAGTACATTTATTATCAAAGTATATATGCAATATACAACCGAGATTTGCCTTCTCCACTGACAACCATGAAACAAAAAAAAACATGGAGCTGGTTCAAAGAAAAACATTAACCCCCCCCCCCCCCCCGCGCACACAGTAATAAAAAAAAACAATCACGCAAACGGCAAAAATAAAGATGAACAAAGTAAAACGGGGGAATATAAAACACCACCTCACAAAGTCATCGAAAGTGTCCAGTCATATTCAGTCCAACTTGGTTCATTTAATCTCCCTCTGTGTCATCACAAAACCTGCATAACTGGGGTGGAAGCAAATTATCTTTGATTCTGATGGATTGCCAAAGAAGACAATAAAGTAACTGCACTTGAGAAGTTTACTTTTGGGCTGTAAAGCACTTTGGGATGTCCTCACGAGAATGTGAGAATTATAAAGGATCTTGGACCTGACATATTAAGTTGTTTCTCCTCCCACACACCCAGCCTGACCTCTGAGTATTTCCAGCACTTCCTGTCTTTATATTGTCAACGCGTTTGAGCAAAATCTGCTGATGCTGGACACCCAAAAATAGAAAGTGCGAGAAGCACTCAGCAGATCATGGGCATCTGTAGGGAGAGAAACAGTTGTTATTTCAGGTCATGTTTGTTATTGTTCAAACAAGTATGGTGAAGTACAGGCAGGAAAGGAAACCGACTGCAAAAGCACCAGAACATATAGGAGCAGAATTAGCGCATAGGGCCCATCGAGCCTGCTCCGCCATTTCATCATGGCTGATCCATTTTCCCCCTCAGCCCCAATCTCCTGCCTTCTCCCCGTATCCCTTCAAGCCGTGACCAATCAAGAACCTATCAACTTCTGCCTTAAATAGCATGCCCACAACTTACTACCCATAACCGTGCGTCTTTTGAAATGCGGGAGGAAACAGGAGCACCTGGAGGAAACCCACATGGTCACGGGAGAACATACAAACTCTTTACAGACATTGGTGGGAATTGAACCATCATTGGTTATCGTCTGTGCTGTAAAGTGTTATGCTAATCGCTACATTCTATATGGTGTAAGCGGGGTGGACACAGGGCTAAAGAGCCTGTTTTTATCTTGTCTGCCTCTATAAATATTAATGAAATGTGTCTTTTGCTCCCAGATTCTTTTCTTCTGTCCCATTTCGACTTTTCTGTGGAGTGGATTAACTCTTTGTTGATGATTCAGGTTGGTTGATGGTGAAGAGTGGAAGGGCCGGCGCCTGCTCACAATGGCTGGGCTGTTTGACTGCTGGAAACCTCCGAGTGGCGGCGAGGAACTATATACACACACCATCATCACTGTGAGTGCTTCCAAAGCCATCAGCTGGGTACACGAAAGGTAAGGAGGAGTGAACACGAGCTTCTGCAGATACTGGAATTCCAGAGCAACACACACAAAATGCTGGAGGAATTCAGCTGGTCAGGGAGCATCTCTGGAGAGGAATATGCAGTTGACGTTTCAGGCTGAGTCCCTTCAACAGGACTGCAAAGAAAGGGGGCAGAAGTCAGAATAACATGGTGGGGGGAGGGGATGTTGATAGGTAAAACCAGGTGAGGGTAAAGTAGGGGATGATGTGAGAAACTGGGAGGTGAGAGGGGGGGAAAGTGTAAAGGCTGAGGAGGAAGGGATCTGATGGGAGAAAGGGGAGGAGGAGGTGACCCAGAGGAAGGTGTGATGGTCAGGTGAGGAGAAGAGAAGGGGTTAGAAGAAGCATGAGTGGGCAATGGAAAGTTTAGAAAATGGAGAGGAAGGACTACAAGCTGGCAGGTGATTGGAGGGGGAAGATGGGTGGCTGGAGGAGGAAGGATGAACTAAGAAGCTGGAAGGTGATGGGTGAATGAGGTAAAGGGCTGAAGAAGATTGAATATGATAGGAGAGGACAGGGAAACATGGGAGAAAGGACAGAGAGGACACCAAAGGGAGGTGATGAGCGGTTGAGGAGACTGGGTAAGAGAGGAGCCAGAAGAGGTAATGGAAAAGGAGAGAGGAGGCTTGTGGAATTACCGAAAGTTAGAGAAGTGGATGTTCGTGCTGTGCAATTGCTGGCTATGCAGATGCAGGCTATGAAGTTTGTGTAGACGTAGAAGTGGAGTTGACACCTGTGCAGATCAAGATCTGAGTTAAACACATAATGCTGGAGGAACTTAGTAGGTCAGGCAGCATCCATGAAGGGGAATAAACTGTCAACATTTTGGCCTGAGTCCCAAGACCTAAGAAGTTTTGAACTCTTTTATTAGCCATTTCCACCCTGGGAGAATGTCTCCAGCTGTCGATCTATTAATGACTCTTGTATACTTCTATCAAGTCAGCTCTCATCCTCCTTCGCTCCAGCGAGAAAAGGCCTAACTTGCTTAACCTGTTGAGACATACACTCCAATCCTGCTGAATTTCTTTTGCACCTTCTCTAAGTCATTGTCACAGACAGCTGTGGGGGCCAAGTCTTTGGGTGTATTTAAAGCAGAAGTTGATAGGTTCTTGATTAGTCAGGGTGTCAAAGGTTGTAGGGAGAAGGCAAGAGAATGAGGTTGAGAGGGAAATGGATGAACCATGATCAAATGGGCCAAATGGCCTAAATTCTGCTCCTATGTCTTATGGATGGTGTAACTTTTACTGTATTAAAGGAGCAGAACAGGTGGAAGTTTTAAACCACCAGGCATCCCTTATGCATAGAATGTGTGGTGTGTATGAACTAGTACTTGAAACGTAGCAAGGTTGAATGTGAACCGCTCTCGCTCTCTCTGTGTAGGATGCCTGCTATTCTGGATGGAGAGGATGCTGTGCGCAGATGGCTGGATTATGGTGAAATATCCGTCATGGAGGCCATCAAACTGATCCACCCAACAGAATGTATCGCTCTTTACCCAGTCTCCACCCTGGTCAATAACTCCAGGAATGACAACATCGAGTGCATCAAACCCATAGAACTGGAAATGAAAAAGGTGAGAGTTTTGTGTTTTCTAAACTCAAAGGTACCTGGTGGAAAGACGGTGCAAGATTTATTTTTTTATTTAAGAACACCTTTTGCTTCCTTGGATGCAGATTTGTAGGTGACAGGTTCTCCCCCCTTCCCACTTCAAGTTCACATTTAAGTTTGTTGTTATCTGACTGTACATAATGCTCCTTTGGTGCCATGTTGAATGACATGGCAGTCATGGTCTTTCCATGACCATGGTTGTTCCTGGCAAATTTTTCTACAGCAGTGTTTTGTCATTGCCACCTTCTGGGCAGCATCTTTACGAGACGGGTGACCCCAGGCATCATCAATACTCTTCAGAGATTGTCTGCCTGGCGTCAGTGGTCGCACAACCAGGACTTGTGATCTGCACCGGCTGCTCATACGACCATCCACCACCTGCTCCCATGGCTTCATGTGACCCTGATCGGGGGCTAAGCAGCTGCTACACTTTGCCCAAGGGTGACCTGCAGGCTTTCGGAGGGTAAGAGTGCCTCGCACCTCCTTTGGTAGGGACTTATCTCCACCCCGTCACCCAGGCTGTATGTGTATACGGCCAAATGAACCGGACTATGGTGCACTCATAATACATACATCATGCACAGCACATTTAACCAAGTATTACCACAAATAAGGGGCAATACAGTATCGCAGTGGTTAGCACAATGCTTTACAGTACCAGTGACCCAGGTTCAGTTCCCTCCTGCTGTCTGTAAGGAGTTTGTACGTTTTCCCCCTGACCGTGTGGGTTCTCTGGAGATGCTCTGGCTTCCTTTGACAGTCCAACGACATACCGGTTGGTCATTGTAAATTGTCCTGTGTTTAGGCTAGGGTTAAATCGGGAGATTGCTGACCGGAAGGGCCTATTCTGCGCTGTATCTCAATAATAAAAAAATTAGATAAAAAGTTAATATAGTGTGTGTGAAGCCCACAGCAAAGGTAAACAGTGCAGTAAACAGCTCGCTGTCCTAGTGATGAGACCTCTGTGAAAGTAGGGTATTCATTTGTCTCCCATCCTGGGGGAAGAAGCCATTACCCAGTCTGGCAGTCCTCGTCCTGATGCTCCTGTACCTCCCTCTCTGCCAGTAGTGGATCAAAGAGATTGTGGGATGAGTGATAGGGATTTCAACAATGCTTGGGTCTCTTCGTCTACAATGCATCCAGTAGTTGTCACAGATGGGGGGAGGGAGACCCTGATGGTCCTATCCTTTACACCTTGCCCATTCTTCGTGCCTGACTCCAGGTGTAAATGGAGCCTGTTCGGATGTGGACTGGATCACATTTAACACATCCCTCGTCTGGATACATACCTTGTTTTACTTCCTTAGCTGGGCTTCAAGGTTCCTAAAGATTGAACACAGCTCTCTTCCTTGGGCACACAGGCACCCTGGCACAGGACTCAAGTCCAAGGTGCCTGTGCCTACCACCACCCCGGCAATGCGTCCAACTCACCTGCCACTCTGTATTGTGGGGGGGGGGGGGGAATCTACCTCTGACATCCCCCTATGCCTGCTTGTCTCTTAGGCTGGCTCCTTCCACGTGAAGTCTGATCTCTCCTGGAGTGGTCTGAACTACTTTGACCCAGAAATGGTGCTTTGATTCACTGAAGAGGGGTTCCAGGCCATTGAAGATGTGAGAGTTATCATGTACTACTTTGAGGTTCATTTTCTTGCAAGCACGTACAAGAATTACAATACAGTAGCATTTTTTGATTTTTATTGCGATACGGTGTGGAGTGAAGGAAGCTCTGCTGGCTCTCCGAGCCGCACCGCCCAATCACGTGGGCACACAGCCTCAGAGGCAGGTGCGTTATTCTTGGGATTTGTGTTCTGAATATGCCTCTGTGCAGCAGTGTAGATTTTGATCTGTCCAGCCCTGACTGTGGGCTCCTTCTCCTGCTGTTTGGGCATCTTTCACTAGACTCTGCTTTTTTCCTCAGCTTCTTCTCCCCTCTTGGGCGATGCTTGATCTAAATTTCGAAAGTTATGCGGAAGCACCCCCTAACCATCTTTCCCACCACCTGGTTCTACCTATCACCTACCATCTTGTACTCCTTTCTCCCAACCCCTCCCTCTCACCTTGACTGTTCACTGTTTGTTCCTCTGTATAGATGCTGTCTCACTCCCTAAGTTCCTTCTGTATTTTGTGTGCTCCTCCCACATAACCTTCCATTTTTCTTTCATGCATGTGCATCAGACTGTCTTAAATGTATGTGCTTGTATGACCAGCCCGAGCAGGTTGTTCCATGTACCCACCACTCTGTGAGCAGGGGAAAAAACTTACCTCTGATATCCCCCATATGCTTTCCTCCAGTCAACTTGAAATGTATCACCCCAGCGTTCCCCTAGTGTGTGTCTCTGTCTCTGTCTCCTCGCAGGATCCCTGTGTAGGTCTTGGTCTCTCTCTCTCTCTCCCTCACAGGAACCCCCCCCGTATGGACCTGTCTGTCTGCCTCTCCCCCCTCCACCTCCACTTCCCCCTCCTGGGACCTCCGTGTGGGTCTCCGCTCTCCCTGTCTCTTTTTCTCCCCGTCCCCTGCAGGAACCCCGTGTGGGCCTGTATGTGTGTGTCCTCCCCCCTTCCTTCCTTCCTGTCCTTCCCCCTCTTCCCCTTCCCTTCCTCCCCTCTCCCCCTCCCCCCTCTCCCCTCCCCCTCTCCCCTCCCCTCCCCCTCTCCCCTCCCTCTCTCCCCTCCCCCCTTTCCTCCCTCCTTCTTCTCCCCTCCCTTTTCCCCTCCCTTTTCCCCTTCCTTTTCCCCTTCCCTTTCCCCTTCCCTTCCTCCCTCTCTTCCCTCCCACCCCCCCACCCAATGAGACCCCTGTGTTGGTTAGGTTCTCTTTCTTTCCCCTCTGCCCCGTAGGAACCCCATGGTTGTGTCTCTCTCTGTACGCCCACCCAGTGGGATCCCCTTGTGGGTCTCTGCCTTTCTCTGTCTCATTCTCTCCCCTCCCCCCTGCAGGTCTTTGTGTGTCTCTGCCTCTCTCCTCCCTGAATTGCTGTGTGGGTCTGTGTGTGTGCCTGTCTCTCTCTCTCTCTCCCCCCTGCAGACTCCCTATGTGGGTGTCTCCCACACATTGCCTGAAGTTTATTGCTGCAGCAGTTTCTTTCTAATGTCAATTTTCCATCAAGCTGGAATGATGCTTGTGCAGTTGCAGTGTGGCAGGGACACATCGGCATGTACACAGCGTTCTCTTAAGAGCAACGGTGCCATAGATAGAGACAGCGAGGCTGAGATTGAAATGTGGTGATGGATCACGCAATGAATTTTGAAGTTCACCCATCCGGAGAGAACCTTCTGACACATGGCAGCGGTTTGTATGTCTGCAAAAAAAATGGCTACGGGGAGCAGTAATGTAGAAATAGAGTTGCTCGCTCAGTACAAAAAATAAAAACACCGAGCTCCTGGGAACTGGAGCAGGAATAGCTTGACTGACTGTTAGAACGTCAACAGTACAGACCCTTCGGCCCACGATATTGTGCCAACCCTTTCAATCAGAACCTCCTGTCCCACATAGTCTTCCATTTCTCTTTCATGCAAGTGCCTTTCGAGCCGCTGATCCCCTGAACCTAATTCTGCTTCTGTGTCTTACAGTCTAATAGTTTACGGGGAGAAGGCAGGACAATGGGGTTCAGAGGGATAATATAACGGCCATGTTCAGATGATGGAAAAGACTTAATGGGTGGAATGGCCTAATTTTGTTCCTTTTGTCTTTTTGTCTTAAATGTCCCGAATGTATTTGCCTCTACTGCCAATCCTGCCAGTGCGTTACACTCATCTATCACTCTGTATGGGGCAGGGGGAACCTACCTCTGCCATCCCCCTATGCCCGCTTGTCTGTCAGGTTGACTTCTTCCACATGACTTCAGACTCTGTGTCTGATACTTTCCTGGGTTTTCTGGACTACTCTGACCCAGAAACAATGCTTCAATGCACTGAAGAGGAATTCCAGGCCTTTTAATGTGTGAGAGTTAAAAGAAAAATTGGTTCCTTAGTAAGAAAATGACTGATCCTTTACCTTATTCCGTTTCTGACAAATTCCCCTATCCCTACTTTCTGCTTTAAATTTGCTCATGCTCTGTTAACCATAGAAAAGTACCACCCAAAAACAGTCCTTTTGGCCCATCTAGTTTGTACTGAACCATTTAAACTGCCAACTCACATCAACCTGCACTGGGATCATAGCCCTCCAAACCCCCCCTACCATCCATGTACCTATCCAAACTTTTCTTAAACATTGAAAGAGAGTTTGCATGCACCACTTGTGCTGGCAGCTCATTCCACACTTGACCCTCCGAGTGAAGAAACTTTCCCTCATGTTCCCCTTAAACTTTTCACCTTAACCAATGACCTCTAGCTGTATTCCCACCCAACCTCAGTGGATAAGCCTCATCTAGTGTTCTGGGAAAGAGAATTTAAAAGAACTAAAATCATCAATTATTGTCCCTATTTCAAATACTATGGATAAATTCAAATCTTCTGGGAAAGAAAGAAAATCCTCCCAACATCTGTGTATTGCTAGGAGTATAAAAGTAGGGAAATTTTGAGTAAACTTTAAAGGGTGAATGGGTACTGCATACAGTTTTGATTGAAAGAATTTAAAGATTAGCTTTGTCATATTTGTCCTGCTGAAGGGTCTTGGCCCAAAACGTCGACTGTTTATTCCCTTTCAGAGATTCTGCCTGACTTGCAGAGTTCCTCCAGCATTTTCAGGTTCAGGTTTACTGCAGGTACATCAAAACATATAGTGAAATGCATTGTTTACATTAACAATCAACACACCCAAGGGTGAGCTGGGTGTCACCACACATTTCGGCGCCAACGTAGCACGCGAGTGTTGCTCAAGATTTCCAGCATCTATAGAATCTCTTGTGTTCAAACTCTGATAGTGTGATCGATGTTACAAGATTGGACTCCTGTAGTACTCTTCATTACATTGTAGGTGGAAGAAGGTAGAACGGATTAGATCACCAACACTAAACCTCATCAACTCTACGATTTGAACGGATTAGAATTGGTTTTGTGGTGAGGTTCCGCCTGTCAATTTGAATGTGGTGCGACAGTACCATCTAGCGGTGACAAATGTTATTGCATACAAATTCAGTTCAATGCAGTGGAAGAATTTAACAAATCAGAATACATTTCCAGACCGCGACGTCTCATTATTTATTTATTTAGAGATAGAACGCAAAACAGGCCCTTCTGGCTCACCAAGCTGAGCTGCCCATCAACCCGTTGATTTAACAAGTCATTGGGTGTATTTAAGGCAGTGATAGGTTCTTGATTAGCAAGTGCATCAAAGGCTATGGAGTGAAAGCAGGGGAGTGGGGATAACTGGAAGAATTGGATCAGCCCATGATTGAATGGTGGAGCAGACTCGATGGGCCAAATGGTCGTCTTCTGCTCCTATATCTTACAGTCTTAACTCTTGCCTAATCACAGGACAATTTACAATAACTAATTGATCTCCTAACCGGTACGTCTCTGGACTATGGGAGGGAACCAGAGGAAACCCACATGGGAAGAACATACAACTTCCCTATGGAATTTGCCAGAATTGAACTCTGAACGCCAATGGCCCAAGCTGTAATAGCATTGCACTAACTGCTATGCTACCGCAGTGCCCCGAATTAAAGGCTTTAACATATATTTAATTTTAGCAAACAATTGATGTAAAAGCATTTTTGCACAATTTGAAACATGTTAGTTTGACAAGTATATATTTATTGGCTTTCAGTCTAAAATTGGTTTATTAAATTATAGTTGGCAGCATAATTAAGGTTTATTAAACAGTAGTTGCATAGCAAATGGATTCAGTTTTTGCATGACAATTACATGCATGCTTTTTCTTGTGCCCCTTTTGAGTGCGAGTGCGATGTCTGGTGACTAGGATGTCAATGTGGCTGCAGTAATCCGGCGCTGAACGAAGACCGATTAAGCAATAATGTCAGAGTAGAACGTGACGCAGCTGAGGATCGGCTCTCTGAGAGATGAGAATGCACAGCCCAGTATGCTTCAGACAAGCTGCTTGCATTCTGCTGCTGGGGAGAAATATGTCAGATTCTGTGTAATTCAGTCCCATGCTGTTTGCGATGCCTGTTACCTGCACTGGAGCTGAAGCATGCACACCATGAATCATCCTGCTTCCATCCCTCCTGTGTACTGTTTGGCGCATCCTGACTGAGTGACATTAACTTTGATACTGGGATTCGAGTCGGCACCCCTTCTGTGGCCCTACTGGAGGAAGCTCTTTATCAACAGAGAGGCTAGCAAAATGCTATCGCCACACCAGGGACTTGGGTTCAGTTCGCACCACTATACGTTCCTGAGGAGCTCGTGCCTTCTGAAGTTCATTGTCATGGATCGCAGATTGAAGTTTATTGTCAGGGATCACACGTGGAGCTGTTTGGATAACTGCAGGAAGCTAACCAGCTTGTTTTGGAGCTAGAAGGGCGATACGCCAGGAGGGGGCGAATTCACCGCTGTTCCTCATTTGAAATCTCTTTACGATCCACCCATGTTCTTATTAAATGCTGAGCAGCCTATGGTTTAACTCCACGTCTGCCCTTCAGCTGTGGTGGAAAGACCTCTAATTGATTACTTTCATTTTGATTAGTGGAAAGTAATTAAATTAAGCAATAATAATACACGGGGAATTAGCTTGTTAATGAGGTCAGATTGTGGAAGGACAATAATGTGGTTGTATGTCATGGTGACAAACTCCTTATCCATCTTCACCCACCCACTGCCCCCTTGACTGCATATTCTGCAATCTCTCATTCGTCACACTTGCCCTGATCCATTCCATTTGTCGTCAGGGAGTCATTGGTAATGGGACAGACTCCTTTCGATGGGCCAAATGACCTGAGTTTGCTCCTATGTCTTACGGCTTTTCCTTTTCTTACAGCATTTCACCCCCGGTGTCTATAATTCCTCCATCCTGTTTGGTTATTGAAATATTTTCTAGTTAGGTGGTGAGTTAATATATTGTTACATGTGCTGTGTGTGATAAGTGTATTTTGGTCCAGAGGAATGTTGTTTCGTTTGGTTGTATATATTCAGAATAGCAAACCTATAGCTTTCTGGGGTCCAGGTCCCACAGCGTACTGAAGCAACTGTACCCAGTGTTTGGACTACGATTTAAACACGATGGCAAATCGAAAGGGTCGGGTACAGGCCACATCGAGGAGGCAGGGCCCAAGCCTCAGAGTGACTGAACCTGATGTTTGGACTATTTAGGCGCTGGAGCAGATTGAAAAGTTCAGGATCTCGGGGCGCAAGGCTGGTTCCGCTTGCTGCTCCGCTCAGCACTGAACTAGGGTGTCTGGGGACGGATTCTCTGTGGACCTCAGTTCAGAACTCTCTTTGCTTGTGTTTATTGTTTGTGCAATTTGGTTTTTTTTCTCTCTCTGCACATGGATGGTCTTTTTTTAATGGGTTCTTTGCTTCATGACTGCCTGTTAGGAGACAAATCTCAAGACTGTATAATGTGTACGTACTTTATAATAAATTTACTTGGACCTTGCACCTTTATAACCTACCTTTCTACCTAGCAGATCTCCAAAACAGAAGCAGACTGATTGTCTTAGTGTCATAACTGAGGCCATGCTGGCTTTTGGAGCTCTTCATTGCTGTCACCGTCACTGCCCAATTTCATCCATGTAACACAGCCTGGCTCATTCATCCATGTTCCCTCTAGCCTTGGAATGTTTAGTGCAGGTTCATTCTTCTCCTCTCCAATAGTAGGTAACCTCTGTTCCTCCTGCCCCAGTTTGTATCACGTTCCAGACACCATCACTCCCATGATTGTTCTTTGACACTGATTTTAATGTTTTCAGTTTATCATTTTTCTTCCTGTGACATCCAGCTCTGAAAATCAATTTCTTTGTTCCTCTAGTGCACTGATTGGTGTCCTTTCTTCCAGCTGACTGCACCCTGCTTCCTAGTTTCCCCCCTCAAAACTTCTCATCCACCTTTTTCTGTTGCGATGCATGTGAAAAGCCACCACTTTTAGCCAGGATTTTGTTCTTGTCTGGCTTGGCATCAGCTTTATTGTGTTCTTCTCTGTTCTGTTAATGGTACTGAATCGTAAGAAACTGCTGTAGGAAATCCAGGTTTCTCCTTGAGTACAAGCAAGTTTGATGCTCTGTCAGTGGTTTCACAGGCCAATATCATAGAATACAGCCGCACAGTAACACTCCTGGCCCATCTAATCTGTGCCAATCTGTTTCCCTGCTTGGTCCCATCTACCTGCACCAGACCGTAGCCTTTCAAAGCTATCCCATGAATGTTCCTATCCAATCTTCTTTAAAATGTTGCAATCAAACCCACATCCACCACTTCTGCTAGTAGATCGTTCCACACTTGCACACCAGAGTAAAGAAGATCCCCCTCAAATTCCCCTTAAATATTTCACCTTTGACCTTTGATCCATGACCTTTAGTTCTAGTCTCAGTGGAAACAAACTGCGTGTGCTGAGGAAGTGCATTGAAGATGAACACTGAATACAGTTGTAATCAACTGGTCTTTCATGAAAGGCCATAAACCTGAAATATTAACTCAGTTTTTCTCCTCTTAATACTGCCTGACCTCCTGACCATTTTTACATTTGTTTTACATTTTGGAAAGGACTGTGTAGCTTATTATGCAAACTTAGCTGTTGTTTCTGCCTATTCCACAGAAAATCAATTGGATGCACCAGCTACTGACCTGAATCCAACAGCAAAAGTTAAAGATTTAGATTAGCTTTATTGTCACATGTACATTGCAGCATACAGTGAAATGTGTAACATTTCCTACTTGTTCAATTGCCTCTTAAACATTACTACCATACCTGCTTCTACTCCCCTCCTGGCAGCAAGTTCCACCCCCTACCACTGTCTAAAATAAAATGGGTCGCTGCAATGCTATTACAGCTCGAGTTGTTCCGGAATTGAAAGTTCAATTCCAGTGCTGTTCTGTAAGGAGTCTCTTTACGTTCTCCCTGTGGAATGTCCGGGTCCTCTGGTTTCCCCCCACGGTCCAAAGCCGTATTGGGTAGGTTAATTGGACATTGTAGAAAGGTTAGCGTTAATCAGGGGTTGATGGGGCAGTGTGGCTCGACGGGCCAGAAGGACTTGGTTTGAGCTGTATCGCTAAATAAGGAACAACACAGTCCAGGGATTGTGCTGGGCAGCCCGCAAGTGTTGTCATGCTAACACAACGTGTCCACAACTTAGTTAACTCTAACTCATGCATTTTTGGAATGTGGGCGGAAACCAGAGCAGCTGAGTAAAACCCACGCGGCCACAGGGAGAACGTACAAGCTCCTTGGGGTCAATGGAGGGAGTTGAGCCCAGATTTCTGATGCTACAGTAGCGTTATACTATCTCCTACGCTACTGTGCCCACTGAGTTTGGGTCTAATTGTTGTGTTTCCATTGCCTCCTGTAGGAACCCAAACCCAATGCCAGCAGCAGGCTGATGAAGAACTGGCTGCAGAACTCTTCACCCAAGAAGGAAGTGGCAGACACAGGAAGACCAACACCAGTTAAGGTGGAGACTCCAAAGAAAAGAGTGGGATTAATGCACATGTGGCTCCAGAAGACAGAGGAGCCCGTAGCCAAGAAACTCCACACAACGTGAGGCCTCTGATATGTAGTTAGCACGTTGAATGTTTACACGTTGGAAGAAGTTAATTGCGGCAAGTTTGTTTGTTCTCCACTTTGATCTTTATGACGTTGTACATTCCCAGAAGGGAAAATGCAATTGAACTGAAGCGAGTAAATAGCCAGCAGTTCTTTCACCATCTGATGAAAAGGACGTGGCTAACTTGTTTTAATAGACTACTGCATTGACAAGATTAGTTGTTCCTGTGATTTAGTTTATTAAAAATTGAAACTTTTTTGCTTTAAGCACTGAATTCATTTCATTCTTTATTGGTGTAATGATTCTGGAACATGTACTGTTGCTTTGCAATAATTAAATCAAAGTCTCCCTGTACTTTAATTGTGTGTTAATCAGAATACAGTGCCAGAGAAGGGGAGCATGAATCATCAAGTCTGCACTGAAGAGCTGAGGTTGAGCCAGGTAGGGCTTTGCCTTTTGGAGCAAAGGAGGATGAGCGGTGACTTGATAGAGGTCTATAAAATGATAAGTATGAGTTGAATGGAGAGCAGATTTTTTTCCCCAAGGTGGCAATGGGGCACAATTTTAAGGTGCTTGGGGCAAAGTATAGGGGGTGATGTCAGAGGTAGATTCTTTTTATAGACCCAGAGAGTGGGGAGTGCACAGAACACCCAGCACCGGGGTTGGTGACAGAAGCAAATATATTAGGGATGTTTAAGAGACTCATAGAGTCAAAGAGAAGTACAGCACAGAAACAGAACCTTTGGCCCATCTCATCCGTGCAGAGACTTTTAGGCACTTAGATGATAGAAAAATGGAGGGCTACGTAAGAGGGAAGGGCTAGATTGATCTTGGAGTAGGTTAAAATGTTGACACAACATTATGGGTTGAAGGGCCTGGAATTTCTATGTTGCACGTACTGAGTATGTTTTGGAGAAGTGAGATTCATCAGTAATTTCTGCCCTGATTCTGTACTTTAGACATGTGGATGTGTGTCAGGCCCGTGGCTCATGTTAAGCATCTTACCTTATCTGTAGTGTGGTGTTTCAAAGTTCAAAGTCCATTTAATTGTCAAGGTATGTATACAATATATAACCTTGAGAGTCATCTTCTTACAGTCAGCCACAAAACAAAGAAACCCTGAAGAACTCATGATAAAAAAGACCGTCGTACCCCCAATGTACAGAGGGGGGAAAAACAGATCATACAAAAGAAACTCAGGCAAGTAATTTTCTGAAGTCAGAGTCTGTCCAAATAAACCTCACTGGAGCAGTGAACTGAACCAGCCCTTCCCTCAATAGACAATAGGTGCAGAAGTAGACCATTTGGCCCTTCAAGCCTGCACCGCCATTTTGAGATCATGGCTGATCAACTACTATCAATACCCGGTTCCTGCCTTGTCCCCATATCCCTTGATTCCCCTATCCATAAGATATCTATCTAGCTCCTTCTTGAAAGCATCCAGAGAATTGGTCTCCACTACCTTCCGAGGCAGTGCATTCCAGACCCCCACAACTCTCTGGGAGAAGAAGTTTTTCTTAACTCTGTCCTAAATGACCTACCCCTTATTCTCAAACCATGCCCTCTGGTACTGGACTCTCCCAGCATCTGGAACATATTTCCTGCCTCTATCTTGTCCAATCCCTTAATAATCTTATATGTTGCAATCAGATCCCCTCTCAATCTCCTTAATTCCAGCGTGTACAAGCCCAGTCTCTCTAACCTCTCTGCGTAAGACAGTCCGGACATCCCAGGAATTAACCTTGCGAATCTACGCTGCACTTCCTCTACAGCCAGAATGTCCTTCCTTAACCCTGGAGACCAAAACTGTACACAATACTCCAGGTGTGGTCTCACCAGGGCTCTGTACAAATGCAAAAGGATTTCCTTGCTCTTGTAATCAATTCCCTTTGTAATAAAGGCCAACATTCCATTAGCCTTCTTCACTGCCTGCTGCACTTGCTCATTCACCTTCAGTGACTGATGAACAAGGACTCCTAGATCTCTTTGTATTTCTCCCTTACCTAACTCTACACCGTTCAGATAATAATCTGCCTTCCTGTTCTTACTCCCAAAGTGGATAACCTCACTTATTCACATTAAACGTCATCTGCCAAGTATCTGCCCACTCACCCAGCCTATCCAAGTCACCCTGAATTCTCCTAACATCCTCATCACGTCACAGTGCCACCCAGTTTAGTATCATCAGCAAATTTGCTGATGTTATTCTCAATGCCTTCATCTAAATTGTTGACGTAAATTGTAAACAGCTGTGGTCCCAATACCGAACCCTGTGGCACCCCACTAGTCACCACCTGCCATTCCGAGAAACACCCATTCACCGCTACCCTTTGCTTTCTATCTGCCAACCAGTTTTCTATCCATGTCAATGTCTTCCCCCCGATGCCCTGAGCTTTGATTTTACCCACCAATCTCCTATGTGGGACCTTATCAGATGCCTTCTGAAAATCCTGACACCCTGACCTTTACAATCTGACCCAGTGCTTAAATCGTCGAGTTCAGTTATTTCAATATGCTCTGGGGCCTGGACCCCACTGCCTTGATTCAGCATGGTGCTTAAATCATTGTCCAAAAATTGGGTTCATCACTTCGATATGCTCTGAGCCTTCCCCCCACTGCCTCAATTTGGCCTCTACCTGACCTTTCCGATTTGGCCTGGCGGTTAAATCAATCGAGCCTCAGGTCTTCCTCGATCTTGGTGATGGTCCCACTGCCTCTCCTCTCCTCAGTTCTGCCACATCGCATTGTCTCCTAGACCAGTGGGAAGAGATGAACAAGAAAGTCTGCAGATGCTGGAAATCCAAGCCCCACACACTAAATGCTGGAGGAACTCTGCATCCATGGAAAAGAATACAGTGGACGTTTCGGACCGAGACCCTTCATCAGGGAAGATGCAGGCTGTTGCTTGTGATGACTGTTTACCAGAAAAAGAGTGATTAAGGAAGTATTTACCGGTAGTTATTTCATTGGCCACCAGCCAGAAGTCACTGAGATTCACCAGCACCACCTTTAACTGGAAGACAGCTGGGACTCGGCCATCAGTGTTTTTCTCTTCATCTTTTCTCCGGCAACACTTGGAAGTTGGTAGAAATGTATGACTAGCATAAAACAGTGTTAAATGTGTACACAAATCCTGGAGTCTGCCATTAGAGCATTTGATTAGCATTGTGTTGTACTGCAGAGGCAGAGCATTAGGACCCTGTGGGAATGATAACTGATGGGTGTACTGGTCTTTAGTAAATTAACAACCAGCAGGAGATGTAGAATGAACACAGAACAAGGATTTAGTGTGAAGCTTTAATTAGCTGTTTGTTCTCAAACAAAGGAGGAAATGATTAGATTGGGCTGCTGCACATTTCTCTGCTTTACATCCACACTTTGACCTGCTGCTGCCCTGTAACCTCCGCCCTCCTTTCCATCAATGTCTAATCCCTTCATAGTCTGGTAGACCTGTGTTAGGTACATGTTCTGCAGGGACCCAGTGGATGCAAAGTGAATACATTTGCATTATAAAACACCACCCGCGCTCAGAAGTGCCTCAGTCACACAATCAATCCTAGAGTATTAGTGTTGATATCAACACAAGCCTCCTGCATTTCATGATCTTTTGAGGTACTTTAATAGCGCAGGTTTAAAAAAAAATCAGAAGAGGGGGATGAACTGAAACTTGGTGCAGCCACGGCAAGGGCTCAGTGAGGAAGGCCCATGGTGTAGGGTTCTTCCACTACTGGATAGGGAAAGACCGGCTTGGGTGAGGAAACCCTCAATTATTGTAGTAATGTCCCACCCCAGGAGACCATGGTGCTATTGATGTATAGGAATGTAAAAGAACAGTACTGGAAGTATTGACTAGGAATGAAAAGGATTCAAATGCTTTATTCTGTAAATTTTTAAAATTATGAATGAAGTTTATTTTATAAAAAATAGCATCAGAATAGAGCACTGGTAGCAATAAGGCTATAAAATAAAAGCAGAATTAGGCCATTTGGCCCATCAAGTCTGCTCCCCATTTCATCATGGCTGATCCATTTTCTCTCTCAGCACCAACCTCCTGCCGTCCCCCTGTATCCCTTCATGCCCTGACTAATCAAGAATCTATCAGCGTTTCCCTTAAATATATGTGAAGACTTGGCCTCCTCAGCTGTCTGTGGTAATGAATTCCACAGATTCACCACCCTCTGGCTGAAGCAATTCATAGAAACATAGAAAACCTCCAACACAATACAGGCCCTTCGGCCCACAAAGCTGCACTGAACATGTCCTTACCTTAGAACAACCTAGGGTTCTATTTTTCTAAGCTCTGTATCCATCCAGGAGTCTTTTAAAAGACCCTATCACTGCTGTCGCTGGCAACCCGTTCCACACACTCACCACTTTCCGTGTAAAAAAAAAACACTTACCTCTGACATCTCTGTACTTACTTCTAAGCTCCTTAAAACTGTGCCCTCTCGTGTTAGCCATTTCAGCCCTGGGAAAAAGCCTCTGACTATCCACACAATCAATGCCTTTCATCATCTTGTACATAAGAAATAAGAGCAGGAATAGGCCATCGAGCCCATCCCGCCATTCAATAAGATCATGGCTGATCCATCTACCTGCCTTTTCCCTATAACCCTTAATTCCCTTACTATGTAAAAACCTATCTAGCTGTTTCTTAAATATATTTAGTGAGGAAGCCTCAACTGCTTCCCTGGGCAGAGAACTCCACAAATTCACCACTCTCTGGGAAAATGTTTCTCCTCATCTCCATCCTAAATCTGCTTCCCTGAATCTTGAGGCAATGTCCCCTAGTTCTAGTCTCACCTACCAAAGGAAACAACTTTCCTACTTCTATCGTATCTACCCCTTTCAAAATTTTGTATCTTTCTATAAGATCCCCTCTCATTCTTCTGAACTGCAGAGAGTATAGTCCCAGCAACTCAATCTGTCCTCATAGGTTAACCCCTTCATCCCTGGAATCAACCCAGTGAGCCTCCTCTGCACTACCTCCAAAGCTTCCTCAAGTAAGACCAGAACTGCACACAGTACTCCAGGCGCGGCCTCACCAGTACCCTGTATAGTTGCAGCATAACCTCCCTACTCTTGAATTCAACCCCTCTATCAATGAAGGCCAACATTCTGTTTGCCTTCTTAATAACACGTAACTGCAAGCCAACTTTTTGTGATTCACGAACAAGCACTCCCAATAGTCCCTCTGCACAACAGCATGCTGCAATCTTTAACCATTTAAATAATAATCTGCTCTTCTATTATTCCTTACAAAGTGGAATGTCTCACATTTACCAACGTTGTATTCCATCTGCCAGACCTTGGCCCACTCACTTAACCTATCTATATCTCTCTGCAGACTCTCCACATCCTCTGTACAATTTGCGTTTCCACTCAGCTTAGTGTCATCAGCAAATTTTGCTACACTACACTCAGTCCCCTCTTCCAAATCATCAATGTAAATGGTAAACAGCTGAGGGCCCAGCACCGACCCCTGCGGCACCCCCGTCACCACTGACTGCCAACCGGAGAAACACCCATTTATACCAACTCTCTGGCTTCTATTGGTTAACCAATCCACTATCCATACCAATACACTTCCTCTGACTCCATGCATCCATATCTTATTTATAAGTCTCTTGTGCGGCACCTTTATCGAATACCTTCTGGAAATCCAAGTATACGACATCCACCTGTTCCCTTCTATCCACTGCACTCATTATGTCCTCAAAGAACTCCAGTAAGTTTGTCAAACAGGACCTGCCTTTTCTGAATCCATGCTGTGTCTGTCTAATGGAATCACTCCTTTCTAAATGTTTCGCTATTTCTTCCTTAATGACAGCTTCAAGCATTTTCCCGACTACAGGCGTTAAGCTAACTGGCCTATAGTTGCCCATCTTTTGCCTACATCCTTTTTTAAAAAGTGGCGTAACATTTGCTGTCTTCTAATCCGCCGGGACCTGCCCAGAGTCTAGAGAGTTCTGATAAGTGATTACCAACCCATCTACTATAACCTCCACCAATTACTTCAGCACCCTGGAGATGCATCCCATCAGGCCCTCTAGTTTGCTCATCACTATCTCCTTGGTGACAGTGATTTTTATCAAGGTCCTGACCTCCCATTTTGTCCATAACATCCTTCTTTGGCATATTAGACGTGTCCTCCACCATGAAGACCAAGACAAAATGCCTCAGCCATTTCCTTATCACCCAATATCAGTTGTACACCTCTATCAGGTCATCTCTCATCCTCTGTCACTCCAAGGAGAAAAGGATGAGTTCACTCAACCTATTCTCATAAGGCATGCTCCCCAATCCAGGCAACATCCTTGTAAATCTCCTCTGCACCCTTTCTATGGTTTCCACATCCTTCATGTAGTGAGGCATCCAGAACTGAGCACAGTACTCCAAGTGGGGTCTGACCAGGGTCCTATATAGCTGCAACATTACCTCTCAGCTCCTAAACGCAATTTCATGATTAATGAAGGCCAAGGCATCAAGGTTAACCAGAGTCAACCTGTGCAGTAGCTATGAATGTCCTATGGACTCAGACCCCAAGATCCCTCTGATCCTCCATACTGCCAATAGTCTTACCATTAATACTATATTCCGCCATCATATTTGACCTACCAAAATGAACCACCTCACACTAATCAGGGTTGAACTCCATCTGCCACTTCTCAACCCAGTTTTGCATCTGTCCCATAACGGATCCCTGAGACACACCACTGGTGACTGACTTCCATGCAGAATATGACCTGTCTACAACCACTCTTTGCCTTCTGTGGGCAAGCCAGTTCTGGATCCACAAAGCAATGTCCCCTTGGATCCCATGCCTCCTTAGTTTCTCAATAAGCTTTGCATGGGGTACCTTATCAGATGCCTTGCTGAAATCCATATACACTACATCTACTGCTCTACCTTCATCAATGTGTTTAGTCACATCCTCAAAAAAATCAACCAGGCTTGTAAGGCATAACCTACCTTTGACAAAGCCATGCTGACTATTCCTAATCGTAATATGCCTCTCCAAATGTTCATAAATCTTGCCTCTCAAGATCCTCTCCATCAACTGACCAACCACTGAAGTAAGACTCACTAATCTATAATTTCCTGGGTTATCTCTACTCACTTTCTTGAGTAAGGGAACAACATCTGCAACCCTCCAATCCTCCAGAACTTCTCCTGTCCCCATTGATGATGCAAAGATCATCGACAGAGGCTCAGCGATCTTCTCCCTCGCCTCCCACAGTAGCCTGGGCTACATCTCGTCTGGTCCCGGTGACTTATCCAACTTATCCAAGTTCCTCCTCTCTGTTCTAAAAGGGCACCCTTCTATTCTGAGGCTATGCCCTCTTGTCATCCTTTTACCTGACTGACCCAATTATCCACCTCTTTACTGACATCACTGTCTTGACTTCTGTATACTTCAATTAAGTACATGTGTTTTGATAACTTGGGAATTTTTAAAATTTTAACAGTACTGTGTAAGAGGAGTTCTACGTAAGTATTCTGATAAAGCCAGAACAATCTTTTTTGTTTTCTGTCTGTAGTTTCATATTGAGCAACACACACAAAATGCTGGAGAAACTCAGCAGGTAAGGCAGCGTCAATAGAGGGGAATAAACAGTCGACGTTTCAAGCCGAGACAATTATCAGCACATTCTCTTGCGCTTAAGGTTTCATCTGCTCTTCACCCTCACCAATGGTTCTATCATCAGCTACCAACACCCTTCAGTTTAATAGTTCTTTGTTTTTAATCAAACGATGAATCCCCTTGGGATTTATATTTGTATTAAAGACTGCAATACAAACAAGTGTCAAAGCACTCTGTAATTTTCTAAAACCTAGGAAGCCGGTAGCGTCTGAGACACAACCCTCATTATGTTTTACTGCAAGCTCTGTAATATTGCCTTTCATGTTCATCTGTTCAATCCATCCTGCAATTATTTCACACTTCTCATACTGCAGCAACCAAGCAATCACCAGATCACTTGATAGCAACCAGCACAGCAAATTGACATATAGGCCCTGCATTACTAGTAGAATAATAAAACACCGGCAGAGAATTAACACAGTGGAAAGCAAGTCTAACAGAGTGAAGAGCTAATTTTAATTTTATGTACTAAATAATTTCTTTCTGCTAAGATTCATGACTTTCATGATCTTCGGGCTTGCCTGAGTGTCTACACACAGTGAAGTCTGAAAGAGGGCTAACATTGAAGCAATGGGCCAAGTGGCCCTCTGTACTGTTGTAAGTTCTAAGATTAGCCTCTCAATTGAAATGTCTCAAGTGTAATGCAACATTGTTTTTTTGCAAGTTTATTTTTTTTAATGTACTAATTTATGTGGCAGTGCAAATCCTAGTATGAAAATTTGTTCTGTTTTAAGGTGACTGGAGGAAAGTACAAGGGTGATGTCAGAGGTGAGGTCTTTACACAGAGCATGGTGAGTGCATGGAATACAATGCCTGGGGTGGTTGTAGAGGCAGATATATTAGGGGCATTTAAGAAACTCTTGGATAGGCACATGGATGATAGAAAAATAGAGTGCTATGTAGGAACGGTTAGATTGATCTTAAAGAGTGGGTTAAAAGGTCAGCACAACATCGTGGGCTGAAGGGCCTGTACTGTGTTGTAAATCATAAACAACAAGAGATCCTGCAGATGCTGGAAGTACAGAGTAACACAGCGTTAGAGGAACATGGACTGTTTGTTCATCTCCATAGGTGCTGCCTGACTGGAGTTCCTCCACATTTTGTGTGTGTTCCTTTGTTCTGTGCTGTAGAATTCTGTTTTTGGAGATTGAGGCTGGGAAGAAAATTGGATCTGCCCCGATGAAATGGCAGAGGAGTCTTGATGGACCAAATAGCCTAATTCTGCTCCTGTATTTTATGTTGAAGGACCCAGTTCCGGGGCCCTGGACAAGACAGTGGAGGGAGCCTGCTCACAGGTGCATCAAACTTCACCTCGGGTGAATTTGTCTTCCTCTGATCAAGTGGGTTTCTGCCAGGAGCTCTGCTTTCTTCCCTCAGCCCTAAGACACGTGGGTTGGCAAGTTAACTGACTGGTGAACTGTTCCCTAGTGAGGTGCTGAAACTGAGAATAAAAATGAGATTAATGCAGATCAATGCTGTGAGTACAGCAGTTGGGATGTTATGTTGAAGTTGTGTAAGATGTTGCTGGGGCCAAATTTGGATAATACAGAACTCCTTAGGTGCTTGGAATTAGTTGTTAAATATATGGAGTTGTGCTTGTATCAGTTTTCTGGTAATGTTACCAGGGCGTGAAGAAGTGGCTGGTTTTGTCATAGAGGTGGAAGGCCCCAAGATGGAAAAGTCACTAAATAGAAGCCGAGAGCATTATTGACTACATATGCAGTTTGGAGAGCAGGAAAACCTGCAGATATATTGCCTCTGTTCCTGCGTCAGTTTCAGTTGTTGCTGGCAAAGCACCAACTATCATTTGCCTAAACAGCCAGTTTGGTATTTATCAGTTTACGCTAGCCTAGATCCTTCTAGAATGGTGTGCAGTTCCGTGCACACCTTTCTATTTATATCTTATTTAAAAATGTATAAATAAGATTGAAAGTGCAGAGAAAATTTACATGGATGTGCTGGGACTTGGGGACCCGAGTTATAGGGAAAGGTTGAATAGGTTAGGACTTTATTCCCTAGAGCATAGGAGAATGAGGGGAGATTTGATAGAGGGATATAAAAGTGTGGGGTATAGATAGGGTCAATTCAAGCAGGCTTTTTTCCACAGGTTGAGTAAGACAGAGGTCATAGGTTAAGGTGAAGGTAAAATATTTTTAAGACGAATCTCGTGGGGAACCTCCTCACACAGAGCGTGGTGTGGGTGTGATAGATGTGGGTTCAGTTACAACATTTAAGAGAAGTCAGGATAAATTCATATGTGGGAGAGATATGGATGAGTATAGTGCAAGTGTGGGTCAGTGTGACTAGGCAGAACAGATGGGCCAAAGGGGCTTGTTTCTGAGGTTGTGGGACTCTCCCTCAGAGGGAACACCTGTACCAGAGGCTCAGCAACCCAGAGTTAATCCTGATCCATCCGTCCTGTCAGCACATGCTCTAGTTTTCTCTTACATACTGGTAGGTTGATTAGTGATTGTAATTTACTTATGGTAGAGATGGCTGACAGGTAATAAGAGAGAGGAAGTATGCTGGAAGCTAGGAAAGACTTGGGTTGAATTAATAACTAAACATCCTCTGAAGGAAATGAATAAACACCTACATTTATCCTTCTCATCACTTCAGCAGCACTGCAAGGTTTCTTTTCACAACCTATTCCCACCTTTAGAATTCTGGTATAAAACATTTCTGCAAACACTTTTGAATTGCAAGAATTATTTCCAATTCAGCTCGGATGGCGAAGTGGTAATTTCATTGAAACAGTTCATCGTCAGAACTGATTTGTAATTTAGAAGGCAAATTGCTTTTCTGAAAAGTAGAAATTACAAAACTCAGCAGCAGACTCCCATTGAGAAGTTTAAATGTAATGCATTCTGCAGGAATTGAGGAGGAGGGGTGGTGCAGGTAGATAAAGACCATCATTTTAAAATTTATTTTATTTATTGAGATACAGCACAGAACTAGCTCTTTGAACCACGCCACCCACTAATCCCCCAACTTAATCCTATCCTAATCATGGGACAATTATAATGACCAATTAACCTACCAAGTGATACATCTTTGGACTGTGGGAGCAAACCCACACGGGCATGGAGAGAACATACAAACTCCTTACAGGCAGCTGCAGGAACTGAACCTGGATTGCCTGTACTGTTAACACGTACTAACCACTACACTACAACACTATGATCTTGGGTTCCCTGTTACTCTATTGAACGAGCAGAATAAGAACGTTTTGGTCAATTTCTGGTTTTACCACAAGCATCAGAAACCATTGATGTCTGAGGCATTGGTGCTGGGTAAAGAGGATCTCCCATAAGCATGATTATTTTCAGTGCCCAATCCATGTCGTGGGAGGGAGGAGGAGGATGGCATTCTAGCTGTTGTTCATTACTCTTTCTGTACAGTGGACTCTTGCAGGAGTGTGAACCATCAAAAACAGAATGATCACTGAATAAACTGCAGCATGGTCTGTGTAAAGAGTTCTTGCTGAACCACCTTCCTATACTTTATCTTACACAAAGCAAACTGCTGCACGAGACACAAAGTGCAATAGCAAAACTGGTTTGCATGCAGCAGACTACACGAAAGAAATCAAACCTCAAAACTCGTAATTCCACATTTCATATATGTTTTTATATATATAATGCCTTTTTATTTAATGTAATAGTCTCATTATGGACCTCAAGGGTGTTTAAATTCCCTCGCTTGCAGGCTTTCATAAGACCATGATCAATGTTAACAATTATTCATTAAACACCTTTGCTCCCAAAGGTCTTACACAATGTATGCGAGGCTAACAAAGAACTGATTTTACCCCCGCCCTACATAAATGGCAATAAAATTTGCAGAGTTTGCTCAGAAGATCTCGTTATTTCCCTCCCCGAGTCATGAGAAAATCACCCAGACTTCTTCACAGAAGAAACTACCCAACAGAGGCCATAATGACGTCAACAGGAATTTCGTCTTTACTTCGTGCTGTAACCTGCATCGTCACACTCTCCATCAGCGCCAGTCGTGCCCGCACAAGGAGGTCGTGACCCCCACGAAAAACACCTGGAGTGGGGAGGGGAGAGTTTGAGAAAAGCAAGACAGATCAGGCCAAGCCATCCAGACAGCTGCTTCCCTCACCCACCACATCAACAGCCCCTCTTCAAGTATTTATCCTTACTGCTCATCTCTACCCCTCCCTGCGTAAATTAGTTAAATATTCTCACTGCTCTAGAGAAAACAGTTCCACAACTCCCTGTTGGATTGATTACCGATTGCCTTACACTTACGATCTTCAGTTAGGGCTTACCTCAAGCAGAAACATCTCCTCTGTCTCCAGGGTAATGGAGTGTCTGGAGATGTTTAAACATTATGGACTTCAAGCTCTTCAGCAAATGGAAAATTATCAAAGCCCAAATTCAGCCTACAACTATTGTGAGTAGGACTTGTTCGACATTGCTTCGCGCTGTTTGAGAGGATGCTCCCTTGATGGTAACTGAAAAGGTATAGGGTCCAGAGCACCTTGAACCAAACTACAATGGCCACATTAACAACACCACCATGTTAAAGGCATTATATAAATGCAAATGCCTCTTGGTAATCATTTGTTGTAAACTACACACCACCTACAAAAAAAAAGGCACCCCACACCTTCTCCACTGCCCCCAACAAGAAACATCTCTCGAACATTACTGAAAACTGTCAAAATCAGTTCAGAGATGCACCCCAGTAAGTTCATCAAGTCTGTACGAGGGAGGATGTTCAGGAGTCATCAGTTATCTTACCTGCTAGGTAAAGCGTGTGTGAATTCTTATTCTCCGGCACCTTATCTGATCTTTCACATGGCTGCATGCCCAGGAAGTTAACAATGTTATTCACGGCCTCTGTAAATACAAGAAACACATAGGTTATAATATGCACATATGCTGCAGTTACTGGCCTGAAACAAGCTGCATCTGTCCATAATCTGAAAGGGCAGTAGGTGAACACAGCAGATAGCATAACACTTTAAAGCTTCAGTGAGCTGGATCCAATTCTGCCGCTGTTTACAAGGACTTCGTAAGCACTCCCCTTGACTGTGCGGGTTTTCTCTGGGTGCTCTGGCTTCTTCCCACACTCCAAAGACAAACTGGTCAGGGTTAGTAAGTTGTGGGCACATTATATTGACGCCAGAAGCATGGTGACACTCAGGGGCTGCACCCCTCCCCCAACATATCCTTAGACTGTGTTAGTCGTTGACAAAAATGATGCATTTCACTGCATGCTTCAATGCACATGTGTGAAATAAAGCTGATGTTAAGGATTACAAACGAGCATTTAAAGCAGGAGTTTCCAAGCTGGGATCCACGGAACCCATGCTTAATTGCATTTGTCCATGGTATGTAACAAAAAAGGATGTGAACCACTGATCTAAATGAATATTCATTGTAGTGCACAGCTGGAATACGATTCATCATATTGCACAGTGCTGTGCGCACCTCAGATCAGGAGCTGGAGTAATTCAGGAGGCAAGCCCACATCCACACAAGCACAAATACACAACTTTCCTGCCGAATGAAACACTCGCCCATCAAGAAGGACGACATCGAAGTGACATATTGGATAAATATCACATACAGAAAACGATGAAAATGTTATTATCAACTCACTACATCCTCACACACACCTTCACTCAACTCCTGCTCAATCTGACAATGTTGTATTTGACGTAACAAGGAGCGACAGGAGATGGCTCACAGCCAGACCACATCCTATGTACAAGCTGAGACAATTTACAGGGAATGGAAAAGCTGAGCCAAATTGATACCTGGCGGTCTGAGTGACACGGCTCTTTGTACAATGTGTATCAACTCTGTGTGCAGAGCTGAGATCAGTGTTATTTGCATCATCTGCAGATCAATACCAATTACCTGCTGGCTATGATCGGTACTAACCGTCAAGTGTTTTCATGCTTGACAGGGCGAAAGTCTCTTCTTTCTCACAGGTGTCTCCCACCTCGTCCCAGGCAGCACTGAAGTTGGGCTTCAGGACTTTCTGTATGTGGTCAGCCACAGTGACCTCCACATCTTCCAACTGAGAAACAAAAGGAACACATTAACAAATGGCCACCATCCGGATACTCATTTCCTCACGTTCAAACTTCAAAATGATATCCCAGTAACGAGAAGGAATTAGGAAATAAGATGTGATTAACTGCTGAAGAGACCTGGAAAAGTCTCTCCAAAGTTAGTGTATTGTGCACAAGGACCATCAACCTCACTCAATAGGTTAATACTGAAAGTGTCACGAGCTGTGGACTTCACTGATAGCGGCATGGCGCGGCGTCCAAGCTGGACTCGTTTTCTGCCAAGCAAACACTGGAGGCAGCACCAAGACATATTAAGACCATAAGACACAGGAGCAGAATTAGGCCATTCACCCATCAAGTCTGCTCCGCCATTCCATCAAGGCTGATCCCAGATGCCACTCAACCCCATACACCTGCCTTCTCGTCATAACCTTTGATGCCCTGACCAATCAGGAAACTATCAACTTCTGCCTTAAATATACCCTTGGACATGGTTTCCACAGCAGTCTGCGGCAGTGCGTTCCACAGACTCACTACTCTGGCTAAAGAAATTCCTCCTTACCTCTGTTCTAAAAGATCACCCTCAATTTGGAAGCTGTGCCCTCAAGTTCTGGATGTCACCACCATAGGAAACATCCTCTCCACATCCACCCTATCCAGCCCTTTCAACATTTCGTAGGTTTCAATGAGATTCCCGAGCACTCTGTTAAATTCCAGTGAGTACAGGCCCAAGGCTGCCAAATGCTTCTCATGTGTTAACCCCTTCATTCCCAAAATCATCCTCGTGAGCCTCCTGTGGAGTCTCTCCAATGACAACACATCATTTCTGAGACATGGAGCCCAACACTGTTGACAATACTCCAAGTGTGGCCTGACTAGTATCTTATAAAGCTTCGGCTTTGCTTTTCTATTCTACTCCCCTAGAAATAAATGCCAACATTGCAACTGCCTTCTTTACCACAGACTTGACCTGCAAATTAACCTTTTGGGAGTCTTGTCCAAAGTCCCTCTTACCTCTGATTTTTGAACCTTCTCCCCATGTGGATAATAGTCCGCACTATTGTTCCTTTTACCAAAATGCATTACCATACATTTCCCAACACTGTATTCCATCTGCCACTTTTTCTTGCCCATTCTTCCAATTTATTTGAGTCCTGCTGCAATTGCATTGCTTCCTTAGCACTACCTACTCCTCCATCTATCTTTGTATCATCCGCAAACTTTGCCACAAAGCCATCAATTCCATTATCCAAACACTGACAAACAATGTAAGTAGTGATCCCAATACTGACCCTGAGGAACACTAGTCACTGACGGCCAACCAGAAAAGGCACCCTTTATTCCCACTTGCTGCCCCCCGCCTGTCAGCCATTCCTCTATCCATGCCAGTATTTTCCTGTAAAACCATAGGACTTTATCTTGTTAAGCAGCCTCATGTATGGCACCTTATAGAATGCCTTTTCAAAATCCAAGTAAATGACATCCATCACCTCTCCTTTGTGCACTCTGCTTGTTACTTCCTCAAAGAACTCTTAACAGGTTTATCAGGCAAGATTTCCCTGTACAGAAACCATGCTGACTTTGACTTATTTTATCATTAGTCTCCAAGTACCCTGAAAGCTCATCCTTAACAATAGACTTCCAACACTTTCCCAACCACTGAGCTCAGGAAAACTGGCCTATCATTTGCTTTCTTTTGCCTCCCTCTCTTCTTAATGAGTGGAATGATACTTGCAATTTTCCAGTCCCCCAGGACCTTGCCAGAATCAAGTGATTCTTAAAAGATCATGACCAATGAATCCTTTATCTCTTCAGCAACCACTCTCAGGACTTTGGGATGTAGTCCAGGTGACTTAACACCTTAAGACGTTTAAGTTTGCCTGGCACTTTTTCCTTTGTGATAGCCATGGCACTCACTCCAGTTCCCTAACACACTGCTAGTGTCTTCCACAGTGAAGAGTGATACAAAGTACTCATTAAGTTTATCTGCCATTTCTTTGTCCCCCATTACTACCTCACCAGCATAATTTTCAGTGGTCCAATATCAACTCTCACCTCCCTTTTACTCTTTAAATAACTGAATCAATTTTTAGTATCCTGCTTCAAATAATTGGCTAGTTTGCTCTCAAATTTCATTTTTTCCCTTCTCATAGCTTTTTTTTTAGCTGCACTTTATTGGAGTTTAAAAGCTTCCCAATCATCCAACTTCCCACTCACTTACGCTAACTTATATACCTTTTCCTTGGCTTTTATGTAGTCCTTAACTTCCCTTGTCAGCCAGGGTTGCATACCCCACCATTTGAGAACAGCTTTTTCTGTAGGACTTATCTATCCTGTGCCTTGTGAATTATTCCCAGAAATGTCAGTATTCTTCTCCAATTCACCTAGGCAAGCTCCTCTCTCATGGCTCTGTAATTCCATTTATTCCATTGTGATACTGATATATGTGACTTAAATTTCTCCCCCTCAAATTGCAGTGTGAATTCAATCATATTGTGATCACTGTCTCCTAAGGGTTCCTTTATGTTAAGCTCCCTAATAAGATCTGGGTGTGTATTACAAGCACAAGCTGCTCTAAAAAGCCATCTTGTAGGCACTCAACAAATTCCCTCTCTTGCAATCTGTCACCAACCTGATTTTCCCAATCCCCTTGTATATTGATATTCTCCATTACAATAGTGACATTACATTTACTACATGCCTTTTCCAGCTCCCTTTGCAATCTCAACCCCAAATCTTGGCTACTATTTGGAGGCTTATATACGGTTCCCATAATTTTTTTTTTACCCTTGCAGTTTTATTAACTCCACCCAAAGATTCAACATTCTCTGACCCTATGTCACTTCTGTCTAAAGATGTAATTTCATCTCTTACCAAGAGAGTCACACCACCGCCTATGCCTTCCTGTTAAATTCCCAACTATAGCCTTCTTTCAGCCACAACTCACTGATGCCCACAATGTCACATCAACCAATCTCTAAATGTGCCACGATTCGTCCACCTTATTCCAAATGTTGTGTATTTAAATGCAGGACCTTCTCTCCTGCATTCTTCACTCTTTTTGAATTTTGTCTCTGTGTACAATTTAACTCTTTGCTCTGTCTGTATTTGTTCTCAAACACTGGCTTGTCCTTCCTTACACCCATCATTTATTTGTAAACCTGCCGGCTCATCCTCAGCTCTGTCATACTGGTTCCCATCCCTCTGCCATAAGGTGTTCAACTACAGACTGCTGCAACACTCACACTCAGGGTCTTAGACTGTTTTTTATGTGGCTGTATTTTAATGCTATCTTTTATGTGCTATATGCACCTTGTGCTGCGTGACTGTACAGTACTGTGTTTTGCACCTTGGCGCCAAAGTAACACTTTCATTTGGCTGTATTCATGTATAGTTGAATGACAATTAAACTTGAATTTGCAACTTACAGTGTAACCTCTACTTCTGCACTGACTCTACAGCATTGAACATATTTGGAGTTTGCAGTATGGGCCAATTGCTCAGTGTAACACTAAATGCTTATTCTAAATTACACACTCTACAAAAGTTCTCCATAGAATTTACAAAACTGTGTTTAGAAAAAAAATCACGGAGATTGCACTTGAACTGTGATGCAGCTGAGCTTAGTTTAAAAGAAGGTGGCTTTTCCAAGTGCAAGGTGGAGCTAGGACTTTACTCTCTGGAGAGGAGGAGGATGAGAGGAGACATGATAGAGGTATACAAGATATTAAGAGGAATAGATAGAGTGGACAGCCAGCACCTCTTCCCCAGGGCACCACTGCTCAATACAAGAGGACGTGGCTTTAAGGTAAGAGGAGGAAAGTTCAAGGGGGATATTAGAGGAAAGTTTTTTACTCAGAGGTTGGTTGGTGTGTGGAATGCACTACCTGAGTCAGTGGTGGAGGCAGATACACTAGTGAAATTTAAGAGACTACTAGACAGGTATATGGAGGAATTTAAAGTGGAGGGTTATATGGGAGGCAGGGTTTAAGGGTCGGCATAACACTGTGGGTTGAATGGCCTGTAATGTGCTGTATTGTTCTTTGAGGTGCTGAGAAACTCACCTGACAATCTGTGACTACTCGTGTGCACAATGAGACAGCAGTCTCATATCTATCAGTTCTTCATGCCAACCAAACTAGATATTCAAATCTAACAAGTTTTGATTAACTAACAACTTTGTACAGGAGCACCATCGAGAGTTCCCCGTGTGGCTGCACCATTGTGTGATATGAAGGCTGCGAGGCATCGGGCTGCAGAGGACAATGAAAACTGCTGAGAGGATCTCCGGGGTCTCCCTTCCCCTCCCACCACCCTATTTGTGACATTTACTGGAAGTGTTGTAGACAAAGCATTGTTGAGGATCCCTACCACCCATCCCACAATCTATTTGACCCACTACAGTCAAAAAGGAGATACTGAGGGATCAGGACTAAGAGTGCCAGACTGGGTAACAGCTTCTTCCCTCAGGCCGGGAGATGAATGAAAACCCTGCCACCACCGAGGTCTCGTCACTAGGATGACTAGTTGTTTACCGTTTACCTGTGCTGCGCACTACATGCACATCAAATTATATTTTATTAACTTACTTGTGGTAATATTTTGTTTTCTGTGCTGTGTGTGATACATGTATTGTGGGTGCACTGTGGTCTGGAGGAACATTGTTTTATTTGTTTGTATATATGTACAGACAGATTACAATAAACTTGAACTAGGTTCATGCAAATTACACATTAATCAGTATGTTCAAGAAGATCTTCTCTGATACATTTTAGGCAATGATTTAAGTCCTACAGTTGTTGGTCTATCGAACGGGGACCACTACAGAGCAGCAATATTGGCAACTAATTTGTATTGTGAACTAAGAGCCCCTATGAATGCCCACAGAATTACTATCAGTTAGTAAGTTCAAGTTTATTGTCATTCAACCATATACATGCATACTGTCAAATGAAACAAAGTTCTTCCAGCCCAAGGTGCCCAAAACAGTACATACAATTCAAACACAGCACAAAGTAATATCCCAAATAAATTAGCAAATAATATGGTGCATTTACGGCACAAGTTTAAAAAGTAAATAGTATAAAGCTCCTAGAGCTTCATATGTAAATGCATCCAGTAAAACCATGTCCCTAAGTATAATTTCCATACAAATGACTTCTTATAGATTTTTGAGTATACATTAATGTTCCATTAAACCTATTTTTCTAGTGTCATTCGCTGAAGAATGACAACTAATAACTAGGGCTGGCTCGTTCGCACTAGAGGCAAATACATTAAGAACAAGACATTAGGCTACTTTCACAGCCACTCTCTAGCTAAAGAAATTCCTCATCTCCATTCTAAATGGACATTCTCTATTCTGAGATTACGTCCTCTAGTCGTGGACTCCCCCCTTCAACATTCAATGTGTTTCAATGAGATTCCACCACACCAACCCCCCACCCCCCCGTCAATTATTAACTAGTTTGATATTTCAGGGAAATTGCACCATTTAAGAGACATTAACCCAGGGGTTCACAACTTTTTTTTAGGCCAGGGGCCTGTAGACCCCAGGCTGGGAACCCCTGCATTAAACAGACTTCACTCACTAACTAGGCTGACATTCCAGGGAGCTCGCACCATTTGAGATACCATCGTCAAATGAGACGTTGAACACATCTCCTCTCACAGATGGACAAAGATAAACAATATTATTTAGATGAGTGTGAACATTCTCAAGGTGTCAATTATTAATATCACTAAGACAGATTTAGGCAATTCATTTTCTTCTGCTGCGTGTGGGTGCTTGCTGTGTATTAGACGGTTGCAGACTATTCTGGGACTATAACATGAAGTCCGATCACAACCAGTATTGGGTCAGTTGCACTTACCACATACTCATCTTCATACCCGTCCTCGTCAGCCTCTCCAGTGTTGGGATCACAGTCCTTAACAGTAAACTTTAGAGTACAGCTAAACGTACAGGTCACTGAAGGAGAAGGGGGAATAAAGGGTAAGTACAAATAGGAAGGGAAAAACGCCCTCCAAAATCCAGAGCATAGGAAATGCAAGCACTAAACATAAAAATCTTCTAATGTCAGCAGTATGTCATGTCCACCATTAACCTATCAGGAGGATGGTGACAGACATTTTCTTGATGGCCCTGGACATAATGGACCTTTTACCTCATACACTGTCAAATGGTGATTTTTGTTGTTGTGTCAAAGATAAAAGTTAGAGGCAGATCAATAGAATCAAGTTACAGGACAATTCTGGCCTATTCAAATGAACAGGATGTCTCAGATGCAGGAAGGCACCCAGTATCAAGCGCACTCTTTCTGATAGATCTCAGTTAAGCCACTAGCTTGAATAGGCCTCAGCAATCTTTCACTGAGATCAGAGGACCAAATGCTGCCCCAATCGCCAGTCATGAATTCTCAGTAAGTGAAGCCTGCTGGGAATAATGAATGGTGGGAACTCAGTATATAATGGTGGGCCTTGTTGCAAAGCCATAATGATTCATGTTGACATTCAGTTTCAAAGCCCAGAGATTTCACTTAATACAGAAAAGGGTGCTATGGGAATTTGAGTCTCACAATAATGGTTTAATGAACATTATTGTGATAAACAGAAATCAAAAACACAGGAGGCAGCCATTAAGGTAGGGTAAAAGGGAAAGAAGCAGGGTGGGAAATGATCTGGCAAGAGAGCTTTACTCAAATCACAAACAAGAGAAAATCTGCAGATGCTGGAAATCCAAGCAACACACACAAAATGCTGGCGGAACTCAGCAGGCCAGGCAGCATCTATGGAAAAGAGTACAGTGGATGTCCCAGCCTGAAATGTTGACTGTATTCTTTTCCATAGATGCTGGAGGAACTCGGCAGGCCAGGCAGCATTTTGTGTGTGTTGTTTTATTCAAATCTTAGAACAGGACAGCTCTATACAACAATGTGCCATCCTTTTAACCTACTCCAAGATCAATCAAACCCTTGCCTCCCACATAAACCTCCATTTTTTCCCTTCCATGTGCCTATCCACAAGTCTTTTAAATTTTCCAAATGTATCACCACCCCAGCAACATGTTCCACGCACCCACCATTCTCTGTGTATTTACCTCTGACATTCCTCCTATACTTTCCTCCAATTGCCTCAGCTCGTAGAAAGTGCCTGTCACTATGCCTCTTATCATCTTGTACACCTCTATCTAGTTAGTCACCTTTCATCCCCCATTGCTCCCATCTTCATATGACCTACAATCTAATCCAGGCAGCATCTTGGTAAATTGTGGGGTGGGGGCGTTAAATTCCTAGAGATTGAATTTCTATTTGTATTCAAAGATAATTTCTGTGCAACCCCATGGAAATACAACAGAAAAGGTTATTTTGAACACAAGTGCTTTGCACACAAAACCACTTTTTCATGGCATCAACTATCTTTCTCACTAGTTCCAAACACCCTGAATCAGACCCATCCACAGAAATTGCTGATCTTCAAACTGGCATAGAGGTGGGGATATGGGTATGTACAAACACAAGTTAGGCAAGCTTTAAAAATGCTTTCATGTTAAAAAAAGTTAACTTGCCAAGAAATTGACTAGTGCACACACCAACAAATACATGAAAAGGTTTAGTTTTGTATTTGAATTAATTTCTCTGAAACATTTTCTCAGCTAAAGGCATCCTAGTGCTTTTTTTTTGTTATGGAGAGCCCACTTTCAACACACCGAGGGTCTATGTTCTTCAATGCATCATCATCAAGAAATGTGTTGCAATGGAAAATGTTTGTGCTCCAGATTGCTAATATCTGATTGCTCTGGTTCATGGAAGATTTTTACATCTTTGATTATGCCAAGGAATTTTTGGAAAAACTCAAAACCATACTGAACCAGCTGAATTTTGAGTGGATTTTTGGTGCCAAATGCAGAAACCATCTCAAAAGGATGAACAAGCCGCCGTGACACACAACCTACCACGTAGCTGTAAGACTTTGCTCACCTGCTGTTGGATCATCTTCAGGCAACATCACCAGTGTGTAACAGATGCCTGCCTGGTTATAAGGTAAGCTCGCTGCTGGAATACAACACACCACTTCATAACCTTCTGTGGGATCCATCTGCACTGTGACATTCTCCAGGATCTGATCATTTAGAGTATTTGTACAGTCAAACTGAAACCAGATAAAAATTATTTTAAACACACAGTAAAATTGTCACCTCATTGCACAGCTACAGGAACCGTGTTAGAGATTTACAGTCCACACCCCTTTCAATATGGTCCTCAGCTCTGTATGGTAAGGGGATTTTAAATGAGATGCTCTTTTCTTAAATTCTTGTTTACAGCAAAGAGAGTCAAAGCAGATCACGTTAACCTAAATTCTCCACGGTGAAAGGCCCCTCATACAATGCAAAACGCTATAATATTTTGTCATTTTTTGTCTAGGGAAAATAAAACTCACCTCCACTGATTCACTACCTAAGTAATTAGGACCAAATGAACAGATGAATGTAGATAAAAAACACAAAATGCTGGCAGAACTCAGCAGGCCAGACAGCATCTATGGGAGGAGGTAATAACGGCGTTTCGGGCCGAAACCCTTCACTCCTGATCAAAGGGTTTCGGCCCGAAACGTCGTTATTACCTCCTCCCATAGATGCTGTCTGGCCTGCTGAGTTCTGCCAGCATTTTGTGTTTTTTATTTATGTCCAGCATCTGCAGATTCACTCATGTTGCAGATGAATGTAGATCCCTGCTAATCAATGGTGGGAGAATGGGGTTGAGAGGGATAATAAATCTGACGTGATAGAATGGTGGGGCAGACTCAATGGGCTGAATAGCTTAATTCTGCTTGTGGGAATATGGCAGCCCAACTCTGCATACCTCTCTACCCTCAGTAACCTGATACCACCGCTCTGCCCATGACCACAAGAAACTGCAGGGAGCTGTGGACACAGCTCAGCACATCACAGAAACCAGCCTCTCCTCTATGGTCTCTGTCTATACTTGTTGCTGTCTCGGAAAAGCAGCCGGCAGAATCAAAGACCGCATCCACCCTAGACATACTTTCTTCTCTACCTCCCATTGAGCAGAAGATACGAAAGTTTGAAAGCACGTACTACCAGACTCAAGGACGGCTTCGACCCCTCTGCTATAAGACAACTGAACAGTCACCTAGTACAACGAGATGAATTCTTGACCTGATGTCTTATTGTTTGCCTGCAGTGCACTTTCACTGTAACCAACTGTTTATTCTCCATTGTTAGTTACCTTGTGCTACCTCAGCACACTGTGTTAGTATGGTAGTCAGCACAACACTTACAGTGCAGGTAACCCAGGTTCAATTCCCACTGCTGAGTTTCCATGTTCTCCCTGTGACCAAGTGGGTTTCCTCCGGGTGCTCTGGTCTCTTCCCACAGTACCGGCTAATAGGTTAATTGGTCATTGTAAATTGTCTCATGATTAGGCTAGGGTTAAATTAAGGGACTGCTGGACAATGCAGCTCAAAAGGCGGGAAGGGCCCATTCTGAACTGCATCTCAATAAGTAAGTAGATTTGTACGAACAGTAGTTCAGTAAATCACAGGAGCTGAATTAGGCTATTCAGCCATTGAGGCCGTTCTGACATTCAATCATAGCTGATTTATTTTCCTTCTCACCGCAACCTTTGAAACCCTTGCAGCTTTTTACTGTACCTCAGTACATGTGACAATACTAAACTTTATTATCTTATCTTGAACCAGGCTCACATGTAGAACTATCTATACAAGATGCTAGAGATTGAACTATTTCACCAAGTGCATCACTAGATGATACCTCACCCTGCCTTAAAAAATACTCAAAATCTCTGCTTCCATTGTGTTTTGGGGAAAAGAGAGTCAAGGATTCGCAATCATCAGAAAACCTCAATTCACCTTGTATCTGCTTTAAACAACATTCCCCTTGCTTTTAAATAGTGACCCTTTGTTCTAGATTCTTCCACAGAAGGAAGCATCCTTTTCATAACCAACTTGACAAGGTATCTGGGGATTTTGTACCCTTTAATGTGAGTCAGGAAGCTGCCTTGTGGCCAATGGCACTCAGTCTTGTGTCTGCATGTTTGTGCATCATCCATGGCTCAGCGGGCAGCAATCCCATTACTGGAACAAAGGGATGTGGATCACGTTGGGCACAATCCAAGCTGCACTGGCCAGTGCCAATACTATCAGAGTTGCTCATTTAAGATTGAGATATGAAGCTGGGTTCCTGACTGCAACCTCAGATGGCACTAAGTATCTAATGGCATTATTTCAAAGAACAGTTGTTTATCCCAACAGACAGAGTCTTTGTGCTTGTGGTTTTGTGTTGTGCCAAACAGGCTGCTGCGTTTTCTGTATTACAGGTTATATGGAACACAGAACATTACTGCATAGTACAGGCCCTTCAGCCCACAATATTGTGCTGATCCATTAACCTACTCTAAGATACCCTTCCCTCCTACAAAACCCTCCATTTTTCTATCATTCATGTGCCCATTTACCTATAAGCTCACACTGGTGGCTAACGAAACAAGGAAAACACTAAATACTTCCTTAATCTCACTTTTTCTGGCAAACAATCATCACAACTAATCATCTGTAACTTCCCTTTGGACTTGGAGGCAATTCAGTGCGACAAAACTGAGGCAAAGTGAGGCAGTAAACCTGTTGCTTAGAGCGAGGGAGACCCAAGGTTGAATTGTCTTATGCGGCATGCTGAATTGGAAAAGTCAGGTACAAGCCGGAACGAAGCGGCGGGGTCCAGGCCCCAGAAGGCATCGATTTAACTCACCTGAAACACAATGTGATTGACAAAAGTGTGCTTGGTACACCGGACGACATACTCTGTCTCAGATTCTGTGAGAGGGATGGGGTTGGATGAGGACTTGAAAAGTGCACCCAACTCCTTGAACTCTGGGACAGCAGAGAGTTGCTCTGAAATGGAATAAGACTGTCACTTGCACTGATGGTGGAAATTCTGAAACAACTTCTACAAGGGAAATTTCAATTATTGCTGGGTTAAACTGTCCCTACCTTGGAAAATGTCCTGTCTGCTTGAGGCCACTTTTTCTGGCACCTTCACTGAAGTTGCCGGGGTGATTTCTGGTGTAAGAAATAAAACAGACAAAATCAAATCAAATTCAATGGAACAAAGAAGTGATATGCTAGGGGGGGGGGGGGGGGGGGAGGGAGAAAGGGAAGGGAGACTGAAAAGAGTAGGAAAAGTACCTCCCATATACTTCCCAAGCTTTCAAAGCATTCCATCCTGCTTTTCCATGGGGCTCAAGCGACAGCAGCATTTAACACAGGTTTTTATGTTGGTAGAGGTGGCGTTTATTTGATTAGTTTGAAAGATGCGGCTGGGAGGGGAATGAGGAGCGGAGAGTGATGGACCAGATTTCAAGGCCTTTTCCAATCACTTAACTTTCCTAAGTGTAGCTTCAGGGTAGAGAATAATTAAAACAACATAGAAGAAAAGCCTTTAATGCCATTGTTTCACTTTAGGAGAGCTGGGTGTTTTGACGTTAAACCCCAATTATGAAAATAGAAATTTAAGGCAGATGAGGATGACTAAAAGTCATCAAATGTTACTTCACTGACTCATCCAGACAGAAATAGTTTGCATTCTTACCCTGCCCCTTCATGTTCGTTTATCAAAAGGCATCAGGTATAATTCCAATTCTAGACTGCTTGGGTAAGGACCAGTCAATTGGGAACTAGGAACCAATAAAACACGTAGAATGGCGCAAATCAGCACTGTGCTGCAGAGAGTCTACCTACCAGACTTCTGTTCAGAGATGGGGGCCATAGATAATGGAACTGATTTCAGGTCGAAGGGTTTCTCAGACGGCTCCAGAGTGTAGTGGTGCAGAGCTCGCTCCAGGCCTGGAATGGACACTTGCAGGCCTGAACAAGAAATTACATTGTTCATCATGCTTTATATACAGTAAAACTCCAATAATTCAGCATTTTAGGACTGACAGATCTCCCAGACAACTGATGTTATAATAAATTTTCCAGTGAACCAGGTTAAGTTCTGGGGTTGGTGGGAATGGGTTTCCCCCACTGGTTACAGGACAGGTTTACAAGAGTTTATGGAAATTTCTTCACCCAGAGGATGGTGAACCTGCCCAATTATCTACCACAGAAGACAGTGGAGCCAAATCATAAAATATCTTCGAGGAGGAGAAAGTATCTTAAATGCTATGGAGATGACAGAATATGGGTATCAAAGTGGAAGGCAAGCCCTAACAGTATTGATGGGCCAAATGGCCTAATCCTGGGGTGGCACAGTAGCGTAGCGGTTAGCATAACACTATTACAGCGCCAGAAGATCAGGGTTCAATTCTTGTCACTGTCTGTAAAGTGCTTGTATGTTTTATCCATGACTACGATGGGTTCCTCCAATTTATTCCCACATTCCGAAGACGTACAGG
Source organism: Hemitrygon akajei (assembly GCF_048418815.1). Classification (NCBI taxonomy): domain Eukaryota; kingdom Metazoa; phylum Chordata; class Chondrichthyes; order Myliobatiformes; family Dasyatidae; genus Hemitrygon; species Hemitrygon akajei. The sequence continues at coordinate 7,810,519 of NC_133142.1, forward strand.
TTAGGGTTGTTATGTCGGCACCAGAAGCATGGCAACATTTGCGGGCTGCTCCAGCACAATCCTAGAACTGTGTTCGCTGTTCACACAAACAAAGTATTTCACTGTCTTTTTTCAATGTACATAAGTCAAATAAAGCGTAGTTTCATCTTTCATCTCCTGCTCAGACTTTGTAAGGTTTTATTACAACAGAAGCAGGTTTATTATCACTGACATATGTCAAGAAATTAGTTGTTTTGCAGCAGCATAGTTCAATACATAAAATATATAAGTTACGGTAAGAAATACAAAATTAATCAGTGCAAAAAAAAGCAAAATAGTGAGTTAGTGTTCATGATCCATTTAGGAATCCGATGGCCGAAGGGAAAAAACTGTTCCTAAACCTGTCTTCCAGCTCCTGTACCTCCTCCCTGATGGTAATGATGACCAAGACAAAGCAGCTGTTGAAAATAAATTATACAAAATGGCAGAGATTGAAGATGAAATCCCATTTTTCCCTGAGGTCTGTGGGTATTGAAGCACTTGGCATTAGCAGGAATGTGATTAGGGTAAGAACACTACAGCACAATTCTGTTCCTGGCATTGGTGTTTCCATGCCAGGCTGTGACGTAACCAGTCAAGATATTCTTGACTACGCATCCATAAGTTTTAGGTGACAGGCCAATCTGTATAAATTTCTGAGTTCCTCCTTTGCACTATTGGCTTTGCAGGCTCAAGGACAGCTTCTATTCCAGTTATCAGTCTCTTGAACAGACCTTTCATATACTGAGAAATGAAGTCTTGGTCTCCCAAGTTACCTTGTCGTGGTATTTGCACTCTCACCACCTCGGGTGCCTATGACTTAACTAATTGTATGTATTGCACTGTACATTGATGTTACGAAAATAGGCAACATAATTCTCTTACCATTGAGGATGTAGGCAGAGTTTAGAGCTTTCTGTTTCTGTTCCAAAACATGTAGATAGAAGGTGGCCCTATCTCGCACCTCGTTGTCATCGTCCATCATGCACCTGTCGAGAGTACAGAGCTGCATCAGCAATCTGTCACCGGTGGCAAGACCTTCACATCCAGTGCATGCAGAGTTAAGATTCTGGCAGGGCTTAGGTAGGAAGAGATCAGATTTACTTGCCCACCTCAGCAAGGTTTTAGGAGCTGGGCAGAAAGTGGTAGCACTTTCAGTAACTTACAAACATAAGAGGAACAATTTGCAGGATAACAGAGAATCAAACTGAATACTGGGTCAGCACTGGGATAATCGACTAAATGACCTTTTGTGCTGAGTCTGTCAATGAAATAATACCCTCCCCCAAATGCTTCAGGAACAAGTTACCAGGCCAGATTTCAAGTTGGATGAGAGCTCCCATATAAAAATAAATACCATATGAAAATTTTTATTACAAAAATTACATCTAGTACCCTTTAGCAATATGTCCTTCTTAATAAACATTACAACCTATCAAAGCAGCACATGAAAGTAATTCAAATAAATGGGAGATTGAATACAGAACCTAGTGTCTGGGGGTCTATAAATGGTCTGTTAGAAAGTGTAAAGCACTTAAAATCTTGAAGATTGACAGTGAGGTGAGAACAAGTTCATTATATAATTTACAACAGTAAGTATGTATACCATCAAATGAAACAACATCCCCCCGGACCAAGGTGCATAATACAGTACATACAACTCACACAACACAAAGTAATACTATCACAAATAAAAATAATATATTCCAGAAGACTGACATTTGTGCTTTTACAGCACAAGTTAAAAAGTAAACAGTATAATGCTACAGGTGCTTAATAAGTGATGAAACATGAATGGTGATGAAGTAGAGTGAAATTCCAAAAAAACAACTTTAACTTTAAGCCTTCTCTCTGCCTGTACATGAATCAGCATGTTTCCGCACCGGCTTACTCAATTAAGCAACCTTCACCCAAACTGAAATGCCAATCAAGACAGATACAGCAGTTCTATTCTCTGGAGAAGTTTGCGATCAATCCCTGCGTCAAAATCCTTATTTCTCAAATGGCTGGTATCATTAACCCTTCCGTAACTTTACAGCTGTGGTACATCATAAATCTGCTAAAATGCTGTCCAATTAGATTCCCACTTACTAAAGCATATTGCAGAGATGTTTATTCACCTGTATCTGTGTCTTTACCTGTGCCACTTCACAAGCAGAGCTCTCAATTAGTCACAGTCACTTTTCCCACTGTTCCCTCACCATTTATTCAATTTCCTGTTGAAATGTATTATTGAATCTACACTCAGTAGTCACCTTCTGAGGTAAACCTGTACAGCTGCTTATTATTGCAAATATCTAATCAGTCAATCCTGTGGCAGCAACCTAACCCATGCCGACATGGTCAAGAGATCAGCTCAGACCAAACATCAGAATGGGGAAGAACTGTGATCCAACTGACTTTGACCTTGGAATGATTTGGAATGGTTTGAGTATCTCCAAAACTGATCTGGGATTTTCACACACAACAGTCGCTTGAGTTACAGAGAACAGTGTAGTGAGTGGAAGTTCTGGGGTGAAAATGCCTTGTTAATGAAAGAAGAGATTCCTGTTCAAGCTGACAGGAAGGAGATAGCAACTCTAATAACCTCACATTATAATAGTGTTATGCAGAAGAGCATCTCTGAACACACATCAAACCTTGAAGTGGATGGGCTATGAACATACACTCAGTGGCCACCTTATGAGGTACAGGAGGTACTAACAAAACAGATAGAGTGTATGAGTGTATGTTCACTACCTTTTCCAAGTAGTGTGGTCCAGATGATTATAACTGATTGCATTGAAGAAATACTCATTTACATGCCACCTCTGATGATGACCTTAAATCAGGGGTTCCCAACCTTTTTCATGCTATGGAGCCCTACCATCAACCAAGGGGTTCATGGACCCCAGGTAGGGAACTGCTCCCTTAAATCTATGTCTGGTGTTACTGATTCATCTGTTACAGATTGTAAAAGCTCTCTATGATTTTGAACACTAAGATCAAAACAATTCCTAACTTAATCTAACCTAATCTCAGTGCTAAGATCTAGTCTCACTGTTAACTGAAAAATAATCAACCCTTTTCCTGCAATGATTCCTTCTGCCAGTCTCTACACATAACTTCTCTTGGTAAAGTAGCAGAGATCAGAACCAAACTCCTAGGTGAGAAACACCATACGAAGTACAGGGAATCCAAATGCCAGCTGATCACAGCAGGGGTAAACTGTAGCTAATCCCACGTTCATAGTAAATTTCAGTCCTGGTCATCTCATTATAGGAAGGAAGTGGAAGCCTAGAGAGGATGCAGATGAGATTTGCAAGGGTGTTTTCGGGATTAAAGTTCATTCATTCATTATGTGCCTTGTCATATGACATGGGTGATCATGCTCTTGACCATGACTGTTTTTGGCAACATTTTCTATAGAAGTGGTTTTGCCAAAGCCTTCTTCTGGGCAGTGTCTTTACAAGACAGGTAACCCCAGCTATCGTCTATACTCCTCAAAGACTGTCTGCCTGGTGTCAGTGGTTGCATAACCAGGACTCGGGACGTGCAGCAGCTGCTCACACGACCATCCACCTCCTGTTTCCATGGCTTCATGTGACCCTGATCGGGGATTAGATTACATGCTTTATTAAGGCAGGCTGAGTGAGCTAGGGCTTTTCTCTTTAGAGCGAAGTAAGATAAGAGGTGACGATAGAGATGTACTTGATAGAAGTCGTAGATCAAGTGGACACCCAGAGACTGGTTTTCCCTAGGGCTAACACCAGGGGGCATATTTCTAAGGCAAATGGAGGAAAGTATAGGGAGGACCTCAGAGGTAAGTTTTTACTTTAAACACACAGAGTGGTGAATGTGTGGAACACTGCCATGGGTGGTGGTAGAAGCAGATATGTTAGGCGCTTTTCAGAAATTCTTAGATAGGCAGATGGATGGTAGAACAATGGAGGGCTATCTAGAGGGAAGGCTTAGATCAGGGCTTCCCAACATTTTTAATGCCACAGACCAATATCATTAAGCAAGGGGCCTGTAAAACCCAGGTTAGGAATCCCTGGGTTAGATTGATATTAGAGTAGATTGCAAGGTCAGCATATCATGTGCTGAAAGGTCTGTACTATGCTGTAGTGTTCTATTATTGCCCAAGGCAGATATATTGTAAAACTTGTAATTTTTTTTCATGATTTTAAATCCCAAGTCTGGCCATGCAGGATTAAAATTATGCCAGAAAATATTATTGTACGCCAGCTAATGCAACAATATTGTCATCAGCAGTGGTTTGACACAGACATCAAGCCTTTTAAAAATGATTTCTGACACTGAGTTGAAAACACTTCATTAAAGTGGCACCTGGTGAAATTTAGCACCAACGAATCACGTAGAATCCTTGATATAAACAGACTGAATTTTAACCTCAAAAGATTTGATATCAATCAGTAACTCATACAGCATTGAGGTTTGATCGAGAGAACAATCGGACTTGCATTTATGAGCCTCTGGGACATCCCAAAGCACTTTATAGCCAGTGAACTGCTTTGAAATGTAGTGAAGTTTTGTACACAGGCAAATTCCCCACAGTATAAAAATATAACAAAGAATTTCTAATAAAAAACATATTTAAGCCTACAGAATAAAGAGGGCTGCCATGCTTCACATAAAAGCATTGCTTGCAAAGCCTTTTCACAACATTAGTGGAAGTATTGGTTCAGAGTATGCAGCTGACTAAGTTTCCCCCAGAGTTAGATAACCCACTGGCTGATGCAAGGTTGTTCCTTCCAATAAATCTGATGGCGCCGTTCCACAGCTGTCGGCATGGCAACAAATAACCAAGAGACCAAATATGGCAGGTCTCAATGAACCCAAGTAAAGGCGGCTAGCATTTTAAATATCAGCTTTCTCAATTTCCGGATGTCCCAAAGTGCTCTGCAGCCAATTAAATACATTGAAAGATGGTCACTGGTGTAACATAGAAAAAAGGCTGCAACTAAATCGGGCATCAGAAGATTGCACTAACAGAAAAACATTAACAGCCAAACTATTTGTTTTTTTTAAATATACAAGAGATGGGTTGAGGGAGATTATATAATGGTCTGTTCACAGAAATAGCTTTGTAAAATGTATTATTATTTTTGCAATCCATAAGTATTGCCAAACCTTTCTATTTGTTAAAAAAGGTTCAAGTCCTAGTTCTAGCACCCAAGCAACACACACAAAACGCTGGAGGAACTCAGCAGGTCAAGTAGCATCCACGGAGAGGAATTAACAGCAGACAACATTTTGGACTAAGACGCTTCATCAGGATTCCTTTCCTTAGATGCTGCCTAACTGCTGAATTCCTTCAGCATCTTGAGTGTGCTACTCTGGATTTCCAGTGTCTGCAGAAACTCTTGCTTACATAATTAATCCTGCCAGCCAGTTTAGTGTAAGTGCCGCACATCTGGAGTCATCACATAATGGACAGAATGTTGATCCAATGTTCACGTCCATTCAACGTGAAGAGTGATGCAACGTGAAGAATGATGCATCTTGCACTTAAATTCTGACATAACAAATCCTGAATGCCCAAAACATTTATTTTCTACATCTTATTTTGCCTACTGTTTTTAAGTGGTTCATGACCCACCATCTACATCATGATACCCACAAGACTGAAGGGTGATGAGCTTTGATGTCACCTTTGGGGCCTTTTCAAAGCGTTGCATCTAAAGAGAGCATTTCTGACAGTGCAGTACTCGCTCACAATTGCACGAGGGTCTGCTCAGATTCTCATTATCACCAACACCATTTCTTTAAACAATTCAATAAGATATTAAGCTGAATATATGTGGGGGAACAAAAACCAGCAACCTAACTGGTCTAATGGGAGGAACGTCAGTGAGTCCCTGGTGGGCAAAGGAAATGTTTCAAAGATAACATCGAAATCAGCCTGAAGAAATCTAAATAATGAAAGATATAACACTCAATAGGTAGATCTGTTCAAGAGGGAACTGTGCTATGAGAATGACCTCCACTGTGCTGCAGAGAACAAGCGAGACTGAAGTTAAAGACCTAACCACAGCCATCACTTACTCTGTGAATCCTGGATGGGCCTCTCCTGTCCTGTGAGGGCACACCAATTGACAACCCCTTAGGAGAACATCTTACTCGACTCGAATGATCGCACTATTACTAATGGGCAACATCAGTATTTCCTAACACAGCAGTACACATTAAATAGTGATCCCAGATGCCTGGTTGCTATATGACTTCTTTAAACGCACCAATGTGCAAGGAATTCACTTGGAAAGGTGTCTGACAGCAGATCTTAGCTCCAGATGGAAGATCTTACAGCCAGTTGCTCTACAGCCATAATAGAGATCTCTGCCATTCACCATCTTACTTTACCAGAATCAGATTTAATACCACCAGCATATGTTGCTTTGCAGCAGCAGTACATTGCAATACTTAGTAATAAAAACTATAAATTACAATAAGTATATACAAAATATAAATTTAAATGTAGTGCAAAAAGAGAGGGAAATAATACTGAGGAAGTGTTCAGGGGTTCATCATCCATTCAGAAATCTGATGGCAGAGGGGAAGGGTTGCTCCTGAAAGTTGCATGTGTCTCTTTAGGCTCCTGTATCTCCTTGATGGTAGCAATGAGAAGAGGGCACATCCTGAGTGATGGGGATCTTTAATGAAGGAATCAAATTAGTTACCTATCATCCAGTAAAATTATTCCTATGATCTGCTCCCACACCTCTTCACTCATATTCTACAAACCCCATTTCTAGAAAAGTTGGGATATTTTCCAAAATGCAATAAAAACAAAACTCTGTGATATGTTAATTCACGTGAACCTTTATTTAACTGACAAAAGTACAAAGAAAAGATTTTCAATAGTTTTACTGACCAACTTAATTCTATTTTGTAAATATACACAAATTTAGAATTTGATGGCTGCAACACACTCAACAAAAGTTGGGACAGAGGCATGTTTACCATTGTGTTACATCACCTTTCCTTTTAATAACACTTTTTAATCGTTATGGAACTGAGGATACTAATTGTAGTAGATTTGCAATTGGAAATTTTGTCCATTCTTGTTTGATACAAGACTTCAGCTGCTCAACAGTCCGTGGTGTCCATTGTCTGATTCTCCTCTTCATGATGCGCCATACATTTTCAATAGGAGATAGATCTGGACTGGCAGCAGGCCAGTCAAGCACACGCACTCTGTGTCTACAAAGCCACGCTGTTGTAGCCCGTACAGAATGTGGTCTGGTATTGTCCTGCTGAAATAAGCATGGATGTCCCAGGAAGAGACGTCGCCTTGATGGCAACATATGTCTCTCTAAAATCCTAATATACGCCTCAGAGTCAATGGTACCTTCACATACATGCAACTCACCCATGCCGTGGGCACTGATACACCCCAATACCATCACAGATGCTGGCTTTTGCACCTTTCGCTGATAACAATCAGGATGGTCGTTTTTATCTTTGGCACAGAGAACTCGACGCCTGTTTTTTCCGAAAACTAGCTGAAATGTGGACTCATCTGACCACAGCACACGGTTCCACAGTCTTTCGGTCCATCTGAGATGAGCTCGGGCCCAGAGAACTCGCCAGCGTTTCTGCATAGAGTTGATGTATGGCTTCCTCCTTGCGTAAAACAGTTTCAAGTTGCATTTCTGGATGCAGTGACAGACTGTGTTAAGTGACAATGGTTTTCCGAAGTACTCCCGAGCCCAGGTGGCTATAATTGTCACAGTAGCATGACGGTTTCTTAGGCAGTGCCGCCTGAGGGCTCGAAGATCACGCGCATTCAACAGCGGTTTCTGACCTTGCCCTTTACGCACTGTCTCTGAATTCTCTGAATCTTTTCACAATATTATGTACTGTAGATGTTGAAAGATCTAACTTCCCTGCAATCTTGCATTGGGAAATGTTCCTTTTGAACTGACTAATCTCTCACGAATTTTGGCACAAAGGGGTGAGCCATGACCCATCCTTGCATGCAAAGACTGAGTCTTTGATGGACGCTACTTTTATACCCAGTCATGATACTTCACCTGCTACCAATTAGCCTGCTTAATGTGGAGTCTTCCAAACCGGTGTTATTTGAATATTCTGTGCACTTTTCAATCTTATTTTAACTCTGTCCCAACTTTTGTTGAGTGTGTTGCAGCCATCAAATTCTAAATTTGTGTATATTTTCAAAATACAATTAAGTTGATCAGTAAAACTATTGAAAATCTTTTCTTTGTCCTTTTCTCAGTTAAATAAGGGTTCACGTGAATTAACATATCACAGATTTTTGTTTTTATTGCATTTTGGAAAATATCCCAACTTTTCAGGAAATGGGGTTTGTAAATGAAGCATTCTCTGAAGGTAAAAAACAATCTGCCCTCTACTTCTTTCCCTTCCTTTTAAGAGTCCAGACATGCTGGCAGACTATTCAATTGGACCTATCCTTCAATGAGGCATTTACCTGACTGAACATTTTCAATGTGAGAACCAGGTGACAAATGTCAAACTTGAGGTATGAGCCTGAGGTGCAATGCAAATACACAGAGGCCAAGAGGTTCCTGCCCTGGTTCAAATCTTACTCTTGAGTCAAGTACATAATGTGGGCTGATCCACTGGTACTAGTGCTGAGGTTTAGTTATACTATTGCGAGTGATCATTTATGGATGAAATATTAAATACAAACACACACAACATGCTGGAGGAATTCAGCAAGTAAGGCAGCTTTCATGGAGGAAATAAATTAAATGTTAACACCTTTTTTGTGCAAACTTAAAAGATCCTTTGGCACTTTCCAAGGAGCAGCACATTCTTCTGAATCTCAGCTTGCATTAATTTTCAACAAGTCCCTTAAAAGAGGGCGATCTAGCTATTTCATACATTTTATTCCTGTCTCGTCCCGTTTGGATGTCCTGACTCATTTATGAGGGATGATTGATAAGTTTGTGGCCTAAGGTAGAAGGAGATGAGTTATTAATTTCAAACTTTCTGCATAATCACTCAGAAGTGTTGACCTGCATGTGCATGTAATGAGAGCTGTATAACTCATCTCTTTCTACTGTAGGCCACAAACTTATCAATCACCCATCTGTGGACACGATCTGGAGGTCCAAGATCCATATGTTCCACGACAGCTGAAATGTGTAAATGCAGGAGGGGACTATGCTGAAAAATAAATGTGCTACGTTTTCTAAAATTTACTCCTACCCAAGGCCACGAATTTATCAATCACCCCTTGCCTCTCCACAGTGATTTCATTTTTAAAATACATTGCTGGCTGAGAAACACTTTGAACATCGTTTGGTCAATAAAGATTCTACAGAACTACTAATACTTTTACCAAAGCTTCCTTTCAATCAACATACTTGCTTGTGAATGAACCCGACATACTATTTTCCCTTCCTTCCTGTTACACTGTTTTCCATCAGACAGAGATACTGTGAAGAACAATTGTTGATATCCTTTCTGCCCCATCTCCCCCCACCCCCCCAACGCTTACCTAAAAACACACCAGCTGAGCTCCACACACTTCATTCTGAACAGTCAGTCACATGGCAAACCATATAAGAGGAGAGCACTGAGGGAATATGCTAAGTGAGTCACAGTTAAAGAGAAACCCTTTCATCAGCTTAAATATCTGTGAAGCTGACGCTGTATTTCTGAACACGATGCAAACTGTATCTTCAGGGAAAATAAATTGCATTGGAAAGTATATCTAGGCTCTGCAACCAAATACTTATACAGAGGAGAAAAATTATACTGGAGGGGAATTAAAAAGACAATAAGCTAAATATAGGGACTGGAACAGGACAGTCAATTCCACAAATTATATCATCTTCAAACCTTTTTTTTAAAAAAAGAACATTGTGAGTAAATTTATGTATAGTTTTTCTTGAATTCTATTGTATTGCTTTATTTTTCCTGTAAATGTCTGCAAGAAAATGAATCCCAAGGCAGAATATGGTACGTTGGTAATAAACTTACTTTGACATTAAGTAACATTGAAATGAGAGGATAATCTGAACCATGTACCTGCTCCCTGTAATACTAGATCTACAATGAGGACATAACATTATACTGGGAGGATAATTTTCATTGCACAACTTACCTCTTCAGTAACACGCTTACACTGGGGAACATGTCATCATTCTGGGCTCCAAACTTCGCCAAAGCACTCACAGCAGCTGTAAAAATATAGAAAGAGACAAGGTGATAACTTTTAATGTCAACTGTTGTGCAGTTTGAAGACAATTGAGTTTCAATGGGGCGAGGTTGTAGAGAAAGCAAAATGCTCCAGCTTCAGTTTCTGTCATAGGGAATCTGCTCACTCTCTTCCTCCAACAACACCCTCCCAGCCCCGAGCTGGGAATTTGCTCTAGCCACCACCCCGAGCAAGAAGTCTGCTCTCTCCCTCCAACACTCCCCCCCCGAGCAGAGAATCTGCTCACCCTCCCCCAACACGCATCCCCACCCCAAAGCAGGGAATCTGTTCACTCTCCTCCAACAAGCACCCCCACCCGAGCAGGGAATCTGCCCTCTCTTCCCCTCTCCCCCGAGCAGGGAATCTGCCATTTCCCTACCCTGAGAAGCGGATCTGCCCTCTCTTCCCAACTCCCCCCTTCGCCCTGAACAGGGAATCTGCCCTCTTCCCCTCCCCCCCCACCCCAAGCAGGGGATCTGCCCTCTCCCCCAATCCTCCCACCCCCAGGTGTTGAATCTACCTCTTCCCCCAAACTCCACCCCTCCCCTGGTGGGGAAGCTGGCCCTCTACCTCCGAGCAGGGAAACTGCCCTTCCCCTTCCACCCGAGCAGTGTAACTGCTCTCAAATGTCACTTCCAAGTTGGTTTTACATAACTAGATACAGGTTTACACCAGCAAGACCTCCTCCTGCTCTGTGTTGTAAATGTATTAAGGCCCGGGGCTGCTGGCTATTCAGACCTGCTCCTTTAAATTCCAACTTGATGATTGTGGATATCCATCTGACACCGTGCAGCATGTCCGCAAGCCTGGCTGGATTAGGCATTACAGCACAGCAGTCTCGGTAGATAAGTACCAGGTCAGAATGAAAGCATCATAAACTCATAAAGACATTCCGCCCATTGGGTCTGCTCTACATTCGATCATGACTGACTTATTTCCCCTCTCAACCACATTCTGCTGCCTTCTCCCACAATGTTTGACACTCTTAGTAATCAAGAACCTATCAACCTCTCCTTTAACTACACCCAAGACAGCTTCCACAGCTGTCTGTGACAATGAATTCCAGATTCAACATCCTCTGGCTAAAGAAATTCTTCATTATCCCTGTTCTAAAGGGACAGCTCTAAAGTTTCTTTTCCCACCTTCTTGGCCACTCGCTATTCAAGGATTCAGCAACAGAACATTAATACGTGCAACAGTGATTGGGACAGACACAGGAGGGACTCACCGGCTCGGACCTCTTCGTTCTCCAGGATGACCCGGTTGTAGATGAAGCGAATGTACTTGGAGGGATTAGGAGTCCGAGCTCCTTCTCTCCCAAGCAGGTGAAGGATTCGAGTGGCAAGCACAGTGAACTCACAGTCCTCAATGAATTCACAGAGATGCGCCAGGCCTGTCTCCTTGCTCTCGGGATTGTCCTCGATGATGCAGATGATGCATTCCACAATGGCACGCTTGTACTCAAACCCACCCTGGGTGAAGGGGGAGGAAGAAACAGGTCAGAACGCACAGGCAGTCTGGGATTCCCACTGCTCACAAGTCTAAAAGGAAGTCACAGCAGCTGGGAGCTTTGTGGATACTGCCACATCTAGTTATATTCTCAGTTAATCTACTTAGTTGAGCTAATTTGAGATAAATAAATGAATCTGAATCTAATTTAGGCAGGGTTGCACAGGGAGACAGATTTCGAATTTGTAAGACTGCTTCAACATTGCTAAACCGTATGTGCAAAATAAGAAATAAACTGAAATATTGTTTAAAATACTGGAATTTAAATAGTTAAGAACATAAAAGATTCACTTGGCCCATCACAACAGTGCCATCCCTTCAATTGGAGATATTCTTCCTAATCTCATTTACCCATTAAGATTCTTTTTTAGCCTCATGAGGGTGTATATTAAATTCCTCAGTGATCATTTTAAATACCTTTTAAACCAGAAAAGAGAAAAATTCCATTTAATACTAACAGTGCCAGCCATTATATGAGGCAATTTTCATCTTGAAGGACTTACTAACTTCTTATAAACACAAGAGATTCTGAAGATGCTGGAAAGCCAGAACTACAAACATTTTTCACTCTTATTCACTTCTTTCAACCATTTTCCCCTCAAGTTCCTTGAAAATAGGCCAAACACCAGCTTATCAGCTGCCAGCAATGTGTTGCTCAAGGCACAGGATGCAAAAAGCAATGAACTGATACATTCCAATTTCTTCCCTCATCTGCAAGATTCTCCAATTTCAGCAACACCTTCCTTGAGAACTTCAGCAACACCAAACTTGAGATAGCTAGATTGAGATCAGGAACTTTAAAGAACAAAAATCATATAAATGGCCAGGGCTACATTCCCAATGCACAACAGCCTTGCCTTTTCCCACAATGACATTACAACAAAATGTTTTTGTGAAAGAAGTCCCCCACCCACCCACATAAAAACACTTCATCTCTATAAAGTAATGGTTCAACTGGAGCATGCACTGAGTGGCCACTTTATTAGGCACACCTAATGCAAATATCTAATCAGCCAATCATGTGACAGCAACTCAATGCTTCAAAACATGCAGACATGGTCAAGAAGTTCAGCTGTTTTTCACAGCAAACATCAGAATGGGGAAGTAATATGATCTAAGTGACTCTGACTGGAACAATTGTCGGTCTAATTGCTCAGAAATTGCTGATCTCCTGAGATTTTCACACACAAGTCTCTAGAGTGTACAGAGAATGGTATTAAAAACAAAAAAAAATACCCAGTGAGCAGAGTTCTGTGGGAGAATATACCTTGTTAACAAGAGAGATCAGACGAGAATGACCAGACCAGTTCGAGCTGACAGAAAGGTGACAGTAACACAAATAAGCACGTGGTATGTAAAAGAGCATCTCCGAATGCACAAACGTTGAACCTCCAAGTGGTGAGCTACGGCAGCAAAAGACCACGAACATACTCAATGGCCAATTAATTAGGTACAGAGCGATGTAGCGCGGTATCCAGGCTGGAGTCGGTGCTGCCCTCCAGTGTTCGCTCAGCAGAAGACAAGTTATATTGTGATCAACTGCCGACTTCTATGGCATTCATGGACTTAAGAGTCCGAACTATTTTTTGCATAGCTGTATTTTACTGATGTCTTACATGTGCTTGCTATCTTGTAGGTACTATGTGTGCTTTGCGCTGTGTGTGATATTTGGTACGGTGTTTTACACCTTGACCCATGAGTAACGCTGTCTCATTTGGATGTATTCATGGTTAACTGACAAACAAACATGAGTGTAGTAAAGGGCAAACGATGTTCCTGGGCTTGTAATGAGGTCTGAAGTAAAGGCACATGTTCAAATCCTCCAACAGCCCAGGAGAATTTACACTCAGTGGCTACTTTAATAGGTACACTTTACTGGCTATAGAGTGTATAGTGCCCCAACACTCGTTCCTGGGCTTGTAATGAGGTCTGAAGTAAAGGCACATGTTCAAATCCTGCAACAGCCCAGGAGAATTTACACTCAGTGGCTACTTTAATAGGTACACTTTACTGGCTATAGAGTGTATAGTGCCCCACCACTCAAGTTATAAAAAATGCCAAATCTGTAAAAGGTGATGCAAAAAGAAATACGACAATGCTTCTAGATACAATTCTCTTTGGTTGCATTGCAGATGAAAGTTGGGTTTAAGCCCCAGCAGCAGAGACGATTGACAGCTGGTGCGTTCAGGATGACATCCCCAAATAAAAAGAAATGGTTTCAATCAGAAGAGTCAAAAGAGCACAGACTGAAGGTGACTGGCAAAAAAAAACATGACAAATGTACCTGCACATAGCAGATAGCAATGATCAAGAACTCTGCCTGAAAGGGCTGCAAGAATAGTTTCCAATGTAGCCTTCTAGAAGTAGGCAAAATTTGTACAACTAAAAAGGGATAAAGACGTCTACAAAAAGCAACAAGGACTTGAGTGGGTAAGCGTGACTTTTCTGATAGAAATTCCATAGAAACCAACATGCAAATTGTACAAAAATCTTAAATCTCACATTAATGTTAAATAGAATGGTATCAAATTTGATGAGAAAAGAGGAACTTTACATTAGTAAGACCATTGGTACTCAGGAGATATCAAAAGACAACTGTTAATATTAATCCAAGTGTCATAGATGAACCTACTCCTCCAATTATATAATCTTGGCAATGATTAATGTAAAGGATCCTGGGGCTGCAATGCGAGGTGGGCAAGACCATTTTTACTGACAGTGTGCTGCTGTAATCTAGGAAACACTCTGTTGCAAGGAAGGAAGTTGTAGGGTCAGACAAATGCAGCATGGAAGGTAACCATTCAGCATGTCTTGTCCGTACTAATCAATTTGCCCACTTTCTTGCTCTTATGGTCATAGAGCATTACAAGAGTAGAAACAGGCCCTTCGGCCCATCTGGTATGTGCTGAACTGTTATTCTACCTAGACCCATCGTCCCACACCTGGGCCATAGTCCTCCATACCTCTCCTACTCATGTACCTATCCAAACTTCAGTTAAGTGTTGTAGTCAAACTCACATCCACCATTTCCACTGGCAGCTCGCTCCACATTTGTATCATCCTCTGACTGAAGTTCCTAACCTATGACCTCTAGTTCCAGTCTCACCCAGCCTCAGAGTAAACACAATCAGGCTTTTATCACTATCTATATCCATAATTTGGTATATCTCTATCAAATCTCCCTTCATTCTCCTATGCTCCAGAGAATGAAGACCCAGCCTATTCAATCTTGCCCCATAACTCAGATCCTCAAGTCCCACCAACATCCTCGACTCACTTGGCCCCACCTTCATCTATTCCTTTCATCTAACTTTCATCCCTGAAGTACCAAACATGGACTGGGTGACTGCTTCATAGGGCATCTCTCTTCAGTCTTGGAATGGTCTGTCACTTCAATTCTTTGTCCCACTTGATCTCTCAATCTTCACACCGCACCCCCGCATACCATACCAACAAAGTCCAACATCTGACTTAAATACCGAGTTTGAGTATTTCAGATAACCAAATATTCTTCTCTTTTTGTACAATTAAGGTTAGGGATAGCAAATTGTGGGCTAATGGCTTAAGTGACAACACTTGAAGTCTGTCCCCAGCATAATCCTCACTGATTTAATTTGATGCAAATAACACATTTTACTGCATATTTCAATATTTCGTTGTACAAATGACAGATAAAGCTAAGTTGAAGCTTTCACCTGTGCAGCCCTTACAGATGTAAGAATTTCTGCTTCAGTTGCTTCTTTTCCCTGTCTGCCTGAACTTGGTCTGCACCCATTCACAGATATTCCCTCTGTTCACTTTACTGCAATGTAAAAACTCGCTTGTTCACTTTACCCATTCTGATGAAGGGTGAATGATCTGAAACCTCGACCCTGGTTCCCCTCTCTGGATGCTGCCTGACTTGCTGTAGTTCTAAGAGTACACAATACCAGTTAGGTACCAGCTTGAATTTTGTGTATATTTGTTTTCTTTGTATTAGAGAATGCTCAGGGAAGTGCCCTGATGAAGGGTTTCAAACCGAAACATCGACTGTTTATTCCCCTCCACAGGTGCTGCCTGACCCACTGAGTTCTTCCAGCATTTTGTGTGAGAATCTCAGGGGAGACTTCACTGAAATTCACAGAATGGAAGGGCCCAAATAGAGCATATACGAAGCATCTAACTCCCTTAAAAAAAAAGAGGGCACAGATTTAAAATAAATGATAGAAGAACAGAATGAGGAAATAACTTTCACCCAGCGATGGTGAGCATCTGCAACACTCTGCCTTTAACAGGTGGTGGAAGGGAGAAACTTCATCACATTTAAACAGTACCTGGATGTCAACTTGAAAAGCCGTGACTTGCCGGGCCATGGACCCAGTGCAGGGCAAGGTTGGGTCACTTTTGCCAAACAATACATGGACTAAATAAACAACATGTCTAGCTAGGCTCTTAACTAAGCAATTAAATATATTTTTTAATAAATTCACCCCAGAATGTAGGTGCTGCTGGCAAGAGTAACACCCTTGGCTGCCTTTGAAAAGGTGATGACAAGTCACCTTGAGATTGGAGTCCTTCTGGTGGAGGTATTTTCATAACGCTGCTTCATCATTGCTGGGCCTCCCACTGGACTTTAGCTCAGCGATAATGAAGCAGCAATGATTTATTTCCAAGTCACAGTGGTGTGCGACTTGGAAGGGGACTTGCTAGTAATGGCAAAAGCAGGCACCTGCTACCCTTGACTAAACTATAGAGGTTGTCAGACGTGTTAGGTAGCAAAGAATTTATTTATAAATTTATTTTTTTATTGAGACGTAGTGCAGAACAGGGCTTTCTGGCCTTTCAAGCTGCACCACCAGCAACCCCCAATTTAACCCTTGCCTAATCACGGAACAAATTATAATGATCAATTAACCTACTAACCAGCAAGCCTCTGGACTATGGGAGGAAACTAAAGTAGCTGGGGAAAACCCATACATTCCATGGGAAGGACATACAATGCCAGAATTGAAGTCCAAACTCCGATGCCCTGAGCCATATTAATACTGCACTAACCACTATACTACCATTGTGCCCGACAGTGGACAGGCCACTACACTGCATTTTGTTAATGGCATACACTGTGTCTACAACACACCAGCTGTACAAAGAATGAATGCTTATGGTGGCAAGTACCATTGAGTATATTTACAAGGAGTGCTGCCACAAGAAAGCAGCATCCACCATCAAGGTCCCACCATCCAGAACATGCCTTTTTTTCACTACTACTGTTCCACTGGTCCGGACATACAGGAGCTTTAAGACCCCATACTACCAAGTTCAGGAACAGTTGTTATCCTACAACCAACAGACTCCTGAACCAGAATGGATAATTTCACTCACCTCAACTCGGAACTAACTCTACAACCTACAGACTCACTTTCAAGGACTCTTTACAATTCATGTTCTCAAAATTATTTTTCTTATTTGCACCAATTTGTCTTCTTTTGGACACTGGTTGTTTATCAATACATTTATATATAATTTTTCATAAATTTGATTGCATTTCTGTATTTTGCTGTAAATGCCTTCAGGAAAATGAATCTCAAACTAGTATATGGTAATATATATGCACTTTGATGATAGTTTTACTTTGCCTTTGACTTTTTAAATAAATTTACAGATGGGCTGCAGTAATTTACAGGGCATTAAGCTCACAGAGCATTCCGTGAGCTGCACTCAACCAAGCTAGTAAGAGGTATTCATCATCCCCTTGATTAGTGATGGAGTAGGAGTTAGCTAGTACCACTCACCACAAGATACAAAGCCCTTGAACTTAGAACATCAGACCATTATACATAGGAGAAATAGGCTATTCAGCCCATTGTGTCTGCTCCACCATTCCATTATAGCTGATTTATTATCTCTCTCAGCCCCATTCTTCTGCCTACTAATGACGCCCTTAACTAATCAAGAACCTATGAATCTCCACTTTAAATACACCCAATGACTTGGCCTCCACAGCTGCATGTAGCAATGAATTCCATAGATTCACCAAACCCTTGCCCAAAAAAATCTTCCTCGTCTATGTTCTAACTTCTCTTGTAGTCAGTGTTTGTGTGTCTGCTATAGTTAAGCTTCTGATTACTGGTGACTCCAAGATATTGGCAGTTAGGGACCAGGCAATGGAAGTGAATCAAAATGAGAAACACAAGGATAATGTTTACCCCTTCCTACAGATGCTGCCTGACCTGCTGAGTTCCTCCAGCATTTCGTCTGTGTTTCTCCAGAATCCCGTTTATTATCACTGACACAATAAATTGTGAAATGTTTTGTTTTATAGTAGTACAGTACAATAAATTAAAAATACTATACAATAAGAAATATCAAAATAATAAGTACAAAATGAAAACAAAATAGTGAGTTAGTGTTCATAGACCATTCAGAAACCTGATAGCAGAGGAAAAAAGCTGTGTAGTGCCAAGGAAGGTGACTAGACTGTCTTTTATTGGGCATGTACTGTAGAAAGAAGCACAAACTCTCCCAACAATAAACTGACTCCTAATCTTAAACTACAAATTAAAACTTCTGGCTGTTAAAGTGCTACGTTTCACATTAACGTACCTCTTCTCGCAGCATGGTGAACAGGAAGTTCATCATCACAGAGTGCTTCCGTGGGTACTTCTGACACAGAGCACTGATGGCCTGGACCACCACCACCTACACAAGAATCAAGAAAACAGCAAACACCAGATTAGGGAAGACTCCATTCAGACATCGCTATTTCCTTTCAATAAGAATTTAAAAATTAAAACAACTAGAAACATCACAAGCACAGAATATAATATACAAGAAACCGGTGATTAAAAATAGAAAGTGCCTGTAGGAGCCATATATCTGTTCTCTACCTGCATTGTATTCTATGTTGTGCTAATCAAGATTCAACAGTCCACAACAAAACTTCATACTGGTATGATGGACTGAAATGCCAAGTGCTTATTCTCTCCATAGAGTTTGCTTGACTTGCTGAACTCCTCCAGCATTGTAGGTGTGCCACTTGTGTACTAAATGTTATGTGAATATTACACAAGGAGCAATGAAAACATGGAAAAGGCACCACACTGTCTTATGAATGCTTACCTTGAACTCATCTGAAATTTCAGACATGAAGGAGGAGATCTGCTTCATGAGGCGGTCAATGCTGCTCTCGCTTCCCGTTTTCAGCAAGGTGGTGATGGCAAGTGTGGCAATGCTGCGGTTCGAGTCGGTCACCAGGTTCTCCAGGTCCAGATTGCATGCAGTCACAGCTGAAGGGTGCTTCATTGCCACCTGAAAAATATGTGTCGTGGACTTGTTAAAATCATTTGACTTGATAGAGGTGTACATGATAAGACTGGATCAAGACGAGTGGATAGCCAGAGACTTTTTCCCAGGGCAGAAAAAGTTAACACAAGGAGGCATAATTTTAAGGTGATTGGTGGAAAGTATAAGAGGAATGCCAGATCTAAGTTAGTTTAAAACGCAGATTGCAGCCAATGATGGCAGTTGAGGCAGATACATTAGGGACATACAAAACCATTAGATATAGGAGCAGAAGTAGACCATTCAGCCCATCAAGTCTGCTCCACCATTCAATCCTGGGCTGATCCAATTCTCCCAGTCATCCCCACTCCCCTGCTTTCACCCCAGACCCTTTGATGCCCTGGCTACTCAAGAACCCATCTGTCTCTGCCTTAAATGCATCCAATGACTTGGCCTCCACAGCCGATCGTGGCAACAAATTCCACTGATTTACCACCCTCTGACTCAAGTAGTTTCTCTGCATCTCTGTTCTAAACTGTCGTCCTTCAATCCTGCTCATGGAAATAACTTTGCCATATCAAATCTGTTCAGGCCTTTTAACATTTGGAATATTTCTATGAGATCCCCCCTCATTCTCCTGAAATCCAGAGAATACAGCCCAAGAACTGCCAGACATTCCTCATATGGTAACCCTTTCATTCCTAGAATCACTCTTGTGAATCTTCTCTGAACCCTCTCCAATGTCAGTATATCCTTTCTAAAAATAAGGAGCTCACAACTGCACACAATACTCCAAGTGTGGTCTCACGAGTACCTTATAGAGCCTCAACATCACATCCCTGCTCTTATATTCTATACCTCTAGAAATGAATGCCAACATTGCGTTTGCCTTCTTCACCACTAACTCAACCTGGAAGTTAACCTTTAGGGTATCCTCCACAAGGAGTCCCAAATCCCTTTGCACCTCTGTATTTTGAATTCTCTCCCCATCTAAATAATAGTCTGCCCATTTATTTCTTCCATCAAAGTGTATGAACATTCCAACATTGCATTTCATTTGCCACTTCTTTGCCCATTCCCCTAAACTATCTAAGTCTCTCTGCAAGCTCTCTTGGAGACATGAAACTCTTGGAGACATGCACAAATGAAAAATGGAGGACTACGTAGAAGGAAAGGGTTAGATTGATCCTAGAGTAGGTTAATGAGTTAGCACAACATCATGGGCCAAATGGCCTGTTCTGTGTTCTATGTTCATTCACTTCACTTCCAAGTTTACAGTACTGTAAACATTCTTCTCCGAGATGAGAAGTCATCCACATACTTAAAAGACTACAAAGATATACAGCCACTGGAAATTGCACCATTTAACATTTTGACTGAACTTCAAGGTTACATTCACATTCCCCCTTTGAATTTATATTTCCATTATCCCTTATGGACCCAAAATCTGTCCCCATCTTGAATAATCCTAAAATCTGAGAATCCATAGATCTTGAGGGTGGAGAGAAATCTTTAACATTCACAATGCTTCAAATCAAAGCATTTCTCATAACAGCTTGATTCTGCCTGGTTCTGCTCACTGCTTTGCAACATTTACTCATCTGTGCTGAACCGAAGATATGGCCAACTCTGGCTTTGCATCTGTGAACCTGCAATGTTTATTTGGCTCTGCGATAAGCTGAGGTTGTGGCCTGCTCCAGCTGCAGTGATGCATTGCTTCGTGCCTTTTGTAAAACTTCAGTTCTGAATGCCATTTGCTTACTTTTACTGTTTGCACGACTTATTTTCTCTGTGCATTAGGTGCTTGAGGGTCTTCTTTTAAAAAAATGGGTTGTTTTGGGGTTTCTTTGTTTTGTGGCTGCCTGTAAGGAGTCAAACCCGAAGGTTGTATAATGTATACATACCTTGATAATAAATGTATTTTGAACATTGAAAAGGCAAAAGCTGAATCAGTTCTGGGATTTGAATGGCGCTGACAAAGCCAGTATTTATTTAACTACCCTCTCAAGGTGAAATAGTGAGTGACTTTCATGAATTGCTATAGTGCATTTGGTACGTATACGGTCAGAGCCATTAATATGGGAGCTCCAAGATTTAACCCTTGCAATAACAAACGACTGGTACTACATATCCAAGGCAAGTCAGTGTGCAATTTTGGAGGCTTAGCTGCTGATGAAAGGCATTTCCATACTTCAAACCTGATAAATGGTCTGAGCCCAAAACCCTGCAGTTTCCTCCTCATTAGATACTGCCTAACTTGCTGTGTTTCTCCGGCATTTTGTACGTGTTGCTCAAGGTTTCCAGCATCTTCAAAATCTTGTGTTTTATGAATTTGGTGCATCTACTGACTATGTAAATTTTAGTAATGTTGGTTGCAAGAGTACGAGATGAGTCTCAAGACATTAATTCTTCAGTCAGGAGAAATATTTTTTTGGGTCTACATGTCAAATTCACTGAAGAAATGAAATCACTCCCCATTCTTTTAGACACCTGAGAATAAAGGCTTATTCTACTTGGCCTCTAACAATAGCTTTAAATGGAGCACTTTACTTCTTTAGCTAGAGGATAATAAATGTGTAGAATTCACTGCCACAGACGGCTATGGAGGCAAAGTCATTGGGTATATTTAAAGTGGAGGTTGGTAGATTCTTGATTAGTAAGAGTGTCAAAGGTTAAGGGGAGAAGGCAGGAGAATGGTGTTGAGAAGTAAAATAAAATCAGCTATAATTTAATTGTGGAGTAGTCACGATGGGCTAAATGGCCGAATACTATTCCTAAGTCTTACAGTCTTAGACAGATCAAAAGTCAAGAATTTAGTCAGTTTGTGAACCTGATACAGGGAAGAAGACAGGCATCATCACTTGTCACCTGAAACCTGCAGTTATCAGAATTAAATTAAAGCAGTTACTATTTAATGTTTTGCTTAGTGCAAATTAGTGTATTTAACTGCTAATTTTAAACATGGAATGGATAAGTTGCTCAATTAACAGGTGATTGAACAGAATTTGGCCACAGTCAGCAACACCTCAATGAACACACAAAACAGGCTGAATGTGCTGCTCCCGATGCTGGATTCACCTTTAATTATATCTGCGGCACCTTTCTGCATGCATCTTGGTCAACATTAGAACTATCTCTGTGCTTCAAAAAATAATTCATTGTTGCAGAGTTCTTTAGAATTTCATAAGTTTGCAAATAAAAGCTATTTAAATCCAGGTTCTTTGCTTGAAAAAGATGCAGTGCAGAGCAATCAGGCTTCAGAATATCATTTTATGCCATTCAGCATTCTGCACTGAGCCACTTGCAAAGGGTTACAATGTAGGAGGACAGTCGCCACAGTGTACTTCATTGCTACAGCAATCCAGAACTAATCTCATGGTCACGCTCTTTCCCTGCATCATCAAATGTTTATCTACTCTTCTCATAAAAGATGCAATACTTTCTGCTTCAATTATTCTCTGTGGGAAACCATTCAGTGCTCCAACAATCTGTAAAGAATTTGTACCGAGTGTATGTACCAGGCTGTGATAAGTTTTCAAACACCACTGATTCCAAAGCTAAAGAAATAATTTATCACACCCTATATCTGAAATCTCCTGTTAAGTCACCTGTGCTCCACAACTGGAGCTTTCAATCCCCAGTATCATCAGTCAAAGGTTTATTGGAAAAATACTAAACTCTAGCATGACGCTTTGACCTTCCTCTTACCTTGTTGAGTGTCCTCACTGCTGCATATCGTAGGGCTGCCTTGGGTGAACTACAGAACAACTGGAGGACTGCAGGGAGAAAGAGCAGCAAAAGTCATAAAATTGACAACAATCACACATTTTCACCCTTCCCTGTTGTTGCTCCTTTCCATGCCTGGTGGTGCATCGGGCAGCAACCTTGCCGTTTCTTTAGCATTTTGTCTGATTTTTTGCAAGGCTGAGTTGCTAACCCGATGCTCAACCCAGCATGGATGGATAGTATGCAAGGAACCGGCCGGATTCGAACCCAGGACCACTCGCCTTGAAGACCAGTGCAAATTACACTATACCAATGGCCAGCTATCGTTCCCTGTCCCCCACCCAAAATAGAAGTCTTCAAATAATGATCAGATTAACTTTAACTTTATCCTGATGGACAATAATGCTTGATGAGTTGCAGAGTTCATAATCATTCCATTCTAATGAAGACAGATGATTCATAAAGAAAATGTAAATTTAGAGTCAATGCTGCAAAACATCAAATTTCATGTCATATAACAAGATAACAAACCTGATTCTGATTCATTTAGCTTACCAATCCATGTCATATCAGTGAATCCACAAGTCTGGCAGAGGCTGAAGTCTTGGGTTAGAGGACTACATATGTGCATGGATGGGACTGTATGTGTGGGTGGGAGAGGGGAACAGAGCTTGTTTTGCTGTTGTTTGTTACTTGTTGTGTTCTGCCAAATATTGTGAGCGTGCTATTTTGGCACTGGAATGTGGCAACACTTGCGGGCTGCTCGCAGCACTTCCTTGGGTGTGTTGGTAGTTAACACAAACGACACCTTTCACTGTTTGTTTCAATGTACATGTGATAAACAATTTGAATCTGAAATCAGAGGTACTTGGTCCAACTCTTCCATGCTGACAAGACTATCGGAGCTAGTCCCACCTGGGTTGTGGCAGGGAGCTCAGAAGTCTTACAACCTCAGGAAATAAAGCAGTTTCCCATTGTAACAGTTTACAGTACCTTTTGCCTGATGGTAGGGGGTCAAAGAGATGGCTGGACAAATGTGACAATCCCAAGGACCCTGCGTATGCAGTACTCCTGATAGATATCTCTAACGGATGGAAGAGTGTTGCCAATAATCCTCTCAGCAGCCCTCACAATCCTCTGTATGGACCTGCAGTCGAATATTTTGTAATTCCCATACCAGACAGCAATGCAGCTAGTCAGAACACTCTCGATGATGCTCCAGTACAAATTGGTCAAAATGTGTTGGGGGGGGGGGGGGGGGGAGCGGGGAAGACTCACTCGCCACATCTCTTCAGGAAGTGAAGGTATTGCAGTGCTTTCTTCACCAAAGAGATGGTACTGAGGAACCAGGTGAGATTGTCAGTTACATGCAATCCCAGAAACTTTGTGCTGCTAACTCTTTACACGGAGCAGTTGGTCTACTGAGTGGTGGTCAGCCTGCACCTTCCTGAAGTCACAATCATCTCTTTGGTCTTGTCCACATTGTGACTCAAGTTGCTGTGCTCAGACTGCTCCAACTCCTCTCTGTATGCAGTCTCGTCGTCGTCGTTGAGGTCAATCACAATGGTGTCACCGGCGAATTTGTTGATTTGGTTTGAACAGAAGCTAGCGGTTCAGTCATACGTCAGCAGCGTGAACAGCAGTGGGCTGAGCACGAGGCCTGGGAAATGGCAGTGTGCTCAGTGTGATAGAATTAGAGATGTTTCCCCAAACTTGGACTGATCGTGGCCTTTCTGTCAAGATATTCAGGGATCCAGTTACACAGAGAGGTGTTGAGACCCAATGAGGACAGTTTACCCACCAGCTTCTGAGGGATGATTGCATTAAATACTGAGCTGAAGTCAATAAAAGCAGTATCATGGCACATGAGGCACCATTTTCCATACGGTACAGGACAGAGTGGAGTGCAGAGGCTATGGCATCATCAGTGGATCTGATTTCAGCGATGAGCAAACTGGAAAGGGTCCAATGTAGCAGGAAGATAGGATTTAATTTAATTATAACCAGTCACTCAAAGCATTTTATTGTTGTTGAGGCCAGTGCTACTGGATGGTAGTCATTGAGACAGGCTACCGTCACCCTCTTGGACACCAGAATGATAGTGGACACCTTGGAGCTTGAGGGTACAGTGAATGCCAGTTAAAGCCTCAGTTCAGTCCCTCAGCACCCAATGAAGTATGCTTTCAGGCCCCGCAGCTTTACGTAGATTGACCCTAGCTGGGGTCTTCCTCACATCAGTCTCAGCAAGACAAAGAGCATGCTCTTGGGGGACTTCCTCATTGGTACATCATTTTCATGCAAGTTATAAAACCAGGTTAGTCTGCAGTTCATTGGTTTGAGCTACTCATTTATAAATAATGGATTCATTCTCGTCCATGACACCTGGATCACATTGCTGCAGCCTACTCACGTCTGAAAAACCTTTGCCTTCCAACTCCCCTCCCCAAATTCTACATACCTTCCACACCTTTTGTTCCTACATTTTTACCTCAGAATCTCTTCCCAAAATCTCATCAATTTCTCTCAAGCAATTATCCAACATCATCTCCAGCATTAATTCCTTAAATTATATCCTGCAAAATGGATTCATTAGATTTAATGTATAGCACGTATGTCCAAACATACAGTGAAATGTGCCATTTTTGTTATTAACTTGACACAATCTGAGGATGTGCTGGGGACAGTCCTCAAGTCTCGTCACACATTCCAACACAAACAGCTTGCCTACAATATTCAGCAGTCTACACAGATCAAACAGAACAACTCATTTCCAACTTCCCTCCGAAGCCCCCACCCACTACAACCCCAAGAGCAACTGCCTCCTGGCCTCCAACCTCCAAACAATGACCTCAGGCATCAGGACTCCCTCACCAGCTTGGGGGACTTGACCTATCAATATCATCAGGAATTCTACTACAATAATGTCAATATGGGCAATTACACTTCTTTCAGAGTGCCTGGCTCTAGGACAGGGGTTCCAACCAGGGCTTGATATTGGTCCATGGCACTAAAAAGGTTGTGAATCCCTGCTTTAGAAGATGATAGGGAGGTCCAAACCTTGGAATTTGATACAGTGGCGAAGCAGGGAAGGTATGCTGCTTTTAGTGAGATCTGATCTGGTGCTTCATCTCATAACAATGATTCTTCTTAATTATTCTTTCACAGATAGGGCCAATATTTAACGATGATTTAATATTTAATTAAGGCTAATTGCCCTTGAACCAACTACCTTGTGAATTTATTTGAGACAGCTAAGAGTGCTGGAGTTGTATATAGATCAGAATGGGCAAAGGCACAGATTTTCTCCCCCAAAAGGCCATTAAAGAACCTCATGGGTCATTACAATAAGTGTTCCAGTCACCATTATTGAGCTATTTTTATTCCGGTTTATTTAAATCGACCAAATTAAACTTCTCCAGATGCCATGTTGGGATTTGTCCTCCTGTGTCTGAATCGTAAGCACAAGCCTCTGGACTGTGAGCTCATTAATTAAAACTGATAAGAACACATCAACCTGAGTAAGAGAAAGTTCTTTAAATATGATTCATCCCTTTACACATTATTTATTCAAGCCATTTCTCTTTGCTTTCACACACTTACCAGAGACAGCAGGTGCCAGTTCTTTGGCTGTACAGTTTGGCAGATTGACAATGGCAGAGGCCGCTTCATAAACCACCATCTCGTGCTTGTTCCTCATGCAGTTTTCAATGAAGTCAAACAGAGGGCTGTCACGGCTGAGAGAACAACAAAAAAACCTATTACCACCCTGCAGCTTTTGCAAACCTGTCAGTCACTAGTCAAGCCTTCTAAAAGGCATGTTTGGAGTTTGGGATCGAAACTCTTCTGCACAGTACAACGTGGAACACTGACTATGACCAAGCACTTTAAAAAAAAAGCCTCTAAGTAAAAAGGCGGCACTGGCATGTCCCACTGGAACTCCAGTTGAAGGTTTGCTGTACCCTCCGTTTCTAAACTGGAAATGGCAGTGTGCTTCCTCACAGACAGAACAAGTGCAAGACTGCGATCAGAGTTAACCAGAACGATATCACAATCCAGGGAATCCCCCATAAGGTGCAGGAGCAGAATTCGGCCATTTGGTCCAATAAATCTGCTCTGCCAATCTATCATAGCTGATTTACATTCAACTCCACTTCCCTGTCTTCTCTCCGTAACCTTTATTAATTGCTACACCACCACGTCGGCACTACGGTAGCACAGCAGCTTGCTTGACGCTATTACAGTTTGGTGCGTCAGAATTCGGAGTTAAATTTCAATGTCTTCTGTTCTTCCTGTGAGCACATGGGTTTCCTCAGGGTGCTCTTGTTTCCTACCATATTCCAAAGACATACCAGTTCGTAGATTAATTGGGCATTGTAAATTGTCCTGTGATTAGGGTAGGGTTAAATAGGTGGGGTGCTGGGCGGTGTGGCTCATTGGGATGATAGGGCCTGTTCCGCACAAGATCTCCAAATAAAAATAAAATAATCAAGAACCTATCAACCTCTGCTTTAAACACACACAATGACTTGGTCTCCTCAGCCCTCTGTGGCAGATAAATTCTACCGATTCACCACTCTCTGGCTAAAAATATTCTTCCATCTAAACGGATGTCCTAAACACCACTCAATGATTCAGGAACAGCTTTTCCCCTTTTGCCGTCAGATTTCTGAACAGCCCTTAACCTGACCTCTATTTTTGGCACTATTCTTCTAGACTATAGTAATTCTGTATCTTTACACTGTACTACTGCCGCAAAACAACACTTTCACGCTATCCAAGTCAGTGCTAATAAATCTGACTCTGAATTATGAATGTGACAGATGTTGTGATATTTGTTGCCTTGCAGCAGCAGTACAGTGCAGCACTTCCAATGTATTATAAATTACAAAAATAAATATTTATATAAAGAAACAAATGAATAGTGCAAAAAGAGAGCAAAAAAATAGTGAGGCAATGTTCATGGATTCATTCTCCGTTCAGAAATCTGAAGGGGGTGGGGAAGCAGTGCAAAAATGATGAGTGTGTACATTCGGACTCCTGTACCGTGTGTGTTGGAGATGCTTAACGACCAGTGCCACCTGTTTAATTGCCTTTTGAAGATGTCCTCGATGATGGCGAGGTTAGTGCCCACGACGGAGCTGGCTGAGCATACAATCTCTGATTCATCCTTTGCCAATGGAACAAATATGTACTACTTCAATAAACACAGACAGTAACTAAAATATTTTCCAGTTTACACATTGGTTATGATGATGCTGAATTTAACACTGACGTAAACACTAAACAAGTCTCAGTTCTACCTGGCAAAATAGCTAAACTAACTCATTAGTTCTTTGGTTAATGTTCAAACAAGAATTGGCTTCATTACACATACTCAAAATAATTTATCATTTTCTGTTTTCTTAAAATCTGACAGGTTTGAAGCTCCCTACACTGCACTCTATCGTGGCAGTAGTCCAGATATCAAACCGTGAACCGGTGTTCTACATATGCCTCCTAAGTGGTATATTTAATGGCTGAGGTACATACAGACACAGATTTAAAATGGAGGGGGGGAGGTGCATGCTTTTTATTTATTTTATTTATTGAGATACAGCGTGAAATAGGCCCTTCCAGACATGCTACCCAGCAATCCCGATTTAATCATAGCCTAACCATGGGACAATTTACAATAACCAATTCATTTACCAATTGGTAAGCATTTGGACTGCGCGAGGAAACCAGAGCAAGCCCAAGTGGCCACAGGGAGAATGTACCAGCTCCTACAGGCAGCAGTGGGAATTGAACCCTGGTTGTCTGTACTGTCAAGTGTACTAACCGCTACACTACTACATCACCCTTGACAATGAAATCACCATGGCATTGCCCTCTGACAACATTAGAACCTACTTTTTTGCCCGTAGGTCACAACATAGTTTAGAAAAATGCCAGTTGGATTCACACAAATCTGCTCTTCCAAGTATCTTTATAAATGATCAAGTCTGTTTTGAAAAGATATATCATTGAATAATGAGGGGAAAACAGATTGCTGAGGACACTTGCTGTGCATCCTAAGGGATCTTGGATAACAGGTTGGATGAGGAATTCAGAGCTATAAATTCTGTCCAGGATCCAGCTACTCCCTTTGGAAGCTGTGGTCACATCATTAAGTGATGAAGCTTCCACACAGCAGTCAGAAGCTTGACTCGTGTTAAACAAGGGCCTAGCCCAAGATAACTATTTCTTCACTTTATGTCACTCTCACGATCACAAACACGATTTCTCCACAAAAAAATGTCTTTCTCCTTTTGTTAATTTTCTTTCCCACCTCCCCAAAGGCGCCAATTCTTTGCTGACATATGTTCCCACAGTTGCCAGGCCCCCCTCTTGTGCCTTAACGGAACACAGCATGTGTGAACCTTGACAGTCAGTGGAAAATATTTAAATGCGGAGTGGCTTCATTGCCACACTCACCAGAAATTATTCCTGAATAGAAATCAGGTGTGGGAAGACCGGCTGGATTTTCACTGAGGCACTGAGTTGGAGTGCAGTGGAATTTTTAACAACTGACAAACATCGAACCCAAGGTCCATCTTGGCTCCAGGTTCAAAAACTATGAATAAATGTGGTGCAGATACTGTTTCTACACTTACAGGTTGTCCCCAGTACTTTTCTTGCTGATTTGATTTTACAGAAAGAAAAAAACACATTTCCCTAAGACCAAAGGACAAAGAGTAGAATTAGGCCATTCAGCCCATTGTGTACACTCTGCCATTTCACCATGGCTTATCGCAGATCACATTCAACCCCATACGCCTGCCCTCTCACCATATCCTTTGATGCCCCGACCAATCAGGAATCTATCAACTTCGGCTTTGAATACACCCACGGACTTTGCCTCTACCACAATCTGTGGCAGAGCATTCCACAGATTCATCACTCTTTGGCTAAAAAGGTTTTTCCTTACTTCTGTTCTAAAAGGTCACCCCTCAATTTTGAGGCTGTGCCTTCTAGTTCTGGATACCCCATCACAGGATACATCCTCTCCACATCCACCTCATCAAGTCCTTTCAACATTCGGTAGGTTTTAATGATATCCCCATGCATTATTCTAAATTCCAGTGAGTAAAGGCCCAAAGCTGCCAAATGCTCCTCACATATTAACCCCTTCATTCCCAGAATCATCCTCGTGAACCTCCTCTGGACTCTCTCCAATAACAATACATCCTTTCTGAGATAAGGGGCCCAAAACTGTTGACAATACTCCAAGTGTGGCATGACTAGTGCCTTATAAAGCCTCAGCATTATCTCCTTGCTCTTACATTCTATTCCCCTTGAAATAAATACCAACACTGCATTTCCATTTTTTAACCACAGACTCAACCTTTGAATTAGCCTTCTGGGAATCTTGCATGAGTCCCTCTGCACCTCTGATTTTTGAACCTTCTCTCCATTTAGATAACAGTATGTTCTATTGTTCCTTTTACCAAAGTACATTATCGTATATTTCCCACTGTATTCCATCTGCCACTTTTTTGCCCATTCTTCCAGTTTGTTTAAGCCCTGCTGCAAACACAATGCTTCCTCACCACTACCTACCTCTCCACCTATCTTTGTATCATCCGCAAACTTTACCACAAAGCCATCAATTTCACGATCTAAATCATTGACAAACAATGTGAAAAGTAGTGGTCCCAATACTGACCCCTCAGGACCACCACTAGTCACTGGCAGCCAACCAGAAAAGGCCCCCTTTATTCACATTTGCTGTCTCCTGACTGTCAGTCATCCCTCTATCCCTGCCAATATCTTTCCTGTAAAACCATAGGAGTTTATTTTGTTAAGCAGCCTCATGTGAGGCACCTTTTCAAATGCCTTCAAAAAATCTAAGTAAATGACATCCACTGCCTCTCCTTTGTTCACCCTGCTTGTTACTTCTTCAAAGAATACCAACAGATTTGTCAATCAAGATTTTCCTTGACAGAAACCATGCTGACTTTGACTTTTTAAAAAATTATTAATCACTAAGTATCCAGAAATCTCATCCTTAATAATAGACTCCAACAATTTCCCACCCACTGAGGTTAGGCTAACAGGCCTATAAATTCCTCTCTTTTACTTTTCTCCCTTCTTAAAAAGTGGAGCTACATTTGCAATATTCCAGTCCTCTGTGACCATACCAAAAATAAAGTGATTCTTGAAAGATCATGACCTCTCTTATCTCATCATCTTTTATCTCTTCAGCAACTTCTTTCAAGACGCTGGGTGACTTATCCACCTTAAGACTTCAAGTTTGCTTAGCATTTTTTCCTTTGTAATAGCAATGGCACTCACTCCTGCTCCGACACTCACTGACCTCCGTCACACTGCTTGCATCTTCCACAGTAGTGGTCGCCAACCAGTCAATCACGATCGACAGGTTGATCTTTGAGACTTTCTCAGTAGATCCGGAAAAAAAAAAAGCAAAACGCGCGCCATGCAGAAAAGACTGGAAGCAACCTCTCCCCACAAACAGCTCTCCGCAGCGGGAGCACCTCTATATCACCATTATCCTAATCGGCATCAACCTATCTTTATAATGTTCACATTACAACGCTTCTCCCCCTTTAAGTTCCAACATTCCCCAAATGTAAAAGAACTGGGAAACAAAAGACAGTGGTGTCATTAGCTTGCGTACCTCTGAAACTTGTACTAGTGTCTCAGTAACAGCTTACCAATACAAAACGCCTGAAAAACGTGGCAGGTTCAACATTCAGTCTAACAAAGGAAACTGTCCATTCAAATATTCAGTCTGTCAGGAGGTTTGCGAGGACGCTGTGCTGCAACAGATGAAAATTATGAAATCCAAGTACAGGAGCTGGCTTACTGACAGACACCTCACAGACTGTCTCAGACAGGCTGTCTGTAGTTATGAGCCAAATTTCAGGGAACTAGCAGAAAGTATTCAGCCCCAGTCATCACACTGAGTGCAACAGTCAATTTTATTTATTTATTTTTCATGTTGAAATAAAATTAAATAATGAAACATAGAATTAAAGGGGTTGTAGTGTGAGCATTATAAAAATAAGTAACACCAATTAAGATAATGGTAACGTAGCAACACTCCCGCTACGGAAAGCCGCCTGCAAAGAGAGTCTGCCTCCAGGGCTGCGAGGCTGCACTTCCGGTCCCTTCCGCCCGGTGCGCATGCCTGTGTTTAAACGATTTAGTAGGTTGATCTTGCCTTTCACTAAGGCCGAGGCAGGGTATCTTGGGCTTAAAAAGGTTGGAGACCACTATTCTACAGTGAAGACAGATGCAAAGTACTTATTAAGTTCATCTGCCATTTCTTTGGCCCCCATTACTACCTCACCAACATCATTTTTCTGTGGTCCAATATCAACCCCCACCTCCTTTTTTGAGTTATATAAAGAATAAAATTTTAGCATCCTACTTTATATTATTGGCTAGTTTGCCCTCATATTTTATTTTCTTTCCCTTCCTATAGCTTTTTTTAAGTTGCTTTCTGTTGGATTTTAAAAGCTTCCCAATCATCCAACTTCCCACTCACTTCTGCGACCTAATATGCCCTTTCTTTGCTTTTATACAGTTCTTAACTTGCTTTGTCAGCCATGGTTGCCTACTCTTGCCATTTGAGAACAACTTCTTCTGAGACATTGCTATCCTGCACCTTGTGAAATATTCTCCAAAACTTCAACCATCTCTGTTCTGCTGTAAAACCCCACCAGTTTCCCCTTCCAATCCACCTGGGCAAGTTCCTCTTTCCTGCCTCTGCAATTCCCTTAGTTTCACTCCGATACTGATATATGAATTCTGCTTCTTCCTCTCAAATGGCAGTATTCATTCAATCATATTATGACCACTGCCTTCTAAGGGTTCCTATAGTTAAGCTGACTAATAGGTCTGGGTTATTACACAACACCCACTCTAAGATAAAGTCTTTCCCCTAGTAGGCTCAAGCACAAGCTGCTCTAAAAAGCCATCTCATAGGTATTCAAGACATTACCCTTATTGCATGCCATTTCCAGCTCCCTTTGCATCTCAACCACACCTCTTGGCTACTATTTAGAGGCCTATATACGATTCCCATAATGTTTTTTTTACCCTTGCAGTTTCTTAACTCCATCCACAAAGACTCAATTTTCTCTGACCTAAAGATGTAATTCCATCTCTTAACAATAGAGCTACACCACTGTCTGTGCCTTCCTGTTTGCCCTTTTGATACAAAGTATATCCATTGATGTTAAACTCCCAACTATGACCTTCTTTCAGCCACAACTCAATGATGCCCTCAAAGTCATACTAACCAATCGCTAATTGTGCCAAGTTTGTCCACCTTATTCCGAATGCTACTTGCACTTAAATTCAGCACCTTCAGTCTGTATTTCAGTGCATGTCTTGATGTACTGAAACAAATAGAGCTAACATTGACAATGAAGATCTTTCGGGGAGAAAGGATGGGGCAGGAAGGATGCCTTAGTAAAAGGGGTGCAACCCTAACGATCCGAGCCAGTGCATTCTAAAGAAAAGCTAGTGCACAAATGAAAGGGAAGGGAAGTATGAAACATTCTCCAATTAAAAGCAGCAATGTTAGCTTAGTCAATCATTTTAAGAGCATTTGTGTACACAAAATGACGCAGTGCCAAGAAAGATGCAACTAGTTAACTTGCAAGCATGCCTCAATGCCTCCCAGAACAGACTTGAGGGAAGAATGCCAACTTATGATTTTAATGTACCACCATTTTGCAACATTTGTCATCTCCACCTGTGCTCAAAGTAAATTATTAAAGTACATATGTCACCATATATGTATATTCATTTTCTTGCAGGCATTTTCAGGAAAATAAACAGAATGGAATTTAAGAAAAACTATGCACAAAACAAAGACTGTCAAATACCAATGTGCAGAAGATGACAAAATATGCAAATAATAGATAACAAATGCAATAATAATAAAAATAAGACACAAGAGTCACCTGACCACACTACAGGACATTCATGTTCATTTTGCATTATGTGAAACATGGAGTATTTGCAAGGAATAAAGGTGTTTTGAACTTCAGACCACTGCTTTTAACTCTCACTCCTTCACAAGGTAAACATGGGTACTTGCAGAGAAGCGCCCCCTTTAAGATGTTTGTTTATACTTCCAAAGAACAGCAACAATTGAAGACGTGAGCCAACATTTTAAAGAAGATAAACCTTTACCTAATCCCGAAGGGCTACTAGGCAATGAATGCTAGATTTGTAAGTGCGCGCCAGACCACCAGAATTATTCTTCTGGGAAAAAAAATGGTGATTTTCAAACTGCCGCTCAAGAGGCATATTGGAATGAGCCTGCCAACTTATTGCTGAATTGTAGGTAGTTTTGTCTAACACGGAACACCT
This sequence comes from Hemitrygon akajei, assembly GCF_048418815.1. Classification (NCBI taxonomy): domain Eukaryota; kingdom Metazoa; phylum Chordata; class Chondrichthyes; order Myliobatiformes; family Dasyatidae; genus Hemitrygon; species Hemitrygon akajei. The sequence goes on from NC_133142.1 coordinate 7,844,591, forward strand.
TGTTCTCGATGAGAGCAATATTAAGAATGAGGAACTTCTACTACATGCAGCAGTTGAAGCAAATGGCATGGATGTATTTAGACATAATTAGGTAAATACAAAATTTTAAAAAATGATAGGATGAGATGAAGAGGAGTGGCAGACGTTTCCTGCGTTCTTATCAAAGGAAGGATGTGTTGTCAATGGAGTAGCTCCAGAGGAGGTTCACAAGAATGACTACAGGAATGGAAGGGTTAACATATGAGGATCATTTGCTGACCTTGTGTCTGTACTCACTTGAGTTTAGAAAAATGAGAGGTAAGAGGATTTCATTGAAATGTATCAAATATTAAAATGCCTAGATATAATGGAAGTGCAGAGGATGTTTCCAATAGTGGGAGATTCTAGGACCAGAGGACACAGCCTCACAATAGCAGGATGCCCCTCTAGAACAGCGATAAGGAGGAATTTCTTAAGCCAGAGGGTTGTAAATCTGTGGAACTCATTGCCACAGACCCGCTGCGAAGGCCATGTTATTTGGTTTATTTTAAAAGGTTGATGGGTTCTTAATTAGTAAGGGCATTAAAGGTTACGGGGAGAAGGTGGGAGAATGGGATCGAGAGGGAAAATAAATCAGTCATGTAATGATGGAGCAGACTCAATGGGCCAAAAAGGCCTAATTCTGTTTTTGTGCCTTCTGGTCTTAAGACTCTGCTATAATTATGTTGTATGACCTGCTCTAGGGCTGGACATTTTATCTATGGACATCGGCCTAAACACTGTTTTTAATTTAAATGAATATAGACCATAGAACCATAAGACACAGGATCAGAATTAGACCATTCAGCCCACTGAGTCTGCTCCGCCATCCCATTATGGCTGATTTATTATCCCTCACAAACCCATTCTCCTGTTTTCTCCATGCAACTTTTATCACCCTGAGCAATCAAGAACCTACCAATCTTTGCTTTAAATCTACACAATGACTTGGCCTCCACAGTTCTTGATACCTATTAAGAGGACAGGTCTCAGATACCTATTAATAGGGACAGATCAGTCAACCCCTCACACATTTTCCAGCATTAAGATAGATCAAGGCTGATCTTACCTCATGATCACCTTCCAACACTTACCCCACCCCCCCATACCTAAAAATCTCTCAATCTGTCTTGAACATACTTAGCAAATATTACAAAACACTGCATGTTGAGGAGTCAAAAGGGTCCTTTACTCATGAAATGGGAGTTACTTTCGAAACTAAGGTTTGGTAAGGCAAACAGATTGTATTCTTGCCACCTTCAATTGCTCATCATAAAGGCCAACAGTAAAAGAATATTTATTTTCTTTATAAAGGAAGTGACTCTACTGAGTTCTCACCTGCTTTCATCCTCCTCCAGTAGTTTGGTCGCAACACGGATCATCATACAATAGGCAAATGGGGACTTCAGGCCCTGTCGTGAGAACTTGGTCACCATCTTGTTGACTGCAAGCCGGTCGTTTTTGCGGATGTGGTACAGCAGACCCAGAGCGTGGTACTGAAAGGAAAAAATGGAAGAACTTAGACTTCTCATTCTTTCTCCCATCCTCTCCGACATGACAAGAGGCATTAAAAGTTTCCTTTAATTGGCAAATGCAGCAGCCCAATTCAGCACAGAGTGATCTCTCCTACAAGTTACTGCTTTGAATAGAGCCTGACGAAGAAAAATAGAGGGCTATGGGTAAGCCTAGTCATTTTTAAGGTAGGGACATGTTCAGCACAACTATGTGGGCCAAAGGGCCTGTACTGTGCTGTAGGTTTTCTACGTTTCTACGGAAATATTCTCTCGTAACCGTGTGAAAGTTCCCTGCTTGTCTTCTGATGGTACCATTGGAATTCTTCCTCAAACAAGCTCCATAACCAAAAATTGGCATTTCTGACTGTGCAATGCAATCATAATGCAACATGTTGAAAGCATTCACAACTTTGTGGTTCGTAAATCTGACAAAAACAAAGAATGTTGGGAATAGTGAAGGTGGAGTGCTGCAGGAGGGGCGAGAGGCACATGGCAGAGGAGTGCCAGTGACTGGGGGTGACGCAGGTATGAGACACCAGGCAAGGTCATTTGATTCCAAACAATTGGTCTATTGATCATTACAGAATGCCTCTCCAGTATTTCCCACTCCTTCACCCTCTCCCTTCCCCTTTTCTCAACCATGATTCTCCTCTCACTGCCCCCTTCCCACTTTCATCCACAATAGAAATCGATATCAGAATCAGGTTTATCATCACTCACACGTATCATGAAATTTGTTTGTTTTTCTTTTGCAGCAGCAGTTCAATGCAATACATAAAATTACCATAGCTCTGTGTAAAAGTCTTAGACACCCTAGCTAGATACATGTGCCTAAGACATCTGCACAGTACTCTACATCGAAACAAACAAGTGAAATGTGTCATTTGCATTAATAACCAACACACCCAAGGATGTGCTGGGGGCAGCTGCAAGTGTCACCACACTTTCCCTTACCAACATAGCACACTCACAATGCTCAGCAGAATACAATTAAACAAGCAACAAAACAACAGCAAAGCAAGCCCCTTCCCCCCTCCCACTCACCCACACACAGAGGCAGCCCTCCATTCTCATGTGACTGCAAATCACTCTGTGCCCTCGCCAACTGGTGACCAGAACTGAACACAAGTTTTAAAGAAGCCAATTTACAGTGGGGTTTTTTTTTGGTAATTTATTTTTACAAACTTTTTTCTTTAGTTGCCCAACACCAACTGAAAAATTCACCTCAGTAGTGAGAAGGTTCAAGCCCAAGCTCAGTAGAACACAGCAAGGTCTGGGATACCTGACAAGCTACCTTGGAACATTTACAATGTTTCGTTGCTTTCCACTGTTAATTTACCTGCACCATTATGTTATCACTGGAGGCTGCTTCTTGAGCTTCATTCACCCAGCGTTTAACCACATCAAAACCAGTCTTGAGTAAGTGCTGAGGGAGACAAACGAAAAGAGACTGATTAATAACCTACTGCTCTCTCAATCAGTATTTCTAATTATTCCAGCATATTCAGAATGTTATTCATATTTATATCCCAGCACATTAAAATTATGTCACAGTATTATACATTTTCCAGGGAACCTACAAGCTTACAGGGTCCTACCTACTGCAGGACCTTGGTGAGTCAGAAGGGAGCAGAGCAAACACAACCTGGTGAGGCAAATTCCAAAACCAATGTTCCCTCTTAAGGTGCACCCACATACCTTTTGCTACTAGTGCACAAAGGAATTTAAACTGCGCACAAAAGGTAGTCACCCTCCACCTCATTGGAATGTTAAGTGTCACGATCATAAACAATCACATTTCCTCTTCCGGTTTCTGATGCGGATGGCGTTGACAACGTGGAGCAATGATTTGTCTGCAGATTTTAGGATTGATTTACTTATACTGTTTTCATTGAAGAAAAAAATTCAGTGCACACGGTTTTGTCACTGGGCAAAAAAATTACACAGCGCAAGATTTTGCACACACTGGTCATTACAAATCAGAGAGAACACTGGCCGAAATCCTTAGGATTTTTGAATCATCGGAGAGCAAATTATTGGAATTGTACTGTATCCTAAAAGGTGAAATCTGAATTTAATGTTGAAAGGACTAGATAGGATGGATGTGCAGAGGATGTTTCCTATGGTGGGAGTATCCAGAACTAGAGGACACAGTCTCAAAATGAGGAGCGACCCTTTAGAACAGAGGCAAGGAGAATTTTTTTAGCCAGAGAGTAGTAAATTTGTGGAATGCTCTGTCACAGACTGCGGTGGAGACCATTTCTGTGAGTATATTTAATTCATGAAAGGATATGTCAAGAATGCAGGTGTATGGGTTTGAGTGGGATCCAGGATCACTGAGGATGGAATGGCAGAGCAGATTCAATAGGCTGAATGGCCTAATTCTGCTCCCATGTTTTATGGTCTTATACACCAGAAATGCTATCTGCCCATCACTTATCTCTGATGTCCCCTTCCTTCCCTTTCTATCAAGATCCACTGTCCTCTCCTATCAGGTTCCTTCATCTTCAGTGCTTTACCTCCTCCACTCTTCAACTTATGGTCGCAATATTATTATTTTTTAATTTATTTGCACAGCCCGTCTTCTTTAGCATATTGGCTGTTTGTCCATCTTTGCTTCTGTACAGCATGTGTAGTTTTCAATAGATTCTATTGTGTTTCTTTGTATCTATTGTTAAGTGCCTGCAGGAAAATGAATCTCAGGGTAGTACACAGCATTATACACGCTCTTCGATAATAAATTTACTTTGAAGCTTCCCCTACTCTGGCTTTCACCTATCACCTACCCAACCAGCTTATTTCTGGCTACTTCTCTTTCTGTCCCGGTCCCGAAGAAAGGCTCAGCCCAAAACGTTTAAGTGTTATTACTTTCCACAGATAATGCCTCACAGGCTGAGTTCACCCAGCATGCTATAGGCCAAGATTGACAAAACCAGCATTTCTTTTCTCTCTTCTCTCGGTCTTGAACTAAGTAACTTGCTCAGACATTTCACAGGGCAATTAGGAGACAACAACAATTCTAAATAGCTCTGGAATCCCCTGCAAGCAAAGAAGAGCAAAGATGGTAGAACTCCCCTATTTAAGGACATTAAAACATCTAAAACTAGAGGACACAGCCTTAGAAAAGAGGGATGTTCTTAAAAAATGGAATTGAGGAGGAATTTCTTTAGCCGGACAGTGGTGAATCCATGGAATTTGTTGCCACAGGCGGCTGTGGAGACCAAGTCATTTAAGGCCAAGGTTGATAGGTTCTTGATTAGTCAAGCATGAAGGGATAGAGGGAGAAGGCAGGAGATTGGGGTTGAAAGGAAAAAAGAGACAGCCGTGATGAAATAGAACAGCAGACTTGAAGGCCCAGTACTGCTCCTATACCTTATGGTCTTAATGAATAAGGAGGGCTTTTACAACTATTGGTTTCACAGTCACTATTACTAACTTCAGATTTTTAATTCAGATTAATTTATTTACTCAAAACCAAGTTTCCCAAATGCCATTTGGGGAGACCTCTCCTGCTCAATCATCGAGATCAACACACAAAATACTGGAGGAACACAGCAGGCCAGACAGCCTCTATGGAAAAGAATAAACAGTTGACATTTTGGGATGTGACTCTTCTTCAGGACTGGAAAAGAAGGGGGATGGAGTGTGGGAAAGAGGAAAGAAGCTCGCTGGAAAGTGATAGGTGAAGCCAGGTGGGTGGAAAAAGTCAAGGCCTGAAAAAGAAAGAATCTGATTGGAGAGGAGAGTGGGCCAGAGGATAAAGGGTTGGGGATGGAGAACCAAGGGGGAACATAAAAGACAGGTGAACAGTAAAGGTCAGAGTAGGGAACAGAGTTGGGGGAAGGGGTGAAAACTTGTTTATTAGAAGGAGAAATCGATATTCATGGCATCAGGATGGAGGGTACACAGACAGAATACAAGTTGTTGCTCTTCCACCCTGTAGGTGGCCTCATTGCAACAGTAGAGAAGGCCATGGACTGACATGTCAGGATGGGAATTGGAATTAACATATTTGGCTACTGGGAAGTCCCGTTTGTGGCTAACGGTGTAAAGCTGCTCAACGAAGCTGTCCCCCAATTTATGATGGGTCTCACCAATGTAGAGAAGGCTGCATCAAGAGTGCTGGACACAAGATTTCTGTTTAGCAATCCAACAGCAACCACACTAGTGTACTTTGGTACATAACGTTATACAATTAGTCAGGGTTCCGTAGGATGCCTTAGCACGCTTAGGGTGAGCGGCATTCTTCCTTTAACCGAATGCAGTAGCGTATTTTGTGGCACTACTCACCAGGGAAGAAAGCAATGCAGAACTGGAGACACTGGGAACTTTGTCTACTATTGCCTGCTTCATGTAACGTTCAATTGCTTGCAGCATGGTGCTCTGTCAGGGAAGAAACAAGAGAATGGATGAAACAGACCTGAAATATGATATTCAGAAAAGCCACCATTTTAATCAGCTGGACAGACAAGTTTACAGCTCAGAGGAGCAATAAGGCAATGATGCCGAAAAAGTCAATATGCAGTTGAATTGCTTTTGTATACCAGACATTTCTAAACCTCATGGAAAGAGCTATCAGCTTTATAAAAATACATCATGAACACAGTGAGTGCACAGTGTTAGAATGCACAAGCCACAACCTAGATAAAAGAACATCATACTGGAGTCTGCATGAAGAGCAAGCTAACCAGAAGTGGTTTGGAGGGGGGCACAATAGCGAAATGGTTATAGTACCAGTGACCCGGGTTCATTTCCCACTGATGTTGGGAGGGAGTTTGTACATTCTCCCCGAGACCACATGGGTTTCCTTCAGGTGCTCCAGTTTACTCCCAAACTCCAAAGGTGCAGGTTAAGTAGTCAGTGTAAATTGTCCCATGATTAGGATAGATTAAATCGGGAGTTGCTGAGTGGCATGACTTGAAGGATTGGAAGGGCCACTGTATCTCAATAAATAAATAGTGGAAGTGTGAACTGATTGATAAAATTTATTTATGCAACTAAATATCTGAAGATGTTGTGTTACTGCTAATACTCAATCTGACAACAACTCAGTGAAGTATTAGAAAAAGATGATTAAAAGCTTGGTCAATGTGGTAGCCCTTACTACATTCGAAAGGGAAATGTTAAGGCAGAAAATTTTAGACTCCAAAAGCAGCTGAAGTACAATCACCACTGGGAAATAAAAGTTTAGAATTGCAGAAGTGCATGTGTGAGTGTATATATAAAATTGTAAAGAGAAAGGCTTGGAACGGAAGAGATACAAGTGGTGCATGCAAGCTTGATTTCAATGTTTAAGAGAAATTTGGATTGGTGCATGGATGATAGGGATATGGAGGGCTATGGTCCCGATGCAGGTCAATGGGAGAAGGCAGTTTAAATGGTTTGGTACAGACTGGATGCACAGAAGGGCCTATTTCTGTGCTGTACTTATCACTCTGACTCAATAACTCTTTGATAGCACTGGTATTCAAAACACAGTACAGATATCTTGTCAACACTTATTTCACACCATTCTTTCCTTAAATTTGCGCCGGGCATTGGTAACAGAACCATGCAGCAAAAGAGATGGAAAGGGGAAGGAGCCCATTTGGGAAGCTGTCTTCAAATCGTGGCACACAACACCATATTTTTAAAATTAGAAACGGCAAACAAAATTGAGAATTTCACTGAAATGAGATGGCAATAACCACTTCAGTCAGTTTCAGTATCATAGGAATACATGTTAATTCACATCTAATTGGATTGGCTCACCAGTTTCATAAAGTTATGACTGTTTACAACTCGTTGGTTTTTAAACTTGTATAAAGAAAGCATAGTTTAATGGAAGTGGTAGCTTCCTTCCTCATCTCTCTCTCAGAAAACCTATTGGGTTCTGCAAAGAGATATTTAATGTCCTTCCCTAAAGCTGTGCTATAACAGAATCATTGAGTGGAAAAACAAGCCCATCAGCCCACTGAGTAACACTGGCCAACAAGCACCAATTCTCACTAATCACATTTTTATTCTTCCTTACATTCCCCCATGATCAACCACACATCTCAGGGCAACTTTGAGTTGACAATTAACAAATCAGCTTGCAAGTCTTGGGGACATGGAAGCAAATTGGAGAACCACATGGGAAACCCATGCATTCACAGTGAGAACATGCAAACTCCACAGACAGCACTAGAGGTGGATGACTGAAGCTGTGAGGCAGCAACTTCATTTGTTGCACCACTGAGCCATCACTTTGTGAATGCTGGAAAATATTAAGTTAAAACACCAAATGCAAAGCAGAACAGGTAGCATCTGAAGAGATAGACACAGAGTTACTGGTTCAAGTCTGGCACCAGGCGTGGGATTATGGGGAGTGCTAGATAGTTTGTGAACCCTGTAGAATTTTCTCTATTTCTGCATAAATATGACCTAAAATGTGAAGAGTTCGTCACACAAGCCCTAAAACTAGATAAAGAGAACCCAATTATTAACACAAAGGCATGATACTTGTAATATTGGATAATTTTTCTTAATAAATAAACATGTATTTGTTGGAAAAAGTATGTGAACCTCTGAGGTAATGTCTTCTAAAAAAGCTATATATGAAGTCAGGTGTTCCAAACAATGACATGAGTTTGGAGGTGTGGGCTGTAGAGGTGTCCTGCCCTATAAAAAAAGGCAAACGAAGTCAGATTACTCACAGAGCCCGCTCTTCTCAAGAAAGATCTGTTTACGTGCATCATGCCTCAATCAAGAAAAAATTCAGAGCACCTTGGAAAAATTGTATAGATGCATGAAGATGGAAAAGGCTACCAAAGCATTTCTAAAGACCTGAGTGTTCATCAGTCCACAGAAAGAGAAATTGTCTACAAATGAAGGAAACTCAGTACTGTTGCCACTCTCCCTCAGAGTGGGCATTTTGCGAAGATCACATCAAGAGCTGAAGGAGGTGAAAAAGAACCCATAAGTAACAGCAAAAGATCTGCAGAAATCTCTAGAACTTGCTAAAGTCTCTGTTCACGTGTCCACTATAAGAGAAACAGTGAACAAGAATGTTCCGGAAGGGCAACATGTAAGGAACCACTGCTCCCCAAAAAAAATAAATTGCTGCACGTCTCAAGTTTGTAAAAGACCACCCGGATGTTCTACAGCTCTTCTGAGACAATATTTTGTGGACAGATGAGGTAAAAGTTGAACCTTCTGGCAAAAATGCACATTTCTATGCTTGGAGGAAAAGTGCACCACACACCAACATCAAAACTTCATCCCAACTGTGAAGCACGGTGGAAGCAGCATTACGGTTTGGGGCTGCTTTGCTGCCTCAGGGCCTGGACAGCTTGCACTTGTTGAGGGGCAATTAATTTAAAATTGTATCAAGATATTTTACAGAAGAATGTCAGGGTAGCAGTCCATCACCTGAAGCTTAACAAGAAGTTGGATAATGCAACAAGACAATAATACAAAAGCCAAGAGTAAATCAACAGAATGGCTTAAAAAGAAGAAAATTCATGGTTTGGAATGGCCGAGTCAAAGTCCTGACCTTAATCCTATAGAAATGTTGTGGAAGGACCTGAAGCAAGCAGCTCATGCAAGGAACCCTACCAGCATCCCAGAATTGAAGCAGTTTAGTAAGGAGGAATGGCTAAAATTCCGCCAAGCCAAAGTGCAGGACTGATCAACAGTTACTGGAAACAAGTGGTTGAAAACATAGGGTACCTTGGCACGACTCGAGTAGCAGCAGTACTCTCAATGGTTACGATTAAATATTCCCATTTCCGCCCGTTACTGCGAAAAAGCAGAACTGCTTCTAAGGTCAGTACAGTCAACAAAGATGTCTTAATGTGTTTAAATGAACTATCACTGCTTAAAACCAACAGAAAGAACACGTTTATGGTTGGAGATGCTCACAGAGGACACTTCGGAAGAAGCGCAGGCGTATATCAGGATTACAAGTGCACTTAAGCAAACGGGGTTTTAAACTCCCTATACCGACTATCTTGCTGGCGAATGTGCAGTCTCTGGTGAATATATTCGATGATTTCAGAGCCAGGGTGCTGAATCAGAGGGACATTAGGACTGCGTGTGTCCTTTGTTTCACAAAATCCTGGTTAACTCCTTCCGTACCAGGTGTAGCAATCCAGATGGACGGGTTTAATATACACCGTCAGGATAGATCTATAGAGTCTCTGAAAAGCAGAGGTGGAGGAGTATGCCTCATGATCAACTCTTCTTGGTGCACAAATATATCAATGCTGTCCCAATTCTGCTCAGCAGACCTGAAATATCTAGCAGTAAAATGTTGTCCTTTTTACCTACCGCAGGAGTTTTCTGGGGTCATTCTGGTAGCAGTCTACATTCTACCTCAGGCCAACGTCAAGCAGGCTTTAGATGACCTGAAGCTTGATGATCTGAGTAATAGGATCAATATGCACAAAACAGCACACCCTAACACCTTCACTATCGTTTTGGGAGATTTTAACCAGGCCAATCTGAAAAAAAAACACTAAGCAACTATCATCAACAGATCACCTGCAATACCAGAGGAAACAACACACTGGACCATTGCTACACCACCATCAAGAATGCCTACCGTGCTATTCCAGGCCCTCACTTCAGGAAGTCAGATCACCTAGCTGTACTTCTACTCCCTGAATATAGGCAGAGACTGAAGATTGCAGCACCAGCAGTGAGGACCAAGAAGGCCCTACAGGACTGCTTTGAATCGGTAGACTGGACTGTATTCATGGATTAATCTTTGAATCTGGATGAGTATGTTGCAGTTTATACCAACTTCATCAAAACCTGCGTGGATGAGTGTGTGCCTACAAAGACTTTTTGTACATTCCCAAACAAAAAACAGTGGATGAACCAGGAGATATGTCATCTGCTGAAGGCTAGATCTGTGGCATTTAAGTCTGGCAACCCAGGCCTGTACAAGAAAACCAGGTATGATTAGCTGAGGGCTATTTCAAGGGCGAAGGGACAATTTTGAACGAGGTTGGAGGTGATATCAGGTGCACGGCAACTCTGGCAGGGTCTGCAAGACATTAATTCCTACAAAAGCGAAACCCAACAGTATGAACGGCAGCGATGCTTCACTACCAGATGAACTCAACGCCTCTATGCACACTATGAAAGGGAGAACACAACTACAGCTGTGAAGATCCCTGCTGCACCTGATGACCCTGTGATCTCCGTCTCAGAGGCAGATGTTAGACTGTATTTAGAGAGAGTGAACCCTCGCAAGGCAGAAGGTCCCGATGGAGTACCTGGTAAGGCTCTAAAAACCTGTGCCAACCAACTAGCAGGAGTATTCAAGAACATTTTCAACCTCTCACTGCTATGGGCAGAAGTTCCCACTTGCTTCAAAAAAGGCAACAATTATACCAGTGGCTAAGAAGAATAGTGATCTGCCTTAAAGACTATCGCCCGGTAGCAGTCACATTGACAGTGATGAAATGCTTTGAGAGGTTGGTCATGACTAGACTGAACTCCTGCCTCAGCAAGGACCTGGACCCACTACAATTTGACTATCAAAATAGGTCAACAGCAGATGCAATCTCAATGGCTCTCCACACAGCTTTAGACAACCTAGACAACACAAACACCTACATCAGGATGCTGTTCATCGACTATAGCTCAGCATTTAATACCATCATTCCCACAATCCTGATTGAGAAGTTGCAGAACCTGGGCCTCTGTACCTCCCTACCTCCCTCTGTAACTGGATCCTCGACTTCCTAACTGGAAGACCACAGTCTGTGCGGATTGGTGATAACATCTCCTCCTTGCTGATGATCCACACTGGCGCACCTCAGAGGTGTGTGCTTAACCCACTGCTCTACTCTCTATATACACATGACAGTGTGGCTAGTCATAGCTCAAATACCATCCATAAATTTGCTGACGATACAACTATTGTTGCTAGAATCTCAAGTGGTGACGAGAGGGCATAAAGGAATGAGATATGCCAACTAGTGAAATGGTGCCACAGCAACAACCTGGCAATCAACGTCAGTAAGACGAAAGAGCTAATTGTGGACTTCAGGAACACATACCAATCCTCATAGAAGGATCAGAAGTGGAGAGAGTGAGCCATTTCATGTTCCTGGGTGTCAAGATCTCTGAGGATCTAACCTGGCCCCAACATATCGATGTAGTTATAAAGAAGGCAAGACAGTGGCTATACAGGCAGTCCCCGGGTTACGTACGAGTTCCTTTCCTGAGTCCATCTTTAAGTTGGATTTGTAGGTAAGTCGGAACAAGTACATCTGGTATTATTTAGCGTCAAATGTTTGTCTTAGTATATAGTACATATTTTACCTTTCTATGCATATAAAGCACTTAAGAAATGTATGTATTCCAATAATTAAACCACTGCCTTGCTTAGTAATAATTGTAGCTTTCATCGGGGCAGGGCCTTTCAAATGCTCCATTATTCTCTAACGCTTTTCCAATGACTGATGGTGTTTCACCTCTTTCCAAACGCTTTATTATTTCCACTTTATTTTCAATCGCGATCGCTTCCCGTCAATGGAACAGAAACAGTGCGGGCAGCGGGTCCCGAGCTGCGCCGACTCCCAAGGTCCGCTGGGTCCTAAAGTCCACCATGCTGAGACAGGCTAAATGAGACAAGTGGGGGCTGTGCTGGGTTTGGGTATTTGATCCTCCACAATATTCCACGTAGGAATTTAAGCTGGAAGTGGCTGTGTTTTTTTTTACGAGGTCAAGTTGTGAGCTCGAAATCAACACGGCACGGATGGTACAGGAGTCACTGGATCGACATCAACCCGGCATGGGAGCGGTCTGTCACTGGATTGAACTCATGAACCTCCATTCTCCAGCCCGGCGCTGATCTCACTGCACCACCAGCCGACTGGAACGGTTGGGGGGGTAGGGTGAATCTTACTAAGAACAATTTAAGCCAAATACAAAGTTAAACATTCAACGCAGTGTCAACTGCAATTACTTAAAATGGCAGACGGCGTTCTCCTTCCTCGGTTTGTAAGTACAAGTTGTCCGTAGGTCGGATGTTCATAACTCAGGGACTGCCTGTACTTCATTAGGTGTTTGAAGAGATTTGGCATATCAACAAATACACTCAAAAGCTTCTATAGTCATACCGTGGAGAGCATTCTGACAGGCTGCATCACTGTCTGGTATGGAGGGGTACTGCACAGGACTGAAAGAAGCTACAGAAGGTTGTAAATCTAGTCAGCTCCATCTTGGGCACTTGCCTACAAAGTACCCAACACATCTTTAGGGAGCGGTGTCTCAGGAAGGCAGCGTCCATTATTAAGGACCTCCAGCACCCAGGGCATGCCCTTTTCTCATTGCTACATCAGGAGCCTGAAGGCACACACTCAGAGATTCAGGAACAGCTTCTTCCCCTCTGCCATCCGATTCCTAAGTGGACATTGAAGCTTTGGACACTACCTCACTTTTTTAAAAAATATACAGTTTTTCTGTTTTTGCATGTTTTTTAAAATCTATTCAATATACATAATTGATTTACTTGTTTATTTATTATGTTTTATTTATTTTTATTTTTTCTCTCTGCAAGATAATGTATTACATTGAACTGCAGCTAAATTAAAAAAATTCACGTCACATGCCAGTGATAATAAACCTAATTCTGAAGTTATTGCTGTACAAGGGGCTCACACCAGCTACTGAAAGCAAAGGTTCACAGACTTTTTCCAATAAATAGAGACAGGCATACTTTATTGATCCTGAGGGAAATTGGGTTTCGTTACAGCCGCACCAACCAAGAACAGTGAAGAAATATAGCAATATAAAACTATGAATAATTAAATAATAATAAGTTAATCATGCCAAGTGGAAATTAGTCCAGGACCAGCCTATTGGCTCAGGGTGTCTAACACTCCGAGGGAGGAGTTGTAAAGTTTGATGGCCACAGGTAGGAATGACTTCCTATGACGCTCAGTGTTACATCACGGTGGAATGAGTCTCTGGCTGAATGTACTCCTGTGCCTAACTAGTACATTATGGAGTGGATGGGAGTCATAGTCCAAGATGGCATGCAACTGGGACAGCATCCTCTTTTCAGACACCACCGTCAGAGAGTCCAGTTCCACCCCCACAACATCACTGGTCTAAATACACATAATATTGGATCATTTTTCTTAATAAATATATAAACAAGTACAAGGGTTTTGTGTTATTTATTTAATTGGGTTTCTCTTTATCTAGTTTTAGGACTTGTGTGAAGATTTGATCGCATTAAGTCATATTTACGCAGAATAGAGAAAATTCTACAAGGTTCACAAACTTTCTAGCACCGCTGTATGTTGATTTCAGCCAGAAACAAATGGGGATCTTTTACAGGAAGAGGAATTATAATGGGAAATAAGGGAATGGAAAAGAAATTGAACAAATTGACAACTGAGTCACTAAAGATATACTGTGATTACATTAAGTGTCATTTTAGTGCTCTAACAGAGATGATATCTGACTAAAAGGATTCTTGACTGAAGAAAGATGGATACCAATATTGAAGATGATAAGTGATGATAGGAAAAGGAATTTGTGAATCGAGGTGGGGGAAAGAGTCGGTGTAGCTTGCAAGGACGGAACAAACAAAGGTTGATTTGTGCTCAAGAGGGGAGAGGACAGCAGATTTAAATATGCACAGTACTTGCAGCAGGGGAAAAAAAAAAATCACCTCACGCTCGCTGGAAATGGGCTTATGAAGACAGCAAATCAAAAATCAAAACTTGAAGTGTTGGTATTCCAGACTGAATAGCATCAAAGGAAAGAATAACCAGGTGAAAATCAATCTCGTTTTCTTCTGACAGGCATTTAACTATAATTGGCACTTCTACTAAAAGATGTACAGATATTGCAAATCAAACTTCACTAATAAATAGCGAGAATGAAAAAAAAAACAAAAAAATGATGACAATGTAGAAAACAAATTATCTTGAAATAGCTAACCATTCAAAAAAAAAGTACATTAACACAAGGCCAGTATTAATATGAACCCTCTGTGCACTGCTGGTATTTCTAGCCATGGACTGTACATATCTCCACCAATCCTAGAGCCAGACAACCACTTAATTACTTCAAGAGCAGATTTTCCTATTTAATGCAGCCTCATGTTTTTTTGCTGTTTAAAGCCAAGTCAAATGTAATTTTCAACATTAAATGTAAAAAAAAATATGGTCTCCCACTGGGTTTGTAAAAAGTCTGACTTCTAGAAGCTAATACTACATTGAAGATTCTTCTGACTGCCATCACTAAGAAACATCTGCTTCAATTATGCCCAGCTTTGTGGAGATACAATTTAACTAAAGGCAGATTTGATTTAAATGTTGGCAGAATTCCAGCCAATACCTCTAGTGCTAGTGCTAATGCTAGCCTGCGGTATAAACTTCCTAAATTAGTGCTCAGCACATCACAGGAACCAGCTTCTCCTCTATGGACTGACTCTGTCTACATTTCTCAGTGCCTCAGTAAAGCAGGCTATGTCATCAAATACACCACCCACCCCGGACATTCTCTCTTCCATCTCCTGTTTAGCAGATGTCAGAAAAACCTGAAAGAACTTCTATCCTGCTGTTATCAAACACTTATTAACTGGCCAACTTGTATGATAAGATGCAATCTTGGCCTAAGACTTTCCCATTATAACACTATGAGACACAGGAGCAGAATTAGGCCACTTGACCCATTGAGTATGCTCCACCATTCCAACGTAGCTGATTATCACTCTCAACCCCAATTTCCCACCACCTTCCTGTACCCTTCAACACCCTGACTAATCAACTTACCAACCTCTGCTTTAAATAAACTCAATGACTTGGCCTCCACAGCCATCTGTGGCAATGAATTCCAAAGATCCCCACACTCTGGCTGAAGATATTGTACACCAAAGGACTTCTTCCTGTGCTATACTCTCGAGCTCACTTAGCAGCACACAGTTAAACCAATGGCTATCGATGGAAGTATCACGTAAATATTACCAGTGCTATTTCTATCTCCACAGAGATGATAATCAGTCAGTTGAAGCTTAGCAAAATGCATATTTTAGTCAACCTAGAAGATTTTAAGGTAAGCAAGGTACAAGGGAGGAGAAATTTAGGTAATAAATTCCAGAGTCAGGACTTTGAGCAAAGGCATGATTCACAAATCCATGAAAATGACTTAAAATTTATCCTGAAGGAAACAGTCTATTACTGGCAATTTTACTTTCAACCATGTTGGGGTATACAAATACTTTCGGAATTAAGCTTCATCAAGTCCTCCCAACAAAATACAGGCTAATTTTACCCGTTCCCCCTTCCCTCTTTCTGCATTCCCCATTCTGGTTCTCCACTCACCCCACTTCTCTTCTCCTCACCTGCCCATCACCTCCCTCTTGCTCCCCTCCTCCCTCCCTTTTTCCCATGGTCCACTCTCCACTCCAGATTTCTCCCTCTTCAGTCTTTCACCACTTCCACCTATCACCTCTCAGCTTCTTACTTCATTCCCACCCCCTCGCCTGGTCTCACCCATCACCTTCCAGCTTATGTTCCTTCCCCTCCCCACCCCCCTTCTTATTCTGGTTTCTTCCCCTTCCTTCCCAGTCCTGATGATGGGTCTCGGCCTGAACCGTCAACTGTTTATTCTCCTTCATAGATACTCCCTGAACCTGCTGAGTTCCTCCAGCATATTATGTGTGTTGCTGCAAGATATGGAGTGAAGCTCTTATCAACTTTGCCCACACGTTTAGAGTGACAGTTTAAACAGCAGCAATCTTTGAAAATTTTGCACATCACCACTGGAAAAAAGTTTGGCACCACCAACAAAGGATTATTATTACCAGCAGAGAGATTCAAAACTAGAAGATACTGATTGTGCCAAGTTCTGATTTTTATATTAGAGGGGCACTTCTTTTAAATCATATCGATGTACTTCAATACAAGCTATGCAAGACGCTATTTTGAGAGCATTACTTACATCGGTAATTTTACACAGTGCTCTCACAGCAGGTCCACGATAATTGTCTTCTTTGCCAGTCATGTCTTTTGTCAAACTGAAGGGAGAAAAAGAACTGTCTAATAATTGTAGCAAGAATTTGGCCACATGACATGAAACGATTCTTTTATTTTGTCGATAAAGAGAACATTTCCAAGACAGCATACACCCATTAAACTACCATATCATTTTGCCATTGCCCAAGAGATTCTTTACTCTAGTCTTTAAATCAAGATTCAAATAGCATCTCTACAACATAAGGACATTGTACAGCACACCAGTCAATATTTTTTGTAGTCTTGTCTATTATAAAGAAACATGGTAGCCAACGAAGCTGCTATAACACTGACATAAATGGACAGATTGCAATGATTTTAATCATGATGATTAGCTAGAAACAATGGGAAACCTCAAAGTTCAAAGTAAATTTATTATCAAAGTACATATATGCAACCTTATACAACACTGAGATTCATTTTCTTGTGGGCATACTCAACAAATCAAGAGAATAACCATAACTGAATCAATGAAGTCCGCCAAACAAGGACATTCAATCAGAGTGCAGAAGACAACAAACCGCAAATATAAAAAGAAACAATAATAAATAAGCAATAGATATTGAGAACAAGAGATGAAGATTCTCCTTCAAAGTGAGTCTATTGGCTGTGGGAACATTGCAATAATGGGGCAAGTGAAGTTGAGTGAAGCTATTTCCTTTGCTTCAAGAGCCTGATGGTCGAAGAGTAGTAACTATTCCTGAACCTGATGGTGAGAGTCCAGAGGCTCGTGTACCTTACTTCTTCTTGATGGCAGCACTGAGAAGAATGCATGTCCTGGGTGGTGGGGTTTCCTGATGATGGATACTGCTTTCCTGTGACAGCATTTCATACAGATGTGCTCAATGGTTGGGAGAGCTTTGATGGACTGGGCCGTATCCACTACTTTGAGGAATTTGTCATCCAAGAGCAGTGGTGTTTCCATGCCAGATGCGAAGTTCCCCGTCAATATACTCTCCACTACACAGCTATAGAAGTGTGTCATAGTTTTAGACGACATGCCGAATCTCCACAAACTCCCAAAGGAAGCTGAAGCACTGCCGTGCTTTCTTCGTAATTACACAGGTCCCACAAAATAATAACACCTGATTTTCAGAGTAGTTTCATCTACCCTTTGGGGCAAATCTCTCTCTTGAGCACTGTAGCAGACAACTAGCCTAGATATGGTAAAGTCTCCAGACATTTTGACCTTCTGGAACAAAGGCACTCTCCAGCATCTTCTGAACATTGTGGACATACGAGGTTGGCGCTGGAATAAGTGGTGACACTTGTGGGCTGCTCTGGCACATTCTTGGTTTGAGTTTGTTGCCAACATAAACAGCGCAGTTCACTGTATTTTTCGATGTACATGTGATAAATGAATCTAAAGATGTTTAGAAAATAATTAACCTCCTTTATTCTTCTGTATTATTCACAACTGGGTGAGATTTTAAAGCAAAATATCTGCTCAAAAGGTCACTTTGCAGAGCGTTTTGGTCAAAACAAAAAAAAAAGGTTTGCTTCTCATTTAACTTGCAGACATTGGATGGCAATAATGAGAAGGTTTGCTTTGATGCATTCCAAAATATTGGACCAGGGGACAAATATTGTTGAAAAATTATGCAAAATCAGAGTTGCTGTAAAGACAGTATGTTCTGTGATGAAGAGTGGATCTTATTAACACCTCATGCTGGTGAAGAGCATACTGTCTGCAGTTGGAATATGGCACTTTGGGCATAATTTATTCCCCATAAACCCCAAAGTAATTGAAACTACACGGCTTCAGGACAAAATTACCATACATGTGGAACTTTATTGCTGATGTTATAGGTTTGGAATCCCTCCCATGCCTGTACTTTGCTGACTGAAATCCTGCATGTTAAAGCTGCTGCTCTGGCATCTGTAGTGAACTGTAATATGATGAGGCGAAAAGAAGAGCTCTAGAATGGCAGAACAGCAGGAACCCGTCACTCTGATATCTCATCCAACCTTCCAATCTTCATGCTGCACAAACAGGAAATGCTGAGAGACTATTCACTGCTGAATGGCATCACACATCAGAGTCTAACCCTGCTTTCACTCTATATCTGCCAGCTTTCAGTCAGTGACTGAACTGCAGCAACTGTGACCAATTGATTTGTTGCTCTTATCTATTAGGGATAAAGTCACATTGGGTTAGTGTGGTTATGCAACGTTAGCATTCATTTGGAGAGGAGTAGAATATATAAGCAAGGATTTAATGCTGTGGCATTACAAGGATTAGCCAGACCAAACTTAAGAGTATTGGGAGCAGTTTTCGGGACCGTTTTCTAGGAAAGGATGCACTGGCATTGGAGAAGCTCCAGAGGCGATTCACTAGAATGGTCTCGGGAATAACAGGGTTAAAGTATGAGAAACATTTGATGGCACCGGGGCCTGTACTCACTGCAGTTTAGATGACTGGGGGTGGGGGGAGGAGGGTATCTCACTGAAACCTAGCAAATATTAAAATACCTATATAATATGGATGTAGAGAGGATGTTCCATATAGTGGGGGAGTCTAGGACCCAAGGGCACAGCCTCAGAATTGAGGGACATCCAGTTAGATGAGGAGGAATTTATTTAGCCAGAGGGTAATCAATTTGTGGAATTCATTACCACAGATTCACTACCTCAAAAGATGGCCCTTGAGGCCAAGCCAATGGGCATATTTAAAGTTAAGGTTAATAAGTTATTGATTATTGAGAGCATCAAAAGCTATGGGGAGAAGGGAGGAATATGGAGTTGAGAGGGAAAATAAATCAGCCTTGACAAATAGGTGGAGCAGAGCAGACTTGATGAGCTGAATTCTGCTCCAGTCTTATGTTCAATGCAACACAAACTGGGGTGGAGACATGAACCTCACTAGCTTTCAGCATACCTAGCTTTATCTTGGTAGCCCACTACATAAGATTCCATCGCGACACAGTGAAGCTCACCAGGCAAACCACCATTATTGACTACGTCTGGAAAAAAAACTGATCAGGACCAATGGATTTTAAAATATACCCCATGTTGCCACAAATAAAACTGCACCCCAGTGAGGGTGATAAATAGGTAAAAACATACTTTCCAGAAGAAAATTAATAAAATATGCAAAGTTTATTATTTATTAAGATACAGTGCAGAGCAGTGCCACCCAGCAATTCCCTGATTTAATCTGAGTTTAATCATAGGACAATTTAGAATGCCCAATTAACCTACCAACCATTACGTCTTTGGACCGTGGGAGGAAATAGGGACGTCCTATATTAGTACATCATAGAAACTGTTCTGGCTGCAAATTAACTGAAGATACCTCAGAGGTACATGATGATTCAGACTGTGCTCCACCACAAGATTAACTCTGTTCTACTCTCCAGCAAAGTCGAATTAGGATTAAACTAAAAGAAGGGAAGGGCTAGATTGATGTTGGAGTAAAGTAAAAGGTCAGCACAACATTGTGGGCTGAAGGGCCTGTGCTGTTCTATGTTTTAACACTACCTGAAGAATTTTCCAACACTTTCTGCTTTTAGGTGATTCTTAAGTGTTTGCTTTAATTAAAAGTGTGACTTCAAGAACTAAACATTGTGAAGTGACTGTGAAGGAGCTTTAAGATAACACACACAAAATGCTGCAGGAACTCAGGAAGCATCGTACATACTTACTGCCCATTACGCCGCTGGTGTTTAGGGCAGCAATGAAGGTCCTCCATCTCTGGTGGTGTTCACAGCTTCCTTCATCATGTCAGTAGCTTCCTCTCAGTTTTCACTACTGTCAGTCATGCCAATCCCAGCTGGAGACTCAGGAATACCATCACACCCAGATGTACAAGGATTCTTCATTGCTGTTTCCATAACAATTTTGTTTTACCAGTCAGGGTTGTTAGCTCCTGAACCTGAAGAACCAGTGGACCACTCTTAGTCTGGCCTCTACCCTTTGACCTGTCAGGTATTAGTAACCCTACCAAAAGCCAAAGCATAAAGTCCTGACTCCAGCCAGCATAGCTTTCCAGGTCATTGAAGCACACAAGCCCCCAAACCCTTTGACAAGGTAGTGGTCCTCTTGGAGGGGACAGCATCTTTAGAAGGGGATAAGCAGTTGACATTTCAGGGTCAAGCCCCCAACAAAGTATCAATAAATCTGATCTGATGAACGGTGCCAGCCCAAAAGGTTGACTTATTTTTCCCTCCATAGACGCTGCCTGACTTGCTGCGTTGCTCAGCATTGTGTGTGTTGCTTTGAATTTCCAGCATCTGCAGACTCTCCCGGGTTTATGATAGCACATCACTGTAAGCTTGCTTTGACAGTACACAACCAGGAAGCTCCCTTAACTAATGAAAACTCCTAAAGGAGAAAAATAATATTCAACTGCTCAAATCACATTGACACTCAGCTCCTTTCAAAAAATAAAGTCTGTAATGGAACACAGGTTAACCTGTCAGGTAGACTTAGACTGAATGAAGTTTAATAGGAAGCACAATATTGCACAAATTATGCAATGAAGTCAAGAAAATGGGGTTGAGAGGAAACATAAATCAGCCATGATCAAATGGTGGAGGAGATTCAATAGGCCAAATGACCTAATTCTGCCCCTGTTTTATGATCACATTTTTAGCTTTCATCCATGTTTTGGCAGCATAAGAAACTAAGCAGTTCTGTGGTGCATGGTGTGCAGAATACTGCTAGCATAGAA
This sequence comes from Hemitrygon akajei, assembly GCF_048418815.1. Classification (NCBI taxonomy): domain Eukaryota; kingdom Metazoa; phylum Chordata; class Chondrichthyes; order Myliobatiformes; family Dasyatidae; genus Hemitrygon; species Hemitrygon akajei. The sequence continues at coordinate 7,865,806 of NC_133142.1, forward strand.
CTCCACAGCACAGAAACAGGCTGGTATGGAGAGAAAGCAGGTACAGGGTTCTGAGTTGGATGATCAGCCATGATCATACTGAATGGCGGTGCAGGCTCGAAGGGCCGAATGGCCTACTCCTGCACCTATTTTCCATGTTTCTATGAACTTCACCCAAAACATAACCCTTCAATCCCCTCCCACCTATTAACCTATCCAAATTTCTGTTAAATGTTGCAATCAAGCCCACATTTATCACTTCTACTGGCAGTTCATTCCACACTCTCACCACCCTCTGAGTGAAGTTTCCCATCATGTTCCTGTTAAAATATTTCACCTTTCATCCTTAACCCATGATCCCTACTTCTAGTCTCTCGCAACCTCACTGCAAAAAGCTTGCTTGCATTTACCCCATCTATCCCCCTCATAATTTTGTATACCCCTATCAAATCTCTCCTCATTCTCTTGCACTTGAGGGAATAAAGCTCTAAGTTATTCAACCTTTCCCTATAACTCAAGTTCTGGCAACATCCTTGTAATGATTCTTAAATAACCTAAAGAAAAGGTAAAGTGCCTTTATTAACCCCAGGAAACCAACCTGCTGGTAACTATGATGACATCCTCAGCAATGGTAGACATTTCTTTAATCGTCAGGTAGCACATCCTTCGTAAGGTGGGCTAAATGAAACAGCAAGAAAATAAGTGGGTCATTTATTGATATTTTGTGCCTACAAGGTTCAGCAGTAATCACTTGACAATCTGTATGTGAAAATTATTCAGCACTCATACTTTCCTCATTGAATTGATTTTGAAAATTTCAACTAGAAAGGTTGCATTTATCATCCTATTATGAAGCAAGTCACATACAATGAAACGCTTTGCATCTTCGTACCTATTACAGAGCTAAGCACAGCAGCAATTTTGCATGGGTGAATGGATAAATGATGAGTAAGGCTATTGAATGAGGCTCACCACCCTGTTCATCACAAAGCAATACGAGTTTCCACACCCACTCCATATCCTGATCAGAAGTACAACTTGCAGGTTGCTTCCAACCTGAACACTGATTTCTCTAACTTCTGGCAATTTTGGCCCCCCCCCTCTTTTTCCATTCTCACTCCCCTCTTACCCCTTCTCTTCTCGTCACCTGCCCATCATCACCCTCTGGTGCTCCTCCTTCTTCTCTTTTTCCCATGGTCTACTCTCCTATCAGATGATCCTTTCTTCGGCCCTTTACCTTTCCCACATAACCTCCCAGTTTTTCACCCACCTGGCTTCACCCAACATCTAGCTTGACCTCCTTCCACCATCTGTTACAAATGTGCCACAACTCTGAGGGGCCGAAGGGTACAAAGTCGCCCCCTCCTTTTTGAGAATCGCAAGATCGCTATTAATTCGGGTCTGGGACCCAGGAAATGAGAGAGAGACACGCAGAATCCTCAAGGTTTGGAATGTGTCCTGGCCTCAGCGAAACAAAAACCCCTGATAACGGCTATTGTCTCGGAGACGGAATTGTGTATTGAGTACTGTACTATTCATTGAAGCCCCTCAGGAGACGACCAGAGTGGGCTGGTTGAGGGATTGCATCATCCCAACCTGATTGACATCTGAGACCCCGTGAATAAGGATAAAAGAGGGTCTGGGGAACAACCCCTTCAGGCGCACCAGGAGAAACGCTAGAAATCCTGTGACAGCGTTTAATAGCGACAGCCGGTGGGGGGCTCGTGTGCGTCCTTCCCTTGCCTTGGGATTGGCGGGCTCACCACAGAAGAACGGCTTAGCTAAAGGAGAGGCCACAAGTGAATGGCCACACCAACGAGACTCTGACGGATCAAAATCATAAAAGGAAAGCCGGCAAGATTCTCAAAATCTCTCTCTCTCTCCAACCATTGCTACACAGCGGTCCCCAAAAGGCTGCAGCCTGCATGAACTGAGTGACTTTTATATTTCCATCGGACAATACATTATCCCCTAGACAACGATAGAGCTTATTTCTTATTGATTATTATTATACCCGCACTTTTAGATTTAGTATTGACGACGTATATTATCTGTATGTTTGCATTGATATTATTTTTGTGTATTTTTACTAATACTGTTAAAAATCGTATCATCAGGCTTCAACGGACCTCTCTATCTTTGCTGGTAAGTGACCCAGTTACGGGGTTCGTAACACACCCATCACAACTTTCTTATTCTGGCTTCTTCCCTCCTTTCTTTCCAGTCCTGTTGAAGGGTCTTGGCTTGAAACTTCCATTGTTTATTCATTTTTATTTATTTATTGACATATAGCATGGAATAGGCCCTACTGGCCCTTTGAGACGTGCCATCCAGCAGTCCCCTGATTTTAATCCTAGTCTAATCAACGACCACTTAACCTACCAACCAGTATGTCTTTGGGTTGTGGGAGGAAATCGGAGCACCTGGAGGAAATGTACATGGGGAGAAAAAGCAAACTCTTTACAGGCAGCAGTGGGATTCCCCTCCATAGAGGCTGTCTGACCTGCTGAGCTCCTCCAGCATACTGCGTGTGTCGCTCTGGAGTTCCAGCAACTGCAGAATCAATCTTTTGTTTACACCTTACTGATGCTTTTATGCTAAATAATGGCAGCTGTTTCAAGGTCCTCGGCAGGATACCTTCTATCTGCCGACTGTGATAACTGCAGCTCATTCCATTCCACTGAACCACAACTGCTGAAACCCCATTGCTTATCAGCTGGTCTCTTGACCCATAATGAACAATCAGGCAAAAAACAGGGCAAAGGTCCAACTCACCCATGCAAAAAGGTCTGGAAAGAACTGCTGGGAAAAAAGGACCAACATTCTCTAATGTTACTAACTGATATTCACAAGCCAAGTAACAGAGCTGTTAACTAATCATGACAATTAACCTTCAGCAATTATTCCACAACAGATACAGGCAAAGGGTAGGGAAATCTCAGGCTTTGAGTTCTTCCTTCTAGGGACATTATCTTACTTCTCAGATTAGTGAGGGGAGTGGTTTATATCTTAATAACCACTCCTACATCCACTTTCAGCCCAACCCCTCCAGACCTCATTACACACAATTTAACATGGAGCATTAGAGCACAGTACAGGCCCCTTTGGCCATGATGTTGGGCTGACCTTTCAACTTAATGCAGGATCAATCTAACCCTTCCCTCCTGCATACCATTTTTAAAAAATCATTAATGTGTCTGCCTAAAAGTTTCCTAAATGCCCCTAATACATCTGCCTCTACCAACTGTGGCAGCAGGTTCCAAACACCTTCCACTCTGTGTAAAAAAAACACCTATATCTGACGTCCCTTTATATTTTCCTCTAACCACCTTAAATAAATAAATATCCCCCCCCCACCGCCCCACTCCCGTATTAGCTATTTCCACCCTGGGAGAAAGCCTCTGGATATCCACTTGACTTATGCTGCTTTATAATCTTGTACACCTCTACTGCTGACGTAATGAAATCTCATATCTGAAATGTAAAGATGTTATGATTCACTGTAAAATTTTAACTAAAGGGGTACTCGGTGATCTCCAACCTTGTAACATTTGATGCAATTTAATTAGGGATTAACTTAAAACACTTTATTAATTTATTTATTGAGATACAATGCAGAATAGGTCCTTCAGGTCCTGCAAACTACACTGTGCTGTAATCCCCAGATTTTAATCTCAGCCTAACCATGGGACAATTTGCAACGTCCAATTAACCTACCAACTGGTAAGCCTGGAGCATCCGGTAGAAGCCCACATCACAGGGAGAACGGCAAAAATTCCTTACAGGCAGCAGTGGGAATTAAACGCGGGTCACTGGTAGTGTAAAGTGTTGTGCTAACCACTACGCTACCGTGCCACCCCATGGATTTGCAATGGCATCATTTTGGACAGATAGCTGTCTTTCATTACATCTGTTACAGAGAGAGACTGTCCTGGCCAAGGTATGTTGTAAACTATCACTGAAATCAGTAAAGGCCAAAGTACAGACATAAAGTCTGTCAAGCTTCAAAATTGGTGTCTGAAATTTTAAATATATTCTCCAGAAGTGCAAGGAACAGAATAAAACAGGACATTTTTAAAACTCGAACAGTGCCTGGAACTTTGAACTATAAGATATACTAATCATTCCAAGTTTGCTTTTTGTCATGGGATCAGACTGAGTGAAAGTATTAACCCCTTTAGCTGAAGCATAATAACTTGGAAAGCAGTGGCTCAGAGCAGGTCATAGAAACAAGCAGAGACTCCGAAGCACGAGAGCACTTATGTGATACCAGCAATGGATACTTACATCATTGGACTGGAAGAGTTTGGTCATAGCAAAAAATGCTTCTGTAGCTTCCACTGAGCCCATGTGCTCTCCCTATTAACAACAAAAAAGATTTATTTACATTAACAGATTACCCATGAACAAGACCACTGGGTGAACTTACAAGGTTTATGCATACTTAAGTTACAGCGCAGAACAAAATGCACATTAGGTTACCCAGAAGATGCGTTTCACAAATATGTTCCACCTGATGGTATTTCCAACTAATGAGGAAAAGCAGTAAATGCCAAACTCCAGGATGCACGGTCCCTGTGGGAGTTTAGCCAAGTAATGGGGGTTGGGATCTCAAACTCATTTGGAAGGAAAGGAGCATCTTGAGAAGGAACTCATTCAGGCACACACAAATCCCTTCATTTGCTCACTTGTTTCTGCAAATAAGCAATTATTATTATTTTAAGAGGTTTATACAGATTCGGCATGTCATCTAAAACTTTGAGAAACTTCTACAGATGCACAGTGGAGAGTATCCTGACTGGTTGCATCAGGGCCTGGTATGGAAACACCAATGCCCAAGAACAGAAAATCCTACAAAGTGATGGATACAGCCCAGTCCTTCACAGGAAAAGCGCCCCCTGCTATTGAGCACATTTACAAGGACACTGCCACAAGAAAGCAGTACCCAACGTCAAGGACCTGCACCCACGCCGTGCTCTCTTCTCGCTGCTGCCATCGAGGTGGTGGTGCAGGAGCCTTGGGTCCCACACCATCAGGCTCAGAAAGTTATTACCCTTCAATCATCAGGCTCATGAACCAGTGTGGATATCTTCACTCACTTCAGCACTGAACTGATTTCATGACCTATGGAGTCACTTTCAAGGACCTGCAACTCACGTTCTCTGTATTATTTCTTTATTATTTGTCCGTTTTTGTATGTGCACAGTTTATCTTTTTGTACACTGGTTGTTTGCCAGACTTTGTGTGTAGTTTTTGAAGTGATTTGACTGTATTTATTTGTTCTACTGTGAATGCCTGCAAGAAATCAAATCTCAGGGTAGCATATGACACAAGAGTATGTATACTGATAATAAATAAAATCAAAAATAATGGATGTCAGGCAACATCCACCACTGAAAAATAAACATTTGAAGGTCCTGAGGAAGGATATCGGCCTGAAACGTCAACTATTTATTCATTTCCATTGATGCTGCCTGCTCTGCTGAGTTCCTCAAGAATTTTCCATGTGTTGCTCTGGATTTCCAGCATCTGCAGAATCTCTTGTGTTATTAAAAAATAAAGTTGCAAAATCTGAATATCTGAAACAAAAACTATGATGTAGTAAAATATTCAGTAGGTCAGGCAGCATCTGTGGAAAGAGCAATGGAATCAATGACATACTGTATACAAAATGTTGGAGTAACTCAGCAGGTCAGGTAACATTTATAGAAAGGAATAATGAGTTGATGTTTCAGGCACAGACCCTTCATCTGGACCTCTTGTAAGAGTCGCTGCCCAAAATGTTGACTTTAAAATCATTACTGATTCTGAGGAACCTTCTATTGATGGTGAAGATCAAATATAATCACACCAACTGGCACACAGGATTTAAGGGATTGAACAACCTTTCGTCTCCATCTGTTAATTTAAATGTATTTGCAGCTTTGTTATTTCACTTCTGGAGAGCAGCAACAGTACAAGATCTGGCCATTGAATAAAACTGTGCAGAAATTCACACTGCTGATGAACCCAAGATGACTGCCTCCATCTTAAAATTCTAGACTTCAAAGTTCTCCATTTTTCTTCTCCATCCAGCCTTCCAAACCACCGGGATGCCTGCACTCTTGCCCAGAGCCCAACTCTTCTACAACCGCCCGACAACTCGACCCATCTTCAATTTCTTTCTTCAACCATCTTCACCATTGGTAAACATTATAGAAAATCAATAAGGTAAGTGCAAGAACTGGCAGGTGGCTGATTGGTACTGGCACTGGAATCCGAGGACTAACAGTTGGTGTGAACCCAGGAATGATCATAATGCAGTTGTTGCAGGCTTCAGACTGGTCTGTTAAATGGGACAAAATGAGATAGCACAATTCATTCTGCAATTGCACCATCTATTGGTGACAACACAGACCGAATCTTCATTCATGGGATATGGACAGCAGTGACAATACTGCGCACCTACTGCCCATTCACAATTATTCTTCAACCAGCAAGGCAGTTAAGAGTCAAGCACATTAGCCAGACCAGTCAAGGACTACATACTTCCTCCCCCTTCAGCCAAAAGGCTCCTGAACCAGCATGGATAACTTCACCTCAACACTGAGTTGATCACTCAACACAGCCTATGAGCTTATTTTCAAGGACTCTACAATTCATGTTCTCAGTATTATATACATACTTATTATTTTTTTTTAAATATTTGCACAGTTTGTCCTCTTTTGCATATTGGCTGCTCACCAGTCTTTGTGTGTAGTTTTTCATTGATTCTTTTGATCTACTGGGACTGAGGGCAAAAATTGAATCTCAGAGGTAATATTCAGTGACGTATACGTACTTTGAAACAGGAAGAATTACTTCTTTTTAAGTATATCAGTACGGTAGCATAGTAGCCAGCACAATGCTTTACAGCACCAGCAACTCAGATTCAATACCTGCTGCTGTCTGAAAGGAGTTTGTACATTCTCCCCATGGTCGCATGGGTTTCCTCCATGTGCTCCAGTTTCCTCCCACATTCCAATTCCTAACACTTGTTAGGTAATTGATCATTGTAAATTGTCCCATGATAAGGTGAAGGGTTAAATTGGGGAATTACTGAGCAGCACGGAAGGACCCACTCTTTGCTGCATCTCAATAAATTATTTATTTACAGCTATATAAGACCTTAGTTAGATCTCACTTGGAATACCGTATTCAGTTCTGGTCACCTCACTACAGGAAGGGTGTGGATTCTATAGAGAGAGTGCAGAGGAGATTTACAAGGATGTTGCCTGGATTGGGGAGCATGCCTTCTGAGAACAGATTGAGTGAACTTGGCCGTTTCTCCTCGGAGCGACAGGTGACTCGATGAGAGGATGAGAGGTGACTCGATAGAGGTGTACAAGATGATGAGAGGCATTAATTGTGTGGATAGACAAAGGCTTTTTGCCCAGGGCTGAAATGGCTAACACAAGGGGGCATAGTTTAAGGTCCTTGGAGTTAGGTACAAGGGGAATGTCAGGGACAAGTTTGTTTGTTTGCTTCTTTTTTAAAAAACACAGAGTGCTGGGTGTGTAGAATACACTGCCAGCAAAAGTGGTAGAGGTGGAAACAATAGGTCTTTTAAGAGACTTTCAGGTAGGTGCATGAAGTTTAGAAAAAATAGAAGGCCATGTGGTAGGGAAATTCTAGGCAGTTTCTAGAGTAGCACAACATCGTGGGCCAAAGGGCCTGGAATGTGCTGTAGATTTCTATGTTTCTAATTCTTTTAGAATCTAATGATTGAACAATTAGCTATTCCTCTATTGAATATCTGTGCCAGAGCTCTCTACTATGTGAGCATTTTGCTTATATATTTTTTATAGTTTAATCTTAGACTCTGCAAGACTTGGAGAAGATAAAATAAAATACCGACCACCTGATTTATTGAACACTAGATTCCAATTAAAATCAGTGGATGAGTTCTCTTTCACTCTTTAAATGCAAACTTTCAACTTGCTACAGATTCTAAAAGTGGACTCCATTTGAAAAGAATTTCCATGCATGCAACATCTGATCATCAACAGTAAATGAGATGAATTTCAAACAAACTATTTTTTTTGGTGAGGCTTGACAAGGGCAATCAAACTCTCTGTTTGACACAATATCGGGGGTTCTTCAACTGAGCAAGCAGATGGAAGCTTGATTTAAAGCTTATTTAAAATATAACAGCTCTGACAGTGCACCACTCTCTTGATACTGTGCTGGAGTGTTTGCCTAAATTAAAAAACTTGGACAAGTCTCAACCTTCAGAATCTAGTGCAAGACTGCCACCTACTGGGGTGGCTGGCAATGACAATGTAAAAATGTCAAAATGCTGCAGCAGGAACTCAGCAGGTAAGGTAGCACCTATGGAAAAGAGTAAGCAGAAAATGCTTTGGGCTGACAGTCCTCTACTGGACAAGAGGTCCACTAGTTTCAACTCATCGGATGACTACAAACCAGAAGATGGACATCAAAAAGTCAACTGTGGAAGTAACAAGACTTCTATTTTGCCATTTTGTCAGCCTGTATTTACAAGTAAACATATTACTTGGACAAATGCCATTATATCACCTCAAGGCAGCAACATCTAAAAATCCCCACCATCCAGGTCATGCAATTTTTTTCCACAGCTATCATTAGGCAGGAGGTACAGAAGCCTGAAGTCCCACACCACCAAATTCCAGACAGCTACTTCCCTTCAACCATTTGGTTCTTGAATCAACAGCAAAACGTTGATCATAGTGTTATTAAACAGTAGTGATAATTAGTCTAATCACCTTGCACTTGCAATAGATTTGTTTTATTCTATTCTAATTGTGTTTCTTTATCTTATAAGAATTATATCTATGTTTAATAATGCTGCATATGATGCAAAGTGCCTGTGATGCTGATACAATTATGTGAGCAGCACAGTTGCTTAGCAGTTAGCATAATGCTATTACTGTGCCAGCGACCAGGATTCAATTCCTCCCACTATTTGCAAAGAGCTAGTATGTTCTCTCTGTGGCCGTGTGGGTTTCCTCTGGGTGCACTGGTTTCCACCCACATTCCAAAGATATACCAGTTCAGGTTAGTAAGTCATGTTATATTGACACCAGAAGCACAGCAACACTTGTAGGCTGCCCTCGGTAAATCTTTTGATTGTGTTGGTTATTGACTCAAAATGACGCAATTCGCTGTATGTTTCAATGTACAAGTAACAAATAAAGCTGGTCTTTAGAAGTTTTTCACTGCACCAAAGCGAAATTTATTGTCAACTGTATTTCTGAACGGTAAACTATTAATGCAATAATAATTAAAAGATAGAAACAACAGTAAGCTTTTCAAAGTTTATTCATTTATCCAATGGATTTTGGCCGACTTATTTTAACCCTGGGATTCATAGCCTGGGGTCTATGGACTCCTCAGTTAATTACATTTAAAAACACTTTTTCGGTAAAAGACAATTTTTGGAGAGTGCTCCATTTGTCCACTAACCTTTATAAAATGATGCATTTGTTAACCTCACATTCTGAATATATTATCACATATTGTGCTCTCACCCTTTTGCCCCATTTGTCCCTCCAGTAACACAAATGTATCTCGACAAATACTTTATAAATTCCATTGTCTTTAAAACCATAACAAAAATCACAGCATGCACATAAGAAATTGGAACAGTAGTAGGCCTTTCAGCCTCGCAAGTCTGCTCTGCCATTCAATGAGATCAAGGCTGATCCAACTTTCCTTTTCCGCTTTTTGGTATTGATTCCCTTCATTGATTGGAAATTGATCTCTTGCTTTAAATTTAATCAAGAACCCACAACACTGGGGAAAAGAAATACAAAGACTCAAAACTGTGAAAGCCCCACTTCAAATTTAGCTTAACCTATGAGCTTTAGCCTCACCCAACCTCAGCAGAAAACAGCTGCATGCATTTCCGGTATCTGTACCCCTCATAATATTGTATTGTTCATTCTCTACACTCCAGGGAATGATGCCCTAACCTATTCAACCTTTCCCTCTAATTCAGCTCCTCAAGTCCTGGCAACATCCATGCAAATTTTCTCTGCACTCTTTCAGCCTTATCAATATATTTCCTGTAGGTAGGTGACCAGAACTGTACAAGGATTCCACAAGTTAGTGCAAACACAAGTTGAGTCAAGTGCCTGGTTTTATCTATTGATTGTGTAATTACAAAACCCACAAAGAGTTGTAAATTTTAAGCTACAGGGAGCTTTTTGGAGAAAACAACTATACCAATTAGACAGCATGTCCCATGAGGATAGGCTGATCGAGCTGGGGCTTTTTCCTCTTTGGAGAGAAGGAGGCTCACTTAACAGAGTTGTACAAGATGATAAGAAGCATAAACCAAGTGAACAGCCAGACTTTTTCCACAGTGTGAAAAATGGAGAATACAAGGCAGCATAACTTGTGTGTTGGGAGGAAAGCATAGGCAGATGTCAGAGGCAGGTTTTTTAAAAATTACACACGGTGTGGCGAGTGTGCGGAAGATACATTGGGGATGTTTAAGAGACTCCTATATAGGCAGATGGATAATAGAAAAATGGAGGGTGATGTGAGAGGGAAGGGTTAGATTGATTTTGGAGTGGATTAAAGAATTGGCCTGTACTATACTATGTTCAACTACCATTCCATGTTTGGATTTCATCAATGTATCAAGAAGCAATAATACATCTAGCAACACATCATCATGGATCTTTCTGCTGTTAGAATTAGATCAAGTCCAAAAGTGTGACTAGAGACATACCGTAGATGTCGGATTATAAGCCGCTACTTTTTTCCCACATTTTGAACAGCTTTGAACACTGCGGCCTTTACTACGGTGCGGCTAATGCATGATTTTTTTTCATGCCGCCAAAAACAGCAGTTATTTAGTTTATAATATTTTCGCTTAGTAATTCATTTGTTAGTAATTTCTAGTTAAAGTTAGAAGTGTTTTAACTATATTTGTTTTCTGTACTACATTGCGGGATGCTATGACGTCACACCCGGTTTCGCCGCGTCTTGTGGGAAATACCGGTTTGCGATAAACGGGAAGGTGGGGGCGAGCGGCGGAGCCAAAACGCTGCTTTTAAGTTAAAGGCGATCAATAACTTTTCCTGGTAGGCTGCAGTATATATATTTTTTACCAGTCGTTAGGAGATATTGGAATGTTGTTCAGTAAAAAAGTATACGCAACGTAATTTGTGTTACCGATACGTATGTATATTTAAAAGTAGCCGCGTTACAGGCACGGTTCAAAAAAAAGCATTTGCAATATGTATTTGTTTATGTTACCATATGGATTTAATTAAAAGTTAAAAAATCCTCACGTGTAATATCTTTCTGTGTAAATATCTCATATTACAACGTGGGACACCTGCGGCCGAAAATCCGGTGCGGCCTAAAATCTGGTGCGGCTTGTACAAGTACAAAATTGATTTTCTTTCTAAAATTAGAGCCAGCAGCTTTTAATCTGGTGCGCTCTGTAGTCCGGAATCTACGGTAATCAAAGATTTGTATTTTTATCACGGTCACTCTTACAAACAGAAGTTCTCCCAGCGACCGAAACCAATAATCCTGCTGCATGAAACCCCACCTTATGTTTTAGCAAGGAAGCTTTCCAACAATGATTGCATAGATTGATGATATCAGATACAAATTGCTTTTTCCTCTTCAGAATAGGCGAGTCTAGAACTAGGGTAAAAGGTGAAATATTTATGGGGAATCAGAGAAGAAAATTCTTCACTCAGATTTTTCCATCTGCAAAGAACAAATTTCCTCAGTGCTCAACTATTTAAATTCCTAACCCCATTCCTATTCTGACAGGTCCATCCATGGCTATGGCCAGCGACTTCTCCAACTTCAGGTGATCACCCCCTCCCCAACCCCTACATCAATTTCCCCACTCTGGTCCCTTACCTCTTCTCCTCACCTGCCTTCCAGCTCCCACTGGTGCTTATCCTCTTTCCCTTTCTCCCACAGTCCACTCCTCTTCTAGCAGATTCCTTCTGCTACAGCCCTTTATCTTTTCCACCTATCACCTCTCAGATTCATACTTCACCCCCTCCCACCCACCTGACTTCACCTATTGCTTTATAGTTTGTCTAACTTCCCCTCTCCCCACTTTTTATTCTAGCATCTTGCCCTTTCCTTTGCAGTCATGATGAAGGGTCTTGGCCCCAAACTCCATGAATGCTGCCTGGCCTGCAGAGTTCAGAGGGTGGTACATGTGTGGAATAGCACAAGTAGCAGATTTGGATTCAATTGTAACATTTAAGAGAAGTTTAGGTATGTACAGTACACGGATGAGAAGTATGGAGGGCTATGGTCTAGGTGCAGGTAGATGGGACTAGACAGAAAATCAAGCTGGCATGGACTAGACAGGCTGAATGGCCTGTTTCTGCGCTGTAATGCTATATGACTGAAAATGCTATTCCAACAATTTTTTTTCCAGAGTCCTTGTTCCAAAGATATGAAGGGCAGTCTAACCTGGTTTATCAGGTACAGGATCTTGGTCAAAATGTGAGCACATTTCCGAGGATTGATTGGAGTTTCATTAAAAACTCGAGCCTAAGGAAAGAAAGTAGCAAAAATTAGTGTTTCTTCTATTTCATAAATAATCTTAGCAAACTAAGAATTAGCATAGAGATGAGATAGGTCATGATACAACATATAAAATTACTATTAGACCCAAGCTCATGTTTTAATTTACCTTCTTCATCTGCACTCTAGAACAGAGAAAGCTGGAGGCTACCACACAAAAGTCTTAAACAACGTTAAGCATTCATTCGGCTGACATTTGGGTGTCAGGAAGAGTGGGGTGAAGGAGACTGAGGTGAACCATGAATATATAAGTTAATACATCTCAGAAAGTCTTTAGAATCTGAAGATCACCGCCACACGAGAAAAAAACATTGACACGGATTGTTTAATGGAAATCAAATGCGTGCAGTTTAGTGAAAAAATGTGCTTAAATAGCAATACGAAGTTGAATGGAAGAAGGCTGCTGTACAGAATAAACACTGATAAGGACAATTTGGGCTGCACAGGCATTGCATTTCTCCAATTCCTATGTAATTTAAACACTACAGCTTGACACAACTGAATGATTTTACTACACCATCTCGGGATGCAGTTAGAATCAATCAAAGGCAAAAGTAAGAGTGTTTTTCCTTCCAATGCATTAGTCAATCAGATTTTGTTTCTAAATGACACATATAGAATTATGACCATTAGCTTGTTGTTTAAATATTGTAGCTCATTTAATTTACAATTTAAATTCCTCAGCTGCTGTGATGACATTTGAAGCTGTATTCCCAGCTCATTAGTCCACTGACAACACAATACCACTATAAATCGTCCACAGGATGTGCGACAGCTCAACTTGGGTCTTGCAATTTAATCAACGCCCATCTGCCTGCCACTTTCCACTGTTTATTTTATCTCCTGTTGACACTTAAATCAACCTCCACTGGGACAGCCCCAGACACCAGGGTCTCACGTCCCACTGTTATTGACATTTACTGGGAATGTTGTAAACAATGCTTCCAGCCCTTCGTGGAAGATCCCGACCACCCATCCCACAATCTCTTTGACCCAGCATCATCAGGGAGGTGGTACAAGAGCATCAGGACGAGGACTGCCAGACAGGGTAACAGCTTCTCGCCTTAGGCTGCGAGACTAACTGAATACCCTGCCACCACTGAGGTCTCATAACTAGGCCAGACAGCTGTTTACATGTGCTGCAAACTACATGAATTTTGAATTAAATGTTATTAACTTATTTGAGGTAATATTTTGTTTTACGTGCTGTGTGTGATATCAGTATATGTCATGTATACATACAGCCGGAGGACAATAAACTGGAACTTGACAAATAACTGAAGAAGAAGGCAAATGGTTTGAACATCCTTGAGTCAAAAATAACCTGCTTCCACCCACATTCCATGCAACCCAAGAAAAGTAACAAGGCCAATAATGGGATCCACTCAGTGGCCACTTTATTAGGTACCTCCAATAACTAATAAAATGGCCATTAGGTGCACGATCATGGTCTTCTGCTACTGTTGCCCATCCACTTCAAGATTTGACATGTTAAGCATTCAGAGATGCTTTTCTGCACATTACACACTAGGGTTGATGGTGCTGTTAAGAGGGCGAATGGTGTGTTGGTATTCATCAACCGTGGGATTGAATTCAAATGCCGTGAGATAATGTTGCAGCTGTACAAGACCTTGGTCAGACCCCACTTGGAGTACTGTGTTCAGTCTGGTCACCTCACTGTAGGATGGACGTGGATGCTGTGGAGGGACAGCAGAGGAGATTTACAGGGATGTTGTTGGATTGGAGAGCATGCCTTATGAGAATAGGTTGATTGAACTTGGCTTTTTCTCCTTGGAGCAATGGAGGATGAGAGGTGACCTGTTAGAGGTGTATAAGATGATGAGAGGCATTACTTGTATGGATGGCCAGAGGTTTTGCCCAGGGCTGAAATGACCAACACAAGAGGGCATAGTTTTAAGGTTCTTGGAAGCACCTTACACTTCATTAGGTATACCTGCTCATTTATGCAATCAAGTAGTACCAACTCAATGCATAAAAGCATGCAGATAAGGTCAAAAGGTTCAGTTGTTCACAGCAAACATGAGAATAGCGAAGAAATATTATCCAAGTGACCTTGACCATGGAATGATTATTGGTGATAGATGGGGTGGTTTGAGTGTCTCAGAAACTGCTGATTTCCTGGGATTTTCACACATAATGGTCTCCAGTTTACTGAGAGTGGTGCAAGAACAAAAATACATCCAGTGGGTAGTGGTTTTGTGGGCATAAATGCCTTGTTTTTTAAAAAATATTATTTATTTATTGAATTTTAGAAATTACAAGAATAAATGTAATAATGAAATGGTAAGAAAAGTGATATTAACCCTCCCCCCTCCCCTTAACCCTCCCCCCTTAATCCTTATCTAAAGAGAAAAAAAAAAGAAAGAAAGAAAGAAAAGAGAAGAAAGATTGCCTGGATATCGGAGAGTCCCCACATGTTCCATGGAGTTCAAAATAATTTTGATATTTATTTTCACTTTCCCCAATTACTATAATTTTATCTTCAAAGGACCTATGTATCTAATCCTATCTTTCGTAAGTATGGTGACCAAATTTTCAAAAATATCTCATATTCATTTCTTAAATTATACTTAATTTTTTCCAATGGAATACAACTATGTATTTCATTATTCCAACGATCCATAGTTAAATTTAAATCAGATTTCCAAGTAACTGCAATAACTTTTTTGGCTACTGCCAAAGCAATTTTTATAAATTTTTTCTGATACTTATTCAATTTAAATTTCGTTATTGTCCCTTCAATGTCTCCTAATAAAAATAGCAATGGACTATGTGGAAGTTGTACTCCAATAATTTGTTCCAATAAAAATCTTAAATTAATCCAAAATGGTTGAATTTTAGAACAAGACCAAATAGAATGTAAAAAAAGTACCAATTTCTTGTTTACATCGAAAACATTGGTCAGACATATTTGAAAGCAAATTAGTCATTCATAATACCTTGGGAACTCTTTAAAATTCTCCATGTTGCTATGAGTCTCTCCCCAACCATCAAGGGAGAAAAGAAGAAAGATATAAAAAAAGATAATATATAAGAAAAAAAAACAAAATACCCCCCCCACTAATGTTGCGAATCAAAAGAACACAACATTACTCCCCCCCCCATTTTACGGGTCATGGCAATCGCCATGATTGTACACGTGAAGCTCGCAGCTGTCGATCAGGAGCTCCTCCAGCTCCCCCGCAAAAAGAAAGAAAAAAAAACATATATATATATTAATGAAGAAAAAAAAAGAAAATAATTAATATCTCTACTCCCAATTAATTCTCTTCGACTATTTTTTCTTTATAAATGTCCATCAAATCCAACCTTATTTCAATCTTCATCATAAGTCCATTTCATTTCTATAATTCATTAGTCCTCTTCATGAACATCAGGTAGTTCTTGTACAAATTTCTCCGCTTTCCGGTAGTCAACAAAAAAACTTCTTTCTCCATTTTCCAGAAAAATTATCAATTTTGCTGGGTAACTCAATAAAAATTTATAACCCTTTTCCCATAAAGATTTTTTCACTGGATTAAATTCTTTCCGCCTCTTCAGAAGATCGTAGCTTATGTCTGGGTAAAAAAAAACTCTTTTCCCTTTTATTATCAATGGCCCTTTTCTCTCTTTGGCACCCTGAGTAGCTGCCTTCAAGATCATTTCTTTATCTTGATACCTTAAGCATTTTATCAAAATTGATCTTGGATTTTGATCTTGTTGAGATCTCTTTCAATTTCAATTACTTGACTTCCTTCTTCCATTTCCAAAATTTTCGGAATCCAATCTTGAAAGAATTTTATTGGATTTTCTCCCTCTGTACCTTCCTTAAGACCAACAATTTTAATATTATTTCGTTTACTAGAGTTCTCAAGCGCATCCATTTTTTCAAGCATCCGTTTTCTTTCTGCTATCCAGACAGAATTATCATTTTCTATTTTTTCAGTATTTTCTTCCACTTTTACTTCCATCTCTAACTTCCTTCTCCATCTTTTTTGTTTTTCCACCACATTATCAAGTGTATTCTGTATCCTTTTTATATCTGTTCTTATAGCTTTTAATTCATTCGTCATATCTATTCTTATAGCTTTTAATTCCTTCGTCATATCTGTTCTTGTAACTTTTGATTCTTTCATCATATCTGCTCTTATAGATTTTAATTCATTCGTTATATATCTCAGGATATCTTTTATGTCTCCTTTAATCTCTTTCTTCTTTTCCTTTTCTTCCTCCTCCGAATTTCCCAAAGAGTCTGTGTCTCCTTCTGATTCCGATCCAATTTCACTTCCAGCTGTAGTTAGGCTTTGTAGTTCTGTTGATATCTTTTCATACATACTTTCGCGCATGCGTTCCTTCCGTTTCTTCTTAGAGACCGCCGACATTGCTACAGCTTCCTTCCCCTCATCATCAGAAGTACTGTGCACTTCACCGGGAGGAGATCCAACTTGAGTCCGATGCTTCACCGAAGCGGTTAGGCCTTTTTCCCCACCGATTTGCGCAGTCTTCGAAGTAATAACCTTCTTCTGTTTCAGTTTAGGAGCCATATCAAAAGATATTCCGGAGTTGCTTATAAGTAATTTCTAATAGATATTAGTTAACTCTTCTTCATTTAAACCCTATTTCATTACTTTTTACGAGAGAGCTGGGTTCCCAACGTCTCGACCCTACGTCATCACGTGACGTCCCCCCATAAATGCCTTGTTAATGAGAGGAGATTGGCCGGACTGCTTCATGCTGACAGGAAGGCGACAGTAACCTAAATAACCATGCGTTACGACAGTAATAGAATATAAAAATCTACAGCACATTACAGGCCCTTCGGCCCTCAATGTTGTGCCAACAATGTAACCTACTCTAGAAACTGCCTAGAATTACCCTACCGCATAGCCCTTTATTTTCCTAAGCTCTACGTACCCATGTAAGAGTCTCTTAACAGACCCTATTGTATCCGCCTCCACCACCATTGCTGGCAATGCATTCCACGCATCCATCACTCTCTGTATGAAAAACTTGCTCCTGACATCCCCTCTGATATTGGCTAAATGCAGGAAAATGGCACTGGCTTAGATTGGAATCCTGGCAAGCATTGATCAGATGAACTGACACAGCTTATAAGTCACAGGACTCCATCACTGCCTAGTGAACATGGGAAGACTAGCTAGTCCAAATTCTTTAAGCTTTGAGAGTGCAGGACTGGAAAAATTATGTACATTAAGATCAGTGCTTACCTCCTGCAGTACAGTACTCTTCTCCAAATGCTGAAATGGATTTGAGCCCCCACCTGGGGAAGGAAACAGGAAAATATAAAAAACCATCATGACATAGTATAAAGGAGTAGCAAAACTCTACAACAGAATATCAAAAATGCCCCAGGATTCTGAAAAGAGTACTGATACAAGAAACGCTAACTGACTAGATTAGGTTCCAGGAAATATGTAAAATTATGAATCTAAAGGAGGTTTATGTTGTGGAGCAAATGAAACCTATGCCCAAGAAACAAAGATTCAGCTGGTGGTAGAAGACCACAAAGATAAAAGTGCACTAGGAATTTTGGATGATTACTGAAATTTAAGGTGTGATGGCATGGCAGCCAAATCAAAACAAGGGTAGAATGATATAGGAGGAGAAAAAAAAGGCAGGATGGTACACCAACTGTTGAAAACAGGAGGCCAGAAATTCAACAAGCCAGGCCGAAGTTAGGAGTTTACCAACACTAGACTGGACATCAGTTGCTGATGGGATTCAGCAGAGGATGGAATCAGGCAAATTTTCAAAGTGGAAATGAGTGTTCCAATAGTGAATGAGATGTGAAGTTGAAAGCTCCAATTAGGCTCAGGAAGAACACCCAGGACACAGGATCAACAATAGGACAGAAAATTCATTCTTACCACACAAGTGGAGAAATTCATGTCCTACTTGTGCCTCTTCTGAATAGGTTGTAAACTAAACTTTTATTAGGAAATGTACAGCAGCGAAGCAGTAAATTCTTGTGTTCTTTTGCATTTTTTATACTCAAGCATCTCATTTGTTCCTTCTTGCCATGCACCTCCTCCTTTTTACAGGGCCTCAATATCTCTCAAAAACCTACGGTATATCCTTGCCTTGTATTCTTACAGAAACATACAAACTCTGTACTCTAAAAAAATTTACTTTTGAAGGCCTTCCACTTACAAGTATACCTTTGCTAGAAAACACCCTTTCTCAGAAAAACAACCTATCCCAATCCACACTTGCCATATCCTTTCTGATACCATCAAAACTGGCCTTTCTCAAGTTTAGAATATCAACCCAAAGACCAAAAAACCTAACCTTCTCCATAATTATATTGAAACTAATGGCATTATGATCACTAGATGGAAAGTGTCCATTGACACAAACTTGTCACCTGTCCTGTCTAATTACTAATAGGAAAGCTATGCACTCTCTAGCTGGGACCTCTACATACTGATTAAGGAAACTTTCTTGAACATATTCGACAAACTTTTTCCTGTCCAGCCCTTTTACAGTACGGGAGTCCCAAACTGGTAAATTAAAATCACATACAATCGCAACTTTATGTTTCCATTCAAAAGTCTGTGATCTCTCTACAAATTTGCTCTAAATCCTGCTGACTGTTGGGTGATATACAATATAGTCCCACGAACGTAGTCATCCTTTTCTAATTCCTCAGATCCACCCATACATCTTCAGTAGGCGAGTTCTCCAGCCTGGGCACTGCCATGACATTTTCTCCAACCAGTAATGCCATCCACCCCCTTTAATCCCTCCCGCTCTTTCATGTCTAAAGCAACAGAACCCTGGAACACTGAGCCACCAGTCCTGCCCCTTTGCAACCAAGTCTCATTAATAGTATAATGTCATAATTCCACCTGTTGATCCATGCCCTTTCCTACAAAATTTCTTGCACTGAAATATACATACAGTAACTCAGAGCATGAATCCTACCATTCTCAACCTTTCAACTTCTGACTCTTGTACGTAGGCATAACCACCTCACCATCTGGTCTGGCACTCTGATTCCAAACCCCCCCCAACTATAGTTTAAATCTCACCCTCCCTCCCCCCACCCCACCCTGTGCAGCACTAGCAAACTTTCCTGCAAGAATACTAGTCCCCCTATAGTTCAGGTACAAACCATCCCTTCTGTACAGGTCCCATCTTCCCTGGAAGGGGACCCAATGGTCAACTGTGTGAAGCTTGATGTCACATTTTGCCCTGTAATTTCCTTTAAAGCACATTGGGACATTATAAGACCATAAGATACAAGAGCAGAATTAGATCATTTGGTCCACTGAGTCTTCTCCACCATTTCATTATGGCTGATCCATTTCACTCTCCGCCCCAATCTCCTGTCTTCTTACCATACCCCTTCATGCCGACTAATGAAGAATCTATCAAACTCTGCCTTAAATATACCCAATGATATAGCCTCTACTGCCACCTGTGGCAACAAATTCCACAGATTCACCACTCTCTAGCTAAAGAAATTCCTCCTCATCTCCGTTCTAAAAGGATGCCATGCTATTCAGAGGCTGTGTCCTCTGCTCTCAGACTCTCCCACCAAAGGAAACATCCTCTCCATCATCTACTCTACTGAGGTCTTTCAATATTCGATAAGCCTCATTCTTCTGAATTCCAATGAACAGAGGCCCAGACACACACACACAAATATTATATATATATATATATATATATATATATATATATACACATACACACACACACACACACACACATATGTACTTACACACTTATAAACCAAAATCTATTTGGAGTTTTGTCTGGCATAATATTCCCTAAATATTTACAGTGAGCAAAGATGAACAGTGTCCAAGCATAGAAACAATTTGCATAAATTATGCCATCTATATTATGAACCAACAGATCTGATTATATTGGCAACATTGGATTCTGCCATGCCAATCACGCCCCAAGAAATGAGATGCCTTTAGGGAACAGACAAGAGTCGTTGTTACTTTCTAATTTTTGGGCTTAACCAAAATTTAATCTGCATGAATTTACACAGGACAAAACACATAAGAAACAAAGCACACTGAACATCATTAATGCCATGTCATATGGTAGGGGAGATCACTGTTGTTCCATGACCACGATTGTTCTTGGCAAATTTTTCTATATAAGTGATTTGCCATTGCCTTCTCTGGCAGTGTCTTTACAAAACGGGTGACCCTAGCCATTATTAATACTCTTCAGAAACTGTCACATAACCAGGACTTGTGATATGCACCAGCTACTCATACGACCATCCACCACCTGTTCCCATGGCTTCAAGTGACCCTGATTGATGCTGGGGGGTCGGGGGTGGAGGAGGCACTAAGCAGGTGAAACACCTTGCCCAGTGGAGGAAAGAATAACCTTACACCTCCTTTGGTAAAGATGCGTCTCCACCCCGCTACCTGCAAGCCAAATTACACTCCCAGTTAGTGACTGAAACAAAACCAAAACTGATAGCTGCAGGATGGTAGATCAGAAGGACACAGAGCAGGAGACACAGAAATCAGTAGTTTGGACTTCAAACATCTACAGTTGCTGGCTATTTTAACTCCCCTTCCCTTTCCCACTCCAACACGTCTATCCTCAATCTCCTCCGCACCAGGGCATGGCAAAACACAAGCTAGAAGAAACAGCACCTCAAACTCCTCCTGGATCCACAACCTGACGGCTTGAACTTTGAATTGTCCAACTTGTGGAAAGCTGATCCCTCTCCAATCACAAGACATAGGGGTAGGATCAGGCCTTTGACCTATTGAGTCATCTCCACCATTCTATCATGGCTGATTTATTTTCCCTCTCAGGTCATCACCTGCCTTTTTCCCCTAGAATCTTTGATGTCCTTCTTAATCAAGAACTTAGTAGAACAGTACAGCACAGTATAGGCCCTTCGGTCCACAATATTGTGCCAACCATTAAACTCTGCCTCCCATATAACCCACCCCCACCTTAAATTCCTCCATAAACCTGTCTAATAGCCTCTTAAATTTTACTAGTGTATCTGCCTCCACCACTGACTCAGGCAGTGCATTCCACGCACCAATCACTCTCTGAGTAAAAAACCTTCCTCTAATATCCCCCCTTGAACTTCCCCACCCATTACTTTAAAGCCATGTCCTCTTGTATTCAGCAGTGGTGCCCTGGGGAAGAGGCGATGGCTGTACACTCTATCTATTCCTCTTAATACCTTGTATACCTCTATCATGTCCCCTTTCATCCTCCTCCTCTCCAAAGAGTAAAGTCCTAGCTCCCTTAATCTCTGATCATAATGCATACTCTCTAAACCAGGCAGCATCCTGGTAAATGTCCTCTGTACCCTTTCCAATGCTTCCACATCTTTCCTGTAGTGAGGTGACCAGAACTGGACACAGTACTCCAAGTGTGGCCTAACCAGAGTTTTATAGAGCTGCATCATTACCTCGCGACTCCTGAACTATCCCTTGACTTATGAAAGCTAACACCCCATAAGCTTTCTTAACTATCCTTCCAACCTATGAGGCAACTTTCAGGGATCTGTGGATATATAGCCCCAGATCCCTCTGCTCCTCCACACTACCAAGTATACTGCCATTTACTTTGCCTTGGAGTTTGTCCTTCCAAAGTGTACCACCTCACACTTCTCCGGATTGAACTCTATCTGCCACTTCTCAGCCCAGTCCTGCATCCTACCAATGTCTCTCTGCAATCTTTGACAATCCTCTACACTATCCACAACACCACCAACCTTTGTGTTGTCTGCAAAATTGCCAACCCACCCTTCTACCCCCACATCCAGGTCATTAATAAAAATCACGAAAAGTAAAGGACCCAGAACCAATCCTTGTGGGACACCACTAGTCACAACCCTCCAATCCGAATGTACTCCCTCCACCACGACTCTCTGCTTTCTGCAGGCAAGCCAATTCTGAATTCACCTGGCCAAACTTCCCTGGAACCCATGCCTTCTGACCTTCTGAATAAGTCTACCACGTGGAACCTTATCAAATGCCTTACTAAAATCCATGTAGATCACATCCAATGCATTACCCTCATCTATATGCCTGGTCACCTCCTCAAAGAACTCTAACAGGCTTGTTAGATACGATCTGCCCTTCACAAAGTCATGCTGACTGTCCCTGATCAGACCATGATGCTCTAAATGCCCATAGATCCCATCTCCAAGAACTTGTCAATCTCTGCTTTAAATACAGTAGATTCTGATTAATCGGGCCATCAATTAATAAGGACAGCGACTTATTTTGGACAATTCTGAAAAAAAACAAAAACATCGAGAAAATAGCCAGGATTCCCTTCATTTATTTGAGATGCTATGTCATTTAATTGGGACATAGTTTCTAACTAGCATTATTTGTGTGCACTTGGAGACACTAGACTGTGCTTAAAGTGGACAGATTTTAATTCCACTTCCCATTCCAATATGTCTATCCATGATCTCCTCCACTGTCGTGATGAGGCCACACCCAGGTTGAAGGAGCAACACCTTATGTTCCATTTGGGTAGCCTCCAACCTGACAGCATGAACATTGATTGCCCAATCTTCCAGTAATGCCCCCCATTCCTCCCTCTCTACCATTTCCCATCCCCTTTTTCCCCTCACTCACCTCATCTCCTTGCCCACCTATCCACTCCATCTGCTGCGCCACCCCTCTTTTTCTTTCTTCCATGGCCTTCTGTCTCTTTCACCTATCAACTTACAAGCTCTTTACTTCATCCCTCCCACTTCAGTTTTCACCTACTACTGTGTTTCTCTCTCCCTCCCCCAACCTTTTAAATCTACTCCTCAGCATTTTTTCCTCCAGTCCTGCCAAAGAGTTTCAGCCCAAAATGTTGACAATACTCTTTTCCATAGATGCTGCTTGGCCTGTTGAGTTCTTCCAGCATTTTGTGTGTTGCAAAGTGTTTAGATAGTCAGTTGCATGTGCTTGTGTTATGTTATCCACTTATGGTGACAGACACTGATTCAAAGAACACCGACCCTTGCCAAGTTGACACAAAAAGATCTGACACTAGCTGAAAATATTATACTACTGGACCAAATTAAAAGTCACCCACCTGATACCTGGATTATACTGGATTATAAAATGTAGGAGCAGTTTTAGGCCATTTGGCCCAGCAAGTTTGCTCCGCCATTCCATCATCCTCTCAACCCCATTTTCCTGTCTACTCCATGTAATCTTTGATGTCTTTCTTAATCAAGAAGCTATCAACCTCCACTTTAAATAAAACCAATGACTTGCCCTCCACAGCTGACTGTGGCAATGAATTCCACAGATTCCCCACCCTCTGGCTAAATAAACTGACCAGTTGCCGGCACTATTTTTTAAAAACTGTGCTTATGTCCTACTTGCAAAAGTGAAACAGAAAAACACTCTCATATCCGTATACAAGTCACTCTCTAAGAAATAGAGCATATAATTAAGTACATTCTAGAGGAAGGAGAGCATCAAGCTTATTGAGGTAGGTTAATTGGATACAATAAATTGCCTCTGGTATGTAATCTCTGGTGGGCTGTGTTAAACAATGGAATTAGTGTAAAATCAGTGTTTGAGAAGGGCTTGATACCATGCTGTATAACTGTATCTTATTTATCCTGCCAGATGGGTGTTAAAGATCCCTGGGCATTTCTTAAGTAAATCACGGTAGTTTACCCAGTGTGCAGGCCAGCAATTTTCCCTCAACCATAAACCCAGCACAGATTATCTGATCATTTGCAGGAGACCCCCCCCCCCCGCTGGTACGTTTTCCATTCCCAGAAAAGTTTTCAATCATGTAAACTCATTATCTACACTTGTACCAAGAAATACATGCAGACAATAAAATAAAATGTGATGCACATATTCTACAACAGCAAATTTTTATTCTATATCCCAGTGATTTGTAAATTTGATAAGAATGAAGTTTGATTCCCTAAATTGTTTTAAGACAAGGGTCATCTTGTTACTAGGGGTCTTTATGCAAAAATAAGCTAAAACATTTCCAGCATTACAGAAGTAAATGCACTTCAAAAGTGCTAAAGTGCACTATGAATATACTTTGATCAAAAATGTATAAATGGGAGCTTGTTTCCTAGTGAACTTGAAAATGTTCAAAATCAATTGCTAAGTTTTAACAAAAATCTACATATCATGGAAAAAGCAGACTGTGTCACACAATATTAAATTTTGAAATAGAACTATCAAACTACAGCTTAAAGCTATATATTTTGCCATTCAAACCATCTACTAATTCTCTAATGCGTTGAAAGTTAACTCTAAAATATCACATTTTGACTGTTTCCACAGAATGTTAAACTGACTTTCATGAGGTGACACTGTAATAAAGCTGAGTGTTAGTGTATTTTTGCATTATGTCACTGTAATTTACACGTAGATCAGAGACAGGAATAGGACAAGGAGAGACTCCTGCAAAAGAACAGAGATGCTGTTGCACTTGTGAAGAGAGAAGCTATTGGTGGTGACTGACTGCTACCAAATGTAATTATTGGAACTATACAAGAGGATTTCACCCAAATGGGTAAAAGCATAAGCAAACATTGGAAGACAATGTGCAGTCGGGTGTATAGTTGAGAAGAACGCGGATAGTTCCGATAATAGGTAATCTACCTGAAACCTTAACTTGTTTCCTCTCTCTGCTGATACCATCTCACTTAACGTTCCTAGTACATTATTTATTGAGATACAGTACAGCATAGAATAGGCTTTTTAAGATGCACCACAAAGCAATCCCACAATTTAATCCTAGCCTAATCACAGGACAATTTACAATGACCAATTAACCTATCAACCAGTATGTCTTTGGACTGTGGGAGGAAACCCATACTGTCACAGGGAGAATGTACAAACTCCTTGAAGACAGCGGAGGGAATGGAATCCAGGTCACTGGTACTGTAAAGCGTTGTGCATATGCTATCATACTTTAGAGACATAGATTACCTTTCTAATAGTCTCATGGATTAGGCAAAGAATGTCACTGATAATACTGATCAAAGATATTTAAGTATTGAGATAGGATCCCAAACCTAACTGTAAGGATTTAATAAGAGTTGTACAGGTAGGACAGGTATGGACTTTTAAGACTGCAACTACAAAGAGAAGGAAAAATCATTAAAATCACCAGCACAGTATTTTGCAAGAATGAAAGGGTGAAGGGATTTTTCTTTTTAATTCAGAAGGATACAGATTTTAAAGTGGGCTCAGGAAGACAAACTTGGGTCATTATCAGCTAATGAATCGTTACAGTTAGATTTATTATCACTGACATATGACATGAAATTTGTCTTCTGTAAAGTGTAAAGACAAAAAAATCCATAGATTACAAAACTGCAAAAAAAAATTAGAATCAGGTTTATTACCACTGACATGGCGCAAAATTTGATGTCTTGCATTGTACTGCTGTCGCAAAACAAAAATTATGATAACTTGCAAAATAAATAGTAAAAAAAATTAATGTGATTGTTTTCATGGTTCATGGACTGTTCACCAATCTAATAGCAGAGGAGAAGACACTGTTCCTAAATCTTTGAATACAAGTCTTCAGGTTTCTGTACCTCTTCCCTATTGTAGTAATGAGAAGAGGGCATGTCACAGATGTTGTGGGACTTCAGTGATGCACATCACCTTCTTGAGGCACCACATCCGAAAGATGCTCTTGATGGTAGGAAGGATTGTGCCTTTGATGGAGTTGACTGAATCAGGCCATAATACAACCAGTCAGAGTGATCTCCACCATATGCAAGTTTGGGCACCCCGGTCAAAATTTCTGTTATTGTGAATAGCTAAGCGAGTAAAAGATTACCTGATTTCCAAAAGGCATAAAGTTAAAGATGACACATTTCTTTAATATTTTAAGCAAGATTACTTTTTTATTTCCATCTTTTATAGTTTCAAAAAGGGCCCGAAGGAAAAGTTTAGGCACCCTGCATGGTCAGTACTTAGTATCACCCCCTTTGGCAAGTATTGTAGCTTGTAAAAGCTTTCTGTAGGCAGCTAAGAGTCTTTCAATTCTAGTTTGGGGGATTTTCGCCCATTCTTCCTTGCAAAAGACTTCTAGTCCTCAGTAGTCCTCAGACAGGATGAAGAGATCAATACTCCCCAATGCCATTAGGCTTTACAATTCAACCGCCAGGACTTAAGAACTTTTTAAAAGCTATTATTAATGCTTTTTGAGATAGTGATTTAGATGCATATCATATTTTTTTACTGAGTTAAGTATTGTATGTAATTAGTTTTGCTACAACAAGTGTATGGGACATTGGAAAAAAGTTGAATTTCCCCATGGGGATGAATAAAGTATCTATCTATCTATCTATCTATCTAGTTCTGTGAGATTCTTGAGCAGTCTTACATGCACTGCTCTTTTGAGGTCTATCCACAGATTTTCGATGATGTTTAGGTCAGGGGACTGTGGTCTGTGGTCTATCCACAGATTTTCGATGATGCTTAGGTTGGGGGACTGTGAGGGCCATGGCAAAACCTTCAGCTTGCGCCTCTTGAGGTAGTCCATTGTGGATTTTGAGGTGTGTTTAGGATCATTATCCTGTTGTAGAAGCCATCCTCTTTTCATCTTCAGCTTTATTTTTTTTAATAAACAGACCGTGTGATGTTTCCTTCCAGAATTTGCTGGTATTTAATTGAATTCATTCTCCCCTCTACAAGTGAAAAGTTCCCCGTGCCACTGGCTGCAACACAAGCCCAAAGCATAATCGATTCACCCCCATACTTAACAGTTGGAAAGGAGTTCCTTTCATAAAATTCTGCACCATTTTTTCCTCCAAACATACCTTTGCTCATTGCGGCCAAAAAGTTCTATTTTAATTTTATCAGTCCACAGGGCTTGTTTCCAAAATGCATCAGGCTTGCTTAGATGTTCCTTTGCAAACTTCTGATGCTGAATTTTGTGTGAGGATGCAGGAAATGTTTTCTTCTGATGACTCTTCCATATTTGTGCAGGTGTCACTGCACAGTAAAACAATGCACCACCACTCCGAGTCTGCTAAATCTTCCTGAAGGTCTTTTGCAGTCAAATGGAGGTTTTGATTTGCCTTTCTAGCAATCCTACAAGCAGTTCTCTCGGAAGGTTTTCTTGGTCTTCCAAACCTCAACTTGACCTCCACTATTCCTGTTAAGTGCTATTTCTTAATTACATTACGAACTGAGGAAACTGCAAGCTGAAAAGGCTTTGCTATCCTATTAGCCTTCTCCTGCTTTGTGGGCATCATTTATTTTAATTTTCAGAGTGCTCGGCAGCTACTTAGAGGAGCCCATGGCTGCTGATTGTTGGGACAAGGTTTGAGGAGTCAGGATATTTACAAAGCTTTGAAATTTGCATCTCCCAAATCCCCCAAACTAGAATTGAAAGACTCTTAGCTGCCTACAGAAAGCGTTTACAAGCTACGATACTTGCCAAAGGGGGTGTTACTAAGAACTGACTATGCAGGGTGCCTAAACTTTTCCTTCGGGCCCTTTTTTTGAAACTGTAAAAGATGGAAATAAAAAAGTAATCTTGCTTAAAATATTAAAGAAATGTGTCATCTTTAACTTTATGCCTTTTGGAAATCAAGTCATCTTTTGCTCGCTTATTCACAGTAACAGAAATTTTGACTAGGGGTGCCCAGACTTTTGCATGCTACTGTATATAGTTAGGGTGCGTACCACAGAACTGCATTTGTCAATATGGAGCCGTAAACGAGTTTCTAAATAGACAATAGGTGCAGAAGTAGACCATTCGGCCCTTCGAGCCTGCACCGCCATTCTGAGATCATGACTGATCATCTACTATCAATACCCGGTTCCTGCCTTGTCCACATATCCCTTGATTCCCCTATCCATAAGATACCTATCTAGCTCCTTCTTGAAAGCATCCAGAGAATTGGCCTCCACTGCCTTCCGAGGCAGTGCATTCCAAACCCCCACAACTCTCTGGGAGAAGTAGTTTTTCCTTAACTCTGTCCTAAATGACCTACCCCTTATTCTCAAACCATGCCCTCTGGTACTGGACTCTCCCAGCATCTGGAACATATTTCCTGCCTCTATCTTGTCCAATCCCTTAATAATCTTATATGTTGCAATCAGATCCCCTCTCAATCTCCTTAATTCCAGCGTGTACAAGCCCAGTCTCTCTAACCTCTCTGCGTAAGACAGTCCGGACATCCCAGGTATTAACCTTGTGAATCTACGCTGCACTTCTTCTACAGCCAGAATGTCCTTCCTTAACCCTGGAGACCAAAACTGTACATAATACTCCAGGTGTGGTCTCACCAGGGCCCTGTACAAATGCAAAAGGATTTCCTTGCACTTGTAATCAATTCCCTTTGTAATAAAGGCCAACATTCCATTAGCCTTCTTCACTGCCTGCTGCACTTGCTCATTCACCTTCAGTGAACTGATGAACAAGGACTCCTAGATCTCTTTGTATTTCTCCCTTACCTAACTCTACACTGTTCAGATAATAATCTGCCTTCCTATTTTTACTCCCAAAGTGGATAACCTCGCACTTACTCACATCAAACGTCATCTGCCAAGTATCTGCCCAATCACTCAGCCTATCCAAGTCACCCTGAATTCTCCTAACGTCCTCATCACATGTCACACTGCCACCCAGCTTAGTATCATCAGCAAACTTGCTGATGTTATTCTCAATGCCTTCATCTAAATCGTTGATGTAAATCGTAAACAGCTGTGGTCCCAATACCAAGCCCTGTGGCACCCCACTAGTCACCACCTGCCATTCCAAGAAACACCCATTCACCATTACCCTTTGCTTTCTATCTGCCAACCGGTTTTCTATCCATGTCAATATCTCCCCCCCAATGCCATGAGCTCTGATTTTACCCACTAATCTCCTATGTGGGACCTTATCAAATGCCTTCTGAAAATCAAGGTACACTACATCCACTGGATCGCCCTTGTCTAACTTCCTGGTTACATCCTCGAAAAACTCCAATAGATTAGTCAAGCATGATTTGCCCTTGGTAAATCCATGCTGGCTCGGCCCAATCCTATCACTGCTATCTAGATATGCCACTATTTCATCTTTAATAATGGACTCTAGCATCTTCCCCACTACTGATGTTAGGCTGACAGGACAATAGTTCTGTTTTCTCCCTCCCTCCTTTCTTAAAGTGGGATAACATTAGCCATTCTCCAATCCTCAGGAACTGATCCTGAACCCAAGGAACATTGGAAAATGATTACCAATGCATCCGCAATTTCCAGAGCCACCTCCTTTAGAACCCTAGGATGCAGACCATCTGGACCTGGGCAATTGTCAGCCTTCAGTCCCATCAGTCTACTCATCACTGTTTCCTTCCTAATGTCAATCTGCTTCAGTTCCTCTGTTACCCTATGTCCTTGGCCCATCCATACATCTGGGAGATTGCTTGTGTCTTCCCTAGTGAAGACAGATCTACTTATTAAATTCTTCTACCATTTCTCTGTTCCCCATAACAATTTCACCCAATTCATTCTTCAAGGGCCCAACATTGTTCTTAACTATCTTCTTTCTCTTCACATACCTAAAAAAGCTTTTGCTATCTTCCTTTATATTCCTTGCTAGCTTGCGTTCGTACCTCATTTTTTCTCCCCGTATTGCCTTTTTAGTTAAGTTCTGTTGTTTCTTAAAAATTTCCCAATCATCTGTCCTCCCACTCACCTTAGCTTTGTCATACTTCCTTTTTTTTTAAAAAAAATGCTATGCAATCTCTGACTTCCTTTGTCAACCACTGTGGCCCTTTCCCCCCTATGAATCCTTCCCTCTCTGGGGGATGAACTGATTTTGCACCTTGTGCATTATTCCCAAGAATACCGGTCATTGCTGTTCCACTGTCTTTTCTGCTAGGATATCCGTCCAGTTAACTTTGGCCAGCTCCTCTCTCATGGCTCCATAGTCTCCTTTCTTCAACTGCAACACTGAAACCTCTGATCTGCCCTTATCCTTCTCAAATTGCAGATAAAAACATCATATTATGGTCACTACCTCCTAATGGC
Organism: Hemitrygon akajei; assembly: GCF_048418815.1. NCBI lineage: Eukaryota > Metazoa > Chordata > Chondrichthyes > Myliobatiformes > Dasyatidae > Hemitrygon > Hemitrygon akajei. Next base: position 7,896,354 of record NC_133142.1, read on the forward strand.
TCCTTTACTTCAAGATCGCTCATCAAATCCTGTTCATTAAACAACACTAAATCCAGAACAGCCTTGTCCCTGGTCGGCTCTTGTACAAGCTGTTCCAAGAATGCATCCAGTAGGCACTCTACAAACTCCCTATCCTGGGTCCAGCACCAACCTGATTCTCCCAGTTCACCTGCATGTTGAAATCCCCCATAACTACTGCGACATTACCTTTGCCACATGCCAATGTTAACTCCCTATTCAACTTGCACCCAATATCCATACTACTGTTTGGTGGCCTGTAGACAACACTCATTAGGGTCTTTTTGCCCTTACTGTTCCTCAGTTCTATCCACACAGACTCTACTTCTCCTGACCCTATATCCCCCCTTGCAAAGGACTGAATCTCATTCCTCACCAACAGTGCCACCCCACCCCCTCTGCCCACATTTCTGTCCCTACGATAGCACGTATACCCTTGTACATTCATTTCCCAGGTCTGATCTCCCTGCAGCCATGTCTCCGTTATCCCAACAACATCATAGTTACCCATTCGCACCTGAGCTTCAAGCTCATCCGCCTTATTTCTGACACCGTGCATTTAGATATAGAATTTTTAGCCCATTTCTCCTCTCTCTGTTTAAACCGCTGCCTATTGTGCTTAACCCAGCTCCCCGAACTCCCATCGGGCTATACGCCCCTTGAATTTTGTTGTCCTTCCTAAATTTACTTATTCTTTCTGCACATTTAACTCCATGTTCCGTCAGACCATCCCTCTGTACATGTGTCCTCCTTATCACTTGTTCCGCCTCACCTTTCTCTACTACACACTTAATATTCCAGAACCGTGTAGTCCCCACCTGTCCTTTATTCTTCATCTCGCTATCCTCTCTCGCATTCTGGATCCCTGCCCCCTGCAAATTTAGTTTAAACCACCCCCCGAGAAGCACTAGCAAACTTTCCTGCAAGAATGTTAGAACCGCTCCAGTTCAGGTGTAAACCATCCCGTCGGAACAGATCCCACCTTCCCTGGAACAAAGCCCAATTATCTAAAAACCTGAAGCCCTCCCTCCTGCACCATCCTCTCAGCCACGTATTAATCTGTATAATTCTTCTGTTCCTTGAATCACTCGCACATGGCACAGGTAGCAATCCTGAGATTGTTACCCTGGAGGTCCTGCCCTTCAGCTTTGCACCCAACTCCCTGAACTCACTACGCAGGACCCCCCTCACTCATCCTACCCACGTCGTTGGTCCCTAGATGGACCACAACATCTGGGTTCTTGCCCTCCCTCTCTAGGATAACCTGCACCCAATTTAAGATGTCCCGGACCCCGGCACCAGGGAGGCAACATATCATCCGAGACTCCCGATCTTCCCCACAAAATCTCCTATCTGCCCCCCTGACTATAGAATCCCCTATCACTACTGCTCTCTTCTCTTCCCTCCTCCCCTTCCTAGTCGAGGGTCCAACCTCAGTGCCAGAGACAGGACCACTCCAACTTGTTCCTGGTAGGTCATCCCCACCAACAGTATCCAAAACTGTATACTTATTGTTGATGGGAATGGCCACAGGGGTGCTCTGCTCTCTCTGTCTGCCCCCTCTGCCTCTCTTGACTGTCACCCATTTGACTACCTCCTGACTTTTCGGTGTGACTACCTCCCGATAACTCTTATCTATCTCTGCCTCCCGAATGATCCGTAGATCCGAATGATTGGAACCAATCCCCCGTGGATAAGGAGGGCTGACTGTATGTGCCCAAGACTTTTCTACAGAACTGTAGTAATTTTATGCATTGAACTGCACTGCTGCAAAAAAAAACTCATGACATATCAGAGTGATGATAAACCTGATTCTGACATGGATCTCTATTGTGGACTGAAAGTGGAAAGGGGACAAGGAGAGGGGACTCATGGTTGGGAAAAGGGAGTGGGAAGCACTGGAGTGACGTTCTGTAATGATCAATAAACCAATTGTTTGGAATCAAATGGTCAATAAATCAGTTGCTTGGAATCAAATGACCTTGCTTGGTGTCACAGGGCTAAGTGCGTCTGCACTGGCACCACCCCTCTCCCCTGCCCCTGGCACTCTTCCTCTGCCACCTGTCCCACATCCCTCCCGTGGCGGTTCCATCCTCCCCATTCACAACATCATTTGCTCCCACCAGACTTACAAACTCATACACTGTGCCACATTGACAAATACAGTTCTGTGCAAAAGTCTTAAGCACCGCAGCTGTATGTTTCTAAGACTTTTGGACAGTACTGTAGAATTGATGAAGAGTAGTCTGATGTCTGTTTTGCTGTTGTGCAGGTACTTCAAAGCTAAGTGGAGAGCCAATGAGATTGCACCCACTGTGGAGCAGTTGTAGCGGTAGGCGAACTGCAATGGGTCCCAGTGCTTAATCAGACAGGTGTTAATACTAGCCATAACCAACCTCTCAAAGCACTTTATTACCATAAAGGTGAGTGCTATTGAGATATTGAGGCAGCTTACCCTACTCTTCTTGGGTACTGGAATGATTGCTGGCTTTTGAAGCAAGTGGGAACCTCAGAGCACAGCAGAGTGAGATTGAATACATCCCTGAACACTCCAGCCAGCTGGTCACAAAGGTTTTCAGTACCCTGCCAGTAACACCATCGGGGCCTGACCATCTGCGAGGATTCACCCTCCTGAAGGATGTTCAGACATCAACCTCCAAGACAGAGATCACAGGGTCATTGGGATGCTTTGGATGTAGTGTAGAGCATTTGCAGGGAGAACTGGGTCATTATCACCGAGAATATGATGTCAAGCCTGAGTGACACAACAAAATAACCCATCAGCACAACCGAGAAGATTCCCAATAAGCTGCCAACCACCTCTGTCCAAACAACAGTACAATATAGATGCTTGACCACACAACCTACCTCCTTATAATTTTTCACCTTATTAGATTAGATTCAGCTTCATTGTCATTGTGCCGAGTACAAATACAAAGCCAATGAAATGCAGTTAGTATCTAACCAGAAATGCAATGAATAGTGTTATTTACAAAATAACAGCAAGTAGTAAGTGTTACAGCATACAAATATAAAAGTACTGAGACAGTACAATATGGGTGCAACACTGTTTAGTGCTGTGATGTGAGGTTCAGCAGGGTCACAGCCTCAGGGAAAAAGCTCTTCCTGTGCCTACACTGCACTTTCTCTGCAGCTGATGCACTTTATTCTGCATTGTTATTGTTTTACTTTGTACTATCTCAATGAATTGTAGCAATGATTTGATCTGTATGAACAATATGCAAGACAAGCTTTTCACTGTATCTTGGTACATGTGACAATTTAAGCCACATATTCCAAAGTACCGAGGTACAATGAGAAAAAAAAGTTTTGCACGCCAACATTTAATCACATTAGTACACTGTGGTAGTACAAGGTAATACAATAACAGAATACACAATAAAGTGTTACTGTTACAGAGAAAGTGCGGTGCAGGAAGACAATAAGGTGCAAGGTGACATCCAGGAATATCTACAAAAACAGAAATCAACTATGATCGCACTGTCATCATTATTTTACCCTCACTGGCCTTCAGCGGGGTATTTTAGAGCACAAGATGCCCTACATCACCTCTCGGACCCTCATCACTCATCCACAGGCCATGGTCCTTAACCTGGCGCTGCCATAGCAACCAATCCCGACCACCTTCCCTACGGAGCCGCAACTCACCAGACTCCTCGTCCTTTTTGTCAAACTTCTTCAACATCTTTCCGAGCCCCGGGTGTTAAACTCCCTGCCGAGATGAGCGGCTGCAAGAAATTTCCCCCGACTCCCCGTAAGTCCGCAGCTCCGTCTTCCGGTGACTGCACTTTTACTTCCTGCCAACCAGCCACACCGACACGTCACTGATCCCGCGCTCACTCGCACTGCGCATGCTTAACACTTGGAGCACACGGAGACGGGATTCGCGAATTGCGAGAGCGAGTTGCTGCCGGGTCCAGAGTCGGCGCATGCGTTGGAATTCCGGGCTCGTCTGCAGTCTCGTCTTAATTCTGAGCATGCGCCAACTGCAGTGGGGGGGGGGGGGGGGAGTTTGTAGTTTTCGAGGCAAAAAGTTCAAAAAGTAAAATTATTTATCAGTACAGTACGTATATGTCACAATATACAATCCTGAGATTTATTTTCTTGCGGGCATGCTTAGTAAATCTATAGACCAGTAACTATAACAGGATCAATGAAAGATCAACCAGAGTGTAGAAGACAAATTATTCATAAAGACAAAGTCCAAGAACAGGTGTGGTACCTAGTTTGCTAGGTTTTAAAATACCATAGGGTTCAACAGGAATTGTTTTTGCGAAAGACTGTACATGCTGGCTGTGTGGTGGAAAAAGTACAACCGCGCCTCTTTCACTGAAAACGGCTGAAGAAGTTTGGGCATGAGTCCCCAATTCCTCTGTACTTTCTACAGGGGCACCATCGAGAGCATCCTGACTGGCTGTGTCATCGCCTGGTACAGGAACTCTCAATGGTAGGGCGCTGCAGAGAGTGGTGCGGACAGCCCAGTGCTTCTGTCGATGTGAACTTCCCACTATTCAGGATAGTTACAGCAGCAGCAGCATTAAAAGGGGTCCGGCAGATCACCTGAGACTCCAGCCACCCCAACCACAAACTGTTCAGCCGCTACCGTCCGGCAAATGGTACCTCAGCATTAAAGCCAGAACCAACAGTCTCCGGGACAACTTCTTCCACCAGGCCATCGGATTTATCAATACACACTGATGTGACTGTACATACATTATAGAAAACAATTATGTATACAATCTTAGCATTTAGTTAACATCCTCCCACATTTCCCTTCCCTATCACTTGTACATTGCAACAGAAACGCAACATAAAGAATTTTACTCCCTTGGATGTAAGAAATAAAATAAATACAAAGACCCTGCACCTAATACCAGGAAAAGTTCAAGCACAGAATGCTGGAAGAACTCAGCAGGTCAGGCAGCATCTGCAAAGAGATTTTCCCTCCGCAGGTGTTGCCTGACCTGCTGAGCTCCTCCAGAATTGTTTTAATTCATGCATTTATTTATTGATTGATTGATTAATTGATACAGCATGGTTACAGCCCCTTCTGGCCCAATGAGCTCGAGCCCACGCTGCCTAATTACACCCCTGTGACAAATTAATTATTAACCCTAACTTTCTTTGGAATCTGGGAAGTAACTGGAGCACCTGGAGGAAACCCACACGGTCACAGGGAGAACGTACAAACTCCTTATGGACAGCCGTGGAATTGTGTGTGTTGATCCAGATTTCCAGCATCTTCAGTATCAGGAAAAGTTGAAAAGGGATAAATTTGGCCATTAATGAGAGAGCAACAAAAAAAAAACCCAAAGAAAATAAAAAGACCATGCTAGAACTTTGAAACATAGAAGAGTTTCTGTAAACCTAGAAGAAAATAAAAAGGCTAGAAATACCCAGCAGATCAGGCAGTCTGTGGAGAGAGAAAATCTGCATTAATGTACAGGTGGACAATCTTAAAACAGAACTGGCTAATTCAGAGAGAGTTGGGAAAGCTAGAGACACAAGAGATTGTAGATACTGGAATCCAGGTTCAACAATCTGCTGGAGAAACTCATCTGTGAGGAGGAATTGAATTAAAACATAGAGGATAATACAGGAGCAGGCCCTTTTGCACACAATATTGTGCCAAAGCAGCTAAAAAGCAAATCTAAAGTACCCAGGCACTCATCTCTCCTGCCCACACAATGTCCATACCTCTCCATCTTCCTCATATTCCTGTGCTTATCTAAACATCTCTTAAATGCCTCTAATGTATTTGCATCTACCACCATGCCAGGCAGTGCACTCCAGGCATCCACCACTCTCTGAGTAAAAAACTTACCCCTCACATCCTCTTTGAACCTACCCCCTCTCGCCTTCAATGCACGTCTTCTGGTATTAGACATTTCAACCCTGGGAAACAGATGCTCTCTGTCCAGTCTATCTACGCCTCTCATAATCTTATAAACCTCCATCAGATCTCTCCTCGGCCTTCACCACTCCAGAGAAAACAACCCAAGTTTATCCAGCCTCTCCTGATAGCACACGCCCTCTAAACCAGGCAGCACCCTGTAAAGCTCTTCTGCACCCTCTCCAAAGCCTCACCATCCATCCTATAGTTGGGTGACCAGAACTGTATCCAATGCTCCAGATGTGGCCTAACCAGAACAATTGACATTTCAGGTCAAAGCTCTGCATCGGGACCTCTCAACCTGCTGAGTTCCTTTAGCACACTGCTTGTAGCCAGTCGTAAAGATAATTGTGTCTTTCACATTTTGACAAATTGACTTTCTATTTTCTCCCTCTCTCTAGATTCCCTCAGAGTAATTGTTCCATTCCAAACGCATTGCATGACTTGTCAACCATAGCAGACATTCCACCTTAACCCCTTTGGGACTTCTGAAAACCTGGATAACAGATTATCAGACTTTTAATCTACTTTCTTTCTTTAACAATATTCATCTCCTATTTTACCACATATTGCCATTCGTTTCTCAGAGAGCAGTCTATTTAAACTTTTCTTAACACTACTACAGCAAAGTGACCTGGGTTCAGTTCCGCCACTGTCGGTAAGGGTTTTCTACGTTCGCCCTGTGACAATGTGATTTCCTCTGGGTGCTCTAGTTTCCTCCAAAGACAGATGGGTTAGTGGGTTAATTGCAAAAGGCAACGAACTGTGTAAATACAAAGAGAGAAAGAAATAAGAAGAAGAACTGTAGTGTTCTCGCACAGGTGCAAAAGAACTCTGAACTAAACACCAAGCATAAACCAATCAATGAGGGGGTCCCAGTAAGATTAACCGTTTACTCTTCCACATTAACGTATGGTGAAAAGGCATTGCTTCACTAATGTTTCTAGTGCGTAGAAAGAAAACTTTTCTCGCGCTGATCCTGCACACATAAGCCCCCTCCTTCCCGTTTCTCCAAACCGGTATTTTCCCACAAGACGCGGCGAAACCGGGTGTGACGTCATCGCATGCCGCGATATATCACAGACAACGAATTTACTTTAAACAATCTTAACTTTAACTAGAAAACGATAACAAACGAATTACTAAAGCGAAAATATAATAAACTAAACAAATGCCTTAAAGGCAACACAAGAACAATTACTAAATAAGCAATAAATATCAAGAGCATGAGATGTAAAGGCCTTGAAAGTGATTCCATTAGTTGTGGGAACATTTCAACGATGGGGCAGGTGAAGTTGTGTGAAGTTATCCCCTCTGGTTCAAGAGCCTGATGGTTGAGAGGTAATAACTGTTCCTGAACCTGGTGGTGTGAGTCTTGAGGCTCCTGTACCAGCTTCCTGATGGCAGCAGTGAGAAGAGAGCATGTCCTGGGTGGGTGGGGATCCTTGATGATAGATGCTGCTTTCCCAAAAAGGTGCTCCATGTAGATATGATCAATGGTGCAGAGAGCTTTATGAGTGATGGACTGGGCCGTATCCACTAATTTTTGTAGGCTTTTGTGTTCAAGGGTATTGGTGTTCCCATCCTCTTCTTATCGTGTCCGCAGACAGTCAATACATGGTCCAGCCAGAACGGGACACATTTTTGCGCCTTCATCTATACTGCTAATTTTTTATGGTTCTTAGATTTGACATGAAAACTGCAAATATACAGCAGGTCTCATGAACTCTGAACTAATGTCCTGTTGTATGTTCCAGATGAGGCAACACTTCACCTGTGAATCTGTTGTGTCTGGTGCGCTGGATGCAGCCTCTTCTGCAAATTGGGGACCTGCTTCATCAAGCACCTCTACTCCATCCACCAAAAGCAGAACTTCCTGGTGGCCGAACATCTGAATTTCGATTCCCATTCCCGCTCCGACATGTCAGTCCACGCCTTCCTCTTGTGCCAAGATGAGGCCACCCTCAGGGTGGAGGAGCAACACCTTATATTCTGTCTGGGTAGCCTCCAACCTGAAGGCATGAATATTGATTTCTCCTTCCAATAAAAAAATTCCCTCCTCCTCCCCTTTCTAATCCCCACTCTAGCCTCTTACCTCTTTTCACCTTCCTGTCACCTCCCCCGTTGCCCGTCCTCTTTCCCCTTCTCCTATGGTCCAATCTCCCTCCTATCAGATTCCTTCCTCTCCAACCCTTTATCTTTCCCACCCACCTGACTTTACCTATCACCTTCTTGCTATCCTCCTTCCCCTCTCCCCCCCCAACTTTTTATTCTGGTTAATTCTCCCTTCCCTTCCAGTCCTGTAGAAGGATTTCGACCCAAGACATTGACAATTTGTTTATTTCCTGACCTGCTGAGTTCTTCCAGCACTTTGTGTGTGTGTTGCTTTGGATTTCCAACATTTGCAGACTTTCTTATGTTTATGTTCTTATATCTATATATAATTCAAGATTTTATTACAGTTAGAGACAATGTACACGAGTTCGGACAATGGTCAGAATCAGGGTTATTATCACTGACATATGTCACGAAATTTGTTTTGTGGCAGCAGTACATTGCAAGACATAAAAAATTACTAAAGGATACCAACAGAAATTAAATATATAAACAGTGTAAAAGAGAAATCATGAGGTAATGTTCATGAGTTCACAAAACATTTGGAAATCTGATGGTGGAGGGGAAGAAGCCGTTCCTAAGTCTGATTTAGCAATCTAACTCTGCTTAGCTAAGCACCTTTTCCTTAGTGTGACCCTCATGATGGCCATCTGGCAGTTTGAAACCGGTGACAGGACATCGGGAGTATGTTTGTTCCCTGTGATCAACCTGATAGTTGACTGGAAATATGAGATACAGACAGGTTTTTAAGTACTGTATGTAACAGCATGAATTGCACACTGTTTTAAGTGCTTAAAATGAGCTAAGTGACCTACTTTTGTTCTTTAATATCATATAAAATTATTGGAATTACCTGACACCGGAAAATGATGTTTGATTACTCTGTGTCTGCATAACTTCTTACCTTTAGAACCTGACAACTATAAAACTGGTACATTAAGCGAATTATTTCGGTGCTTTGCACATATTGTCTTAACATTACAAAAGAAAGTACTTAACTCACTCCACAATGCTTTGTACCATCTGGGTCCAATTACTTCCTAAGCCAATACCCATTTCTGTGCCAATTGAAACAGGAACAATCAGCAAGTACGTGGTGCGGTATCTGGGTGTGATTCTTCCCCGTAGCGCAGCGGTTAGCGTGACACTATTACAGTTCAGGCCGTCAGGGTTCAGAGTTCAATCCCAGCATCCTCTGTAAGGAGTCTCTGTACATCCTCCCCGTGGAATGCCTGGGTTTTCCTTGAGTGCTCAGATTTCCTCCCATAGTCCAAAAGGCATACCCAGTGGGTTAAATGGTCATTGTAATTAAGGTTGGGGTTAAATTTACTATTTTATTGAGATACAGTGTGGAATAGAACCTTCTGGCCCTTCAACCCATGTCTCCTAGCAACCCCCCCCCCCGATTTAACCCGATTTAAATCCTTAAAAAAAGCATATTTATTTAATTATTGACTGATTGATTAAGGTACAGCCTGGAGGAGACATTCCGGCCCTTTGAGCCGTGACACCTAGCAATTCCCCCGATTTAACCCTCACCTAATCGCGAGACAATTTACAATGGCCAATTAAACTACCAACCAGTACATCTTTGGACAATGGAAGGAAACCCAAGCAGTTGTGGGGATCACATACAAACTCCTTAGAGACAGCACTGGCAGGAATTGAAACCTGGACGCCTGGACTATAAAGCTTTGTTCTAAGCACTACAGTCCTATGCCACCCAGTGTTTGTTAGGGTTGCTGGAGTGGCACTGCTGAAGGGGCCAGAAGAGCCTATCCCGTGCTGTATCTCAAGAATTCAAAAAAATTAAAACTTCTTACAACTTTTTAAAACTTGCCGAACTCGCTTGTTTGGAACAGAAAATTGATCTAGGGTCTTTCTTGTCCGATTTGGTTGTGAATTCGCCTCTTACACCTCTAAGAAAGAATTAGTGCTCTTGAAACAATCAAAGAAACAAACGGAATTATTCCACAGACTGAATACATTTATATCAAATTCATCATTGTAATTCCTTGGATAACTCAGCAGCTCACTCTCTGCCAAGAATTAGTTCATTAATTGTCACTTCAATGGAATATTAAGCTCATTGTACCCAGAGTCTGTAAAGAAGATGATCTCTCTGTTGTTCACAATTTAGGAACAGATGGTGATCAGCAAACTAAAAGTCTGCTTATTTAAGGCAATGTGTCAAGCCTGCAGGATTCTTAGTTCCAAACTGCTGATTACTTACCGTGGTCGTGGTCATCAATGAAGAACATTCTTGTTGTCTGACAGGACTTTGGGAGTATGTTTGTTCCCTGTGATCAACTTCCCAGCAGCTGACGTTGCTGTGCTTTCGTGTGCAGAAACAGCAGCACTTTGACCCCTAGGTGGTAATGTCAGTTCAGCGATGCAGGTGAGGGAGGAAGCAGTTATGGTAAACTGACACTTGAGGCAATCTTGTTAAAAGGGCATTGCCTCATCTAGTTGGTGGGGCCCAGTCTCACACCAGATTGTACTCACTCCAGAACTATGACCAAAATTGTGACAAGATCTGAAGAGAAATGGAGGTTACAACACAGAATCAGATAATTTGGCCAACCTGTCACTCATCAAGTTAAAGGAATGGACGAAAATTCAAAGTTCAAAATTTATTATTAACAAACGCTCATATTACCTAACACTATATTATCTAATCATGTTATCTAATATTACATTGAGATTCATTTTCTTGCAAGCATTTGCAGGAAAGTAAAGAAGTACAATAGAATTTATGAGAAACTATATACAAAGAGTGATAAACAACCTATGTGGAAAAAAGCAAAAGAAAAAATATGCAAATAAAAAATAATACTGAGTTGTGAAGAGTCTTTGAAAAATTGAGTCACAAAGTGCTGCAAGAATATAGCAAGTCAGACAGCATCTGCGGAGATGAATAAGCAGTCAACATTTTGGATTGAGACCCTTCAGTCCTGATGAAAGGTCCCAGCCTGAAGCTCTGACTGTTTATTCCTTTCATTAGATGCTGCCTGACCTGATTAGTTCCTCCAGCACTTTGAGTGCGTTACTTTAGATTTCCAGCTTCTGCAGAATCTCTTGAAAGTGAGTCTGTAGATTGTGGAATCAGTTCGGAGTTCTAGTGGGTGAAGTTATCTATGCTGCTTCAGGAATGCGTTGGTTGTAGGGGCACACAACCAATCTATTTATATAAGATAAGTAATGTATTTCTAGTTATTGTGTTCTTTATTTTTTGGGGTTTTATTATGTTGAACACCTCTACGTGAAGCAACACCCATCATCAAAGACTCCCACCACCCAAGTCATGCTCTCTTTTCACTTCTGCCATCAGGAAGAAGATACAAGAGCCTCAAGCCTCTCACCACCAGTTCAAGAACAGCTATTATCCCTCAACCCCTCTTGAACCAGAGGAGATAATTTCACTCAATTTCACTTGCCCCATCATCAAACTGTTCCACAACCAATGGACTCACTTTCAAGGACTCTTCATCTTATGTTTTTGATATTTATTGTTTATTTATTATTTTTTTCCTTCTATATTTTCATATTTTGTTGTCTGCACATTGGTTGTTTGCCCACTCTGTTGGGTACGATTTTTCATTGAGTCTATTATGTTTCTTGGATTTACTGTGTATGCCCCCAAGAAAATAAATCTCTGGGTTGTATACGGTGACATGTACTTTTGTAACAAACTTACTTTGAACTTTTGAACGTTAAACTTTTTTTGTGCTGCTTCAGATCTGGAGTAACAATTACTTTGTTCTCCTCTACTCTTGTGTACTGAAAATGGCTTTAAACAATTTTGAATCTTGAATAATTGTTTCTGAACATGGTGGTGTGGGCCCTAAGGCTTCAGTACCTCCTGTCCAATGGTAGTAGTGAGAAGAGAACAAGGCCTGGATGGTGGGGGTCGATGACGATGGACGCTGCTTTCTTGTGGCAATGCTCCATGTAAGTATGCTTGATGGTGGGGAGGGTTTTGCCTGCGATGTACTCGGCTGTGTCCGTCACTTTCTGTAGACTTTTCTGTCCCAGGGCATTGGTGCTTTCACAACAGCATTGAGTCATTATTGCCAAGAACTTGAGGCTGAGCCTGAGTAACACAACAAGGTAACCCACCAGCATGTCTGAGAAGATTCCCAATGGTTCCAAGCAGGGAATGAAAGGAGAGGAATCACTGTATCAAAAAAGGGAAATGTTATGTTCAAGAAACAAGATACTCCACAGCTAATGGAAAATCCAGAGTAACACACTTTCTTCTTCTTCTTCCTAGAAGGAAGAACTTCCAGGTCTGCAGGGAAAGCATGGAGAAATAAGGTTTTCAAAGAGCCAGTATAGAGATGATCTGAATAGTCAACTTCAGACCTCCAAGATTCTGTAGGTTCCACGAAAAACCAAGTCATTTTCCAATCTGTGTCATTAGCTCATCATTGGCGACAGCTTTTTCCCCCATCCTTTTTGCCCTGCTGAGGTCAGTAAGGCCATTGAGGGGGGTGGTGGGCACATTCAGCGGCAAGTAGAACCTCATAAACACAAGCGATTCTGCAGACGCTGGGAATCTTGAGCATATACGTTCAAAATGCCGGAGGAACTCAGCAGGTCAGGCAGGTGCACTGCACAGATGCTGCCTGGCCTGCTGAGTATCTTGTGCGTTTTACGCAAGTAGAATCTCTTGTCTTTGCTGTTTCTCCCGGATGAAAACATGTTTCTCTTCTCTGGTCAAAGGGGCCCTTAGGTAGGAAAGGAATTGTTCGCCTTGGCCAATAAATTGCCTAATTAAAGGATCGACTCCTTGCTGGGTCTCCATGCTTGACTGGAGAGGGCTAGTGAGAACTTTTGATTATCGATGCCGATGATAAGCAAATGCTCTCCACACATCATTGGGTGGGAGGTTCTTGAGGATTCAGTCAGTTGTCTTCCTGTTCTGTCTGAAGATTTCCTCCTTGTGCTTAGCTGCCATGGTGAAAAGGGGCTTGCTTTGCTTTTGTTACCGTGCTGTTGTTGCTGCTGAACATGGTGGGCGTGCGATGTTGGCACAAGAAATTCTGCAGATGCTGAAAATGGAAATCAATGCACACAAAATGCTGGAGGAACTCAACAGATCAGGCAGCATCTGTGGAAATAAACAAACAGTTGACGTTTCAAGCTGAGACATTTCATCAGGACTTGCTGTGTTGACACTGGAATGTGTGGAGTCACTTGTGGGCTGCCCCCAACACATCATTAGTTGTGTTGGCTGTTACTGCAAACAACACATTCCTCTATGTATTTTCAGGTCATCATCGTCATTTTGTACCATGTGCGAGAACATTTGATTATCGCTGCTAATGATAAGCAATATGACGTGGGTGATCATGGTCTTTCCATGACCGTGATGTTTTTTTTACAGAAGTGGTTTGCCATTGCCCTCTTCTGAGCAGTACCTTTCCAAGACAGTTGATGTGCGTGCGTGTGTGCGTGTGTGTGTGTGTGTGTGTGTGTGTGTGTGTGTGTGTGTGTGTGTGTGTGTGTGTGTGTGTGTGTGTGTGTGTGTGTGTGTATGTGCGCACGCGTGCGTGCATGTGTGTGTGTGTGTGTGGAGAAAAAGTGCTTGTTTCATTGTTGTTCTTTCATTTTCTTAACTTTTATTTTCTGGTCCTTCGAGCAGCAATCCTTGATTTAACCCTGGCCTGATCACAGGACAATTTATAATGACCAATCAACCTACCAACCAGTATGCTGTTTGAATGTGGGAGGAAACCAGATCACCCGGAGGACATCCATGCAGTTACAGGGTGATGCACCATCAATAACTCTCGGAGACGTGAGGTGAGATATAGGCTTTTATTGGCTGGAAGAAAGAACAAGCAGCAAGTGACCACCACACTACATCCTGGAGACTGCGGCCAGGGCTGTGCCTCCAATTGCCTTTATACCGGGGTCCGTGGGAGGAGCCACAGGAGCAGTCAGCGGGGGGGGGGGGGGGGGGGGGCGTGTCCAGACAGGTATATGTAGTTCACCACACAGGGAGAATGTACAAGCTCCTTACAGCCAGCAGCTGGATGTTGGTTATTGTGCTCTGTGTTGTTCTGCCAAGCACTGTGATGTGAGCACTGGAAAAAGTGGCGACAAGCACACCCCTTAGGTGTTTCCTGTTTTTATTTCAACTTTCCAGCGTCTGCAATTTTTTGGGGTTTTTTTTGAGTTCTCGGGTTTACTTTTGTTCAGGAGGGATTGAACTGAACATTTAAGACTATAAGACCATAAGATATAGGAGCAGAATTAGGCCATTTGGCCTACTAAGTCTTCTCCGCCATTTCATCATGGCTGATCCAATTTCCCTCTCAACCCCAGTCTCCTGCCTTCTCCCCTGATCCCTTCATCTCCTGACCAATTAAGAATCTATCAACTTCTGTCTCAAATATACCCAATGACTTGGCCTCCACAACAATCTGTGGCAACAAATTCCACAGGTTCACCATTCTCTGACTAAAGAAATTCCTGCTCATCGCTTGTCATGTGATGAGTCATCAAATGCTCCTCATATCACAAGCCTTTTAATTGTGGAATCTTTTTGTAAACCTCCTTTGAAACCTCTCAAATGTCAACACATTCTTTTTTAGATAAAGGGCCTAAAACTGCTCACAATACTCCAAGTGAGGCCTCACCAGAGCCTTATAAAGCCTCAATATTACATCCTTGCTTTTATATCCTAGTCCTCTGGAAATGAATGCTAACATCACATTTGCCTTCCTCTCCACCGACTCCTCTTGCAAACTAACCTTTGGGGAATCCTGCAGAAGGAGTCCCAGTTTGTGGGAGGATTCCATTCTCTGTAAAGAAACACCTTACAAGAGCGACGATAGCCAAGGTGAATTCTCCCATTTTCTCCAAAGTTGCCATTTTGAGAACTTTGATTGAGAGCTGTATGCTCAAAGAAGTAAAATGGGATAATTCTATTTATTGGCCAGGCCATTGTAACCCAGCAGGGAGATTGTATTGGGGATACATACGTAAAGCATCTTGTGTCTCTCTGTGGTTCTAATTGCCATACTGTGTGAAAGATGGAGTGGCACTGGAAATGATGCGGAGAAGAATTCATAGAACAGTGCAGCACAGTACAGGCCCTTTGGCCCACAATGCTGTGCCAACATTTTAACCTACTCCGAGATCAATCCAACCTTTCTCTCCCACATAGCTCCCCACTTTACTTTCATCCATGCACCTACCTAAGAGTCTCTTAGATGCCCCCAATGCATCTGCGTCTACCATTCCATGCACTTAACACTCTCTGTAAAACCCTCTGACCTGCCCCCTATACTTTTTTCCAATCACCTTAAAAGTATGCGCCCTTGTATTAGCCATTTCTGCCTTGGGTAAAAGTCTCTGGCTGACACCCTATGCCCCTTATTATATTATGAGAAACCCTAACGAAAGTGAAGAAGCATTCACTAATGTTAAAATAAAATAGGTTAGCAGCAGGAAAGAAAGTGTCGGAAACCACTGCTTGTTTTGTAATAATACCTTTTAAAGGAATTGTACTTTTTAACAAACTCAAGTATTTTTCACAGTCACTAACAGAAAGTGGTATAGCAGCTAACGGTTTATCACCATTCTCATTTTTCATTGACTAAGTATTAGCACAATACCCACGTGATGTAACTGTTTTAATTATGTAACCTATTAACCAGTTTATCACTAAGGAATTTTCTTTATCTTATCTATAAAAGTGATAGATTTTCCAGAAGCTCCATCTTTATTCCTTTGTCTTACGCCCCTTGGCATTAACTCTCCCATTAGCATTGCTTCCCAGCTCTTTACTCAGTTTGCTTAGCATTTGTATGTTTGTTTGTACTCTAAAATAAACTGAAACCTTGGAATTAAGACTGCTAGCCATTTTTTTTTTTGGCTCCCAGAAGGATCAGAAATTAAACAGAGATCCAACAAAGGGATTAATTAACTGCATAACTAATATATTTCCCTCCTTTCTAGGCCAATCTTTCCTTCCTGTCATTGACTAGAGGGGTTTGTGCAATTAAATTGCAATAACGCACACACTGACATTTACCTCATTTCACAGCAAGATTTCCATCTTTTGCACACTGGTTGAACGCCCAAGTTGGTGCGGTCTTCCACTGATTCTATTATGGTTATTATTCTATTATGGATTTATTGAGTAGGTCTGATAGAAAATAAAAGTGTTGTACATGGTGATATTTGTGCATTTCAATAATAAATTTACTTTGAACTTTGATTTAATGGCGAGAAGTGTCTCCCCTCAGATGTGCTTCTTCTGAGCAAATGTATATTTCATTTGGAGTTTGGGAGAGTTGGTATATCTTATTGTAATCTACATTTTTTTTACGTATTGCAATGTATTGCTGTCACAAAACAATCAATTTTACAAAGTACTGTATGCCAGAGATGTTAAAACTGATTTTGATTCTGATTCAGACTTTTCTTCAACTTTTTTCTTCTAACTGTAGGGTTCATGAATTCTGTCAGGGTGGTATAATAAATGTTGGTTTGCTGTGCTGTGTTGGGTTTGCTACGATGTATGAATATGGTGTGGCATGGCATGTTGGAAGCATGGGGGCTCTTGTGGGCTGCCTCTAGCATACCCTCAGAATGCGTTGGTCATTGATGCCAACGAGGCTTTGAACTCTACCTCCATACTTTTAGCATCACGGACATTTGGAATTGGAAAGGTCAGGTATGGGCGGAATCGAGGTGGCGGGGCCCAGGCTCGGGAACGTATCGAAGCGGCAGTGCCCGGGTCCGAGAGTGAGGAACAACCTGAGGCTTGACCGATTTAAGCGCTGAGCCAGATTGAAAAGATCAGGGTGTCCAGGCCAGTGGCAGGGGACGAGCCGGTGTTCAGCTCATTGTTCCATGGGGTTTATTCGTCTCTGCGCTGAACTGAGGCTATAGCCTGCAACTAACGATCTCTTGAACTGGCTGCAGTGACGACTGGTTTTGTAGCCGTGGCCTCACTTTGTGAACTTCAGTTGTTGGTAGTTTGCACGATTTTTTTTGTCTGCCCATTGGGTGTTTGATGGTCTTTTTTTAATGTGTTCTATTGGGTTTCTTGTTTCGTGACTGCCTGTAAGGAGACGAATCTCAGGGTTGTATGTAGTATACATGCTTTGATAACAAACACACTTTGACTTTGGCTTGCCCAGTGGACCAATTTGCATATTTCTACAGGAACATGGCGGACAGCACTTTGATTGGTTGCATCACAGCCTGGTGCGGAGGCTCTAAGGCACAGGATCGAAAGAGGCTGCGGAGGATTGTCGTCTCGGCCAATTCCATCCTGGGCACAACACTTCCCACCATTGAGGACGTCTTCAAGATGCGGCGACCCGACCATCTGGACAATACCCTCTTCTTGTTACCACCATCAGGGTGGCATGCAGGAGCCTGAAGCCACACTGTCAATTATTCTGGAGCAGCTTCTTCCCCCACCATTAGCTTTCTGAACAGTGGATGAACATGGTGTGGAAGCATGGGGGCATTTGTGGGCTGCCCCTAGCACACCCTCAGACTATGTTGGTCGTTGATGCAAATGACGCATTTAACTCTATGCTGTGTTGTTTCGATGTACATGTGACAACCACAGCTAATCTTAAAAAAAAACACCATCACGTTATTTCGTGCTCCTTCCCTCCGCTAGCCTGCAGGTCACCCTTGGGCAAGATGTAGCCCCTCCTGATCAGGGTCGCATGGGAGCAGATGGCGGGTGATCATATGAGCAGGGGGTGCACGTCACAAGTCTTGGTTCTGTTACCACTGCCGCCAGGCAGACAATCTCTGAAGAGGATTGATAGTGGTTGGAGTCACCTGTCTTGTAAAGACACTGCCCGGGAGAAGGCAAAACACTTCTGTAGAAAAATTTGCTGAGATCATGAGACCATGATCACCCACATCACATGACATGGCACATAATGATGATGTTGATGAATTTATAGTAATTTTTATGTCTTTGCACTGTACTGCTGCTGCAAAACTACAAAACTTAGTCATATAAGACAATGATAATAAACTAGATTCTGCGTCGGTAATGTACCAGGAGTAAGCAAGACATTTCAGACCAGGATGCATAGTCTTGCAATGCTGGTATCCAGCCATTAGGGGGCTCCCTTAGTGGTAAAACCCCTCCCAGTGGCAGAAGTCGGTTACTACAAGCTTTACATTCAGAATCAGTTTAATATCACTGGCATATGGCATGAAGTTTGTTGTATTGTGCAGCAGCAGTACAATGCAATACATAATAATTAAAAACAGTGAATTACAGTAAATATATACATACTATTTTATATATATATAAAATAGTTAAATTAAATAAGTAGTGCAAAAAAGTAGTGAGTAGTGTTCAATGATAAATTGGATGGCAGAGGGGAAGAAGCTGTTCCTGAATCATTGAGTGTGTGCCTTCAGGCACCTGTACCTCCCCCCGATGGCAGCAATGAGAACAAAACATGACCTGGGTGATGGGGGTCCTTAATAATTGATGTGGCCTTTTTGAGGCATTGACCCTTGAAGATGTCCTCGATGCTGAGGAGGCCAGGGCCCATGATGGAGCTGACTAAGTTTACAGCTTTCTGCAGCTTACTCTGATCCTGTGCAGTAGCCCTCCCCCCCCACCCCATACTAATTGGTGAGTCAGCCAGTTAGAATGCTCTCCATGGTACATCTATAGAGGTTTGCAAGAGTCTTTGGTGATGTACCAAATGTCCTCAAATTCCTAATAAAATATAGCCAATGACTTGCTTCCACAGCCGCCTGGGGCAATGAATTCCCCAGATTCACCACTCTCTGGCTAAATTCTTCCTCACCTCTACTCTAAATGGATGCCCTTCTCTTCTGAGGCTGTGCCCTCTTTTCCTAGTTGGTTGAATGTCTAAAACAAGATCAGGGTTCTGAAGTATGGCCACAAGCCAAAAAGTTGACTGTCCATATCCCAGTGGCTGCCCGATATTCTGAGTTCTTCCAGCAGATTGTTAGTTGCTTCAGATTCCAATATTGGCTTCTCTTGTATCATCAGGTTAATATTTGCTTCATTCTCCACAGATGTTGCCTGATCTGCTGAGGACTCTTCGTAACTTCCAATTTTACTACTGCAGCTAACCCATTTTCACATGGGTCCCACGTACTATATACCTCAGGCCACACTCTGAGCTGGCATCTTTCTAGATGAGGCACTCCCAACTAAGACTTACTTTTGGAGTATTGTGAGCGGTGTTGGGTCCCATATCTGAGAAAGTACCGTACTGTCTTAGGCACCCTAGCTATATACATGTGCCTAAGATGTCTGCACAGTACTGTACTTTCTTAGATATAGGACCCAAAACTGCTCACAATACTCTAAACGTAGTAATTTTATGGATTGCACTGTACCGCTGTTGCAAAAAAAAACAAATTTCATGACATATGTAAGTGATGATAAACCTAATCTGGGTCTCTATTGTGGACAGAGAGTGGGAAGGAGGCAAGGAGAGGGGAATCAGAGTTGGGGAGAGGGGAGGGAGCAGGAAGCACCAGAGAGTCATTCTGTAATGATCAATAATCCAATTATTTGGAATCAAAAGACCTTGCCTGGTGTCTCAGGGCAGGACTGCACCCACTTCACCCCCCCTGCCCTGGGCACTCCTTCTCTGCCACCTGTCCCACACCCCTCTCGCAGCCTTCCATCCTCACCATTCCCGACATCCTTTGCTCCCAATAGATTTCCAAACTCATTCTCCGCTCCACATTGAGAAACACAGAACTGTGGAAAAGGCTTAGACACCCTGACAACAGATGTGTGTCTAAAGACTTTTGCAAGGTACTGTACGTGTAGGTCCAGAGGTCGTTCACAAGAATGATTGCTGGAATGAAAACATTAATGTATAATGAGCACTTGATGGCTCTGGACCTGTTCTGGCTGGAGTTTAGAAAAATGAGAGGGTGGGATTTCTTTGAAACCTGCAAAATATTGAAAGGTCTAGGTAGAGGATGCTTCCAATACCAGGAGAGCCTCCAAACAGAGCTCACAGCCTCAGAATAGGAGGACTTCCCTTTAGAAGTTTCCCCATGATTACTGAGGGCCTGTGCGACTGAGCTGGGAGAACCACTACAGCGCATCTTCAACATGAGCCTGGAGCAGAGAAGAGTACCCAGACAGTGGAAAACATCCTGTATTGTCCCGGTACCGAAGAAACCACAACCAAAGGAGTTGAATGACTTCAGACCTGTTGCCTTGATGTCGCACGTTATGAAGACCATGGAGCGGCTGATAATACAGAGTCTGAGGCCACAAACCAGGCACGCCCAGGATCCTCTTCAGTTTGCGTATAAGGAGAAGGTGGGAGTGGAGGATGCTATCACGTATTTGCTGCACAAATCACTCTCTCACCTAGATGGGGTCAGTTGTGCTGTGAGGATTACATTCCTTGACTTCTCTAGTGCCTTTAACACCATCCAGCCCAAGATCTTAAGGCACAAACTAACGGAGATGGGAGTAGACTCTCACATGGTGGATTGGATAGTGGACTACTTGACAGATAGACCTCAGTATGTGCGGTTGGGAGACTGTAGGTCTGACACGGTGGTCAGCAGCACAGGGGCGCCGCAGGGAACCGTACTCTCTCCGGTCCTGTTCACCCTGTACACATCAGACTTCCAATATAACTCGGAGTCCTGCCATGTGCAGAAGTTTGCTGATGACACGGCCATAGTGGGATGTGTCAGGAATGGACAGGAGGAGGAGTATAGGAAACTGATACAGGACTTTGTGATATGGTGCAACTCAAACTACCTGCGTCTCAATATCACCAAGACCAAGGAGATGGTGGTGGACTTTAGGAGATCTAGGCCTCATATGGAGCCAGTGATCATTAATGGAGAATGTGTGGAGCAGGTTAAGACCTACAAGTA
Source organism: Hemitrygon akajei (assembly GCF_048418815.1). Classification (NCBI taxonomy): domain Eukaryota; kingdom Metazoa; phylum Chordata; class Chondrichthyes; order Myliobatiformes; family Dasyatidae; genus Hemitrygon; species Hemitrygon akajei. Next base: position 7,917,298 of record NC_133142.1, read on the forward strand.
TCTGGGAGTACAGTTAGACGAGAAGCTAGACTGGACTGCCAACACAGATGCCTTGTGCAGGAAGGCACAGAGTCGACTGTACTTCCTAAGAAGGTTGGAGTCATTCAATGTCTGTAGTGAGATGCTGAAGATGTTCTATAGGTCAGTTGTGGAGAGCGCCCTCTTCTTTGTGGTGGCGTGTTGGGGAGGAAGCATTAAGAAGAGGGACGCCTCACGTCTTAATAAGCTGGTAAGGAAGGCGGGCTCTGTCGTGGGCAAAGTACTGGAGAGTTTAACATCGGTAGCTGAGCGAAGGGCGCTGAGTAGGCTACGGTCAATTATGGATAACTCTGAACATCCTCTACATAGCACCATCCAGAGACAGAGAAGCAGTTTCAGTGACAGGTTACTATCGATGCAATGCTCCTCAGACAGGATGAAGAGGTCAATACTCCCCAATGCCATTAGGCTTTACAATTCTACCGCCAGGACTTAAGAACTTTTTAAAAGCTATTATTAATGCTTTTTGAGATAGTGATTTAGATGCATATCATATTTTTTACTGAGTTAAGTATTGTATGTAATTAGTTTTGCTACAACAAGTGTATGGGACATTGGAAAAAAAGTTGAATTTCCCCATGGGGATGAATAAAGTATCTATCTATCTATCTATCTAGAACAGAGCTGAGAAAGAATTTCTTTAACCAGACGGTGGTGAATCTCTGGAATTCATTGGAAAAAGGCTTGTTTTGTTGCGATCTGTTATGTTTCATTTTGTTGTGCTTAGTGTTGTTCTGCTGGGCATTGTGGGTATGCTATGTTGGTGCTGGAGTGTGTGGTGACACTTGCAGGCTGTCCCCAGCACGTCCTTGGGCGTTAACACAAATAACACATTATACTGTATTTTTCATTGTACATGTGATAAATAAGTCTGAATCAGAAATCTGAAGTATATAGACAAGGCTTCACAAAGAAGTCATTAGGGCCTAAAACACTGGGGTCAAACCTGGAGGTCAAGGCCCAAAGGTCAAACCCGCGATCAGCCAGTCCTGGGGTGGTCCAACAATAGAGGCCCAGTGTCTGTGAGTCGGAGAGTCTGGGTTCATGTACTAGAGGCTCAGGGTCTGAGAGTCTGGGGTCATGTCCTGTGTGGGTGATGTGGGGTGGTGGGAGGAATAGGATAGAGGCTTGCTTTGCTGTTGTCTTGTTTTTTTTTGTTGTTGCTTTCTCTCTTGCTCGTGTTGTTCCACTGAACATTGTGGGCATACTATGTTGGTGCCAGAATGTGTGGCAATACTTGTAAGCTGCCCCCAGCACATCCTCAACACAAGTGACACACCCCACTCTATAGTTCGATGTACATTTGACATCTAAATCTGAATCTGAGTCTCGCATTGCTGACAATTACTTTGTAGTTTCTAACTGCCAACACGATGATCCATCTCAGAGGCTCCATCTTGGGCCCACCATATTGATGTAATCACAAAGAAGGTGCAGCAGCTCTTGACCTCACAATCTGTCTTGTTTACTGTTTACCTGCACTGCACTTTATTTACTGCAACACTTAGCTGTCACACTTTATTCTGCACTCCCTTAGCGTTTTACCTTGTTCTTCCTCAATGCACGGCGTAATGATCTGATCTGAATGAACAGTATGGAAGACAAGTCTTTCACTGTACGTGACAGTAACAAACCAATTCTAGTTCCAATTCCAGTACTTTGTTCGGAGTTTGTAGAGATGCAGTGTGTCACTACAGATTCTTGCAAGTTTCTACAGATGTACCATGGAGAACATTCTGTCAAGTCGCATCATTGCCAATACACAGGGTCAAAAGGGGCTGCAGAGGGCTGTAGAACCATCCCTACTATCAAGAACATCTTCAAGAGGTGGTGAATTAAGAAGGTGGTATCCATCACTAAGGACCCGCACCACCCAGGACATGTACTCTTCTGGTGGACTGGTGTGAAAACAAGAACCTAAGTCTGAACATGGAGAGGACCAAGGAAACGATTGTGGACTTTTGGAAGGTGCAGATAATCCACCCCCCTCTTGTGCATATGTGGCTCCTCCACAGAGAGAGTCAAGTGCACCGAGTTCCTGGGAGTTCCATTAAGGATGAGCTCACCTGGTTCCTCAATATCACTTCCCTGAATAACAAGCCACAGCAGTGCCTCCACTTCCAGAGGAGAGTGAGGCAAGTGAGGGTCCCCTTGCCCCTCCATTGTAACCAAATTTTACAGGAGCACCATTGAGAGCATCCTGACAAGCTGCATCTCCTTCTGGTCTGGGAGCAGCCGAGCATCAGACCAGAAGTGCCGACAGAGGACAGTGAGAATGGCCGAGAGAATGATCGGGGTCTCCCTAACATCCATCGGGAAAATCCATCAGGATCACTGCATATCCAGGGCCTTTGGTATTCTCAGGGATCCCAGCCGTCCATCCAGCATCCTCTTTGACTTTCTACCATCAGGCAGGAGACTCCAATGCACAAAGACAAGAATGGTCAGGATGGGAAACAGCTTCTTTCCTCAGCTGATTAGGCTTCTGAACTCCCTGCCACATCACATTCGAAGTGTCACCGGATAATTTGTTGTGTACCTAGCAATATTTAATTTATGTACTTTACTTATCTATGCATAATTCATTAGTAGATTAAATTCTTACTTTCCAAAGCTATTGAGTGTTATATGTGTGTTATGTACATAATCTATGTACAAAGTTTGTATATAAGCAAACTTATGTATTTATATTTATTGTGTTTTATATATTTGTTCTCAGTTCAAGCTGGTAAAACCTGAGGTACAGACATAGCCAAGCACATTCATTTCTCAATTGCTAGGAACTTTCAGACTATTCTAGTGGTGTTTAGTATCGTGGCTTTCTGAAGATTTACAGAGATATTGCTGTGTAGCCCTAATTGTTTAATGCTATTGTGTAGTGACCTTGGGATGATACCAGTTGTAGCTATTACTATCGGGACAATGTATACCCTGTTCATGATCCAAAGACTTTCAATTTCCTCTTTTAATTCATCATATTTCTTGTGTTTTTCACTTATTGATTTTAGTAGGTTATGTGTCTTTGAAATGGCTATATCTATTAAGTTGTTCTTGCTGGTTTATGCTGTATTATATCTGGATGGTTATTACAGAGTGTCCTATCTGTAATGATGAATTGGTCATAAAATAATTTGTGGGGTTCTAACTCTAAAACTGGATCAACCTTGTATTTTTAGTAAGGAATGGTTTCTATTGAGTTTGTATTTTCAAGCAAGATTTTGGTGAATAATATTTGCTACTTTATTATAAATCAGATTGAGTTAAACTGCTACAGGATCCTGTAATGTGTTGGGTTGTTTCTTGCTTCTCTTGGCATTTTCTACATTTGTCATCTTGAATTTGTTGGTCTTTTATTATATATTTTTGACTATCTTTTGTGTTAACCACCTGGTCCTGTATTGCCACAAGGAACCCTTCTGTTTCTGGGAAGAGGTCTCCAATTCTGAGCCAGGCATTCAATGCTTCTTTGCCGACATCTAGTCTGTTCAAATTGTGGGGATGTCTTCCATGGAGGGTCATGCTCTTCCATTGGTTAACTTTTTCTTCACTAGTGATAATTCCTTCATTTGTCGGGGTTGTGCTCTCATTTACGTTTAGTGGTGCGTACTTATCAGAATTGTATGTGCTCAGGTAGGGTGCTGAATCCTGTTTTTGTTGATGAGAATATATCCTTAGATGTTTTATCTGACTGTTGTGTAGAATTTTAATGTCTATTATTCCTCTTTACCCCTTCTGTTCCAGGTAGAGTTAATCTAAGCACGTTTAAATGTACATGTTTTCTGAAATTTGTAATTTCAGTTCTGATTTTTCTTTGTAAATTTACCAGATCAGTTTCAGACCAAGATATTATGCCAAAAGCATATGTTCATATGGGTATAGCAGAAGTGTTGATTGCCTTTGTTATATTTTTACTGCTGAGTTCAGTTTGGCAGATTTTCTTAAGCTTTGAAGTAAATTCTGTCAAAAGAATTTATAATCTATTTGATTGCTTGACGATATCCCAAATACTGAAATGTTTCATATTCATCAATCAGTTGTACTGTATCCTGCTGCTCTGTTTTGTATTCGATTAGCTCTATTGCACCTTTCTTTATGTTTAATGTTCCCCATATATCCAGTCCAAAGTTCATGCTTATATCTTTCGAAAATAGTTCTATCATTTGAACTAATTGCTTTAGCTCTGCTGATGGAGTGTATAATTTCAAATCATCCATGTGTAGAAGGCGTGTCAAGGTATAATTAATTTCAGTGTTTCTGATTTGATACCCAATTTTTGTCTGTTTAAGTAAAGTGGAGAATAGGTTTAAAGCTAGACAGAACGGAGGGTGAGGTAAACGTTTGTTTCCCATCAGTAAGCAAAGAAACCATTTGAAAGTAAGAAAACGCCATTATTATAGAGGTATGCAGTCTTTAATTTGTCAAGTTTGGTCTGTGGTTGAATTTTATAATATATATTTATATAATATACACACACACACACACACACGCACGCACACTCACCCACACACACTCGGTAAGCTGGTTAGCATTTCTGTAGAATCTGGAGATGGATATTTCAGAGGAATACTGTCTGCATCACAAGATATTTGGGCAAATCTTCAGGCCCAATTATTCTTTCATTAATACACAAGAACTCAATCATTCTAATTTTGTACTGCTGCTCTGTAAGTGTCTCTTGAGGGGAAGGACTGTAAACTTTTGAGAATTAGCTGAGAGGCTGAGAAGCCTGTTTAAATAGCAAAGGCTCAAAGCAGCAATTGTGATCTTTGATGTGTAAGGAGTATTGTGTTCAGTTCTGGTCACCTTATTATAGGAAGAAGGTAGAACTTTTAGAGAGGGTGCAGAGGAGATTTACCAGGATGCTGCCTGGATTAGAAAGCATGTCTTATGAAGAAAGGTGGCGTGAGCTAGGGCTTTGGAGTAGAGGAGGATGAGAGATAATTTGGTAGAGGTGTATAGGATGATAAGAGTCATAAATAGAGTGGACAGCCAGAGACTTTTTTCCCATGTCAGAAATGGCTAATGACGGGGTATAATTGGAGGAAAGGGGTAGAGGTGTCTGAGTTAGCTTATTTTTACACAGTGAGTGGTGGGTGCATGCAACATGCTGCCAATAGTGGTGGTAGAGGCAGACATATTAGGAGCATTTAAGAGACTCTCAGATAGGCACATGGATGAAAGAAAAATTGGAAGACGTGTGGGACAGGAAACAATTAGATCGATTCTGGAAGTAGAATAAAAAGTCAGCGTAAATTTGTGGGCTGAAGGGCCTGTACTGTTGTACATTCTAACAGTTCAACTGTATCAAAGTTGGACAACAGCGTTGAGAGGTTGGAGGGAAGGAAGGAAGGAACAGATGTTAAGTTCATACAGACCGTGCTCAGGGAGACTCTGAAGGTTGGAGAACATCTACAGAAAGGGTCTTGATTTTATCACAGTGAGATCAGGAAGGAGGAAGGTGAGCAGACCTGGAACATAGATTAATGGGGGAGAGGGCAACAGAAGGAACATGGGGCAACAACAATCCTAAAACGTTAGAAAATTGGGGGAAGGGTGGGTGGTAAAAGGGAGACAATGAGGTTTTAGCTAGAAAATGAATATTAAAGGGATGTTTCTCTAACAGGACTGTGTAAAGGTCTAAAACAAGGCAGTCCATTGATCAGCTTGTAAATTCACATGGACATATTCTCCCTGAAGGAAGGCGCAGAAACCACAACATAGAATATATCAGAACAGTGTCTGATTCTACCACCTGCCCTGACCGGGCATTTCACACACCCACCACTCTCTGCGCAAGTCAGCTACCTCCGATGTCCCCCCAATCGCCGTAACATTATGCCTCCTTGCACTAGCCATCCCCGCCCATAACTTGGCCAGCATCAAAAAGAGTGACAGAACTTGACAAGAAAGACACAGAGATTTGGCACGAGTAGAGAGAATGTTCTTCGATAAGATGCCAACCTGCGTACAGGTTTGGGGGCATAGAGTGAAGTCTTGTTTAATGTACTATAAATGGTCCCATGGTTTCTTAATTTAATTTTATGATCTATTTTCCACAATGTACTGCAGTCAAGTAGCGTCGATGGGGGCAATCGACTGTCTTCATTTCGGGCCAAGACCATTCATTAGCCCAGGAAAGGAAGGGGACAGAAGGCAAAATAAGGTGGGAGGAGGGGAAGGAATACAAGATGGCAGGTGATAGGTGATGGAGAGGAGGATGGATGGGCCAAGGGGGATGAAATGAGGAGCTGGGAAGGAATGGGTGGAAAATGTAAAGGGCTGTAAAAGAAATCTGATAGGAGAGGACAGAGGACCACGGGAGAAAAGGAAGGAAGAGGGGACACCAGAGGGCGGTGATGGGCAGGTGATGTGAAAAGAAGAAGGGAGCCAGAGTGGGGAATGGGAAAAAAAGGAGAAGGGAGAGAAATTATCAGAAGTTGGAGAAATTGGTGTTCCTCCTATTAGATTAGAGGCTTTCCATACAGAATATGAGGTGTTGCTCTTCCAACCCGAGTTTGGCCTCATCATGGCAGTAGAGGAGGCTATGGGAGTGGGAATTTTAAGACTGTAAAGGAAAGGGGCAGAAGCCAGAAGTTGGAGTAGGGGAAGGAGAACAAGTCTATGGTTGAGGAGTCAGAGAGCAGCAGAGACCTCACAGGGGAAGCAACGAGGTTGGGCCTCACCAAACTCTTGTCGAAGAGAAGATTTAAACTTCTTTAGGATAAGCCTATCTCAACGAGACTTTATAGTGGTGCAGCAAATCACAGACAGAAGAGATTCTGCAGATGCTGGAAAACTTGAGCAACTCACACAGTTGTCCCGCCTCTGCAGAATCTCTTGTATTTATCACTGCAGTCAGTGTTCCTTAAAAAATATCGCCGTTGGGTGCATGGGGTGAGTAAAGCAGGGTACAGTTTGGAAGAATGGTCAGCACTGTTTGTGGTGACCTTTTCCTCCCACATCATGCAAGCATTTCCATCCTGCACAATAAATAACAATATGGAAACCTGACACTGAGCTCTTTCAAACAAGGCTTCAGCACCTTTTGAATGTTTTTTTTAACCTTGATATTTTCAGTAGAAAGATTGAAAATGATACTGACTATAATTATAGTTAAGATATTACACAAGACATGCAGGCCTTTCCTTACAGCTCATAGAAGTTTTACCTAATTTTGGATGCCTTCCACAATGTTTGCGTGTGAAAGCCTTAAGGTACCTGAAGGACAGTGATTTGCAATAAGTGCTCAAAGTGGCAAAGGTGACCACGAACGAGTAAAGTGAGTGGACAACCCACTAGGGGTAGGAATGGCACCAAATGAGAGACAGAACATCCCATCATAACTATATCAGTGTAAATCTTCATCTGGAGCTTTCTTTTTTAACCCTCCCATGTCGTGAGTCGGGGAAAGTCAAAATACATTGACACTGCAGACCGCGACATCCAAACAGCGAGCTGTTAGTCTCTGATGTTGCTGTGGTAGGAGTGATGCCTCTCTCTCCCCCTCCCCCCCGTTAGTGAGAGAGCCGGCCTGTGGACGTCAGACTGATGTGATGAACAGTGGGTTTTGATGGATCATGGTCTCTTTGGGGGCTTTGATATTGCTTGCGTGGCGGGTGGTGGGGGGGGGGGGCTGATGCTTTTGCTAAGGGAGGGGAGTAGGGCTTTGGGGTTCTAATGTTTTTCTGTCATTCATTCTTTGGGGCTGAGAGGGGAAAATGGATCAGCCATGATGAAATGGCGGAGCGGACTTGATGGGCCAGATGGCCTAATTCTGCTCTTATATCTGATGGTCTTATAGTCTTATACTTGACCTCTTGTACTGCCGCCTGTCACTCCATCCCTCACTAGATCTACATCTTACAGCTGTGGGGAAAAGTCATGGACAGAGACACACATTTCCTAGTCTAAATAACCTTTCCTTATGGCAGTGAGATGTGGGCTTCTCCAGAAAGATTCACTGCAGAGCAGTACTGCGCATAGAAACAGATTTACAGTGAAATTTACCCTCATTAATTACATTATGTGAGGGTTTGTAACATCTCTTCCCACCTTTTCAGAGAGTAGACATTCTCAGTTTGGATACATTCTCCCTCCATTTTGAAACAACATACACATTCTCCTTCTGTTTCTTTCTACCAGATTAAGGGGTGGTTTATCAGTGCAGGTTTTTCCCTTCCCCTAGGGAGAGCCAAATTAAGACTGTCTTTTATCATTTGCCCCACAACAAGGGAGGTGAATTTAGTGGATGGATGAGGAAAGACCCGATTAGAGAGGTTAAAGTTCATTGTCTAACCAACCAGGTTGCCTGATGTCCCAAATGCAGATGTGTTAGAGCAGAAATTGTATCTGGTGTGTAACAAAACACATCTTGAAGGGGCTATCTCTCAGATCACCACTAAAAGCTTCAAACCGTAAACTTGACTATGCTTTCTCCATATCTGCCCTACTTTTAAGAGCAGCATTAGACTGTGATAAATATAACCATTAAAACAGCATTTGTTTGATCAAAAATTATTCATAACAACTTCATCTTAACTGTGAAAATATATAGCACCATCTTTTTTTTAAAACCACTGCCAAGCTCAATATTTATAAAAGCGGGCCCCCCCATTCCCCTAGCCCCACTTCCAAAACTCCTTAAGATTAAAATTTAAATCATTTCAACTCTTCTTCATTTCAGTCAGGTTCCTTCTTGCTTTGTTAGATCTGGTGAGACAAAAAGAAAAGATCATTACTTTTTACTGTAGTTTAATGACTTAACTTGCCCTCAGATGCGAAGACGTGTACTTTGACGAGTGGCTGTGTCTTTGTACAAGTACGTGGGTAAAAGACACTTGCGTTGGCAAGTCCAGATCCAAATCCCTCTTTACGTCCTTGGTGCTATGTAAAAAGATATGTGTTAACACAATACAATGTATTCATCAATCACACTGAGGATGTGAGGAGTTTGCACTGTGTTCATTATTTTCGTACAGATGTTTTGTTATCAGTAGCACATTTTTGAAATTAAAATTAAATCATTGATTAAAGCTCAGGTGGCAATTTAAAGGCGAAGAAGTTAAAGTGATTTTATTGTCATATGGACAAGTAGATGTATGGACGGTTACAATGAGTGTTTGATGGCTTTGGCTCTGCATTTCCTGGAGTTGAGAGGGGGATTATTATGTAGTGTTGCTAAACTGTGGAGCATGACAGTTTACGCTGAACACAAGAGATTCTACAGATGCTGGAAATCCAGAGCAATGCACACAAAATGCTGGAGGACTCAGCAGGTCAGGTAACATCCATGAAGGGAACAAACAGTTGACATTTCAGAGACCCTTCATCAGGACTGGTGATGCACCATCAATAACTCACTCTGAGACGTAAAGGCGAGATATCGGCTTTTATTGACTGGAAGAAGGAACAAGCAGTGGTTGACCACCATACTACATCCTGGAGACAGAGAGGCCGGGCTCAGGCCTCAATCGCCTTTATACCGGGGTCTGTGGGAGGAGCCACAGGAGCAGTCAGCAGGGGGTGTGTCCAACAGGTATATGTAGTTCACCACAAATGGAAAGGAAAGGGGCAGAAGCCAGAGTAAGAAGTGAGGAGGGGAAGGAGTACAAGCTGGCAGTTAAAAGCAGCCTGTCTGTGGAGGTGCAGGAGCTGACTTGAAAGGTTGCTGAAACATCTTTGAAGAAGAGCAAATACATTCTGTCCCTGGTAACATTTTTTCTCCCAACTAACATCCCAGACAAAAGTTCATTCATCAGCACACACAAAATGCCAGGGAAGATCAGCAAGTCAGGCAGCATTGATGGAGGGTGATCCACTATCAATAACTCCAAAAGACTGGAAGTAGAGTAAATGCTGAAAGGCTTTTATTAGCAGTAAAACAGAGCACGTCAATGCTGGATGACTGTGGGACAACTGAGGGAGGAGCAGTGCCTCCAATCGCCTTTATCCAGGGGTCTGTGGGAGGAGCCACAGGAGCAGTCAGCAGAGGGGCGTGTCCAGACAGGTATACATAGTTTATCACAAAAGGGTATAAACAGTTGACGGTTCAGGCCAAGACCCTTCATCAGGACTGGAAAGGAGGGGGCAGAAGCCAGAATAAGAAGCTTGGGAGAGGGCAAGGCGTACAAGCTAGCAGGAAATAGGTGAGACCAGGTGAGGGGGAGGCTGGGTGGATAGGGGAGGGGACAAGAAGTTGGGAGGTGATAGGTGGAAGTGGTAAAGATTAACTCACTGGAGTTTAGAAGAATGGGGGGGGGGAAAATCTCATTGAAATCTATCAAATATTGAAAAGCCTAGATAGAGTGGATGTGGAAAGGATGTTCCCTATAGTGGGTGAGTCTGGGACTAGAGGGCACAGACTCAGAATAGAAGGACATCCTTGTAGAGCAGAGATGAGGAAGAATTTCTTTAGCCAGCGGGTGGTGAATCTGTGGAATTCGTTGCCACAGATGGCTGTGGAGGTCAGATCACTGGGTATATTTAAGTGGAAGTTCTTGATTAGTAAGGGATAGTAAAGTTATGGGGAGAAGGCATGAGAATGGGGTTGTGAGGGATAATAAATCAGCCATGATAGAATGGCGGAGCAGATTTGAGGGGGTGAATAATCTAATTCTGCTCGTATGCTTTATTGTCTAATGGCTGATCAGAGAGGCCACGACAGAAAGGGAAGGAAGACAGGCACCAGAGGGAGGTGATGGGCAGATGAGAAGGAGGGAAAGGACAAGAGGAAAGCCAGACAGAAGAGATAGGGGGAGAAATTAACTATGTCTCTTATCATCTTATACACCTCTATTAAGTCAATTCTGATCCTCCTTCACTCCAAACAGAAAGGCCTCTTGCACATAAGACATACCCTCTATTCTGAGTCTCTGTCCTCTGGCCTTAGACATTTCCATCATAGGAAACATCCTCTCCATCAAAGCCTTTCACCATTCAATAGGTCACCCTCCCATGCTTCTTAGTGAATACAGGCCCTGAGCCATCAATGCTCTTCCTATGACAAGCCATTCAATCCTTGAATCATTTTTGTGAACCTCCTTTGAATGCTTTACTGTTTCAACACATCCTTTCTATGACAAGAGGCCCAAAACTGCTCACAATACTGCAAGTGAGGCCTCATCAGTGCTTTATAAAGTCTCAACATTACATCCTTGCTTTTATATTCTAGTCCTCTTGAAAAGAATGCCAACATCATATTTGCCTTCCTCACCACAGACTCAACCTGCCAATTAATCTTAAGGGAATCCTGCACAAGGACTCCCAAATCCCTTTGTACCTCAGTTTTTTTTTGTATTTTCTCTCTTCTCTCCATTTAGAAAATAATCAACCCTTTTATTTCTTCTGCCAAAGTGCATCACCATATAATTTCTGACACCATATTCCATCTGTCACTTCTTTGCCCATTCTCCTAATCTGTCTAAGTTCTTCTATAGCCTATTTCTTCAAAACTACCTGTTCCTCCACCTATCTTCATATCATCTGCAAACTTTGCAACAAAGCCATCAACTTCATCATCCAAATCATTGACAGAAAACATAAAAAGAAATGGTCCCAACACAATCCTCATGGATCACCACTAGTCACCAGCAGCCAACCGTTTCCTTTATTCCCATTATTTGCCTCCAGCCAATCAGCCACTGCTTTATCCATGCTGGAATTTTTCCTGTGATTCCCTGAGACTTCATATCTAAGAATCAACTACAACATCTTCCCAGCAACTGAGGACAAACTAAACTGTCTATGGTTCCGTTTCTTCTGTGGTGACATTCGCAATTTTCCAGTCTTTCAGAACCATTCTAGAACCAAGTGATTCCTGAAGAATAATTACTAATGTCTCCATAATCTCTTCAGCCACCTTTTTCAGAACCCCGGGGTGTACACCATCTGGTCCAGGGGACTTAACTACCTTCAGACCTTCCAGTTTCCCATGAACCTTCTCTCTAGTAATAGTAATTTCACACATTTCATGACCCTTGACACCTAGAACTTCCACTATTCTGCTAGTGTCTTCCACAGTGAAGACTGATGCAAAGTACTTATTCCAATTCATCTGTCATTTTTATGTCCCCCATTACTACCTCTCAAGCTTTGTTTTCTAGCAGTCTGATATCCACTCTTGCCTCTCTTTTACACTTCATGTAGCTGAAGAAACTTTTGGTATCCTCTTTAATATTCACAGCTGGGTTACTTTCACATTCCATCTTTAGCTTCTTAATGACTTTTTTTTAGTTGCCTTCTGTTGGTTTTTAAAAGCTTTCCAATCCTCTAACTTCCCACTAATTTTTGCTTTATCATATGCAAAAATGGCTTTGGCTTTTACATTGGCTTTGACTTCTCTTGTTAGCTACAGTTGTGTCATCTTGCCTTTAGAATACTTTTTCCTCTTTGGGATGTATATATCCTATGCCTTCCAAATTGCTTCCAGAAATTCCAGCCATTGCTGCTCTGCTGTCATCCCTGCCAGTGTCCTTTTCCAGTCAATTCTGGCCATCTCCTGTCTCATGCCTCTGTAATTCCCTTTACTCCACTGTAATAATGAAACACTTGTCTTTAGCTTCTCCTCAAATTTCAGGATGAATTTGATCATGTTATGATCACATTCCCCTAATGGTTCTATCTTCTCTCTAATCAATTCTGGTTCATTGCACAACACCCTATCTAGAATAGCTGATCCCCTAGTGGACTCAACAATGAGCTGCTCTAAAAAGCCATCTGTCCGTAGGCACTTTAGAAATTCCCCCTCCTGGAATCCAGCACCAACCTGATCCAATCTACCTGCATATTGAAATCCCCCATGACTATTGTAACATTGCCCTTTTGGCATGCAATTTCTATCTCCCGTTGTAATTTGTAGGCCACATCTTTACTACTGTTTGGGGATTTGTAAACAATTCCCATCAGGGTCTTTTTACCCTTTCAGTTCCTTAGCTCTATCTGCAATAATTCAACACCTTCTGACCCAATGTCACTTCTTTCTAATAAATTGATTTCATTTTTTGCCAACAGAGCAACTCCGCCTCTTCTGCCTTCCTGCCTGTCCTTTCAATACAATGTGTATGCTTGGACATGAAGCTCCCAACTATAATCTTTCAGCCATGATTCAGTGATGCCTACAACATCATACCTGCCAATCTGAAACCGTGCTACAAATTAATTTAACTTCTTCCACATATTGCACGCATTCAAATAGAACACCTTCAGTCTATTCATCCTTTTCAATTTTGTCTACCTTCTATGTTGCAGCTCATCCTGTTGACTGCAATTTTGCCCTATCAACAGTCTCTCCTCATGACACATTGCCTCTGTTTGTAAACCAGCCACCTCACCTTCAGTACTATCATCTGCCTTTCCTGTGATAGTTCTTGCCTTGAAATGTTTACAGCTCACGACCCTAGTTGCACCATGTTCAAACTTTTGATTCCTAACTTTTTCCGACATCTGCCTTAATCTCTCCACTAAATGCTCTGGCATTCTAGTTCCCATCCCCCTGCAACTTTAGTTTAAACCACACCGTGCAGCATTAACAGCCCTGCTAGGATATTAGTCCACCTCCAGTTCAGGTGCAAACCATCCCATCTGTACAGGTCCCACCTTCCCTGGAAGAGAGCCAATGATCCAAAAATCTTATGCCTCCTTCCTTTGATAATAAACTTACAGTACTTTAAGATTTGAACTTTGATCTGTAGGAGCAGTATGCAAGACAAGATTTTCACTGTACTTTGGTACATATGATAATAATAAGCCAGTATCATTACCAAGGGAAGGGTCTCAGTCTGTGATATTAACTGTCCATTTCCTTCACAGGCACTGCCTGACCCACGGAGATTCCCCCCCCCAGTAGTTCATGTTTTGCTCAGACTTACCTCTGTTCTTGCAGGTGGCTTCGCAGTCCTCTGGGGTCTGGAACCTGTTGGCATTTCCTTTGCAGCCGCTGTAGATGAAGGGACGGCACTGGCCACTCTCCCTGTGGTAGTACCAAAGCAACGTATACTTGGAGCAATTTCCCTCATCCAGCGGAAGCAGGCAGGGGTCTGCTTAAGGTAAAGTGTGTGCAAAGAGTTAGAAGGTAATACAACTAGAGTTTTTACTAACAATCATTATTTCTCTCTCTCTACACACATTTCCTCTTTCTCACTCTCTCCAAAGACCAGCAATTCATCTCATACAACTACGTCTATTTTGTCCTTTCTACACCTCTCCTTCTGAAGAGTTAGAGTCACAGAGCAATATAGCTACAGGTCCAATGGTCCAATGGGTCTAGACCAACAGTAGTGCCCACTCAACTAGTCCCAATATAGCCACAGGTCCAATGAATCTATACCAACTGTAGTGCACACTCAGCTTGTCCCAATGTCCTGTGCTTGGCCAATATCCCTCCAGGCCTCTCTCATCTACATGCTTCTATGGAACTTGCCTCAACCACTTCCTCGAGCAGCTCATTCCATATACACACCACCCCCTACAGAAAAAAGTTGTTCCTCAGGTCCCTATTAAACCTTTCCCCTTCTCACACTAACATCTATGCCCTCTAGTTTTGGACACTCCTTGTTGTTAAGTGCTGTCAAGTCATTGTTGACTCATGGCGACCCTGTGGATAGTGTAGTTGTCCGTGGGATTTTCGTGGCAAGATACAGAAGTAGATCGCCCGGCCTTTCTTCTGTGCAGATACTGCTGCTGCCCAGGCTGGGACCCGGCCGGATTGAAACTCAGGACCTTCTGTCTCGAAGTCCAGTGCTGATGCCACTTCACCACCAGCCGGCCCTTTGGATCCCCTCGCCTGGGGAAAAGACTGTTAACCATTCACCATATCTGTGCCTCTCATAATTTTAAACCTTTTTACAAGGTCGCTCCCTCATTGTCCGACATCCCTAGGAATAAAGGCCAAGCCTCACAAACATCTCCCTATAACTCAATTCCTCTTGTCTTGGCAACATCCTTGTCATTTTTTCTGCATTATTTCCAGTTTAACTAACTCCTTCCCTTAACAGTTTGGCCAAATTGTACACAGTACTCCAAGTGTAACCTCACCAGTGACCTATTCAACTCCAACATAATGTCCTAGCTCCTCTCCTCAATGCCGTGACTAATGAAGGCCAGCGTGCTAACTCCTTTTTCCATAAGACCATAAGAGATAGGAATAGAATTAGGCCATTTGGCCCATCATATCTATCAGCCTCCTCTTTAAGTATACCCAGTGAGTTGGTCTTCATTGGTGTCTGTGGCAATGAATTCTACAGATTCACCACCCTCTGGCTAAAGAAATTCCTCTTCAGCTTTGTTCTAAAGGGATGTCCTTCGATTTTGAGGCTGTGTTCTTTGGTCCTAGACTCCCCTACTATAGGAAACATCCTCATCTTATTCCCACCCTCTTCAGTGCGTCTGTGATGCCGTTTTCAATGAACTATGCTCTTGTACTTCTTGGTCGCTCTGGTTTACTACACTCCACAACGCCCTACCATTTATAGTATAAGTCCTACACTGGTTTGATTTTCCAAAATGCATCAACTGTTGCTTAACTGTATTGAAATCCATTTGCCTCTCCTTGGCTCACTTCCCTAACTGATCAAGTTCCCCTGTAATCTAAACCTTCTTCACTATCAACAACATCTCCTATTGTCATCCACAAAGTTACGGATCAAGCCTTGTAACATTAGCACTCAAATGATTTACACAAACAATGGATAACAGGGTCCCAACATCGCCCCCTGTGGCACACCATGATTCAATGGCTTTCGTTCCAAGAAACAGTCTTCAACCAAGACCTCTGTAAGTGGTCAGCAAAGATGAACCTAGTCTTGGAGTCTATGAGGTTGATGGATAGGACAGAAAGTTCAACACTAGACCCACCACCCAATGTCGAAAAGGTAGAATTGTTTCACTATGCACCATTTTAGTTGGTTAAAATGGCAGCACACTTGGTTGCAGTGGCCTCTCTAAGTCCAACAAATGGTGCAAATATTTGGCTTACATATTTTTCTCATGATTCCAAGACCCTGTTGGACATAAATAATACAAAATACTGTCTGCTGTTTCACATATTTATACAACTGATTGTTTTATTATAATAGTGCCAGTAACAGTATCTATCTTAGATAAACATGCATCTGGTACTTTATGTCGATCCTCAGGCCATGCCACTCAGGGACTTGTGCTAACGTCATTTTGTGACTGCATGTGCTGTGTGTGACTGTAAGTACTGTTTTGTACCTTGGCTCCTCACAGAGAGCAGCGGGAAGTGAACCTGGATTGCTGGTACTGTAAAATGTTGTTTCGTTTTGCTGTATATAGCGTATGGCTGAATGACAATAAACTTGAACTTGATCGTCTGCATTGTGTCATTATCATAGATTGTTCAAGTTCAGAAGAATTCCATTATCTGCAAGGTGATTTGGAATACCCTGAGGTTGGGAAAGGTGTTACAAAAATTGCCCATCAGAAGGAACACCTTTGCAAAAACCTCTTAAACACAAGGGAGAGTTTGTCCTGTTTTGCTGAAGTACACCTCCCTTCCCTCCTGTTTTCTGACTATACTCTCCCAAATGACAATTGTTGAGATGAAACCAAAGAAATGTAAAAATGGTGAAAACAAGATGTCATATGGAGCTGAGAATTAATGAGTGCCTTTGTGTTTGAGAGGCAGCATGCGGAGGTTAGGTGATTCATGAAGCAGTGAGGCGGCATGGAGATGTCTGATGGAGTGATGTAGCACATCCTGAAGCCTGATTATGAATCCAGAAGCAAGGACTCTATCTTGGTCTCCAATATCACCTGTGATGATAAGATTGTTCCTACAATCCAAGGATAACACCTTGGCCCAGGTTCATCAAGAGGAAAATTGACCACCTTCTCCTGACAGTCGCTGGAATTACATCTGCAACTCCCTTCTCCATTAACACCCTGGGGGGTGGAGGGTGTTACCACCAGCCAAGAAATTGACTAGACCAGCCACATAACTACTGAAGGCTACTGGATATGGTATCCTGCAGCATGGGACTTCTGATGCTCCAAAGCCTTTGCATCATCTACTATGTAAATGTCCGGAGTGTGTTGGAATAGATTTTTATTTTATTTATTGAGATACAGCACGGAGTAGGCCCTTCCAGCCTTTCAAGCCCTGCTGGACAGAAACCCCTGATTTAAACACAAAGTACACTGCAGATGCTGTGGTCAAATCAACACGTACAAACAAGCTGGATGAACTCAGCAGGTCGGGCAGCATCCGCTGAAAGGAGCAGTCAATGTCAGTAGTCCTGACAAAGGGTCTCAGCCCGAAACGTTGACTGCTCCTTTCAACGGATGCTGCCCGACCTGCTGAGTTCCTCCAGCTTGTTTGTACGTGTTGATTTAACCCCTGATTTAAACTTGGCCTAATTGCCAGACGATTTACAATGGCAAATTAACTTATCAACTCGTATATCTTTGGACTATGGAAGGAAACTGGAGCACTTGGAGGAAACCCATTCAGTCATAGGGAGAATGTAGAACTCCTTACAGACAGGTCACTGGCACTGTAAAGGGTTGTGCTAACCACTATACTACCATGCCCCTGTCCCGTTTACCTGGATGAGTATAGGCCCAACAACTCTCTAGACTTAGTTGTTCATTATATTCATGGTGGAAACCATAAGATCATAAGACATAGGAGAAGAGTTAGGCCATTTGGCCTGATAATTGCCCTGCCATTCCATCATGGTTGATTTATTATTCCTCTCAACCTCATTCCCCTGCCTTCTCCCCATAACCTTTGATGATCAAGAACCTATTGACCTTCGACTTATATATACTCAATGACTTGGCCTCCACAGCTGTCCCACAGATTCACCACCCTCTGGTGAAATAAATTCCTCCTCATCTCTGTTATAAAGGCATGTTCTTCAATTCTGAGGCTGTGCCCTCTGGTCCTAAGGGAATCGAGGATTAGAGCAGGAACATGGTACTTTGATAACAGTGTCAGAAAGTGTATGGTCATGCACTTTGGTAGAAGGAATAAAGTTGCAGACCATTTTCTAAACAGGGAGGAAATTCAAAAATCAGAAGTGGAAAGGACTTGTGAGTCCCTAAAGGTTAACTTGCAGGTGGAGGCATTGGTAAGGAAAGCAAATGCAATGCTGGCACTCATTTCAAGACAACTGGAAATATAAGAGCAGGGATGTGATGCTGAGGCTTTATAAAGCATTTCAGGCTGCACTGGAAGAATTCTGAGCAGTTTTGGGCCTCTTACTTAAGAAAAGTTGTGCTGGCATTGGCGAGGGTCCAGAGGAGGTTCACAAGAAAGATTCCAGAAACGAAAGGGTTAACACATAGGCATGTTTGACAGCTCTGGGCCTGTGCCTGCGGGACAGAAGAATGGAGAATCTCATTGAACCTTTAAACTCCGCCGGACGGAAGGCTAAGGAGCATGCGGTTCATGGAAGCAGCACCACCTGCAGATTCCCCTCCAAGTTGAACGGCACCCTAACTGGGAAACAATACATCATCACTGGTCTAAAACCTAGAATACCCTCGCCCCAGCAACACCTGTGTGAGTGCCTTCAGCACATAAACTGCTCCAGTTCGAGAAGGTGGCTCTCTACTCGAGGACAAATAGGAATTGAATCTGGGCAGCATGTTAATGTAGCGGTTAGCGCAACACTTTACAGCACCAGTGACCTAGGTTCAATTCCCGCCGCTGCCTGTAAGAATTTATACGTTCTCCCCGTGACTGTTTGGTTTTCCTTTGGGTACTCTGGTATTCTCACACATTCCAAAAATGTACAGGTAAGTCGGTTAGTTGGTCACATGGGTGTATTGGGTAGCATGGGCTCTGTGCCAGAAGGGCCTGCTACGGTGCTTTAACTCTGAATAAATAAAGGAATCTCTCTAAAACTGAGTCATTAAAAGTCTGAGCCAGATGCTTTAAAATGTAAACAAATTATAGCCAGTTTTCTTCCCCATTTCCTTTAATAGTTGCTATTGTGGGTGACACAGCAGCGTAGTAGTTAGCGCAACACTTTAGAGGGTTCAATTCCGCTTTCTGCTGCTACCTGTATGTCCTCCGAGTGACCGTGTAGGTTTCCTCCGGGCGCTCCAGTTCCCTCCCACAGTCCAAAGACAGTTAGGGTCTGTCAATTGTGCACATGCTATGTTGACGCCAGAAGCATGCCAACTTTCTTGGGATGCACCCAACACATACGTGGATGGTGTTGGTCGTTGAAGCAAAACGATGCATTTCACTGTCAACTACCAGGTTTAGGAATAATTACTACCCCTCAAACATCAGGCTCTTGAACCAATGGGGATAACTTCACTCACCTTCACTTGCCCCATCACTGAAATGTTTCCACAAACAAGGGACTCACTTTCATGGACTCTTCACCTCATTTTCTCAACATTTATTGCTTATTTATTTATATAATTGTTTCTTATTTTTGTATTTGCACAGTTTGTTGTTTCTGCACTCTGGCTGAAAGCCCTAGTTGGCAGATGTTCATTGATTCTGTTATAATTACTGTCCAATAGATTTGTTGAGTATGCACACAAGAAAATGAAATTCAGGATTGTATATGGTGATGTATATGTAAATTGATAATAAAATTTACTTTGTACATGTGACGAATAAAGGAAATTTTGTTTTTCAAATCTAAACCCAGCACCGTCTTAGGCAATGCATTCCAAATTCCAGCCATTGTTCAGTGGAACTACTTTGTCTCCATGAATCTCATTTTCATCCATCTTAAGGCAATGGGAGTGAGACCCGAGAGTTTAAAATGGATGGCAATCAGTTCACCCCTTGGGGTGTAGCCCATTGGTTCTTTCAATTAAGGATGCTTGCGTTCTCAAGTCTTGTTATGTCAGGGAAGGAAATGGTAAACTTCCACTGTGACCATGGTCCACGTCCATTGCTAGTTGGCATGACAGTTGGCTTTGAGGAGGACTGAACTGGCCAACTGAACTGTTCCTACCTTGTATGGAGGCGTTTCTTCTAAACCTTTCATGCTGTGGCAGATCTGTGGGATCTGTGGGGTCTACCGTGTCTCCTGTCAATGGAAGGCAAATCATGTCAGTGCTCCCTTCAACTGAACTGAAGGTGCAAGTTCAGGATTTCAAACTACTGAACGTAATAATACAGGCCACGTTCCCAACACCACAGTGGCTAGTAGATTCAGGGTCTGCCACCAAAATCAGGCTGTTCAGCCCCTCTGGACCATGCTGACATTTATAGCTCTTCCTCCTCCTCTTCATTATACACTGTTAGAAAATCCTTTCATTCTTTTTCCCCATTATGTGTTTATCCAACTTCCCTTTAACTGTGCCAATGATTGCTTTTATTATTAAATCCCTCATAAATATATAAATGCATTATATAATAAATATATGAAAATTCCTCATTATCTGAAATTCCAGTTTTACCACATGCACAATCATATTGAAGCAAAGAGGAACCAGAGAAGGTCTCAATCATTTTTCAAGCAGTTTGGGAAGGTTCTGACAAGGAAAGAGCACGGTTAGCAGATGAGAGAGGCAAAAGGACGGAAAGGATGGTTATGCAAAGTGAATGAAAATGATAATGGGATAAGGTGAAAGAACAATAGACTAGAGAGCCTGTAAATGCCATCGGCTACTGTTCAGTACGATGGGAGCAATGGATATGATCTTAAATGGTAAAGTCAATCTCAACCTAGGATTTCAGTTATCCCCCAGCAACTACACCAGTGGGCCAAGCTTTCATTTCAAGGAACGAGCCCTGGGAACATTCCCAAGGAAGGATTCAAAGGACTGGCTCTTTCTTCCCCTCTAGGGTGGAGGTGCTATTGTAGGATTGGTATCTTATATATACATGTCCTTAATAGGAATAGTTAAAAAGGTATAAAAAAGACAAACTGAGTAATAAATTATGAAATATAAAGCAAGTTGGAACACTACCAATAGTACCACAGTACTATAAAACTGTGTATTAGTTCCTAATAGTTATCGATGGAGTTCATCCAGTGAATAAAATCAGCACAGACACCTCATGCAGATGTAGACTGCCTTCCTACAATGCTGCTGATGATTGCATCCTCCAAATCTTCATTTTCTTCTGTAAGTTTTAAGATGACTGTCAATACCTTCAAATTCATTGTAATTCCTAACTTACTGAAGTAGTGAAGTAATTTCATTTTCACTCTAGGCCACTTCTGGCATCTCCACGCCTGAATGTTTGAAACCGCAGTGAGCAAAGCAGTTCTGAATTGTTTTACTGCTTATTTTTCATCAACTATCAGTGACAAAAATCATTGCTTTTAGAACACAAAAGCATGCATTGGTCCAATGACCATTGAAAAACTGTTTGCTCTAAGCATGATGTAGCATTTAATGGCCACATAGTGTGTGTGACTGACGGTAGTTGGAAACTGTCTCCTGCCCCAATTAAATGGCATAGTGTCCCAAATAAATGATCTTGTCTATTTTCTTGATTAGCTTTTGTTCTTTAAAAGTTATACCAAATAAACACTTGCCCCAATTAACCAATGGCCCGATTAACTGGAATCCACTGTGTGTATATACACATGTCAGTAATAAACCATTTTGATTCTGATCAGGCATTTCATTACTGGAAAACTCAACTTCCATTTGATAGCATCCTCTGACTGTTAAAGAAATTTAGTCAATTATGCAAAGAGGCACCCAGAAGGAAGACCCTTGTGAAAAGTCCACTGCCAGCATCTCTGCAGAAAGGTGAAGTTAATTATTAAGGTGATGAGGAGCACATACGCATCATTTCGGAGGTTTGGAACTCCTCCATCCCGTGGTCGTCTGTTGGTGTTTCATAGCTTCCTATGGTGTAGAAGTGCTCATAGTCTGGGTCGTTCCCATCTACCACCACTTTGAGCTCCTTCCCTACAAAATTAACAGTGGCAACAGAAAGGAAATCTCACTTTAATCATTCTGCACACCAGTAACAGGCAAGATGGCCCAGGGAATTAAAATCAAGGCTGCAAAATGACAGGTCAGGATAATCATTTTAAATTTGAATGGAGTACTAACGTACGTTTCAATAGCGGTCAAAATGAAAACATCTCACTCA
Source organism: Hemitrygon akajei (assembly GCF_048418815.1). Classification (NCBI taxonomy): domain Eukaryota; kingdom Metazoa; phylum Chordata; class Chondrichthyes; order Myliobatiformes; family Dasyatidae; genus Hemitrygon; species Hemitrygon akajei. Next base: position 7,939,385 of record NC_133142.1, read on the forward strand.
GCAGTTAATATTCAGTATTAATACCACACTATTTCTTAATAAGAACTCAATGAGGCAAAATTCCCATGAGATTGGATATTCAGCAACATAAGGCAAGTTGTGTAGATTTAGAAACATAAACAAACTCCTATAGAAGTGAAGTGGAGAGTATATTGACTGACTGCATCACAGCCTGGTATGGAAGCACTAAAGCCTTCCCAACCATTGAGCACATCTACGTGAAATGCTGTCCTAGGAAAGCAGCGTCCGCCATCACCACCCAGGCCAAGTTCTTTTCTAGCTGCTGCTATCAGGTAGAAAGTACAAGAGCCTCAGGACTTGATCCACCAGGTTCAAGAAAATTACCGCCCGACAACCATCAGGCTCTTGAACAAAAGGGGATAACTACATTCACTTGCTCAGCCATTGAGATGACTCTTTATTTCATGTTATCATTGTTTATTGCTATTTATTTATATTGGCATTTGCGCAGTGTGTTATTTTCTGTACTCTGGTTGACTGTTCATTGATCCAGTTTAGTTATTCTTCTATAAATTTGCTGAGTATGCCTGCAGGTAAAAGAATCTCAGGGTTGTATGTGATGATATATATGTTCTCTGATAATAAAATTTACTTTGGACTTTAGAATGGCTTATGGGTCAGAAAGAAGTTCATCTTCTCTGTGCTGCTGTATATTCTCCATTCCAAAGGCCCTTCCCAAAACGACATTGAAAAAGATTACCACTCCAGAGATGAGGCACAGAAGACAAGTGAGGTAGACTCACCAGCAAGACCATCATAGTCCTCCTCGTGTGAGATCTTTAAGACAGGGACCTGACGGTAATAGGTTGCTGCACTTGATGAGAGACCTAGACGAAGCAAGGACAAGCACAGCACGGACAACACGACAATAATTAACACACAGTGCCGACCAAAAGTGTGAATGGTATTTGGTGGAAGATAAGGCCAGAGTGAAATTGTTGATGGCTCCATGAGTCAAAGGCACACATGTTTATGTTGAACCTTTGGAGCAGGGGTTTTACACCCTGGATCAATACCAAGAAGCAAGTATTGCATACTAGAGGGCATGCATTGAAGATGAGAGGGAGTAGGTTCAAGGGGGATGTGAGGGGTAAATTTTTTTTTTACACAGAGAGTTGTGGATGCCTGGTATGGTGGTAGAGGCAAATACATTAGAGGCCTTTAGAGAGGCACATAGATGTGAGGAAGATGGAGGGATGTGGATGTTGCGTCTGGGTAGTTTTGATTTGCTTTTTAGCTGTTTCAACACACGTCATAAGCCAAAAGACATGTACTATGCTGTACGTGTTCAGTGTTCTAATATAGGATTTGCCAAGAGATTAATGTAGAAAACTTTATGGATGATTTTAAAAGAAAATGAGACAAGTACACCAGAGAAAAGGAAAGAGAAAGATATGTTAGAAGCCACAAAGATGAAAAATTTTCTCTCATGGAGTGAGGGTATATTTGAGGAAAGCATGCACCAGAATAGACTAGTTGGGCAAATGGCTCTTTTCTTCATTGTCTTGTACATAACAGGATATTTAAGACTCTTGACTTCCTTCGCAAAATCTTCTCATGTAGGCAGGGTTAAAATTGTGTTTGGAAGGTCTTTTGGGGAGTGCTGTGTAATATTTCACTGTACTAAAATTTGAACATAATTATTAATCAATAATTGTTGAGGAATTCGGGAAACAGAGTGCAGGCCCAATATTATTGGGCATGTCAAGGCTTCCTTCTGTTGGTAATTCACAGGGAAACACCCATTGTCAATAAGCAATGCAACTATGTTTGGTGTGATTATGCACAGTGCAGTGCAGTGTGAGCCTTCATGGAGCATCTTCAAAGTAAGTGTACTTAAAATCCATCAAATACCGTGAAGAAGAAATGAAGAAAGATATCTAAAGTCACCCACATTGACCAAAATATCTGGTGTACAAGTTGCCAGTTGCTTGATTGCAATGTTAGTCTGCATTCATTATCAATTCACTTCAACTAAGTGGATGTTCTCACTGGCAAGATATTTCTCAGTCATCCGATAGAACAGAAGGGACTTGATCACCAGAATTTGAGGCACAGCGTTCTGCTAGAGTCACAGAAGGATCTCAACCTCCCAATTCTGGGAAAGAGATTGAGTGCATTCATACCATCTATGCTCCTCATGATTTTGTAAACCTGTCTAATATCACTCCTCAGTTTCCTACACTCCAAGGATAAAGTCCTAGCCTGCCCAACCTCCCCACTAATTCAATCGCTACCTTGATACGGCACGACCACCTGAAGCGGACGGAGAGCGTAACTTCCCCAAACAATCCACCAGCTACGTGTTCAAGCACCGCCGTTTGTGGTGTAGGAATTCTCAACCACCTTCCAACTCATAACATTGGAATGAAAGCAAGGCATCCTCAAACCCAAAGAAGTAATCTAGAAGACGTCTATGTGGTAAAATAAGTTTGTGTGGTGGTGTTACAGCAGTCTTAGCAGGTTTCATAGCAAAAGCTAAAGACTACATTTTTGTCAGCAATTTGTGATGTATGGTCATCATCATAATTATGTGCCATGTTGTATGACATGGGTGATCATAGTCTATGGCCATGATTGTTCTTGGCAAATTTTTCTATGGAAGTGGCTTGCCATTGCCTTCTTCTGGGCAGTGGCTTTTCAAGACTGGTGACTCCAGTCATAATCAATACATTTCAGAGGTTGTCTGCCTGGTGTTAGTGGTGGCATAAGCAGGACTTGTGAAATGCACTAGCTGCACATGTGACCATCCACCACCTGCTTCTATGGAGGGCTAAGCAGGTGCTTCACCTTGCCCAATGGTGACTTGCAGGCTAGCGGAGGGAAGGAGCACCTTACATCTCCTTTGACAGGAGTGCATCTCTAGCCCCGCCACCCAATGGTGGAATGTATGGTGCTTGAATCAAAATTAGGCCCCTGACAACTGCAATAGCTCTTTGCTGATGCTGTACAAGATTCAAGTATTAATGGGTGCCAAGGAAATGAAAAGTTGGTTCATCCTTTGCAATGCTATTGCCTTTCGGTAAAACATTTGGCCTCCATCTGCCTCCTCTAACATAAAGTAGATGTAGGAAGGTGACGGAGTACCTCTGCACTTCTCATGTAAAAGCACAAAGAATACAAGGCAACTTGGTCAGGCAGCACGGTAGCATGATGTTGTAAAGCACCGGCTGTAAGATCAGGGTTCGATTCCTTCCTCTGTCTGTTCTCCCTGGGATCGTGTAGGTTTCCAGCTGCTCTGACTTCCTCCCACACGCCAAAGACATAGGTTAGGGTTAGTGAGTTGTGGTCCTGCTATGTTGGTGCTGAAAGCATGGGACACTTGAGGGCTACCCAGCACAATCCTCACTGATTGAATTTGATAAAAAACACCACATTTCACTGCATGTTTCCCCTCTGCCATCTGATATCTAAATGGACTTTGAACCCAGGAACACTACCTCACTACTTTTTATTTCTGATTTTTTTGTAACTACTTACTTTAACTTAACTATTTAATTGGCATATGATGCACCATCAATAACTCTCTGAGACGTGAGGCGAGATATCGGCTTTTATTGACTGGAAGAAAGAACAAGCAGCAATTGACCACCATGCTACATCCTGGAGACTGAGGGCAGGGCTCAGGCCTCAATCGCCTTTATACCGGGGTCAGTGGGAGGAGCCACAGGAGCAGTCAGTGGGGGGGGGGGCGTGTCCAGACAGGTATATCTAGTTCACCACAGCATACAAGTACTTAGTGTAATTCAGTTTTTCTGTTGTCTAAATTTATAATTTACCATGGATTTTTTTGTATTGCTGCTGTTGTGTTAACAAATTTCATGACATATGCCAGTAATATCAAACCTGATTCTGATGTTTCGATGTACATGTGACATAAAGCAATTTTAAAAATCTTTAGAACTATTAGCTCCTGCAATTTATACACCAGATACTACAGATCTTATCAGTTACTAAATGTTCAGTCAGATCAGACTCTGAACGGACACAAGTGCGAATGGAAATCTTGGCCAATAATGTTCAAACACAATCCAAAGGAAGTTTTGTGTCTCTGGCAAGATGACACAGTCTGAAGCTTTGAGGAGTCACAGAGTCTGACAAAAAATTAGTTAAATGAATGGGATTGCTGTTCTCCAATTTCTCAATCATTAATTTATTTTGTGATTTCTAATTTGTTATGTTAGGGGGCTTAAAACAGTTTAATTGACTGAGGTATTTATTTGTGTGCATGACTTGTTCGAATTTCATTCAGCACTTGCACTCAATCCAAAGTTGGTGTACTTTTAAAGACAGATGTCTTTAGAACACTTAACTATTGAAATATGAAGTGAACACATAGCAAATGATACACTATCAAAAAAGACACGCTACAGAAACCATAAACAGCACGACACTGTAACCTCTCGTGTCTAAGGGGGTCCACACCAAGCATAGAGAAAGCAACCTCTGTGCATGCTGGAATTCTTTGCAATTCACACAACTGATTCACAACATCATTCCCCACGAGAAAGAAAGCAAGCAGAATGAACTCAGAAGAGATGATGTGGAATTAATCCCTAAAAACCGGAACAAAATGGGTAACAAGGAACACTGAAGTTATGGAGTTACATACTTAATAGCACAGGGTACCCCATAATGGGTAACTGAGAGGCAGAGAGGAGGGAAGTCACCTCGAGCTTCTTAAGGACATGCACCTAATGGGTTCAAGGGCACTTTCTCCCTGAAGTCTACAATGTTACACCCGTAAAAAGTGCAAAATAATTTATTATGATTGTATTTACATTAGTGGAAGTAATTTAGCTCATACCACCCAAAAAAAACTTTCTAAATAAACCCAGTGTCTCTTGGTCAGGGAATGGGTGTAAAACTCTTCAAGCCTGCCCTACACTTAATAAATTCAAGTCACCTCAACTCCTCCCTCCTATTCTAAACTGGATTCTACTGATGGTTTTGAACCCTAGAGCAAAGGATTTCAACCTGAAATTTAACAATTCCTCCCCCCCAGCACAAATGTTGCTCAATCTACTGAGTTCCCCCGGAAGAACACCCTCAGTCTCCTGTGACAAGATTCTGTCTGTGTCCGGCCCCGAAAAACTATTCAAGAACCGAAGACCCCGTGTCTTATTAATATATTTAATGACAAAGGATCCAAAGCTGTATGGCTTGGGGAAATCCGGGATTTACACCTCTATGTGTGAAAAGTGCGCCCAAGGATCTGCAATCCAGATCACCCACCCATTGCTCCATCTGGCCCTGTTAACGAGCAGAATCCAAGACAGTTTCCGAAGTTATGTTAGCTGTGGTAAATGAGGCTGGGCGTTTATCTTCTCCTTTGCTCAAGGACAAGGGTTCTCAACTTTTTAAAACTTTTTAAAACTTTTTTTTAAACCGTTAACTGAGGGATCCATGGACCCGAAGTTGGGAACCCCTGCTTTAGGATGAAGGTGCTTATAAACCAGGCATTGGGCCCTGGCCCTGCTGCCTCAGGACTGCATGCAGCAATAGAATGATGCCTTATGAGATGTGATTCAACTGTAACTTCCTCTTATCCCTGCACTTCATTTGATTTGACTTTGGACTGAACAGCATCAAGAATAAGATCGGATCGCAATGTCTTAGAATCTTGATATCTTCTTCAAATTCATGGAGGGCAAATGAGCAATTTGAGAAGATTTAAAAAAAAAGCTTCTTACCACTCTTTGGCTCATCTTCGCCCCTTTGCAGAGAGTTTGATCTTTCTCTGACAGTAATTAGCCGGTTCAGAGAGTGGAGATCTCACAGCAGTTTCCTCATCTCTCCCCATCGGAATATAACCCGCCCACCCCACCCAAAAGACATAGACCTGCCCCTTTGGCTTCACTAATCATACCACAACAGGTGATAGCACAGGGTAAATGGCTGTTGTCACTCACCTTCACAGGCTGGGGAGAGAAAGAAAGACAAAGCATTAGGAACCTTTACCCGAGCCGATTTTCAGTGCAACCGAAATTTCCGCAGGACATGACAGATCAACACTGTTGATGGAAGCAATCTTGTCTGTACTTCTCTCCGTTTTCTACAGTTGCATCCACAGCCTTCAGCTGCCCACTTCATGGTTAACAGGTCTGTAATCTCAGCCAGCTCCATCATCAAGGGCATTTTCGCCAGGCGATGTCTCAAGAAGGTGGTATTCATCATTAAGGACCCTCACTATCCAGGATTTGCCCTCTTCTCATTACTACCATTAGAGAAGAGGTACAGCAGCCTCAACATTGAGTCTAAAACTCAGTGTTTTAGGACCAGTTTCTTCTGCTCTGCCTTCAGATTTCTGAACGGTCTATTTTGCTCTACTTCTGCAATATTTATTTATTTTTATATTTCTTTTTCTAACTTTTTCTTAATGTCCTGCACTGTATTGCTGCCACAGAACAACAAACTTCATGACATACGTCAGTGATAACAAATCTGATTCTGAACAGCGCACTGGTTGCCCTTCTGGATATGTGATAGTCCACAACTAAGCCCTGCATTTGGAATTGGTGTATGTGTTGTGAATTTTCTCCTATGGAAGGGTGAAGGGTGGGAAGGTGGGGGTGGAGGAACGTGGTTGCTATGTGGGGGGAGAGAGAAGATCAACTTTCTCCACCCACACCTCGTCCCAACCACAATTCACTAATTCTCATACGAGAGCCAATCATTTCAAGACTAAAAGATGACTCTCAACAGGGGATCTAAAACCAAAGAGGACAGATTTAAGGTAAAATATATTTTCTCATATTTTCTTTATAATATTAGGCCCAGTGAATCTATGCCAGCATTCGGTGCAATCCTATTCTCCTGTAACTTGTTTCCTCTCACCTGTGCATTTCAAGTTACCCCTAGTGGCAGGAGAATTAGGGTTAAGAGAGAGTTGCTGGCCACATGAAAGAAAAAAATGTTGCAGGGAGATAGGTAGGTAGCAGGGTTGCTAAGCTGGCTGGCAATGGGCTGAATATCTTCAAACTATATTGTAGGGAAATATAAAAAGAATACAGGGCCAAATCAAATTAAAAGGAGTTTAAAAATCCAGAAATGTGCTGTGCAATTTTCCTGGCTATAGGAATGAGGTGGCATCCCCTGGGATATTTTCCACTGCTCTCAAAGCCACCAGTGTCTGTACTTTTCTGATACACAGAGGTGGGTTAAATGTTGAACCATTGGTAACTCCTACTATATTTCTCCAATTCTACTCTTTGATCTTGCATTCACCAACTAAAAATGTTGCATAGTAACCAGGCCAGGGAAAGACAACTTCCTGCCAAGTGTTGTTATCACTTCCTGTATTTCTGTCCAGCACCTTACATTGATTTTTATTCAATCTTCTTGAATCTTTTTCAATCATGGTAGCTTTGCTCTGAGGTGTCTCAGGAAGGTTTGCACAATTCCTAGCAGAAGTTTTTAAGACTATTAGAAGTGCGGATAGAGTAATCAGCCTGTATCTTTCTCCCTGGGTTGAAATGTCTAAACCAGAGGGCAAATATTTAGGTTGAGTGGGGCAAAGCAAATGTATGGGGCAATTTTCTTTTACATAGAGAGGTGGGTGCCTGAAATGATCTACTAGGGTATGGTGGGAGCAAGAATAACAAAGAGACCCTTTTTTAGGAACATGAATGAGCAGATAATGCAGGATATTGTTCAGGCTGAATGGATCACTTCAATGACTAGTTTCATTATAAACACAAGTGATTCGGGAAGTAAATGAACTCATCACAAGAAGGTGCTGAAAGATCAGAAGGTCAGTTTAAAATAACACAATGTGCTTTATCTAAAGAGCAAAGCACACAAAATGCTGGAGGAACCCAGCAGGTCAGGCAGCACCTGTGGAGGGGAATAAACAGTCGACGTTTCAGGCCAAGACCCTTCTCCAGGACTGGGAATTAAGGGGGCAGAAGCCAGTATAAGTACAGCCAGGCAGGTGATTGGTGAGACGAGGTGAGGGGGAAGGTGGGTGTGTGACAGACGGGGGAATGATATGAGAATATGGGAGGGGATAGGCTGAGGAAGAAATCTAATAGGAGAGGAGTGTGGACCCCGGAAGGAGGATGGGAACCAGAGGGAGGCGATGGGCAGGTCAGGGGAAGAGAAGGGGTGGGAGAAGAACCAAAGTGGTGAATGGAAAATGATAAAAGAAGCGGGGGGGGGGGGAATTAATGGAATATGGAGAAATCAATGTTCATGGCATCAGGCTGGAGGCACAGAGTATGTGGTGCACTTGATGGTTCTGGGCCTGTACTGCTGGAATTTAAAACAATAGAAAAGGTTATAGTGATTTTATTGAAACCATTTGAACAATGAAAGGCCTAGATAGGGTGGATGTGGAGAGTATGTTTCCTTTAGTGCAGGAGTCTAGGACCAGAGGGAACAGACTCAGAACAGAAGAATGTATCTACAGAACAGAGATGAGGAGGAATTTCTTTAACAAAAGAGGGTGAAGCTCTGAAATTCATTTTCACAGACGCCTGTGAATGCCAAGTCATTGGGCCTATTTAAGACGGAGGTTGATAGGTTCTTGGTTAGCAAGAACATCAAAGATTACTGGAAAATGTCAGGAGAATGGGGTAGAGGAGGATAATAAATCAGCCATGATGAAATGATGGGGCGGACTTGATGGGCTGAATAGCTTAATTGTGCTCCTATGTCTTATGGTCTAACATTCTGGTAAATCTTCTCTGTAGTTTTTCTATTTGAATAATGTCTTTCCTACAGTGGGTAAAAAAAAAACCTTCCTGTTGATGCAATGTGTATTGTGCTAGGATTTTGTCCATATGATTGCAATAGATACTGGACACTAAATACTGTGGGAAGGGCAGTGTTCACACAATTCTACCTGGACTCTTCCCTTCAGGCCAAAATAAATTCACTCACCATGTATAAACAAGCTGGAGGAACTCAGCAGGTCAGGCAGCATCCGTGGAAACGAGCAGTCAACGTTTCGGGCCGAGGCCCTCCTTCAGGACCCTGCCGTGTTTTGTAACTTCAAAACGTCGTGGCGAAGGGTCTCGGCCCAAAACGTTGACTGTTCATTTCCACGGATGCTGCCCGACCTGCTGAGTTCCTCCAGCTTGTTGTACGTGTTGATTTGACCCCAGCATCTGCAGTGTACTTTGCGTTGTGAATTCACTCACCGCAGTGTTCGCTCATTTCTTGCCGCACAAAGGCACGAATCTGGCTCTCCTGTACGGTATAGGGGGAGGAAAAGGACAGAATCAATGTCTGTATTTGCTCGACTGTCGCTGGCTCCCACTCCCTCGGGTCAACAGTAACTGCTAATCAGATCAATTTCCACAGATGCATTCCTGCCTAAAATCCTTTGGATACCTGGCAATATTTTACAGTGATTTTGGGTACTTATCCTGCTGTGTTTTGTAACTTCAAAATGTTAAACTAATTCAAGTGAAAACGGGCGAGTCCAAAATGTGGGTCTAAGTTCGAGTTTACTTCAATTGAACTGCTCATGTATCATGTGGTAGTGTGATCATGTATCCAAGATTATTCAAACATTACCTAAATATTAAATACACTACAGACCCAACATTTAAATCAGGACTAAACCGGCCATAGTCATCGTGGGATTTTTAATTGGACAGGTTTTCTTCCTAAACCCTACTACTCATAATTCATATGGAAGAAAGACAGAGACAGAAGGAAAGAAACATTAGTTTAGCTTTACTCATCACGTGCACATTGGAACATACTGGGAAACGTACCATTTGTGTTGAGAATGTGCCGGGCAGCAATGGTGCCATGTTCCTGGCGTTAACATAGCATGCCTACGGCTCACTAACCATAACCAGTACCTACGAGGAAATCTATGTGGTCACGGGGAGAAGGTCCAAACTCCTAACAGACAGCTGGCTGTCAATCCCAATCATACAGCTGGTACACTGCGAGGCACTGCGTTAACCTCTGTCAGATCTTCCCTCATTCTCCTATGCTCCAGAGAATCAAATCTGAGCCTATTCAACCTTTCCCCATACTTCAAGTCCATGACAATGTCCTTGTAAATGATCTCTGCTGAAAATTTCTGCATCTGGAGATTTACCAGGATGCTGCCTGGTTTAGAGAGTATGGATTATGATCAGAGATTAAGGGAACTAGGGCTTTACTCTTTGGAGAGAAGGAGGATGAGAGGAGACATGATAGAGGTGTACAAGATATTAAGAGTAATAGACAGAGTGGACAGCCAGCACCTCTTCCCCAGGGCACCACTGCTCAGTACAAGAGGACATGGCTTTAAGATAAGGGGAGGGAAGTTCAAGGGGGATATTAGAGGAAGGTTTTTCACTCAGAGAGTGGTTGGTGCGTGGAATGCACTGCCTGAGTCAGTGGTGGAGGCAGATACACTAGTGACGTTTAAGAGACTACTAGACAAGTATATGGAGGAATTTAAGGTGGGGGGTTATATGGGAGGCAGGGTTTGAGGGTCGGCTCAACATTGTGGGCCGAAGGGCCTGTAATGTGCTGTACTATTCTATGTTCTATGTTCTATCTTTTAAGTCTGGCTGAAGATCCTAAGGCATCCTGGCTGCGTGTCTTTTTCTGACGTGAATTGGCATTGTGATACCACAGACAGAGAAAAAGCTCGACAGCCCACCAAGTTTGCACTGCCCCTCAAGCCCCTCACTTACACTAACCTTACCCTCATTTTGCCATGTCGCCACAACTCTTAGATATGAGACTCTTTCTTTCTTTTTCAAATCTTTTTATTATTATTACTATTATCCAAAATAACAAGAGTAAATTGAAGTAAATAACACTTACAATGTCTCAAAGGGGGAAAAAAAACAATGTTTAAGAATTGAAAGCTATGGTGACAGAAAAGAAAAGAAAAGAGAAAAAACCCCTACTAAAGCAAGAAAAAGGTGAGGCAAAAAAAGAACCCATTAGGTGTTCAACCCTGGAGCCATGCGCCATACAAAAAGCTTCTAAAGATAAACATCAAACCACCAACAAAAAAAAATTATACCAAAATTTACAATTAGATTGTGGAGGAAATCTATCAATTAACTCGAATGGTAGTAACGAGCAAATGAGCCCCATGTTTTCTCAAAATCAAACATAGGTTCGAAGGTTCGACTTCTAATTTTCTCCAAACTAAGACATAACATCACTTGAGAGAACCATTGTGACAGAGTGGGAGCCGATGTATCCTTCCACTCCAACAGAATGACCCTCCTAGCTATCAATGTAACAAACCCAATAACATGTTGGTCAGACAAAGAAATACCATGGATATTTTGAGGTAGTCAGTTGGAAGTCAGCTTTTTCTACAATTTCTAAAGCACTTAAAATTAATTTACAACCTAACAAATTAACTGTGCTCTTTGGAGTAATACCTCAAAATATCAGTGGTATTTCTTTGTCTGACCAACATGCTATCGTGTTTGTTACATTGATACGAGACTCTAGCACGGTGGAGCAGCTGATAGAGTTGCTGTCCAGGGACGCCAGGTTCAATCCTGTCTGTGTGGAGTCTGCGCACACCCTCTGTAACTGTGTGGATTCTGGGTGTTCCAGTGTCCTCTCACAATCCAAAGACCAGGATTGGTAGGTTAACTAGCTGCTGCTGATTCGTGTGTAAGTGAGCAGTAGAATCTGGGGAGAGATGGGAATGTGGGGAGAATAAAAATAAATGAGGGTAGGGTTAGTGAATATACCAAATTATGAAGGGTATTGATAGAGTTATTGAAAGCAGGCTTTTCCCACCAAGGTTGGGTGAGACTAAAACTAGAGGTCATAGGTTAGGGTGAAAGGTGAAATAGTTAAGGAGAACCTCTTCATTCACAGGGTGGTGAGAGTGTGGAATGAGAGGCCAGTGGAAGTAGTGGATGTGGGATTGATTGAAACGTTTACGTACGTCGATGGAAGGGGGATGGAGGGCTATGGTCCAGGTGCGTGTTGATGGGAGAACAACAGCTCAGCACAGGCCAAAGGGCCGGTTTCTGTGCTGGAATGCTCTATGACTCTAAAGCAGGCAGCTTCAAAGAATACAGTATGGAAAACTGAAACGTAGATATGATCTCGACTGGATTATCAGACACGGTCAGTGATAGCCTCTCTAAATAGTTGCAGATGAAGCACTGCCAGAGCACTCATTGCATTGTTCTGCACAGTGCAGAGAGCAGCACTGAGGCTGGATGTAAGGCCCTGCTCTGTGACCCTCCTGATGGCATCCTGACAGCATATTCTGTCAAAGGTCATTAAATGTCTCCAGTAAGCAAACCTTTGCAACCAATGTGCCAAAAGGTTACTGAGAAATATTTAGATGTTTATTTAAAAACATGCCATTCCTGCTTTTAATTAAAAATACAAATATACATTAATTTTTAATATATTTCTATTATAACATAGTATTATGCCACCTGCAGACCTGGAAAAAATTCTCTGGCTGCTTACTCGATCTATGCCTCTTATCATCTTGTATTTCTCAAGTCACTTCTCATTCTCCTTTGATCAAGACTAAAGCCCTAGCTCGCTCAATTTATCCTCATAAGACATGCTATCTAACTGAGGCAGCATCCTGGCCAAATTCCTCGGCATCCTTTCTAAAGCTGCCACATCCTTCCTATAATGAGGCGACCAGAACTGAGCACAACAAGGCTGATGAGATTAGAGGTGTATAAAACTTATAAATTAGAGAGACATGTTTGTCATTATGGTTGAGCTATCAAAAATGAAAAAAAAGTTGGCTTAAGCAAACAGGAAGGCATTTTAAAAGGGACTTGAGGGGAAAGTTTTTGACATAGAAACCTCAGAAATTCTGCAGATGCTGGAAATCTTGAGCCACACGCACAAAATGCTGGAGGAACTCGGGAGATTAGCTGACATTTCTGAATGCTGATTCCCTTCCACAGATGCTGTCTAGCCTGCTGAGTTCCTCCAGCATTTGGACAAACAATCGGCATTTTATGATGTGTATAATAACATTAAAATTCCAAACAAAAGTTCACATACCGTCATTCCTGGATTTCCCTGTTCTCCCTTTGGACCATCAGCACCCATCTCACCCTGAACCACAAAGAAAAGTAAGTTGAGTTGTTGTACTAGTTGGTGAAGGCAATAAACAAAATAGAGCATCTTTCAAGTCAACTTCTTAGGTTTCAGGTTTAAGATTTAAGACATATTGATGTATTAAGTTTTTGAGTAGAATGGGTGTCAAAGGTTATGGGGAGAAGGCAGGGGAATGGGGCCAAGAGGGAAAATAAATCAGCTCTGATTGAATGGCAGAACAGATTTGATGGGCCAAATGGCCTAATTGTGCTCCTATGTCTTATGGTCAGTTTAAGACCAAAACAATACTCCTGTAAATGGAGGAATTAGGGCTCAAACGGTGGGATGTCATCTGTGAAGGAGATTTAGGTTTAGTGGAATGCTTTGCATCTGATTGGGTTTGCCTTCATGTCACGATTCACATGCATCTCAGTTTTGGAATCTATAAACACGAGGAAATCTGCAGATGCTTGAAATTCAAACAACCCACACACAAAATGCTGGTGGAACACAGCAGGCCAGGCAGCATCTATAGGGAGAAGCGCTGTCGACGTTTCGGGCCGAGACCCTTCGTCAGGACTAACCGAAAGGAAAGATAGTAAGAGATTTGAAAGAGATTTTCTCTCTCCACTGATGCTGCCTACTCCATTGAGCTTAGAGCCGATGATGCAACTTTTCACTGTCAGGCTGAGGTTTGACTTCCAGAGCTGGTACCCATTTTGGGAGGCACGGAAACCTAGTGGGTAGCCCAGCACTATACACTACCAGCGATGTGGGTTCAATTCCTACCACTGTAAGGATGCACTCCCTGTGACAGTGTTGGTTTCCTCCAGATGCTCTGGTTTCCTCTCACAGTCCAAAGACATACTGGTTGGTAAGTTAATTGGACATTGTCCCGTGATTAGGGTAGGGTTAAATCAGGGTTGCTGGGCAATGCGACTCGAAGGGCCGGAAAGACATATTACCACTCTGTCTGTATCTCAATCAATCAATCAATAAATGTTCCACCGTGCATTCTTCAGATACTTACTGGATCTCCTCTCTCCCCTGCGATTCCTGGAATTCCTCTGGGACCTGGAACACTCTCACCAGGAGGGCCTCTTTCACCCTACAGTCAAACACAAGCAGCAATACCTCTGTAAGTAACACAAGAAATTCTATAAACGCTGGTAATCTTAGACAACACACAAAATGCTGGAGGATCTCAGCAGGTCAGGTGGCATCTACGGAGGGAAATAAACAGTCGATGATTCGTGACAAGACGCTTCATCAGGACCGGAATCAAAGCCAGAGTATGAAAACGGGAGAGGGAAGGGTACGAAGTGGTAGACCAACCAGCATTTTGTGTGTGTTGCTTAAGTAACATATATTCTCTGGATGGCACCAGGAAAAGCTCTTGGAGAAAATCTCAGAACCATTGGAAGTTGATGAACTCATCACAAAAGATTATAAGACATAGGAGCAGAATTAGGCATTCACTCTTTTGAGTCTGCTCCACCATCCCATCATAGCTGATTTATTATCTCTCACAACCCTATTCTTGTATCTTCTACCCATAATCTTTGACACCCTAACTAATCAAGAACCTATCAACTTCTGCTTTAAATATATCCAATAACTTGGCACCAACAGCCCGTCTGTGGCAACGAATTCCACAGATTCACCACCCTCTGGCTAAATAAATTAATCTACATTCCTGTTCTAAAAGAACGTCCATCTTTTCTGAGACTGTGCCCTCTAGTCCTTGACTTCCCCACTATCAGAAACATCCTCTCCACATCCACTCTGTCCTGGTCTTTCAACATTCAATGGATTTCAATGGGTTCCTCCCTCATTCTGCTAAGGTCTAGAAAGTACAGGTCCAGAACCAACAAAATCTCCACATACATTCCTGGAACCTCCTCTGGACCCTTTCCAATGCTGGCCAATGCTTTCTGAGATAAGGGGCCCAAAACTGCTCACAATATTCCAAGTGTGGTGTGGCCAATGCCTTACAAAGCCTCAGCATTACATCCTTTTTTTAATATATATTCTAGTCCTCTCCAAATGAATGCTAACATTGCATTTGCCTTCCTCACTACTGATTCAACCTGCAAGTTAAACTTTAGGGCATTACACAAGGACTCCCAAGTCCCTCTGCGCCTCTGATTTTTTGAATTTTCTCCTCGTTTAGAAAGTAGACTATGACTTTAGACTCTAGACAAAGTGCACGACCATATACTCCCCTACACTATACTGCATCTGCCACTTCTTTGCCCAGTCTCCTAATCTGTATAAGTCCCTCCACAGACTCCTTGCTTCCTCAATACTACCAGCCACCCCATCTATCATCCGCAAACCTGGCCACAAAACCATCAGTTTCATCATCCAAATCATTGACAAATAACGTGAAAAGAGGCAATCCCAACACCAACTTTTGTGGAGCACCACTAGTCACAGGCAGCCAACCAGAAAGGGCCCTCCTCTATTCCCACTCATTGTCTCCTGCCAGTCAGCCAATCTTCTATCCATGCTACTATCTTTCCTGTCATACCATGGGCCTCATGTATGTCACCTTGTCAAATGCCTCCTGATTATCCAAGTAAACAACATCCATGGACTCTCATTTGTCTATTCTGCTTGTTATTTCCTCAAAGAATTCCAACAGATTTGTCAGACGAGATTTCCCCTTAAGGAAACCATGTTGACTTTGGCATATTTTATCATGTGCCTCCAAATAGCCTGAAACCTCATCCCTAATTATGGACTCCAACCATCCACGATACAGAAGAAAAACCCCAAAGGATGAAGTAAGAATCTGGAAGGTGATTGGTGGAAAAGGTAAAGGGACGAAGAAGAAGGAATCTAATAGTAGAGAACAGTGGACCATGGAAGAAAGGGAAGGAGGAGGGGAACCAGAGGGAGACGATGAGTAAGTGAGGAGAAGCAAAGGGGTGAGCAGGTAACCAAAAATGGAATGGGAAAAGAGAAAAGGAGGAGGGGAGGAAATTACTGGAAGTTATAGAAATCAATTTTCATGCCATCTTGACACATAGACCTTGATCCTGTTTACAAGCCAATGCTGGCAAAATTCCAGACCACAACACTTGAAGTTCACCATACAACCAATCAGCAATGAGATTTACTCCCCTCGTCGCAATCAAGTTTCCAAAAATGATGACCAGTCAGCTGATTGACCAGTATAGGAAGGCCACAGTCAACAGCACACTGACGATGTCTCCTCACATGCTGATGAAACTTTTGGAAGTAAGTTGCCAAGGTCGGAGGACAGCTCAACCCAACCATTGAGGACTGTTATTTAGTCTTTCCTTTCTGAACTGTATGGAGATACTGTGTTGTTTAACCCATCATATCCTGGCCTGTTAGTCAGCTATAACGTTGCAAAAGGGCCTGGAGTCATCACAAGGAATGTGACCTGTCAGCATTGACTGACCTTGGCCACATTAGTTTATCAGCAGTTCCACTGGAAACATACTCCATGTTTGCTTACCTCTTATATAGAGAGATAGATACTTTATTGATCTTAGAGGAAGTTACAGTAGCATGACAAATGCACAGATATAGAAATATTAGAAGAGAAGAAAGAAAGAATAAAAAAGTTACCTTAAAAATAAAGTACTGGAGGTTACTAGAGTAGGAGCATTAGGAAGGGAAAAAGCAACATTTGGACATCTGTGAAAACTTCCTACAACATGTGAGGGAAGATTGTTGTTACCTTTTGACCCTGCATTCCTTCAGAACCCCGTGGGCCTACAGGACCCACAGGGCCAGGAGGACCGGCAGCCCCATCAGATCCTCGGACACCTGGTGGCCCAGTGATGCCGGGAAGACCCTGCAAAATAAAAAGGCAAATGATAGCAATCTCAAATTTAACTTTGTACTCTCCGGAAATCACAAGTGCACAATATCCATAAGCAGTTCCAGAGCTACAGCATGCTAATAGGCTTTGTCAGCTCAATGAGCCCATGCCGCCCAATTACACCCCAGTGACCAATTAACCTACTGATCTGTACATCTTTGGAATGTGGGAAAAATCCAGCGGAAACCCACACAGTCATAGGGAGAAAGTACAAACTCATTATGGACAGCGGCAGAACTGAACCCAGGTCGTAATAACCTTGACAGGGTAGAAGATGTTTCACACACCACATGCTGGAGGAACTCAGCAGGTCCGGCAGCACCCATGGAAAAGAATAAACCCTCGACGTTTCAGGCCGAGACCCTCCTTGGCACGATTCAGCGTTCGAACAATTTAAATGCCGGCCCAGATAGATTGAAAAGGCAGGATGTCAGGACTGGAGGTGAACGCTGGGCTGATTCCGCTCACTCTCCCGCGAGGTTCACTCCTCTCTCTGTGGCACTGAGGCTGTGAGACTGCTCTGGCTGCTACATACTTCGTGTCTGCAAGCCTCGTGGCGATTTGCTCTGCTGTGTGATGAACTGAGACTGAGGCTATGGGCCTACTCCGGGCTGCCCCAGGCTCCAGGTCTATGGACTCAATTTACTTCTGAATGCTGTTGCTTGCTTCTAGTTTTTGCATGATTTGTGTTTTTTTCGTTTTCTCTTTGGTCTGGGTGCTGGTCTTTCTTTAAATTGGGTTCCTCTGGGTTTCTTGCTTTGTGGCTGCCCATAAGCAAATGAGTCTCAAGGTTGTATCATTTATACATACTTTCATAATAAATGAAATTTGAATCCTTTAATCCTTGAGGACTTCGCCTATCACCTTCCAGTTAGCCTCTTTCCCCTTCCCCCACCTTTCTCTTCTGGCAACTTCCCCCCTTCCTTCTCAGTCCTGAAGAAGGGTCTCAGCCTGAAACATCATCTGTTTACTTTTTTCCATAGATGCTGCCTGATCTGCTGAGTTCCTCCAGCGTTTTGAGTACGTTGCTTTGGATTTCCAGTATCTGCAGACCTTCTTGTGTTTGTGTAGAAGGTGTTCCCTCTGGCTTGGGTATTGAGAAGCAGACATCACTGTCTCCTTATAAGAAAATGGTCATTCAGGATGGAGGTAAGAAATATGTTCATCCATGGTGATTTACTATTGGAATTCTCCACCCAAAAGCGCTGTAGAGGCTCAGTCATTTCTGAGGCAATGCCTTGCAATAATTGCCACTACTGGCTCACTGGGTAGCAATTTTCACCTTAGAGGCAGAGGTTTTTCCCACAGTAGAGATGTGAGCCCATAATCTGGATTGAGAGTCCCGGGCAGTACCGGTAGAGTACAATGCTATTGGAAGTATTGGTGTAAAAGCTACTTTTGCAGCTTCCCTTTACACCTTGTAAGACAGGATTGTGTCGGATTCCTGGGTCCTGGGCAAGGTTTGATCGGCAGGGTTTGTTGATCAGACTCTATAATTCACGCAGTGATGTGTTACTGGTCTCTCCTCCTTTTGTTGCTATTTTGGGCTATTTTGATTGGGGCAGCCTGCAGATAACAACCGATAACACTAGACTGAACCGAACTGAATATAGCTAGACTCTTTCGATTTTGTGTTTTATTATTTTCTCTGTTTTTTCGATAATTTTTTTGGTATTTGCCTGGTCTGTGTTTTTTTTTGGACATGGGGGGGTGGTGTTGGAGTTTTTCAATGAATGGGTTCCATGTTTTTCTTTGTTTCGTGGCTGTCTGTGGGGAAGACGAATCTCAGGGTTGTATACTGCATACGTAATTTGAGAAGAAATGTCCTTTGAATCTTTGAAACACTTTGTATTGGTGACTGCCACTCACCCGCTCGCCTTTCTCCCCTCGGTCCCCCTTCTGCCCCTGGAGTCCGTCGTAGCCTCGGTCACCCTACACAAGAGCAGACAAATGCCGTGAGCTACACAGATATCAAGTGGCGGACGTCCCCCTTATCCCATGGTGCTCTCCTTCAATGAGTCGTCATACCTTGGGTCCAATGAGACCCTCTTTGCCTGTCACGCCCGGGGAGCCACTGATGCCAGGTTCACCCTGAAAGGCAAAACATGGGAATTAATATGGAGAGGTGGAAATCATCAGCTCAGTCATTTCTGACGGTTCAATGCTGGAGCCCATCCCAATGGGATATTTTGTCATATCTGTACTACAATACGGAATGTGGGAAGGCCAGGAAGGATTACTGTAGGGAACATAGAACATTGACCAGTAAAGCATAGTACAGGTCCTTCAGCCCTGCCAACCTTTTAACCTACTTCAAGGTCAATCTAACACTTCCCTAACATGTAGCCCTCCATTTTTCTATCATTGATGTCCTATCTAAAAGTCTCTTAAATGTCCCCAATTTATCTGCCTCCACCACAAACCCCTGGCAGAGTTTTTCACTCACCCATTACTATCTGTTAGAAAAATCCAACTCTGACATCCCCCCTGTACTTTCCTCAAAGTTATGCCCCATTGTATTAGCCATTTTCGCTCTGGGGATATCAAGAAATGTAGGCGTGGCTCGACCATCACACAGAGTAGCGGAGATGATTCAGCATGAAGCAACAACTTTAATAATAAACTGCAAAAGAACTAACCATGAGGGGCCACAAAACAAGAGAGGACAGATACTTAACACAACAAGGCAACAAGGTAACTGAAGGCTAGGAGCAACCTGCTGGTTCATATGAGTGAGCAAGGATTGTGGATGAGAGATGGGTTTAAATAGGTGGAAGCGAGTGGAAGGTGACTCCTGTAGCTGGGGACTAGGAGGAGCCTGCAAGTGCAGGCCTGACAGGGGCAGGGTCTCTAGTTGACACTTCTAACATCTCCTCAACTGCAATCTTTATTGCCCAACATGGGATAAGATTAAGATGAAGATTAGCTTTACTTGTCACATGTACAACAAAACATACAGTCACACGCATCGTCTGCCTCAACAACATGCACAGTCTGAGGTACGCTGGGGGCCGCCCACACGTGTCACCGTGCTTCTGGCAGTAGTGTAGCATGATGGCAACCTACTCAATCTCACCCATGCGTCTATGGAATGTGGGATGAAATCCAAACGCCCAGAGGAAACCCACGCGGTCACAGGGAGAATTTACAAACTCCTCACAGAAAGTGGAGGGAATTGAACCTTGATCTTCTAACACTGGCATCGCAGAATGTTATGCGAAACACGATGCCATCATGCTGCAAGGTGAACTTGACAACTTCATCTGGACTGCACCTTCTTAAGGGTGATTAAGGTCAGGAACTAAATTTTATTCATACCCTGCATCTGTTGGAGGAGTTTTGATCAAGGCAGCATTCCAATGTTTTCCTACCTGATCTCCCTTCCTGCCAGGGAATCCGATCCTCCCAGGAAATCCAGGATCACCCTGCATTAACAAATGAACGTTAGAAGAAGGGACTGCAAAATGAAGAAGCAAAATGCTGCAGAATCTGCAAATCTGAAACAGAAAATGCTGAGTATACTCAATAGGTTGGACAGCATGTGTTAAGAGGGAAAGTGAATACATGTTTCAGATCAAAGACCTTTCATAGAAACTGACACTGAAATAATGTTCTCTGTTTGGGTGAAACATAGACTCTGTTGCTCTCTTCGCTGATGCTGCCGACCAGATGAATATTTTCAGCATGTTTCCAGCATTTCCTGTATATATCAATAGAATAAGTCCACACTGTTGAGAAACAGGACTTTAGTTTTCAATTGGAGAAAGACTGTTCAATATGAACAGCAAAAGACGATATTTTCACAAAACAAAAAGGCATGAAGAGGAAAAGGTTGCTTCACTATATTTCTCATCTCTTCATCTTTTTCTTCTCTTCCTCCCTTACAAGCAATGGAACATTTTAAAACTTACACGGAAAGATGTTAGCATTATTATGTACAGTGTATGGAAACAAGAAAAAAAGAAATCAAAATAAATTTATTATCAAACTGTGTATATACTACCTTGGGATTCGTTTTCTTGCAGGCACTTACAGGAAAATAAAGAAACACAGTTGAATTTATGAAAAACTTTACATAAACAAAGACTGACAAGCAACCAATGTGTAAAAGAAGACAAATTCTGCAAATAAAAAGTAATACCGAGAATATGATAAACACAACAAGTCTGTAGATGCTGGAAATACAAAGCAATACACAAAAATTCCTGGAGGAACTCAACAGTTTATGTGGCATCTTTGGAAATAAATAGATAGTTGGCATTTCAGGACTCATGATGAAGGGTCTCAGCCCAAAACATCGACTATTTATTCATTTCCATAGATGCTGTCTGACCTGGTCCATTCCTCCAGCAGTTTGGACGTGTTACTGAGAATCGGAGTTCCAAAGAGTCCTTGACAGTGAGCCAATAGATTGTAGAATCAGAAGTCCAAATGAAACATGTTTAGAAATCACAAGTTTAGCAGGAAGATATTTGGTCAAAAGGCTCTTCTTTTGTTTTTTTTAGGTTTTTTTAAATATAATTCTTTATTCTTTATAATTGTTAAATATTTTTGTTGCATATCATGCCAACACACCATAGCACATGTAAATATATGGGGCAAATAAAGTTTGCCATTTGTGTAGTTAGTTCTTATTTTGCACGTTGGGTGTTTGATGTTTTCTTTGAACAGGTTCCATGGCGTCTCTTTATTCTGTGGCTGTCTGGGGGAGGGTGAATTTCAGAGTTGTATTCTGTATACAGCACATACTTTGATAATAAATATACTTTGAATTTCAAATCTTTGAAAGACCATTCATGCTTTGTCCTACATCAATGCTTTGTGACTGTAGCTGTGCAAACTCCTCATCTGTAAGAGTCCGTCCAGGTTCCCTTTGACAGTGCTGTGGAATCAGTTCCGCCCTCTTTAACTGGTGCATTTTTGAAGCTCCTTGCAACTCCATAACTGAAAACATTCTTCTCCTGTCTTCTCCAGTCCTTTTGCTGATGAGGTCAAGTCTACCTTCTCTCATCACTTACTGGCACAGAGACAGCGAGAAGTGTCTCTTCATTCTGCTTTGTTAAACCACTCACCATCCTGAAGCACTTGAACTGCTCATGGTTTAATCCTCTCTGTTCAAAGGAGAATTGTACAGATGTTTCTCATCTATCCTCACAACTGAAGTCCCTCTTCCCTGATAGACATTCTTGTGCCCTTTCTGTTTCTATATCTTTCCTGCCGTGAGGTGCCTACAACATTCTAGTTAAGCTTGACTCGTATTTATTAACGTTGTAGCATAGGAAGATTGTGTATAAGAAGGTACAAGAGCCTCAGGACTCACTTGACCAGGTTCGAGAACAGTGATTACCCTTCAACCATCAGGCTCCTGAACCAAAGGAGATAACTTCACACAACTTCACTTGCCTCATCACGGAAATTTTCCCATAACCTATGGACTCACTTTCAAGGACTCTTCAACTCATGTTCTCAAGATTATTTTTTTTTTCTTTGCACAGTTTGTCTTCTTTTGCACATTGGTTGCTTGTCAGTCTTTGTTTACATATAGTTTTTCATAAATTCTATTGTATTTTTTATTTTTCTGTAAATGCCTGCAAGAAAATGAATCTAGGTGTTGTATATGGTGACGTATATGTACTTTGATAATAAGTGTACTTTGACTTTGAATGGGGAGGGGAATTAAAGTGACTGCAAAAAAAATTCCACTTTCTTACCTTACTTCCTTTCTCTCCATCTAAACCGCAGGCGCCTTTCGTCCCTTTGTCACCCTGTAAAATAAAACAAATGTGTTACACGCACAAAGTGCTGGAAGAACTCAGAAGGTCAGGCAGCGTCTGTGCAGAGAAATAGTTTGGGGTTAGAAGCCAGAATAAGGCGGTGAGGAGAGAGAAGCAGGTGATAGGTGAGAGGGAGGTCGGATAAAGAAGAAGTTGGGAAGCAATAGGTTGAAGAGGTGACAAGAAAGGAATCTGATTGGAGAGTTGAGTGGATCATAGGAGAAAGGGAAGGAGGAGGGGCACCAAAGGAGATGATGAGCAGGTGAGAAGAAGAGAAGGGTTAAGAAGGGAGCCAGAACGGGGTTGGAAAAAGAGAAAAGGAGGAAAATGGTGAAATTACCAGAGTTAGAGAAATCATTGTTCAGATCATCAGGTTGGAGGCTACCCAGACGGAATATGAGGTGTTGCTCCTCCAACCTGAGAGTGGCCTCATCATGACAGTAGAGGAGGCCATGGATGGACATGACAGATTGGGAATGGGAAGTCATAAAGGTGTTAATGACCATAAACGCTGATAGCTGTGGACATTGTCTCATAGTATACACCAGCCTTTGTGTATAATAGCCATTTATGTATATCAGCCTTTTGTGTACACAGTGTTTTTTTGACTAGTTATATACACAAATCTTTTGTGTACACCAGCTCTTTGCCTTCAATAGCCATTCCTGTGCACAAGTACAAGGTCTTCATTTTCTCCAGCCTCTTATGTGCCCTGGATCAGAGAGCATGGATAGGTTGAGTGAACTAGGGCTTTCCCACTCGGGGTGAAGCAGGATGAGAGTTTAATTGATATAGGTGTACAAGATGATAAGGTAGAACGGACAACCTGTGCCTTTATCCCCAGAATGGAAATGGCCTATACGAGATGGCATAGTTTTAAGGTGACTGGAAGAAAGTATATGGGGGATGTCATAGGTAGGCATTTTTTTACACAGGGACTGGTGAGTGCGTGGAACGTGCTGCCAGGGGTGATGATAGAGGCAGATACATTAGGGACATTTAAGAGACTCTTAGATAGTCTCAAAGATGATAGCAAAATGGAGGGTGATGTCGGAGGAAAGGGTTAGATTGATCTTGGAGCAGTTTAGAAGGTCAGTACAACATAGTGGGCCGAAGGGTCTGTAATGCACTATATTCTACGATAAAATTAATTTCCACTTCAACAAGTAAACAAAGTATGTGTACAAACCAGTTTATGCAACCTTATAGACAAGATTGCATGCCCAGACTCAAGAACAGCTTCTACCTCTCTGTTATCAGACTCTTGAACTGACCTCGTATGATAAAATAGATTCTTGGCCTCACAATCTAACCTGCTATGATTTTAAATCTTATTGATTACTTGCACTGTGACTTTCTCTGTAGATTTTACAGATTAATCTGCAATTTTATTGTTTTTACCCTATACTGTTGCAATGCACTGTGTAAAGACTTGATCTGTATGAACGTTATGAAAGACAAGCTTTTCACTTTATTTTGGTTCATATGACAATAATAAACCAACTTCAATGCTGGTGTTCCTCAAAAAAAATCTTGACAGTCGAGATGTGGATCCTTAGAAACCCACTAGTATACCCACTAGTTGAGTGGTGTCACAGCAACAACTTTGCACTCAATATCAGTAAGAACAAAGAATTGACTGTTATCTTCAGAAAGGGTAGGACGAGGGAACACACACCAATTCTTACAGAAGGATCAGAAGTGGAGAGAGTGAGCAATTTCAAGTTTCTGGGTGTCAGCATCTCTGAGGAGAAATCAATACAGTTACAAAGAAGGCATGGCAGCGGCTATATTTCATTAGGAGTCAGAGGAGATATGGTATGTCAAAGACACTTGCAAATATCTACCGATGTACCATGGAGAGGATTTTAACTGGTTGCATCACCATCTGGTATGGAGGAAGGCACTACTCAGGATTGAAATAAGCTGCAGAAAGTTGTGAACTCAGCTCCATCATGACTCTACCCTTCCTAACAACCAGGACATTTTCAAGGAGCGATGCCTCTGGGCCAGAACTGCCCAGCTCACCATATCTGTGTGGGTTAGTAACTGAGTCTTTTCTCAGAGGTTGGTGAGAGTGTGGAATGAGCTGCTAGTGGAAGTGGTAGACGGGGGTTCAATTTCAACATTTAGGAGAAGTTTGAATTGAACAGAGGTGGCAGGGGTGTGGTGAGCTATGGTCCAATTGAGAGTCAATGGGGCTGGGCAGAATCACGGTTCAGCCAGATTCGATGTGCCCAGAGGTCTGCTTCTGTGCTGTTGAGCCTCTAAATTGGCTCAACTAATTGGCTCAACTAACTCTAACTCTAAATTAGTTGAAAATTTGTATGTCAAAATAAAAAAATACCGGGTATTCACAGTGCAAGTTCTGAACAGTAAAGATTTCATACAGCACACCTATCACAATGACTTACTTTAGGACCTTTTGCCCCCATGTATCCTCTATCACCCTGGCTTCCTTTCGCTCCGTCGACACCATTCTTCCCTGGAATGCCCTAATAAGAATCCACCCAAGGAAAAATACAGTTAGCAATAGAAACAGACACCAAGTAGCAGAACCTGCTCAGGAAGAGAATGGTGAAGCATAGAAAAGACCCATGACTGTAGACCACCGCTCCATGGTTCAGATGCAATCTTGGCTCTGTGGTACATTTACATATGGATTAAGGTAAATGAGCTCACATGTCAAGCAGTGTATTTACACATACATTAACAAAAAAGGCTTGGCAGAGGATGTGACGGCTGGTAAAATTCTAACTTCCCCAGAACATACTGGTGCAATTCTACACTACCTGTATTGTCCTAGTACCGAAGAAATCACAACCAAAGGAGTTGAATGACTTCAGACCTGTTGCCTTGACGTCGCACGTGATGAAGACCATGGAGCGGCTGATAATACAGAATCTGAGGCCACAAACCAGGAACGCCCAGGATCCTCTTCAGTTTGCGTATAAGGAGAAGGTGGGAGTGGAGGATGCTATCACGTATTTGCTGCACAAATCACTCTCTCACCTAGATGGGGTCAGTTGTGCTGTGAGGATTACATTCCTTGACTTCTCTAGTGCCTTTAACACCATCCAGCCCAAGATCTTAAGGCACAAACTAACGGAGATGGGAGTAGACTCTCACATGGTGGATTGGATAGTGGACTACTTGACAGATAGACCTCAGTATGTGCGGTTGGGAGACTGTAGGTCTGACACGGTGGTCAGCAGCACAGGAGCGCCGCAGGGAACCGTACTCTCTCCGGTCCTGTTCACCCTGTACACATCAGACTTCCAATATAACTTGGAGTCCTGCCATGTGCAGAAGTTCGCTGATGATACGGCCATAGTGGGGTGTGTCAGGAATGGACAGGAGGAGGAGTATAGGAAACTGATACAGGACTTTGTGATATGGTGCAACTCAAACTACCTGCGTCTCAATATCACCAAGACCAAGGAGATGGTGGTGGACTTTAGGAGATCTAGGCCTCATATGGAGCCAGTGATCATTAATGGAGAATGTGTGGAGCAGGTAAAGACCTACAAGTATCTGGGAGTACAGTTAGACGAGAAGCTAGACTGGACTGCCAACACAGATGCCTTGTGCAGGAAGGCACAGAGTCGACTGTACTTCCTTAGAAGGTTGGCGTCATTCAATGTCTGTAGTGAGATGCTGAAGATGTTCTATAGGTCAGTTGTGGAGAGCGCCCTCTTCTTTGTGGTGGCGTGTTGGGGAGGAAGCATTAAGAAGAGGGACGCCTCACGTCTTAATAAGCTGGTAAGGAAGGCGGGCTCTGTCGTGGGCAAAGTACTGGAGAGTTTAACATCGGTAGCTGAGCGAAGGGCGCTGAGTAGGCGACGGTCAATTATGGATAACTCTGAACATCCTCTACATAGCACCATCCAGAGACAGAGAAGCAGTTTCAGCGACAGGTTACTATCGATGCAATGCTCCTCAGACAGGATGAAGAGGTCAATACTGCCCAATGCCATTAGGCTTTACAATTCAACTGCCAGGACTTAAGAACTTTTTAAAAGCTATTATTAATGCTTTTTGAGATAGTGATTTAGATGCATATTATATTTTTTACTGAGTTAAGTATTGTATGTAATTAGTTTTGCTACAACAAGTGTATGGGACATTGGAAAAAAAAGTTGAATTTCCCCATGGGGATGAATAAAGTATCTATCTATCTATCTATCTATCTATCTACCATCTTCACCTCAACCATTACTGTCCGGTTTTGGAGCAGAATCCGCTCATAATTTGCAAGAGCTACAGCAAACTGTCAAGTCAGCAGAAAAGGTGATTGGCTGCAGTCTACCATCACTACAGGACCGGTATGGATCCAGGACAAAGAAGAGAGCAGGAAAAATCAATGTGGACACTGCACACACTGCAAACTGCCTTTTCTAAAAGCTCCCTTCTGGAAAATGCAGTAGGGCCATTAAAACAAAAACTTCACACCACCTTAAAAATTCTCCCCCCGGGCAGTAAATCTGATCAACCTTTCCAGTTAGCCTCCCCACTCCCCTCTACCTATCACCCCCATCACTGCATTGCTGTATAAACTTTAAACCATTTTTTGATAATGCTGCTTACATTGTAAATGCATGTGGGTATTTATGTATTTATGCACATTTTATTCCATACCCATACTTTAACCTCTGACTTTATTTTTATATCACTTTGTATTTTTTAATTGTTGAATGTTGTTTTTTGCTGCATGTAGCTCCCTGACCATCACACCACAGTATCCTCAATGCATGTAAACATACTGTATACAACAAATAAAGATTATTCTTGATCCTTGATGCCAAGATGGGAGATCACACTTCCAAGCAGCAACACAAAATAGGAGTCAAAAGTCTTACCGGTTTCCCTGGTTCCCCCGCTACACCTTGCTCACCCTAATAGCAAAAGACAAACAATAATTTAGTACATCTTCAAATCTAGCTTTGAAATATTAAACAGGATTAGTTTTACAAAAGGTGAAGCAGGTGCTCACTTGCAAACATGAGCAGTAATCATTGCCAGGATGTCAGAATCAGAAACAGGTTTAATATCACCAGCATATGTCGTGAAATTTGTTAACTTAGTGGTAGCAGAACAATGCAATACATAATAATAGCAAATTAAAAACTGTGAATTAGGATAAATATATATATTTAAATTAAATAAGTAGTACAAAAATAGAGATAAAAAAAGTAGTGAGATAGTGTTCAGGGGTTCAATATCCATTCAGAAATTGGATGGCAGAGGGGAAGAAGCTGTTCCTGAATCATTGAATGTGTGTCTTCAGACTACTGTACCTCAGAGACTCAATGGGTCAGGTAGCAATTACGGAGGGCGATAAACAGTCAATGTTTCAGACCAAGACTCTTTATCAGAACTGGACATAAAAGGAGAAGAAACCAGAATAAGGTGGGTGGAAGCGAAGGGGGTCCAAGCTGGCAGGTGATTGGTGAAACCAGGTGAAGGGGAAGGTGGGTGGGTGGGGAAGGGCGCATGAAATGGGAGGTGATAGGTGGGAAAGGTAAAGGGCTGAAGAAGGAGGAATCTGATAGGAGAGGAGAGTGGACCATGGGAAGTGATAGAAGAGAAGAGGTTAGACAGGAGACAGAAAGGGAATGAGAAAAGAGAGCTATTCTGAAGGATACTGGAAGGGTATATCATTTTGTGGAACTACTATCTTCTTGGCCTTTTCAAAGGTTTGCATTGAGATCTGGAAACGTTCTGGTTGGTGACACAAAATGATGTACAATAAAATGACTCTCATCCAGCATTTAATGTCATAATACCGAAGTTCTAACAGTACACTTCGTATTGGTTAGATGGATGCAGGTCATGTGATAGCAGTATCCAATAGAAAGCAAGAACATTATTTACCCACAAGAGATTCTGCAGATACTGGAAATCTTGAGCAACACACACAAAATGCTGGAGGAACTTTGCTCAAATACTCAGCCGAGGGACTGCTTTTGAAGAAAGCCAGTTACACAATAATTATACTGTTGACTGCATGCTATGACTAGGACAGGCGTGGACAAGGAAGTTACCATCCGAGATTTAAAGGCATCCTGTGGAAAAAAAGCTGCAGAGAGTTGTAAACTCAGCCAGCTCCATCATGGGCACTGGCCTCCCCACCATCGAGAACATCATATTCTGGCATCTTCCCCTTTCCTCTCAGTCCTGAAGAAGGGTCTCAGCCCAAAACATCGACTGTTTATTCATTTCCATAGATGCTGCCTGACCGGCTGAGATCCCCCAGTGTTTTGTGTGTGTTGCTTCAAAGTCGGATGTGTCAAAAAGATGGCATCCATTATTAAGGCCTCTCACACCCCCCCCCCCCCACCCCACCATCCTGGTTCTCATTACTACCATCAGGGAGGAAATACAGGAGCCTGAAGACACACAGTCAATGTTTTAGGAACAGCTTTTTCTACTCCACCATCAGAATAGTTCATGAACAATATCTCACTATTTTTGCTCTTTTTTTGCACTACTTATTTAATTATATATCTTATTATAATTTATAGTATATTTTATGTATTGCACTGCGCTGCTGCCACAGAACAACAGATTTCATCGATGATAATAAACCTGATTCTGATTGGCGCTCTGATGAAGTCCTAGTGCTGAGCCACTGCGTTCGCCACAGCTTTGTACACCGAAGAAATGTGGACGCTGGCGTTTCAGCGAGAGTTCACAAACTGAACGTTCATACATTGAGGAATAGTTGCATCGAATGCGGTGGAACGCAGGCTCATACCTTTTGCCCGTCAGGACCTCTGGCTCCTGGGAAGCCTGGTGAGCCTTTATCGCCTTGGTCTCCTTTCGGTCCCTTGATGGAAAAGAACAAAACAAATCAGATGGCATATTTCAATGCAGAAAGCATTGATGCAAATTGTTACCAACATCTTTTGGCTTACAAGTGGCTGAGGATCCACATATAAGGGAACATGAAAGATTTTGAAAGGCAAGGAGGACGCCACTATTAATGACGTGGTTTCGGGGTACATGGTGGCACATGATAGAATAGGCCAAAGTCAGCATGGTTTTCTTAAGGGGAAATCTTGCCTGACAAACCTGCTGGAATTCTTTGTGAACTAACAGGCAAGATAGACAAAGGAGAGTGTGGATGTTGGTTATTTAGATTTTCAGCATGTCTTTGACGAGGTACAGCACATGAGACTACTTAAAAAGATAAGGGCTAATGGTTTTACAGAGAAGATAGCAGCATGGTAGAAGATTGGCTGGCTGGCTGGAGGCAAACGTGGGAGTAAAGGGGGCCTTTTCTGGTTGGCAGCCAGTGACAAATGGTGTTCTGCAAGGGTTGGTGTGGTGCCTGATGTTTGTGGGTCCAGGGCCATGGTCTGGAGGTCTGTCTGAAAATGTGGGTGGGGGGGCCTAAAAAGGGGTTTGGTTAGCTGTTGAAGCTTGTGCGTTGTTATGCTGAACATTGCGGGCATACTATGTTAGCACCAGAATGTTTGGCAACACTTAAGGGCTGGCACCAGCATATCCTTGGTTGCTAACGCAAACAACGCATTTCACTGTATGCTTAGATGTACATGTGATAAGTAAATAATCTAAGGCCAAAAATCTCCAGCACTTTGTGTGCATTTGCTCTATGTGATATTTGTACATGACTTTGATGAGGAAGTGAAAAGGTGAGTTATAAGTTTTGCAGATTGCATGACAGTGGAGTTGTGAATAGTGTACAAAGTTGTTTAGGTTATAATGGGATATTGACAAGATGAAGATCTAGGCTGAGAAATGGCAGGCGGAGATCAGCTTAATAAAGTGTGACGTGATTCACATTGGAAGGTCGTAATTGAAGGCAGAGTACAGGGTAAATAACAGGATTCTCGGCCATGTGATAAATCATGGGGTCCATGTCATTAGATCCCTCAAAGTTACAGCACAAGTTAATAGGGATTTGAAGAAGGTGTATGGTGTATTGCTCTTCATTAGTCAGAGGAACTGAGTTCAATAGATGCGATGTAATGTTGCAGGTATATAAAACTTGCAATATTGTGTTGAGTTCTGATTGCTTCATTATAGAAATGTTGTGGGAGCACTGGAAAGGTTGAGGAAGAGATTTACCAGGATGCTACCTGGATTAGAGAGCATGACTTATCATGATAGGTTGAACAAGTTAGGGCTTTTTACTTTTTCTCTCTGGAGCGAAGGAGGATGAGAGGTGATTTAACAGAGGTGAACAAGAAGATAAGAGACATAGTTCAAGTGGACAGCCAGAGACTTTTTCCCAGGGCCGAAATGGCTAATTTTAAGGTGATTGGAAGTAAATACAGGGGGGTGTCAGAGGTAAATTTTCTACACAGAGACTACTCTCTGTATAAACTGAATGCATAGAACTGGCTACTGAATGTGTGGAATGCCTTGCCACGGGTGATGGTAGAATTAGCTCAATTAGAGATAGGCACATGAGTATTTGAAATAAGGAGGGCTACCAAATGTGGAAGGGAAGGGCTAAATTGATCTTAGAGTAGTTAAAAGGCTAGCACAATATTGTGGGCTGAAGGGCCTGCATTGAGCTGTCATGTTCTACGTTCTAATTAACCTGGAATTATCCAAACTTGTTGGACACTTTTACTGGCCCTTGTATTTCCAGATTTTTCCAAAGCTTAATTAACAAACTGGAAAGTTGGTAATAACAATAATTTAGGTTGCTTATAGTTCAAATCACTATCTGCAGGATGTGAACCCTCATCCTCTGAATCCTCCACAAGATGTCACCAGAGCACGTACCTTCTCTCCCCTTGGTCCTTCTTCTCCTTTCGTTCCCTTTTCTCCTTCACTTCCCTTCTGACCACGGTCTCCCTGTGAGAAAGTGAGAGTTTACCAGCACCTAACCTCTTCAGAAGCAATAAAAATATTTCCAACTTTTCCTTTCCTAACTTCTATAATGTTATTCCTTACCATCTCTCCTTTGATTCCTCTAATCCCAGGAATTCCAATGACAGCAATTGCTTCACCCTGCATAGGGAACATAAAGAAATGATTATTAGTTCTATGAATGGTCGTTCCACTGTTGTTATTGTTTATTGAATTGCCACATTTTTCCATTAAGGCCATTTGTCTAGGTTGGTGTTTCCATTAGTCCCATGTCTTTAGTTATTTTTGGGTAGGTACGTGGATATGTCTTTACCAAAGGAGGTGTAGGCACTCCCTTCCTCTGCTAGCCTGCAGGCCACCCTAGGGCAAGGTGTAGCACCTGCTGAGCCCCCTAATCAGGGTCATGTGAAGTCATGGGAGCAGGAGGTGGATGGTCGTATGAGCAGCTGGTGCGTATCACAAGCCTTGGATATGTGACCGCTGACGCCAGGCAGACAATCTTTGAAGAGTGTTGATGATGGTTGAGGTCTCCCGTCTTGTAACGATGCTGCCCAGGAGAAGGCAATGGCGAACCACTTCCTTGGGAAAATTTGCTAAGAACAGTTGTGGTCATGGGAAGACCGTGATCGTCCTCATCATACGACACGGCACACAATGAATGGATGTGACGGGAGGAATATGGAGAGCTACAGTCCGGATGCAGGTCAACAGGACTAAGCAGAATAATAGTTTGTCACAGACTAGATGGGCCAAAGGACCTGTTCCTGTGCTGTAGTGTTCTATGACTCTATTTCTGAGGAACTTATTCCCTCGCTCTGATGTCTACTAATTTCACCCACAGTTCTCCTTTAGTGCACTTGTACTAGGGCCAATTTACAGTAGCTGAACCCATAACTAGCATTCCTTTGGGACGTGGGAAGAAAGTGGAGGACCTGCGCGAGACATTCAATGTTTCAGGAGACCATGTTCCTGGAGGTCAGGATCGAACCAGGGCTGTGAGTTAAAACCTCCAACCGCTGTACCACCCATATCTAAAATAGGACCAAAATTAGATACGATAAGGGCAGGATCTTCATGAGCAGGGAGACTATGTGGACATTTCTAAGCTGTTCTTTGTGAATCTGCATGTATCTTGACCTTGTATATCCATGCTTTGTGTTTTTAGCCTCAGTTGTTCAATTGTACTGGAAAGGGATCTTACACATCCTCTGAAAAAATGGCATCTCTGATATTCAATTCTCCTTCATTGGGATAGGTAGCTCATACTTTTTCAGGGTTTTATACAATGGCTGCCTCCTCTCAGGGGTAGATTTCTGAATTCAAGGACACAGTCTTGGACGTTAGATTTGAGAGGATGAGGTGACATATTCTCACACGGAGCCTTGTGAATATTTGGCATTCTCTCTTTCAGCAGGCTGTGGGTGACTTTTCACTGAGCATTTTCACACTGCAATCAATACACTTTGCGACTGTGTAGGAGATTGACTTGGGCTGAAGGATTAATGACAATTTTACTGAATGTTGGAGCAGGGACAAGCGACCTGTTCAGTGCCTGACACGAATTGTTGATAGACGTCAGGTGGCTTCTGAAGAGTTGTCCCTTTTCACCCTGTTTTGTCACAGAAGGGGGACGACAAGCAGAAAACAAATGTGAGATACAAGACCTGGGTTTATGTGCTCAGTAAAATTGCTACATACCTTATCTCCTTTCTGCCCAGCAGATCCATACTCTCCCTACAATGCAAAGACAAAGGATTTTCCTCAGCTTAAATGTTACAACAGCTTTCTGTGTATCTGCCCTCTTCACCACTGGTGCTCTAACTCCATCTATAAGCTTACAGATGATGCCACCATAATGGACCATATCTTAAATATCAAAGACTTGGAGTACAGGAAGGAGACTGAAAATTTAGTTGAAGAACCCGCAATCTCAGCAAAACGAAATACCTTTAGACTATAGACAGACAGATACTTCATTGATCCCAAAGGAAATTAAGTGTCACAGTAGTGTTACAAGTGCACAGATATAAATATTAGAAGTAAAAGAATAAAAAATAAGTTACCACAAACAGCCTAACAGGAGGGAGTCATCACTTCTCTGGCTATAGGTTGACTCATTATAGAGCCTAATGGCCGAGGGTAAGAATGACCTCATATTGCGCTCTTTGGAGTAGCGCAGTTATCTTACTCTGTTACTAAAAGTGCTCGTCTGTTCAGCCAAAGTGCCATGCAGAGGGTGAGAAACTTTGTTCAGAACTGCCAGGATTTTCCGTAGGGTCCTTTGTTCTACCACAGCCTCCAGTGTGTCCGGTTTGACTCCAATAACGGAGCCAGTCTTTCTAATCAGTTTATTGAGCCTGTTGGCATCACCCGTGTTGATGCCATTTCCCCAGCACACCATCACATAACAGATCGTACTGGCGACAACAGACTGGTAGAACACATGAAGGAGAG
The DNA here is from genome assembly GCF_048418815.1 of Hemitrygon akajei. Classification (NCBI taxonomy): domain Eukaryota; kingdom Metazoa; phylum Chordata; class Chondrichthyes; order Myliobatiformes; family Dasyatidae; genus Hemitrygon; species Hemitrygon akajei. The sequence continues at coordinate 7,973,348 of NC_133142.1, forward strand.
GCCTGTAAATCAGGCCTGATTTACTAGGATGTTACCTGGGTTTCAGCACTTAAGTTACAGAGAAAGGTTGAACAAGTTAGGTCTCTATTCATTGGAGCGTAGAAGGTTGAGGGGGGATTTGATCGAGGTATTTAAAATTTTGAGAGGGATAGATAGAGTTGATGTGAATAGGCTGTTTCCATTGAGAGTAGGGGAGATTCAAACGAGAGGACATGATTTGAGAGTTAGGGGGCAAAAGTTTAAGGGAAACATGAGGGGGTATTTCTTTACTCAGAGAGTGGTAGCTGTGTGGAATGAGCTTCCTGTAGAAGTAGTAGAGGCCAGTTCAGTTGTGTCATTTAAGGTAAAATTGGATAGGTATATGGACAGGAAAGGAGTGGAGGGTTATGGGCTGAGTGCGGGTAGGTGGGACTAGGTGAGATTAAGAGTTCGGCACGGACTAGGAGGGCCAGAATGGCCTGTTTCCGTGCTGTGATTGTTATATGGTTATACTCCAAAGGACCTCAGTCTCCTCAGGAAGGAGAGGCGACTCTGGCCCTTCCTGTACAGTCTCAGTGTTGGTGCTCCACTCGAGTCTGTCATCCAGGTGCCACCCCCAGGTCTATAATGAGCGTACAATATAGGAGCAGAACTAGGCTATCTGGCATTCTATCCAGGTTCAGCACAACTTGGCATGGCAACTGCTCTGCAAACGACTGTTAGATTTGTGGACACAGCTCAGCACATCAGCCTCCCCTCCATGGACTCTGCCTGTGCTTCTAGCTGCCTCAGTAAAACGGCCAACATAATCAAAGACCCCACCCACCCCAGATATTCTTTCTTCTCTCCCCCTTCTCGACAGGCAGAGGACAAAGAGCTTGAAAACACAGAAGACCAGGCTCAGGGATAGTTGTTTCCATTCTTATACGACTGTTGAATGTCAATATCCATATCAACAGCCAATCATAACCAGAATTAAGTTCTATTTGTTCATTTTTGTACCCCTACCATCCAGGCCATGTTTTCTTCTCATTGCTGCCCTTTGGCAGGAGGTACAGGAGCCTTAGGCCTCACACTATCAGGGTCAAGTACAATAATTACCCTTCAATCAGTGTAGATAACTTCACTCACCTCAACACTGAACTAATTCCATAACCTACAGATGCACTTTCAAGAGCAATTCATTTCAGTACTATTTGTCGAACTATCTATTAATTTATTTTATTGTTTTTTCCCCTCAGCTGGTAAAACCTGAGGTAAGGGCATAGCCAAGCACACTCATTTCTCAATTGCTAGGAACTTTCGGACTTTTCTAGTGGTGTTCAGTATTGTGGTTTTCTGAAGATTTACATAGATATTGTTGTGTAGCTCTAATTGTTTAAGGCTATTGTGTAGTGACTTTGGGATGATACCAGTTGTAGATATTACTATCGGGACAATGCATAACCTGCTCATGTTCCAAAGCCTTTCAACTTTTATTTTAATTCAGCGTATTTCTGGTGATTTTCACTTATCAATTTCTGTATGTTAGGAAAGGCTGTATCTATTAAGTAGGTTGTTCTTGCTGGTTACCCTGTAATATTATATCCAGATGGTTATTATGGATTGTCCTATCTGTAATATTGGATCAGTCATAATAAATGCCTTCCTTTGCACATTGGTCGTTTGTCAGTCTGTGTGTATTTTTTATTGATTCTGTTGGGTTTTTTTTTGTTCTGCTGTGAACTGCTTGCAAGAAAATGAATCCCTTGACAGTATATGGTGACATATGTACTCTGATAATAATGTTACTTTCAACTTTGGTACCCTAGTATGATAAGGTGAATTCTTGTTCTCACAATCTACCTCATTATAACCTTGTACCTTATTGGCTACCAGCATTGCACTTCCTCGGTAACAACTTCTTTTTGCTCTTGATTCTGATGTTGCAAGGTACCAGATCCTGTTGGTGTCTCCACTGATCAATGTTACAGTGGCCAAAACCTCTTCAAGTTGACATATATTCCCCCCCCCCCCCCACCAATGAACCTGCAATTTCCTTTATCCTGATGTGTACATTGTAAATTGCTATGTCAATCATTCCTTATCAATTTCACAATGGCCATGGTGCCACATGCAAAAAATACTGGAGGAACTCAGCAGATCAGGCAGCACCAATGGAAATTAATAAACATTTTGAGTTGGGACCTTTCAACAGGAATGGAAAGGAAGGGGGAAGGATAAGAAGGTGGGATGGAAAGGGAAGGAATACAAACTGACAGGTGACAGGTGAGAGAGAATGAAGGTGAGTAGGGGAGGAGGAGATGAAGTAAGAAGCTGGGAGGTGATAGATGGAAGAGGTAAAGGGCTGAAGAAGAAGGAATCTGATAGGAGAGGGAAGTGGACCATGGGAGAAAAGGAAGGAGGAGGGAAACCAGAGGGAGGTGATAGGCAGGTGAGGAGAAGAGAAGAGGTAAGAGGGGAGACAGAATGGGGAATGGAAATAGAGAGAAAGGTGAAGGGAGATAATTTACCAGAAGTTAGTGAAATCGATGTTCATTCTGTAAGGTTGGAAGCTATTCAGAAGGAACATGAGGTGTGACTCCTCCAACCAGAGAGTGGCCTCATTGTGGCAGTAGAGGCGGCCGTGGACAGACATATCAAAATGTGAACGGGGATTGGAATTAAAATGGATGGTGCCGAGAAAATCCTGCCCATTACAGACAGAACAAAGGTGCTGGATGAAGCCACAGTGTCAATTGTCATCCATTTGTATTCTCTACAGTGAAACCTTCCCCTCAGCATCTTGTAAAGCAGAGTTTCCCAACCTGGGATCCACAGACCCCTTGGTGAATGGTAGGGGTTCATGGCATAAAAACAGTTTGGAAACCTTTGTTTTAAAGGAAACCTCACAGCTGTCCAGGAAGACTATGACCACTCGTGGCCTCCCTCCTACCCTGACAAGGATGTCATCCACAGGCCTAACAGCTTAGAGAAGATCTGAATAGAAGGTACTTACCTTGATCCCCATTTCTCCTCGGTTACCAGGAGGCCCCTGATAAAACAATGGAGCAGGGTTGAAAATTAAAATGGAGTCAGCTAATTAAAACTTCACTTTTAAAAAGATCAAAGAGGGAAGTAGTTACCGGTAGTCCACGTTCTCCAGCTAAGCCTGGCCTTCCATCTTCACCCTGGAAAGACAGGAATGACAATATTTCAGTCTGTTTTTGGTTCAAAGCACCAGCAAAAAAACAAACATCAAGTCTGCACCTTTCCAATCCCAGCATGCTACAAAATGTGTCACACACTAATAACGAGTCAACCTCAAAAGTGATTATTGTTTAAAGCAAAGCCTTCGGGGGAAAAAACATCATTTCAGAACTCGACTCAAATGATAGAGAAGTGGAGAGAAGGTTTAGATTGGCCTTAGAGTTGGTTAAAAAGTCAGCACCACATCATTGGCCGAAGGGCCTGAACAGTGCTGTAATGTTTCATGTTGTTACTCTCCGCTAGTTTGTTAAGCAACTTTAAAATAATATTCAATTACTCTCGGAGCCTGTAAACATGCTTATCTTTTGTTGCATCCATATGATTGTGAACTGGGAATCAATACATCTCCTTCAGATTGATTATTGAAAAATATGTGGGGAGGGGTGGGGTGGCACTTTGGATTTACACATAGAACACCACAGCACAGCACCCTCAGTTCAAGATGTCATGTTCAAGATGTCATGCCAACCTTTTCGACTACTCTAAGATCAGTCTAAGTCTTCCTTCCAATATAGCCCTCCATTTTCCCAACATCCATGTGCCTACCTAACAGTTTCTTAAATGCCCCCTAATGTATCTGCCTCTACCACCACCCCTGGCAGGGTGTTCCACAAACTCACCACTCTCTGTGTAATACTCATATCTCTGACCTCCCCCGTACACTTTCCACAAATCACCTTAAAATTACGCGCCCTGGGATTAGTCATTTCCGGCCTGGAAAAAAGTCTCTGGCTATTCACTCGATCTATGCTTCTTATCACCTTGTACACCTCTATCAAGTCACCTCTCATGTTCCTTCACTCCAAAGGAAATAGCTCTAGCTTGCTCAATCTATCCTCATATGACATGCTTTCTAATCCAGGCAACATCCTGGAAAATCACCTCTGCATCTACATCCTTCCTGTAATGAAATAACCAGAATTGAACACAATATTCCAAGTGGGTGGTGGGGTGGAGATACGTCTCTACCAAAGGAGGTGTAGGGTGCTCCTTCCCTCCATTAGCCGTGAAGCAGGTGGTTGATGGTCGTATGAGCAGCTGGTGCATATCACAAGTCCTGGTTCTGCGACCGCTGACAATTCGCAGACAATCTCTGAAGAGTATTGATAATGGCTGGGGTCACCCGTCTTGTAAAGACACTGCCCAGAAGAAGGCAATGGCAAACCACTTCTGTAGAAAAATTTGCCAAGATCAATCATGGTCAAGGCCATGATCACCCACATCATATGACAGCACATAATGAAAGAATAAATGACATGTCTAACCAGGGTTTTATGGTGCTGCAGCATTATCTTGCAGCTCTTGAATGCAATGCCCTGACTAATGAAGGGAAATATATCATACACCTTCTTAAACACCCTATTAAAATGTGTGGCAACTTTGAGGGATTTATGGACATGGAACTCAAGATCCCTCTGTTTCTCCATACCACCATTGACCCTGTATTCTGCCTTCAAATTCAAACCACACTTCTCTGTGTTGAATTCCATCTGAAACTTCTCAGTCGAGCTCTGCTCTAAGATGTGGTACCTTATGATCTACCAAATGCACAGGGAACAGATTCCAAACTCTGCAATCCGTTTTTGTAGGGAGATCGGTTTCCAGCTTCAGGGTTACTTTCCACCTGGTTGCACGGTCATATTCCAACTTTGACAAAGCAGCAGAGCTTAAAGTTAAAGCACATGCTTGAGATTCAGAAGCAGGAAGAAAAGGGCTCTTACCCTCGGTCCTGGATCTCCCCTATCTCCTCTTGATCCAGGCATTCCTATTCCAGTTTCACCCTGCACAGAATTGATAAAAATGACCACAGGATTGATAGATAATGCATCATGAATAATAGGAAATTAATGTGGAAATCTGGTTCCTACCTTGTCACCTGGTGGACCCTGTAAGCCTTGCAAACCCTACATAAAAAAATTAATTCATTATTAATCATATTTCAATAAATATATCTCATGAGGAAAGGTAGAGTGAGCTAGGGTTTTTCTCCCTGCAGCAAAGAAGGATGAGAGGTGACTCGAAAAAGGCGTACAAGATGAGAAGAGGCACAGATAGAGTGGACAGCCAGAGATGTTTTCCCAGCGCAGAAATGGCTAATTCGAGGGGACGTTGTTTTAAGGTGATTGGAGCCAAGTGTAGTGGGGGTGTCAGAGGGAAGGTTTTTACACAGAGAGTGGTTGGAGTGCGGAACGTGCTGCCAGGTGGTCATACAGCAGGGGCTCCAACTTTTTTTATAATGCCGTGGAGCCTTTCCATTAACTGAGCACGAAGCAGGCTCTTTTGACCCATTCTGCTTGTAAACCCAACTCGGGTTCGTCATAGAGGCTGATACGCCAGGGGCATTTGAGCAACTTGTAGATAGGCACATGGAGGATAGAGAAATGGAGGACCATGGAGAAGGGAAAGACCCCTTTTATGTCATGGACCCCTGTCATTAACTGTGGGGTCCATAGACCCTAGGGTGGGAATTTAAGCATCGGTAGAAAGGTGAGCCCAACATTATGGGCCAAAGTGCCAGTAATGAGCCATATTGCTCTACATTGTCATTTTATAATTAAAATCGTGATTTAATTCTTATAAATCCTATGCTTTTTATTTTTATTAAATAAGATCCCAAATACTTGTGGACACATCCATGACTGTTAAGACTATTGGGTTTAGCATCTGTCCTCTGATCCCTGATGCAGTAGATACTATGAAGCTCACGATGGTGTTTTAAGCAGGTGTAATCCAGGAAGTCTGGAATTTCCAAAGAGCTATCAATAGCATATTTTATTTAGAGATACAGTGTGGAACGGGCCTTTCCAGCTCACCGAGCCGAGCCGCTCAGCAACCCACAGACTATTCATGGGCCAATTTACAATGACCAATTAGCCACTGACCAGTACAACTTTGGAGTACCCAGAGGAAACCCATGCGCACACGGAAGAACGTACAAACTTTCGTACAGTGGATGCCGGAAACAAACTCCAAACTCCGTTGTCGTGATCTGTATTAACGTTGCGCTAACTGCTCCGCTACCGTGTCAACGGTTAGGGTTAATTGCACGGTGGTGTGGTGGTTGGGGGCAAAACAGTAGCGAAGCAGTTAGTGTAACTCTATTACAGTGCCAGCGACCTGGGTTAAATTTCGCTGCTAGCCGCTGACTGAAAGGAGTCTGGAAGTTCCCCCCTTGGCTATGTGGATTTCCTCCAGGTGGTCTGTTTTTTTTAACCCATATTCCAAAGTTATATGGTTTAGGGTTAGTTTATTGTGGGCATGCTATGTTGGTACCATAAGCATGGCAAAACTTGCAGCCTTCCCCAGCACATCCTTGGCTGTTGACGCAAATTATATTCTGGTATTCGGAAGTATCGATGTACATGTGACAAATACAGCAAATCTGATCTTTGTCATGTTTTACAATATTTGCATCTATAATGCGAGACATCCCAATAACATGTTTGGAAGTGTAGCCACCTTTGTAAGATGGAAGTGCAGCAAGCTAATTTTGCATAGCGAGGGCCTGATTACCTGCCTCAGCCTTGGTGCTGTTGACTGAGAGAGAAATACAGGCCAGGACTCCACACCGCCATGCAATCCGTTAGATCCACCTGAATGGGCAGACGGGATATTGTTTTACAGAACTGGTTTATGCCAAAGGCTGGCTGGCACGGTCCAGAATTCCGAGGCTGAGGCATGGAATGTGGTGTGTTTAATTTGCTCTGTCCCTGGACTCAGCGCTGAGTCTAGATTTTCTCTGTAAGGTTGCTGAGAGGAGGGAAGGAGGATTTTGTAAGTGCCCCATTGATGTTAGACCAGCCAAAGCTAGCACCTCCAAAGTGGCTCCATTCACCTGACCTTCAGCAATGAAGTGTGATTTTTCTTAAATTACTGTGAATATTTTCCATCTGGATACCTTCCAACTTGATGGCATTAACATTACTTTCTCTAAACATTATTTCTTTGATAATTTCTCCCTCTTCTCTCCCTTTTCCCTTTATTCTGTTGAAGATGCCTAGCACGAAACATCAGCTGCTTACTCCGTAGATGCTAAGTGACCTGGTGAGCTCCTGCAGCATTTTACATCTGTTGCTCTGGATTTCCAGCATCGGCAGAATCTCTTGTGTTCCTTTATCCATTCCCCATTCTGGTTCCCCTCACCCTCCTCCTCTTCTCTTCACCTACCCATCACCTCCGGCTGGTGCTCCTCCTCTTTCCTTTTCTCCCCGTGGTCCACTGTCCCATCAGATTCCTTCTTCTTCAGCCCTTTACCTCTTCCACCTATCAGCTCCCAGCTTCTCACTTCATCCCCCCACCCCCCTCCAGCCAGTCACATTCCCCCCTCACCTGGTCTCACCTATCACCTGACAGCTTGTATTCCTTCCCCTTCCCCCACCTTCTCATTCTGGCTTCTTCCTCCCTCCTTTCCAGTCCTGACAAAGGGTCTCGGACTGGAATATCCACTGGCAAGGTTTCCAATTCAAGCACTACAACCTTTTCGGAGTCTGCGTACTGCCTCACTTCACAGAAGGGCTGTGGCAGGGCCCCAGGAAGGACGTTTTCTGTAAACAGTAAGCACAACGGTTCATGGTGAGCACAAGCAGTTGATTGGGCAGCGTGTGATGTAGCCACCACTGAGAGACAGCACCCCTTGACAGTACAACGCAGCACTCCCTCATCCGGGCACTGGGAGAAACAGGTTTTGGAGACAGCTACTGTCTTTCCACCTGCTGAAGTAGTTCAGTTGGGAGAACTAGCTTGGTGAGACTCATTGTAAATTGGAGGACCACTTCATCAAGCACCTCTGTTCCATCTGCCAAACGTGGAACTTCCTGGTGGCCAAATGTTTTAATTCCCATTCCCGTTCCAACATGTCGGTCCATGGCCTCTTCTTGTGGAATGATGAGGCCACCCCCAGAGTGGAGGAGCAACACCTTATATTCTGTTTGGACAGCCTCCACCCTGACAGCATAAATATTGACATCGTCTTCCAGCTACAAAAAAAACCCCTCTCTCTCCCCTCTTCTATTTTCAAATTTGGCCTCTTACCTCTTCTTACCTGCCTATCACCTCTCCCCTGGGTCCCCTCCTCCTTCCATTTCTCCTATGATCTACACTCTTCTCCCATCAGATTCTTTCCTCTCCAGAGGAAGGAATCTTTCCTATCCACCTGGCTTCACCTATCACCGACTAGCTATTCTCCTTTCCCTCCTCCTACCTCTTTGTTCTAGCATCTGCCCCCTTCCTTTCCAGTCCTGAAGAAGGGTCTTGGCCCAAAACGTCGACTGTTTATTCATTTCCATAGATGCTGCTTGACCTGCTGAGTTTCTTCAGCATTTTCTGTGTGTTGATTTGCATTTCCAGCACCTGCAGAATTTCTTGTGTTTATCAGTTTAGGAGATCTTTAGTCTAAAGATAACTGATTTAGTCCCAGTTCTTCGCACTGGTTGGGAACTATTCCTTTATGTATACAAAATTATTAGGCATAGATAGGGTTAATGCTTACCCCCCCCCCCCCCCCCAAAGTTGGGTAAGTCAAGAAGTGAAGTTCACAGGTTGAGAGTGAAAAGTGAAATACTTAATGGAGTCATGATGAGGAACTTCTTCACTGAGAAGGTCGTGCGCGTATGGAACGAGCTGCCAGTGGAAGTAGTGGATGTAGGCTTGATTGCAACATTTATGAGATATTTGGATAAGTACATGGATGGGAGGGGTATGGAAGTCTATGGTCCAGGTATGGATTGATGGAATGAGGCAGAACAGATGGTCTGAATGCCCTGTTTTTATGCTGTATTGCTCTGTGACTCTATGGTCTGTGAACTGACTCAATGTAACACTTGACATGGTGAACTGACCTGTGGTCCCGGTAGTCCTGGTGCTCCTGGTACACCCACTGTTCCATCTCTTCCTGGAAGTCCTGATAAACCCTTAAGTAAAAAAAACATTGAAAGAATACTCTTGCAATGAGTCTCATGATAAAATGACTGGATTACTAAGGTTAGCGTTGCAGAGTCAGAGATAGGAATAAACCCTATGGTACACTTACCATCATGGACATTTCTCCTGCATCAATACCATTTTCTAAATTTTCCCTACATTCCCATCAATTCCCCTGGATTCTATCGCACATTTTCACACTTAGAACAATATGCAATGGTCAATTAACCTTCCAACTTGCATTTGGAGTGTTGTGAGTAGCTGTCCGTGTCATACATAAGGAATGATGTGCTGGCATTGGAGAGGGTCCAAATGAGGTTCATGAGAATGATCCCTAAAATGAAAGGGTTAAGATACGAGAAGCATTTGATGGCGCTGGGCATGTACTCACCGGAGCTTAGAAGAATAAAGATGAATCTCACCGAATATTGAAAGACCTAAGTAGAGTGGACGTGTAGAGGATACCTCTTAAGAGTGGAAGAGTCTAGGACCAGAGGACAGGCAGACAAATGCTGGAATTTGTAACAGTCCTGTAGCAATCAAGGCCAGTGATAACTGATCAGGGTTCAATTCTCACCGCTGCCTGGAAGGAGTTTGGACGTTTTCCCTGTGACTGCGTGGGCTTCCTCTGGGTGCTCTGGTTTCCTCCCATTCCAAAGACTCACAGTTAGGGTTAGGATTAGTGAGCTGCCAGTATATCATGTTGGTGTTGTAAGAGTGGAGACACTCACAAGTTGCCCTCAGCACATCAGCAGACGGTGTTGGTAGTTGATGCAAGTGATACATTGCACTGTGTGAAATGCTTCAATGCACAGGTGACAAATACAGCTGGTCTATCTTTCTTTAGAAGTTTAAAATCAGTCATTAGAGGTCACATGTTTAATATAATGGACAGCTGGCAGATAAGCAGAATTATATTTTTTGCACGGCAAATTGTGGGATATGAAATCAACTTCTGAGAGATGCAAATTCTTTAACAACGTTCAAGTGGGATATATTGTACTCAGTGTCAGTAAGTCCAAGGAATTGATGATGGACTTCAGGAAGGGGAAGTCGAAGGAACACACCTGTCCTTACTGAGGGGTGAGCAGTTTCAAGTTCCTGGGTGTAAACACCTGCAAAGATTTATCCTGGACCCAACATATTGAGCCAAGCAACTCACACTCAAAGTTTTAGGAACAGCTCATTTCCCTCTGCCATCAAATTTCTGAATGGACAATTACCCCATGTATACTATCTTGATTTTTTGTTCTCTTTTTGTTATATGTGCAGTATTGGATACTTTATTATGTATACCTGTACACCTGCTCATTAATGCAAATATCTAATCAGCCTATCCTGTGGCAACAACTCAATGCGTTGAGTGGGGACATGGGGACATGAACAAGAGGTTCAGTTGCTGGTCAGACCAAACATCAGAATGGGGAAGAAATGTGATTTAAGTAACTTTGACAGTGGAATGATTGTTGGTGCCAGACAGGGTGGTTTGAGTATCTCAGAAACTGCTGATGCCTGGGATTTTCATGTACAACAGTCTATAGAGTTTACAGAGAATGGTATGAAAAACCAGAAGCATCCAATGCGTGGCAGTTTTTGTGGGAAAAACTGCCTTGTTAATGAGAGAGGTCGGATGAGAATGACCACTGGTTCTAGCTGACAGCAAAATAGCAGATTTTGCAATATATGTCAGAGATAATAAAGTTGATCTGATTCTGGTTCTAAGTGGCATGAGCAGAAGGGGATCATTCAGGAGTTGGGACAGGGGATCCCTCCTTGTGCATCCACTGAAGTGGGAGCTGAACACATTCAACATTAGGTTTGCACTTCTGTTGTCAGCAAGGGGCTACAGATGTAACTGTAATTTACCCTACTTCTTGGTAAATCTCTAATGGGACTTTAATTATTTTCTCCACTGTAATAGCACTGGTATTTTTGAAGACAACATGAGAAATGAAGTCATGGTGGTCTAGCTATTGGCGAAGGTAAGCTTCAGGGTTTCTCATGTGCATGGTTGTCATACCCTCTCTCCTGGTGGTCCCTGTGGGCCAGGTAGTCCAGCTTCCCCTCGCAAGCCTGGTTGCCCTGTGATACCAACTGGTCCTTGCTGTCCTGGAGGTCCTGGAGGACCTGGGGTCCCAGTGTCTCCCTGAAAAGAGCAAGAGAACTTGTTATTCACTTTCAGAGACACAGGAAATTCTGCAGATGTTGGAAACCTTGAGCAAAGCACACAACATGCTGGAGGAACTCAGCAGGTTAGGAGGGGAATACATAAAACTTTGACTGTTTATTTTCCTCCATAGATGCTGCCCAACCTGCTGAGTTTCTCCAGCATGTTGCGTGTGCTGTTTCACTTTGAGTGTTGTTTTAAGGTTCATGTTCAATTTCAGATCACATCTACATCGAATGATAACAGTGCTCTGGTAACAACCTGCACAACCTAAGGACATGCTGGGGGAGCTCGCAAGTGTTGCCACACATTCTGGTATGAATATTGCTTGTCCATCATGACACAGGACAATACAAGCAGCAACAACTACAAAACAGCAGCAAAACAAGCCCCGCTCCTTCCTATCACCCACCCACCTACCAACACACAGTCCTCCAACCCCAGGACAGGCCTCTTGGCCTTCAGCTTCCAGTGGACTTGCAGACTCACAGACCCAGGGCTGTGGCCAATAGACCTCATCTTAGACCATAAGACCATAAGATATAGGAGCAGAAGTAAGCCATTCGGCCCATCAAGTCTGCTTTGCCATTCAATCATGGGCTGACCCAATTCTTCCAGTCATCCCCACTCCCCTGCCTTCACCCCATACTCTTTGATTCCCTGGCTAATCAAGAACCTATCTATCTCTGCCTTAAATGTATCTAATGACTTGGCCTCCACAGCCGCTCGTGGCAACAAATTCCACAGATTTATCGCCCTCTGACTAAAGTAATTTCTCCGCATCTCTGTTCTAAATGGACATCCTTCAATCCTGAAGTCATGCCCTCTTACCCAAGACTCCCCTACCATGGGAAATAAATTTGCCATATCAAATCTGTTCAGGCCTTTTAACATTTGGAATGTTTCTATGAGATCTCCCCTCATTCTCCTGAACTCCAGGGAATACAGCCCAAGAGCTGCCAGACATTCTTCAAAATGTAACCCTTTCATTCCTGGAATCATTCTTGGGAATGTTCTCTGAACCCTCTCCAATGTCAGTATATCCTTTCTAAAATAAGGAGCCCAAAACTGCATACAATACTTCAAGTGTGGTATCACAAGTGCCTGATAGAGCCTCAACATCACATCCCTGCTCTTATATTCTATACCTCTAGAAATGAATGCCAACATTGCATTCACCTACTTCATAACCAACTCAACCTGGAGGTAAACCTTTAGGGTATCTTACACAAGGACTCCCAAGTCCCTTTGCATCACTGCATTTTGAATTCTCCCCCCATCTAAATAATAGTCTGCCTGTTTATTTCTGCCACCAAAATGCATGACCATACACTTTCCAACATTGTATTTCATTTGCCACTTCTTTGTCCATTCTGGACTTCTGATAGACTGTTGAGATTTGATCTTTGGTATCAACTCCAGAACTTTCTGATGACAATGAATGAGGTCCCTGGATGAGAACCTGAATTCCAGGCTTCAAAATCCAGACTCACTAATGCCAGGACCCTAAGGCCTTGAACTCTGGACTTTCTGACATTTGTGGCTAGGATTGACCCCGTTTTCCTCTATCTCCCTCAGGGTTGAAGACAAAATGTGTTCACACTTCAGCTGATCCTGTCTTCCTGGACTACTCTCCAAGCTGACACTCAATAGCAGCAGATCGGGGTTATGAGACCAGGCAGGTGGTAAGGGTGGCATCATCAGGACATGCAGGACTGTGTGGCAACATTCTGGGTTGGTCATAGCACCAATCTGAAAGATGTTGGGAATGGAAAATAGCCACAACTGCCCTTCAAATAAATCTTCATAAGCAAAGAAAATTATGGTATTCATCCCCCCACCTCTTCTGGGGTCCGCTCTTCTTTCCTTTCTCCCATGATCCACTCTCCTCTTCTATCAGATTCCTTTGTCTTCAGTCCTAGACCATTTCCACCTCTCATCTCCCATCTTCTCACTTCATACCCCTTCACCCACCCACCTCCTTTGCCCTCGCCCGGTCTCACCTATTACATGCCAGCTTGTATTCTTTCTTCTCCCTCCACCACCCTATCCTGGCTTCTCCCCTTTCCTTTCCATCCCTGATGAAGGGTCTTGGACCAAAACATCGATTGTTTATTCCTCTCCATAGATGCTGCCTGACCTGCTGGGTTCCTCCAGCATTTTGTGTACAATGCTCTAGATTTCCCATCTGAAAGACATTGGGACAGGAAAATGGCCACAAATGGCAATGAATGTTTGCAACAGTTTGGCTTTGCTTGGGCACAGGCTGAGTTTGGGCATTGGGCTTGGTGACACCAATCTGTTAGAGGCAGCTGGCACCAGATTTGTGATGGAGAGAGTAACAAATTCCTGGGCAATATTTTGGAGGGAAGTTGGAGAGGACATTAATGTTGGGGAGAGGAAAGGGCAGTTATCCAAGCCAGCTGTTTTAATAAAGTTTATTGCGTTCTTTTGATGGGATCCATGCACAACCAATATCCAAGAAAACCTCGACCAGCCCTTCTTCATGTGCTGTCTCTTGCTCTACAAACTCTGAACATGGTTTAGAAAGGGTATCTGACAACACATTGACCAGATCAGCTGTCCAGCCATGGATCTGCGCTGTCCACAACCAGTGGTGCTGAAATGGGCCATGGTAGAGTTATATAGAAATTCTGCTGACATAAACTGAACAGGAGAAATATTCCAAACATTTTCAAGCAACAGTCCTTCAAATTAACCCTCATAAGCAAAGGAGATTTTGGGATTCATTCCTTCCCACTGGTGTCCCCTCTCCTTCTCTTTCTCCCATGGTCCACTCTCCTCTTCTATCAGATTCCTTCGTCTTCAGCCTTTGACCATTTCCACCTCTCAGCTCCCATCTTCTCACTTCATACCCCTTCACCCAGCCACCTCCTTTGCCCTCACCTGGTCTCACTTATCAGATGCCACCTTGTACTCCTTCCCCTCCCCCCACCTTCTTAATCAAGGCTTCTTCCCCGCCCCCTTCCTTTCCAGTCCTGATGAAGGGTCTTGGACAAAAGCATTGATTGTTTATTCCTCTCCATAGATGCTGTGTGATCTGCTGAGTTCCTCCAGCATTTTGTGTATGCTATTCTACATTTCCAGCATCAGCAGAACCTCTTCTGTTATAGTATTCATTTCTCATTTATTGGTATGACTTGAAGATGGCTTATTTAAAACACCAGATCAAAATAAAAAGACTTTATCATAAATCTACACCATGCCTTTGAACAGAGGATCCTACAGAAGGTAGTGGATTCAGCCCAGTCCATCACAGGAAGAGCCGTCTCCACCATTAAGCATATCTACATGAAACACTGTCATGGGAAGTCAGCACCCATTATCAGCGATCCCCACCACTCTTCACACTACTGCCATCACATAGGAGATACAAGACCCTCTGGACTTGCACCACCAGGTTCAAGTACAGTTGCTACCCCTCACCCATCAGGCTCTTGAATAAATAGGGATAACTACACTCAGTTTCCTATCCATTGAGATGTTCCCACAACCATTGGTCTCACTTTTAAGGACTCTATCTCGTTATCTCATATTCTAGTTATCTACCATTTGTTTATACTTGCATTTGTGCACTTTGTTGTCTTCTGCACTCTGGCTGCCCTTTCATTGATTCTGTTATAGTTACTATTCTATAGATTTGCTGAGTATGCCCGTAGAAAAATTAATCTCAGGGATTGTATATGGTGATACACATGGACTTTGATAATAAAATCTACTTTGAACTTTCATTTTATCAGAGACAAATAACAAACTGCTGGTGGAAATTCACGGGTCAGGCAGTTTTCATAGAGGCAAAGGCTTGGTTGGCATTTCGAGTTGACACCACGACTGAGGGCTTGGCCCAAGTTGTCTACCATTCCTATGGCTCTACAATGGTGCTACATGGACTAGATGGGCCAAAAGGCCTGTTTATGTGCTGTACTTTTCTGTGATCTCTATGACATTGTCTGACCCACTGAGTTTCTCCAGCAGTTTGTTTTTCCACTCCAGATTTCAGAAAAATTGAGTCCCCGTTGGAGAAATTCCCTTAGTTCCTCCGTCACCCTCCCCCACCTTCTCTGCTACCTAGACTAATGTTTCTCTCTTTCCCTGAAGGATGCTAGACTTGAAACTTCTTGTCTTTCAGTAGGTGCTGGCTGACTGGCTGAGTTTCTGTGGCAATTTTTGGTTTTAGCATCTGCAGATTATGCAATGTTGAAGACTTTCTTTTACAGGTTTCTGGATAGTCACACAACAGTAATAATCAACGAGCACATCAAATACCTTAAGACCTGGAGGACCAGGTAGTCCTGGGGACCCAGGTAATCCAATGCCAGCTTCACCCTATGAGGAGGAAAATTTGAGATTGGTTACAAAAAAATCCGTATTTCAAAACTGCCCAATGCATCACCTGCACCAGCTTATCTGCCATCAAAGACGTGTACAGAAAGATGCTGGGAAAAGGCCAACAATATCATAAAGGATTCCACTCACCCTGCTCATGGACTGTTTGTCCCACTCCCATCAGACTACATAGCATCAACGCCAGGAGCCCCAGAGTCAGAAACAATTACTTTCCCCAAGCAGTATGGCTGATAAACATCTCCACCCACTAACCCAACCCTCCACACCACCAACCAAAACCACTTTATAATTTCCTGCCAGAGTCACCTTTTGAGCAAATACACCTGTACCTACTGTCAATTCACACACATACCATCAATCTATGTATATAAGCCACTATATGTATTTATATTTATTGTGTTTGTTATATTTTGTATTCTTATGTTTTTTTGTCCTGCATTGGATCTGGAATAACAATTATTTTGTTCTCCTTTACATTTTGTGAACTGGAAATGACATTAAACCATGTTGAATCTTTAATTTCGTGCCTTCACTATTTTAGTTTCTGAACAAAGTTTCAGCAGAAGAACTGATTACAGCTATCTTTGTAACTCATTTGGTACATGTGCTACTGAACCATTGATGTAGAGAAGGTTTTGGGATGATGGACAATCCTAGTTTTGTTGACATGCACAATCCTTAGCCATTGGAGTGAAGATGTAGTGGTAAGGAAGCCAAATGCAATGTTAACATTTCCAGAGAACTGAAGTATAAAAACAAAGTGTTGAGGCTTTACTAGACATTGGTCAGACTGCATTTGAAGTTTTATGAGCAGCTTTGGGCCTCTTATCCAAGAAAAGATATGCTGGCATTGGAGAGATTCATGAGAATGTTTCCTGGAAAGAACTTGATGGCTCTGGGCCTGTACTCACTGGAGTTTAGGGGAACTCTTATTGAATCCTATTGAATATTAAAAGGTCTGCTTAGAGTGGATGTGGAGAGGATATTTCCTATAGTGAGTGAATCTAGGACTTGAGCGCACATCTTCAGAATAGAGGGATGTCCATTTTGAACAGAGATGTGGAAGAATTTCTTTAGCCAGAGGATAGTGAATCTGTGGAAATCATTGCCACAGATGGCTGTGGAGGCCGTCATTGGGTATATTTAAAGTGCAGATTGGTAAGTTCTTGATTAGCAAGGGTGTCAAAGGTTACGGGGAGAAGGCAGGAGAATCAGGTTGGGAGGGGTAATAAATCAGCCATGATTGAATGGTGGAGCAGATTTTGATGGGCTGAATGACCTAATTTTGCTCCCATGTTTTTGGCCTTATGGAATACCAGCAAATAGTCCTCTTCCTGATTACATTCCTCAACTTCTGCTATGTTTGAACAGAGAGGGTTGAAGAGTTGGAACAGATTACAGGAGTTGTGAGGGGTGAGGCTACATATAAGACCACAAGAGATAGGAGCAGAATTAGACCATTTGGCCTTTTGAGTACTCAACATCTCTGTTCTAAGTGGATGTCCCACTACTCTGAGGCTGTGCCCTCTGGTCCTAGATTCTGCCACTATTTGAAACAATGCAGACTGTAGGACACAAGGAAGACTTGTAATTTGTAGAATGTGGAACAGATCACTGGTGAGTGTGAGTTTCTTTCAGTTTTCAGATTAGGGAACTGAAGAAGACCCAGAAAAAGTATTGAAATTATGGCTTACCACCAGGCTGAATACTGGTGGTCATTCTCAACTTCTGGATCATAATTTAGGATTAAGGAGGAATTTCTCAGACTCCTTTTAAAATGGCTTGAAGTTTTCCTCCTCAGATTTATGAGGAAAGTGGGGGCAGGTCAAGGTGGCTGTAGATTGTACATAGACAAGGGTTAATAACCAGCTGGTCTTGCTTCCTCTCCCACTCTTTTTGCTACCACCAACGGAGTCCTGGGTCTCACATCAACAGATTCAGGAACAATTGTTGCTCTATTACCATCGAGTTTCTGGACCAGCGTGAATGGTTTCACTTCTTTAGCGCTAAACTGACTTCACAACCTGTAGATTCATTTGCAGGGACTCTACCTTTGTTATGTATGGATCTTTATGGATTCCATTTTATTTCTTTATTTTCCTGTGTTCTTCTCAACAGGATTTCTCATTTTGCCATCAGTGGGCAAAACTGATTCTGGGATTGAAAGTCTTATCATATGAGGAGTGTTTGATGACTCTTGGCCTGTACTCACTGGAATTCAGTAGAATGAGGGGGTATCACAATGAAACTTATTGAAGGTTGAAAGGTTTAAACCATTAATTCTGGATAAGGCCTTTTTAACATGGAAAACTAAGGGAATAAAAACATTCACAAGGAAATCTGCAGATGTTGGAAATTCAAACAACACACACAAAATGCTGGTGGAACACAGCAGGCCAGGCAGCATCAATAGGGAGAAGCACTGTCGACTTTTCGGGCCAAGACCCTTCGTCAGGACAAAGGGCCTCGGCCCGAAACGTCGACAGTGCTTCTCCCTATAGATGCTGCCTGGCCTGCTGTGTTCCACCAGCATTTTGTGTGTGTTGTTGGAATAAAAACATTTTTAGATTTGTTTTTAGAGAATTGTTTAATGTCTTTTTCACAGCTAGTGGATAAATATGATATATCTAATGCACAATTTTTTAGATATTTACAAGTTAGGAATTATTTTAAAACGCGATTTGTTACCAAATTATCCATTTGCTCATTTACCAAATATGATAAATGCTATTTTTCAGCTTAAACCATTTCAAAAAGGATTGATAGCCATTATATATAAACTGCTCATGAATTTATGAATGACGTCTAATGATAAGGTTAAACATGCTTGGGAATTGGAACTTCAGGAGTCACTTTCAGATGATCAATGGAACAAAGTTTATCATTTAGTTAACAATTCATCTATCTGCGCCCATCACTCCTTGATTCAGTTCAAGGTAGTGCACAGGATGCATATGTCAAAAGATAAACTAGCGCGTATTTTTTCTAATATAAATCCCACCTGTGATAGATGTAACACTGAGGTGACTACCTTAACTCATAAGTTTTGGTCTTGTATAAAGTTAAATAATTTATGGAGGGATGTTTTTAGAATGTTATCTAAAGTCATAGGTTTGGACCTACAAACTAATTCACTTACGGCAATCTTTGGGATCACTCCGAAGGAAGCAGGAAATGTTCCTGCGTCCGCTCAACGTATGATAGCTTTTTCAACTTTATTGGCTAGGAGAGCTATTTTGTTGTATTGTAAGGATCCCAATCCTCCTACTGGTTTTTTTTTTCGGCTCTCCTCCATTATTTACTAGGATGTTACCTGGGTTTCAGCACTTAAGTTACAGAGAAAGGTTGAACAAGTTAGGTCTTTATTCATTGGAGCGTAGAAGGTTGAGGGGGGATTTGATCGAGGTATTTAAAATGTTGAGAGGGATAGATAGAGTTGACGTGAATAGGCTGTTTCCATTGAGAGTAGGGGAGATTCAAACGAGAGGACATGATTTGAGAGTTAGGGGGCAAAAGTTTAAGGGAAACACGAGGGGGTATTTCTTTACTCAGAGAGTGATAGCTGTGTGGAATGAGCTTCCTGTAGAAGTAGTAGAGGCCAGTTCAGTTGTGTCATTTAAGGTAAAATTGGATAGGTATATGGACAGGAAAGGAGTGGAGGGTTATGGGCTGAGTGCGGGTAGGTGGGACTAGGTGAGATTAAGAGTTTGGCACGGACTAGGAGGGCCGGAATGGCCTGTTTCCGTGCTGTGATTGTTATATGGTTATATGATTATGTCCTGTTTAAGCTTGGAGAAAATTAGAAGTCAGACGTTCGATACATCTTTTGAATTTGAGCAAACCTGGCGACCTTTCATTCAATATTTTCAAATGATTTAAATTTTCTTGGTTTTACTTCTTTAGGTAGTCTTTTTTTTCTTCTCTGTGAAGTTTCAGATTTGACCAGAAGGATTTTTCCCTTTTTTTTTGTAATTATATCTTCAAAATGGACTGCCCATTTTTTTTTTGTTTTAGGTTTTTTTCTTCTCAATAATAGAAATTCTGAGTCTTTTTTAATGAATTGTTAAGAGGAGTTGTGGTTCCTTTTATATAGTAACAATATTATTCTATACATGATTTTGACAGTGTATATCCCTTTCTTTGTTTGTACTTTTATTGAATTATGTATTTGATATAACTTCTCCAATTTGTATTTATCCTTATTTTTTTAAATCAATAAAAAAGATTGAAAAGGAAATGAAAAATGAAAGGTCTCAATACAGTGGATGTGGAGAGGATGTTTCTTATGGTGGGGAAGTCTAGAAACAGGGGACACAGCCTCAGAATAGAGGGGATGTCCATTTAGAATGGAGGTGAGGAGAAATTTCTTTAGCCAGACAGTGTTGAATCTGTGGAATTTGTTGGCACAGGTGGCTATGGAGGCCAAGTCATTGGGTATATTTAAGGCAGAGGTAGATAGGTTCTTGATTAGTCAGGGCATGAAGGGCTATGGGGAGAAGGCAGGAGAATAGGGTTGAGAGGGAAATGGATCTGTCATGATGAAATGGTGGAGCAGACTTGATGGGCCAAATGGCCTAATTTTGCTCCTATATCTTATGGATGAGGCTCTTTCACCCCTGTACATACCATCAGATGATCATAACCAGAATTAAGTATCCCCACCATTGAGGACATGCTCTCCTCTCACTTATGCCATATGGGATGTACAGGAGCCTTAGGTCCTACACCATCATTCAACTGTCAGGCTTCTAAAACAGCATGGATAACAACTCACCTTGACAACCTATGGATTCACGCTAAAACTCGTCCTCAGCATATTTATTTATTTATTTGCTTGTTTGTTTATTATTTGGTTACCTTGTATTTGCACAGTTTGCTGTTTGCTCATTGGTTGATTTGCCAGTCTTTGTGTGTAGTTTTTAATTGATTCTATTGGATTTCTTTGTTCTACTGTGAATGCCTGCAAGAAAATTAATCTCAGGGTAGCATAGGGTGACCTACACTCTACGTACTTTGATAATAAAGTTCCTTTGAACTTTTGAGTTTCTTTAAGTCACTAAATGCAGCCGAATCAGTCCTGATATACTGAACCTGCTTTCCCATACTGGAGCGAGACTCACATGTCTATCACCCCTTTGCTGACTTCAATCCATCCCAAAGTCCGTTACCACCAAGTGAAAACTTAAAGCAGCCATATCCATGCACAGCAAGCTCCCACAATAATGACCTGATACCAGTGGGAGTGTGGGCAGGCCCTTTCCGGTCGCCATCAGTAATACTGAAGCAGTCAGAGCACAGACATCATTTACCTTATTGCCTTTGAGTCCAAATGAGCCTCTTGCACCCTGCAATAAAAAGTTATTAAAATATATTGAAAGGAGTATGATTTTAACAATAGGCTCTCCACACCCCACGTGAAGTGTTCTGCAGACACATAAAGGTGGAACCGTGTCATTAATATTTAAGTCTTGGAGACTTTAAAGTGGAGGGAGATAAATATTTAAAAGACTGGGGAATTGAGGGCTGTGTGAAATTGGTACCGTGGTTGAACCGAGACCTCGGGTAGATCACGTTGAATGGCAGGGCGGGATTGAAGGGCCAAGGGGATGACTCCTACCCCTGATTCCTTTTGACTTTATTTAATAGTAAAAAGCTAGTGAAAGCTCTTTCACAATTAGATTACTTATGTGCAATAAGTTGGGCTGTTTTCCCTGGCGTGTTGTAGGCCGAGGAGAGGCCTGATGGAAGTTTATAAAATGTTGACAGGTATAGATTAGACCATCAGAGGAAAGATGGGATCTGTACTTAGAGTCTCACCGGAAGCAACAATTCTGATGCAGGACTCCTCAGGACCAGAGTATGCCTCAGTCCAGCAGTGAGTCTGGGCTCAGAGAGCTAATGCAGAATCTTTCTCATTTTGATATCTCTGTTGATTGGACGGAACCATCTAGTTGTTCTGGCGCAGATTATCAAACAGACATTGGAACATGACAGCACAGTACAGGTCCTTCGGCCCGCAATTTTGTACTAACCTTTTAACTTAGACTAAGCTCAATCTAACTTTCCCTTCCACATAGCCCTCCATTTTTCTGTCGTCCACATGCCTGTCTGAGACTCTTAAATGTCCCCAAAAGACTCTTAGATAGGCACATGGATCAACATATCAATTAACACCAAATGCACGCGACAGTGTCAGAACTCCTCACATTTGGTTTTATTGGTTACTTTGGAAAGGGATGTGTAGAGGCAATTACAACTAGTAATCAATACTCTGCAGAGCTATTGAGTAAGGGCCATTTCTCCACTCTCATAGGTTCAGTACTACATGGCATGGAGGCAGGTCCTTCTGCCCAACTTGTTCATCCCATACCAGACAGTTATCTATGCTAATCCCATTTGCTTGTTTTTGGGTCGTAGCTTTCCATCCCTTCCTATTTCTGTACCTGCCTGTTAGGTATGCGCGGAGCAAGAACAACAGTATGGTACGATTAAATGTTTTTACCGAGTCACGTTCGTACCAGTACACACTGAGTAACTCAGGGTGGAAGCAACAAACCGGGCCCGCCAAGACGAAAACATACGTACTCAAAAACCCGCGACCAAACGAGAGCCCTCCGTGCCTGGGAGGCCCAACCGATTGGCCACAATCCCACTTGCCACATTCTTGCAATTGATCTAATACAGTACACTGTCCAAGTGTGTGTGTGTGTTTTTTAAACTGTGTACATGTACCCTTCTCTTCTTAAAGAAATTCTTGTCTTTAAAATAACTACTTATCACTTAGCAAATCTTATTTACAATGAAGACGGCAAACTGGGTAAATCCATTGACTACTCACATCCTGTCCAGGCTCTCCGGGTTCACCTTGTTCACCCTTGAACGAGAGAAATCAGGTTTAAATCTTCACCGTAATCAACAATCAAAGAAAAAGAGTCTCCAGCTTAATCCAACAGAGGATGAGTGTGATAAGATAGCCACCAACAGCCCATTGGACTCTATAAACGTCTTTAAGGCAGAGAAACATCCTTCAGCATTTGGCTCGGGAGAACTGGACATGCAAAGCCCCAGTGAGAAGTACAGCACTAATTAGAAGTTGGGGGCAGAGCATTGGAGGCAGAAACATTAATAGGGTCGGGATAGTGGGGTTTCTCTCCCCACCATCAAGGACATCTTCAAAAGCTGTGGCCTCAAGAGGGTGGCATCCACAATTAAAGACCCTCAGGACCTAGGGCATGATATCTACCATCAAGGAATGAGGTACAGGAGCCTGAGGATGCACACTCAATAATTTGGGAGTTGTTTCTTCCCCTCCGCCGTTGGATTTCCTAATGTCCCATGAACACTACCTCACTACTTTGCTCTCTTTTTGTGCTATTTAGTTTTTATACTTCTTTTGTAACATATAAAAATATTTTATGTATTACACTGCACTGCTGCCATAAAACAACAAATTTTGTGACATACGTCAGTGATAGTAAACCTGATTCTGATCCTGAAAATCTCACCCTTACTGCCCAGGCTGTGAACTAGTGCACCCCTCCCAGAACCCATCTGGTCTAGCGCCTCTTGATGCAAGGCCAAATCTGGCCAGAAACAAGTAGCATTTACAGGCATAGTTATCGAACAATACAGCACAGATATAGGCTCTTTGGCCCAACCAGCCCATGCTGACCATGGTGTTTAATGGCAGGTCATTTGCCAGCTGTCACCTCACCTGCCCATCCCTTAAGCCACTGTGAAATTTGTGGTTTTGCGGTAGCAGTACATTGCAATATGTGTATATATAAGCCTTCCCCATGAGTGGGTATAACCGCAAGGCAGCGGAGGTTCCTTCTCCTAGGTGAGCTGCCAACCACAGCTGAGGAGCCTCATCTGCCTGATGCAACTGGATTTAAGGCGCCAGTAACCTGTCTTTGCCTGTTCTTCTGTCAGTAGAAATGGATCCAACGGGCTAAGTAGCTAAGCCACAACATGAAGGCCAGGAGCTGGACTTGGTTGTCAGGGGTTGTTGGCGATGCATGCTATAGGGAGCATTTAATAGGGGTAGTGGGAGCTTATCCCCACTGCCTCCCCGGCTTTAACAACCTTAAGGAACCACACACACACACGCACACACACGCACCTTTTGCATTGCTTATTTGTATAAATTAAGTGCCAAAGAGAGCAAAAATAGCGTTCACGGGTTCATTGTCCACTCAGAAATCTGACGGTGGAGGTCAGAAGCTGTTCCAAAAAGGTTGAATGTGTGCCTTCAAGCTTCTGTACCACCCCTTGATTGTGATGTTAGTAAGAAGAAGACATGTAGGGTTCTAGTGGGACCAATGCCCTCTCAAAGGATAATTCAACCGCTGGTGGTGATATCTAACTGCTTTCTGTCCCACTGGTTTCAACAAAGGAGAAAATATATTGGCTGGTCATATAACTGGCTGCAGAAAGATACTGTCCACTGAACTACCATCGCAAGTGAAAGATTCATAGGAGCCACGTATCTGTTCTCTATCTGCTTTATATTCTGTGTTGTGTGTGTATTATGGCAGCTAGTCTCGTGAGGTATGGTAAAAGCAAGAGGAATAAGTTACATTTTCCTGCTTATTTCAGGGCAGTTTTTAGCCCGGGACAGATGGAAGTATCTTTTGCTGACCACTGACACAACACTCAATAATGGTTAACTGTATCTTTACTCATTGCTAATAAAGGATTGAATAAAGGATTTGACTTCAGGGCAATTGTTGGAGCTGTGGGCGCATCACACAAGTATAACAGTTTGTACAGTCGCAGGCAAGCGGCAAAAGTTTTTGCTTTTGATTTTGGATTAGTTTTGCCGCTAGAAGATTCCTTTACTTTGTACTTGATGACAAGCTCTTCCCGATTTTCAATCTATTTAGATGAAAAGGATTCCAAAGTTATTCACTGTGGCTTTTTACATCACACACTCAGATCTTTGATTCTGTACCTTCTGTCCCCTTGGGCCCACTGGACCTTGGTCACCTTTCATACCCTGGAGAGAAAATAAATTAAAATGTTCATTAACCTCTCTTGCGTTAACGTCAAAGGCCTTTTGCATTTGCACCTCAAACAATAAGAGTATCTTCATGTCTAAGAAACTAGAACAGGACTAGATTTCCTGGTGGCCACCCATTTCAATTTGACTTCCCATTCAGACATGCGAGTCTGTGGCTTCCTCTACTGCCACGGTGAGGCAACACTCAGGTTGGAGGATCAACACCTCATATTCCATCCGGGTCATCTCCAAACTGATGGTATTAACTTGTATAACTTCTGGTCATTTCTTCCCCTTCTCCTTTCTCTCTTTTTCCATTCCCCATTCTGCTTACTCTCTCACCACTTCTCCTCAACTGCCCATCACCCCCCTTTGGTTCCCCTCCTCCTTCCATTTCTCCCATTGTCCACTCTCCTCTCCTGTCAGATTTCTTTTTCTTCAGCCCTTTATCTCTTCCACCTATCATCTCCCAGCTTCTTACTTCATCCTACTTCCCCACACACCCATCTTCCTGCTTACCTGGTCTCAGCTTTCACCTTTCAGCAACTCCTTTCCCTCCCCTCCCCACCTTCTTATTCTGGCTTCTTCCCTCTTCTTTTCCAGTCCTGATGAAGGGTCTCAGCCAGAAACGTTGACTGTTTATTTCTCTCCATAGACGCTGCCTGATCTACTGAGTTCCTCCAGCAATTTGCATGTGGCAGCAAGTCTGTCTCCACTAAAGTACGTGATACTGTCCTTAATTGACCTAAGTTTATCTTGGGACACCTTGCTATAATTGAAAATGGTCTTAGCATAAAATCTAGTCATTCTATTTTACAGCACCTATTAATGTCCATGGAACTAATTAATCTTAACAACATCCTCCCATGATATACTGTATATAATAAATATATGAAACAGGAGCAAGAGGAAGACATTGAGTCCTTTAATCTTCCTCATGCATTCAGTAGTAACATGGCTGATCCATGGGCATCTTCCATCCAAACTCCATATGCTGCTGGTTTGTTTAAGAAACTGGAAACCTTTCAACTTTGACATGGAATATACTCAAGAAATTGGGCAGTGAGTCCCAGACGTATGTCAAGGACTTGGGCAGGGAGTTCCAGACGTATGTCAAGGACTTGGGCAGGGAGTCCCAGACGTATGTCAAGGACTTGGGCAGTGAGTCCCCGAGCTTTGCAACTAAGTAAAGAGATTTGTTCTAATCAACTTCTTTCAAGGCTGACCTTCTACTCATGTTTTATTCCTGGACTCTCAAGCCCTCTAAAAACTTTGACTCGGAAACTCAGAAGGCAATTTTCTTAACATTTGAGGGTGCAGGCTAATTCTACTCAATCTCAAAACCTGGGACCACCCTCATCCACCTGGCATTGTTCCAGTGAACTTTTGGGCAAGCGTGATCTTCCTACAATGAGATCAGGCTCTATGCATACTTGCACATGTTCTTCCTCCAAAACTCTGTACACTTCTATTATATTTTCTATTTTGAGATAAGGCACAGTAACAGGCCCTCCTGGCACAACGAGCCTGTGCTGCCCAATTACACCCATGTGAACAATTAACCGCACATCTTTGAAATGTGGAAGGAAACTGGAGCACGCAGAGGAAACCCACATGGACACAGCATACAAACTCTTTACAGACAGTGGTGGGATTGAACCCAGGTAGATGAGTGCTGTAATAGCATTATGCTAACTGTTATGCAGTCTTATTCAGAGTCTTGGCCCTAAATATTGACATTTTAATTTCCATAGACACTGCTTGACCTGCTAGGTTCCACCAGAATTTTGTGATTGTAGCTTTGAAATCCAGGTGGTTCTTGGTTACAGTATGAACGGTATGGTACTCATAACAAAATGAACCAACTTACCGCTTCACCCTTCAGACCTCTCTGTCCTGAGGCTCCAGGTATTATCTCTCCAGATGTTCCCTAAATTAAACAATGCAAGTTGAGGAATGTAGCCTCGAACTATGTACAAGAAAAAAATAAAAGCATAGTCTTACAGCACAGAAACAGGCCCTTCGGTCCAACTGGTAAACGCTGAACACAGTGTCCATCTAAGCTAGTCCACTTTGCCTGCATTTGGTCCATATCTCTCTAATCCAGGGGCTCCCAACCTTCTTTATGCTATGGACTAATACCGTTAGACAAGGAGTCCGTGGACCCTGGACTGGGAACCTGTGCTCTAATTCTTCCCCATCCATCTACCTGTCCAACTGCCCAATAACAATTATGTCAACACTTCCTTTTGCAGGTCATTCCTTAATTGGGACTCCGTCAGGTTGAAAAAAGTTCCCAGGTTCCAATTAAAGCTCTCTCCTCTCACCTTAAACATCTTTATTTATTTATTGACATACAGCACAGAATTGGCGCTTCCAGATGTTCAGGCCACGCTGCTCAGCCACCCCCCAACCACAGGAAAATTTACAACAACCAATTAACCTACTAACTGGTACATCTTTTGACTGTGGAAGAAATCCCATGCGGTCGTGGGGAGAACATAGAAACTCCTTACAGGCAGAAGCGGGAATTGAACCCAGGTCACCTGTAATGTAGTGTTTCGCGAACCATTATGCCACCATATCACCCTTTAGTTCTCATTTCTCCAACTCTGGAAGAAGCCCCTCATGATTTTATACACCTCTATAAGTAGTCTCCTCTATAAGTAACCCCTAAATTGAAAATATATCATCTTATACTGGGGTTGAAAGCCAAGGAGAGACAGAACAACCAAACAGTGAGGTACAACATTGGCTGAGAACAGAACTGTGAAACAATGAGGAGGGTTGGTAAGTTCATTTGGAGCATAAACAGCAACATGTCTATGATCACTGAGAAATGTCGTGAAAAGTGTTGTCTTGCAGTGCAATGGGAGCTGTACACAGAGTCGCCACTCTCTGGCATTGTCTTGGCTTACATTTGAAGAGGCCAGTTGTTCAATGTCCTGTTCTTTTGTTAGAAGTTATTTGTAAAATATTATCTTCTCTGTGCATTAAAATGTCTAGTTCCTCAGCATGCACATCCCTGAGGTCCTCACGTGGTCTGAACACACCAGCTATGTGGTGAAAAAGGTGCAACAGCGTTTCTTTAACCTCAGACGGTTGAGGAAGTTCGGTATGAGACCCCAAATCCTAAGAATTTTCTACAGGACCACAATTGAGAGAATCCTGACTGGATGCATTACTGCCTGGTATGGGAACTGTACTTACCTCAATCGCAGGACTCTGCAGAGAGTGGTGCGGACAGCCCAGCGCATCTGTAGTTGTGAACCTCCCACTATTCAGGACATTTACAAAGACAGGTGTGAAAAAGGGCCTGAAGGATCATTGGGGACCTGAATCACCCCAACCACAATCTGTTCCAGCTGCTACCATCTGAAAAACTGTGCTGCAGCATGAAAGCCAGGACCAACAGGCTCCGGGACAGCTTCTTCCACCAGGCCATCTGACTGATTAACTCACGCTGATTTGAGTGTATTTCTATGTTACATTGACTGTTCTATTTATTATAAATTACTATGATTGCACATTGAACATTTAGATGGAGACGTAACATAAAGATTTTTACCCCTCATGTATGTGAAGGATGTAAGAAATAAGGTCAATTCAATTCAATTCTAGTTACCTTTTCTCCTTTTGGTCCAGGTTCTCCAGGACTTCCAGAAATTGACTACAACAGAATGAAAGTTCTCAATAAATCCATGCAGGCAAATTCACATGTCAGTTATAATCCAGTGGTTATTCCTTAATTTTCATTTAGGCATACAGCATGGTAGCATGTCCTTCTGGCCCGACGAGACCTGTGTGACCAATTAACTTATAAACTCGTACACCTTGTCTTTGGAATATGGGAGGAAACTCGAGCACCCAGAGGAAACACAAGTGATCATGAGGAGTACGGACAAATTCAGAGATGGCTACAGATTTGAACCCGGGTTGCTAGCACTGTAATAGTGTTGTGCTGGCCCCTACACTACTGTGTAGTGCAGATGGAAGATCAAATATTGATCTTCCAATCGCCAATTTATCCTCCTTTTATGGTTGCTCCAATCCTCTGGACATTCAGAAGATGACAAGATGCATTTGTATATAAACAAATCCTTTCAATTACAGAGCCAAACTTTCCCACGATACAATGTTCTGACTTTGATCACTCCTACTAATTCATCCCAATCCTACTGGAGACCATTGATGGTGGCTGATGAAATTCCTATACTGCAATCACAGAAATTCAGGGTTACAGACAGCTGCTGGGATCCAATTAAGGGTTGTCAATATGTTCCAACACAAGTGAAGATGTTCAATAACACCAGGCCAAGGAGAAGATGCCCAAATCTGAGCACTTTAAGCCAGTGAGTGGGTGCTGAAAGCCAGTGATGTAGCCAGCAATTAGTGGGGAGAAAGTGAAGGGGTGGGTATCCGTGGTATCAGACATTGAAGGGTTGGGTGTGGAAAGCAAGGGGCAGCAGAGAAGGGGGACTGTCTGCTCTTTGCAAACATGAGGTGCTGGAAAGCCAAAGCAACACACACAAAATGCTGGAGGAACTCAGTAGGCCAGGCAGCATTTATGAAAAAGAGCAAACAGTCAACGTTTTGGACCAAGGGCCCTCTTCAGGATTGAGAAAGAAGGGGGAGAAGCCAGAATAAAATGGTGGAGGAGGGGAAAGAGGCTAGCTGGAAGGTAATAGGTGAGGCTAGGTTGATGGGAAATGTCAAGGGCTGGAGAAGAAAGAATCTGATAGGAGACGAGAGTGGACAGTAGGAGAAAGGGTCCTGGGAGAAGTAAAAGGCTGGTGAGAAGAAATAAAATGTCAGAGTGGCAAGGCGTGGGGGGGGGGGGGGGGAAGATTTGTTCACTGGAAGGAGAAACTGATATTCATGTCATTGGAAAGGAGGGAACACAGAAGTAATATAAGGTGTTGCTCCTCTAAGATGAGGCCGGCCTCATCTTGTCACAAGAGATGGCCATGGATCGACATGTTGGAACAGGAATGGGAATCAGAATTAAAATATTTGGTCACCTGAAAGTTCTGCTTGTGGCAGATGGTACAGAGGAGTTCAACAAAGCAGTTCCCCGATTTATGATGGGTCTCGCAAATGTAGAGGAGGTTGCATCAGGAGCACTGGACACAAAATCCCAGCAGGTTTGGAAGTGAAGTGTTGTCTCACCTGGAAGGACTGTTTGAGGCACATAATGGAGGTGGGTGAGGAGGTCTATGGAAAGGTGTAGCACTTGGGCTACTTCCAGGGACAGGTGCAGGGAGAGAGATTAGTGGGGAGGAGGGAATGAATGGCCAAGGGAAACGTGGAGGGAGGGGAGGTTCAGTGTATGTTCAACGTTGAGGAATTTTCTCTCCAAGCTTCCAGTGAATTCTGGATTCAGTGCTGGGGTTTGCAGGGTTTGTTTTACCTCAAAAGAAGCTAAAGGGGCTATTTTTTGGGGCCTCCTCGTTCAACAGTGAAAGCAGCCCAACTCTTTGCCTGACAATTAGAATTCAAAATTAACTCACCTCTCCACGGAGCCCAGGTGGTCCTTGATCCCCCTTGGGTCCAATGATACCTGGGAATCCTTGACTACCCTAAAAAAATTTAGAATGGATTAATGATCTTATAGAACACAGACCATGGAATATTACAGGAGTTCAGCAAGTTAAGTTTGCCTGGTTCTTTTCCTTAAGTTAAGACCATAGATCATGATTCCAATTCAGGTTCATTTATTTACCGCATGTACCTTTGCACTAACAACCAACACAACCCGAGGATGTGCTGGGGGCAGCCCGCAAGTTTTGCCAATCTGCTGATCTCCTGGGATTTTCATGCGCAGCAGGGGTTCCCAACTGGGGATCCACTCATGTGCAAGGTTAGCAAGGTGCAGTTAAAATTAAATTACCCTAGTCCCAGGAAGTCCTTGTTCTCCATCTTTTCCTGGAACGCCGTCTCTTCCCGAAACTCCAGGCTTCCCAGGTTCTCCCTGAATGCCGATTAAATAAAAAGATACATTTTTACAACATTCACAAGTAACTTCAGTTAAAGTGGTCAGCACGCAAGGCTTGTTAGATTAAAATATTTTTTTTAATATTGATCTAGTGTTGATATTGACAGGAAAGATATCAATAAGATTGAAAGAGTGCAGAGAAAGTTTAAAAGGATGTTGCTGGGACTTGAGGACCTGAGTTATAGAGAATGGTTGAAAAGTTTAGGACTTCATTCACTGGAGTGTAAGAGAATGAGGGTTGATTTGATAGAGGTATACAAAATTCTGGGTGGCAGGGTGGAGATATGTTTCTATCAAAGGAGGTGTAAGGTGCTCTTTCTCTCTGCTAGCCTGCAGGTCACCCTTGGGCAAGGTGTAGCACTTGCTGAGGATCAAGGTCACATGGATCCATGGGAGCAAGTGGTGCATATCACAAGTGTGGTTTTGCGACCTCTGATGCCAGGCAGACAATTTCTGAAGAGTATTGATAATGGTTGGAGTCACCCATCTTGTAAAGACACTCCCCAGAAGAAGGCAATGGCAAACCAATTCTGTAGAAAAATTTGCCAAGAACAATCATGGTCACGGAAAGACCATGATCATCCAAGTCATACAACACGGCACATAATGAATGAACAATACATTATGAGGGGTATAGATAGGGCAAAAGCAAGCAGGCATTTTCCACTGAGGTTGGGTGAGACTAGAACTAGAAGTCATAGGTTAAGGGTAAAAGGTGAAATACTCAAGGGGAACTTTTTTACTCAGTAAAGTGGTGAGAATGTGGAACAAGCTGCCAGCAGAAATGGTGGGTGGGGGTTCGATTTTAACAATTAAGAGAAATTTGGATAGATACATAGATGAGAGTGGTATGGAAGGTTATGGTCAGCTGCAGGTTGATGGGTCCAGGCAGGATAATGGCTTGGCATAGACCAGGTGGGCTGAAGGGCCTGTTTCTGTACTGTAGTGTTCTATAATTCTGTGAAACTTTGTGTTTATTACTTGCTATGCCTAGATACAAACTGTAACCACAAGACACAATGGACAAACTTTACTGATACCTAATAGTGCTACCTTGGGATGTTGGTAACATACATGTTATTCAACAACGACAACTTGGTAGCACTGAATGGAAACATTTGAACCAGGTTTTTGAGGATAAAAGGACAGAGAAGTTGGTTGGGAAACTACAAGTTGCAGGAGCAAGTGGTATTGTAAGTATAGTGAACCTTTGAATCCTTCCCAAGCTAGGGACATCAACTACTGGAAGGAGTCCTCATGCTGAACCATCAGGAGACTACAGGTAGGCAGAAGATAACCATAAGCTAATCGTGCCCAACCTACAGCGTGTGACCTTATCTAGTCAAGGTAACATCCCAAGGGGGGTTAAAAGAGAGGGGCTCCTGGATGTCACTGGCACATCCAAAGAGGAAGATGGATTATGGTCAACTGAACACAGGAAGCTCAGAAGATGCTTGCCAATGAAAACTGGAAAGCAGGAACTGCTAGAGTAGAGGCTTGGTGTACATTTATTTTCTTGTTCACAAACGTTGTGCATCTCTGTAACACTCAATAAAGTCTGAGTGCTGTACAAAGTCTTAAGCACATTTATGTATCTAGGGTGCCTAAGACCTTTGCACAGTACTGTATATTATGTATTTCCAGTTACCAACTAACACTTAATACTACTGAGCTCATACAAAGCTATGTCCTCTTATTTCTGTTTCCTGACCTCCTTCCTATTTTAACCAATGTACAGTCCTGTGCAAAAGTCCTAGGCACCCTAGCTATATACATATGAGCCTTAGATTTTTGCACAGTACTGTATATTCAACTTAACTAAAGAATTTGAGTTTGTATCCTGCAAGACAATATTGATTCCAAATTAGACAGGCTGGGGATGTCCTCTGTCACACCAAACTCATATCCAATGAGGCATTAGTTATAAGTAAGGTCACTCTGTAAAGAAGGTTTCAAACTTACCACTTGTCCTGGCAGGCCTGGTGCTCCTTGAGGACCCTGCAAAGAAGCACTGATCAATGAAGCTGCCCGGCGTCAGAAGGAGAATAAGTCCATGAACAACAGGGAGTTCTCAGGTCAATTGCAATATTAATTCTTCTTCCCAATGAAGTGATTCACTTTGGAAGGCAGAATACCCTGATCTTACAGCTGGCACTATAACAACATTATGTTTGTCTTTACATTACAGTACCATGCCGCCTTGGAGTGTGTGCTTCGCGACGCAGCTTGCAGCGGCCACTCCAGAGCTGATTATCTGTTATTTGTGAAGCGGGATGCCATGTGCAATCATAATCGATTGAAAACGGACGTGGGAGCACGGAGGAACATCGGGATATCTCCAGGAAGACCCTCTTCGTTGCTGCTGCTGCTGTGAGGTCCGGGACTCTGCTGGGAAGAGCAGGCCCCCAGTCCTCGGGGTCGCGTTGCCGATGGCCGTTGGCGGGGCCGTCTTAATACGCTCGGCAGAGGATGGTGCTCGGAGAAGCTGTGCCGGAGGGGATGGTCATCGGCTTGGAGGTTCGACGGACTTGGAGTCCGCTGCGGTCAGGTCGCTTTTGGTGTGTACTGCGTCTGCGAGGCTGGGTTCAACGGAGCTTTCATTGTGTGCTGCGTCTGCGAGGCTGAGTTGGGCGGCGCCGTGGAAGTCCATAGTGGGGGTATTCCCTTCTGCCGCCAGTGGGATGGCGAGTCTGTCGGGACCCTGGGGACTTGTGGAAACTGTGTGGTGATTTCTTTTGAACTTATAGTCCTTTAACATCTTTGGACTATTTTTACTGTTTTTATCAATTATGCTATTGTTTGCACTGTTGTAACTATATGTTGTAACTATGTGGTTTTGTGCAGGTCTTGTAGCTTTAGTTTTTGGTCTTGTTTTGTCTGGTGGTTTTGGAGCTCCTTTCCAGGGAATGCACTAAGACGGTAGTACGATATTAATACGCAGCAGCCTCTCCGGACTCTGGATTGGGGATTGCCAAACATTATGTGGATTTTCTGGTGTAGTCTGTTTTGTCATATGCTTTTGTGATATCATTCTGGAGGAACGTTGTCTCATTTTTTAACTGCATTGCATTTGTGGTTTCTAAATGACAATACTGAAATCTGAATCGTACAGGCAAAGTTCAACAACAAGTAAACCTCAGCAACAGGGCTGAGAAATTGTGAGTATCCCTGAGATATATAATACATACCACAGCTCCAGGAGCACCGGGATTTCCAGGAAGTCCCATGTTACCAGGAGGACCAGGTGGCCCCTAGGCAGAAAGAAATGACTTCATCAAGCATAGGTCAACTAACCAAATCAGGACATATCATTTGCAATGGACATATCCAACTCTTCTCAGCTGCTTGGTTTAACTCAAAGAGCAAGTAAGACAATATTATAGGTTTTGTTCTGGTGTCAGCAATAACCCTCACAGTAAATCGGATGGGATTAAACAATCCCAATATTTAAACACAGAAACATAGAAAACCTACAGCGCAATACAGGCCCTTCTGCCCACAATGCTGGCCGAACATGTAAGGGGAACCTGAGGGGGGATCTTATTTTATTTTGGTATTTCAGCACAGAAAAGGCCTTTCTAGACGTTCAATCTGCACTGCCCAGCAACCCACCAATTTAACCCTAGCCTAATCATGGGATAATTTACAACAACCAATAAATTTACCAACCAGTATGTCTTTGGACTGTGGGAGGGAACTGGAGCACCCAGAGGAAACCCACATGCATATGGGAAGGAATGAACAAACTCACCTACTGAGAATGCTGGAATTGAACTCTGAACTCTGACGCCCCAAGCTCTAATAGCATCGGACTAACCGCTACACTGACATCATTGGGGGAGTGCCCACACCTCAAGATGGCAGGAACACAAGATGGCAGCTCAACACCTCCTCAAGGGCATGGGGAGGGTGGGGGAACGGGTGAGCAATTAACCTTTGACTCAGCCTATAAATCCCACATCCTATTTTTTAGAAACAAAAAAAAAACAATGGAATGTTGAGTAGTGCTTTGAGGATCTAAAACGGAAGGATAACTAAATCATCTGCTGATGCAGAAATCCAGATTAACACACACAAGGTATGGCAGGAACTCAGTAGGTCAGGCAGCATCTATGGAGAGGAATTAACAGTCAACATTTCAGGCCAAGGGCCTTCATTAGCACTTGAAAGGAAGGGCAAGAAGCATCATTTTTGGTTTCTTCTATTCTAACTTACCTGAATGCTCAAACCTTGGTCACCTTGGTTACCCTGTCGCAGAAGGAAACAGAAACAACTATTAAAGAGGTAATGTAAAACCCAGGCATGGAATGAATTCATCAAGCACTGGTCACATAATCAATACAGAAAAAGCAGCCAAGAGTAAACGCCTAATTCCTTATTTTCCAGCTTTGCAGCGTTCCCCGGTGTAGGGCTGTCGGCAGCATTTGGTACAAGACTGCAAGGCATTGGAGCAGACACTGGGTATATTGAAAGCAGAGGTTGATAGTAAGGGTGTCCTAGGTGATGGAGAGAAGGCAGCAGAATAGGGTTGAGAGCAGGAACAAATTAGCCATGATCAAATGGCACAGCAGACTCGAATGGCATAATGGCCTAATTCTGTTCCCATGTCCTATTATCTTAATGCAGGCCGCACCTTGACTTCTCACCCTTAACCTTTACCAGCACAACACAGTCATAAACAGACCCTTTGATTCATCTATAAGACCATAAGAAATAGGAGCAGAATTAGGCCATTCACCTCATCGGGTTTGTTCCACCATACAATCATGGCTGATCCCTTTTTTTCCCTTCCTCAGCCCTACTCCCCATAACCATTGATGCCGTATCCAATCAAAAACCTATCAATATCCGCCTTAAATCCGGCCAATGACCAGGCCTCCACAGCTGGCTGTGGTAACAAATTCCACAAATTTACCACTCTCTGGCTAAAGAAATTTCTCCACATCTCTGTTTTAAATGAACGACCCCCTATCCTGAGGCTGTGCCCTCTTGTCCTAGACTCCCCCATCATGGGAAACATCCTTTCCGCATCTACTTTGTCTAGGCCTTTCAACAGTCGCAAGGTTTCAATGAGATACCCCCCCCCCCACCCATCCTTCTAAATTCCAACGGGTACAGACCCAGGGCCATCAAATATTCCTTATATGATAGCCCTTTCATTCCCGGAATCATCCTTGTGAACCTCCTCTGAACCTTCTCTGATGCCAGTATGTCCTTTTTTAGAAAAGGAGCCCAAAACTGTTTACAATACTCAAGACCTCACCAGTGTCTTACAAAACGTTTGCATCAATCCCTGTTCTTATATTCTACACCTCTTGAAATGAATGCTAACATTGCATTTGTCTTCCTCACCACTGACTCAACCTGCAAGTTAACCTTTAGGGTGTTCTGCACAAGGACTCCCTAGTTCCTTTGCACCTCAGATTTTCTGATTTTCTCCCCATGTAGAAAATAGTCCGCACATTTATATCTACTGCCAAAGTGCATGACCATGCATTTATTTCATTTGTCACTTACTTGCCCATTCTCCTAATCTGTCTAAGACCTTCTGCATCCTATCTGTTTCTTCAACACAACCAGCCCCTCCACCAATGTTCATATCATCTGCAAAATTGGCAACAAAGCCATCGATTCCATCATCCAAATCATTTATATACAACATAAACAGAAGCTGTCCCAAAACCGACCCCTGTGAAACACCACTAGTCATTGGCTGCCAACCAGAAAAGGATCCTTTTATTCCCACACGTTGCCTCCTACCAATCAGCCAATGCTCTAACCATGCCAGTAATTTTCCTGTAATACCATGGGCTCTTAACTTGGTAGGCAGCCTCACGTGTGGCACCTAATGAAAGGCCTTCTGAAAATCCAAATACACAACATCTACTGCATCTCCTTTATCTATCCTACTTGTAATCTCCTCAAAGAATTCCAAAAGGTTCGTCAGTCAAGATTTTTCCTTAAGGAAACCATGATGACTTTGTCCTGTCTTGTCCTGCGTCACCAAGTACTCCACAAACTCATTCTTAACAATTGACACAAACATTTTCTCAACCACTGAGGTCAAGCTAACTGCTCTATAACTTCCTTTCTGCTGCATCCCTCCTTTCTTAAAGAATGGAGTGGAACCACAGCAAAGTCCAAAGATTCTTGAAAGATCATTACTAATGCCTCCACAGTCTCTACCAATACCTCTTTCAGAATGCTAGGGTGCAGTTCATCTGATCTGGGTGACATACGTCTTTCAGCTTTTTGAACACATTTTCCCTTGTAATAATAATTGCACTCACTTCTCTTTGCTCGTACTCTTCAACACCTGGCACACTGGCAGTTAGGACTGATGCAAAATACTCATTTAATTCATCTGCCATCTCCTTGTCCCCCATTATTATCTTTCTGACCTCATTTCCTAGAGGTCCTATATCCACTCTTACCTGTCTTTTATTTTTTTTATATACTTGAAAAAGCTTTTTTCTATCCACCTTGATATTGTTTGCCAACTTGCTTTCATATTTAATCTTTTCCATCCTAATGATTGTTTTACAAGTTTTAAAAAGCTTCCAAATCCTCTATCTTCCCATTAATCTTTGCTTTGTAGGACACCCACTCTTTTGCTTTTACACTAGCTTTGACTTCCCTTGTCAGCCATAGTTGCATTATTTTGCCATTTAAGTATTTCTTTGTTTTTGGAATACATCTATCCTGCACGTTCCTAATTTTTCCAAGAAACTCAGTCATCTCTGCTCTACTGTCATCCCTGCCAACATCTCCTTCCAATTTACTTTGGCCAACTCCTCTCTCATACCACTGTAATTTCCTTTACTCCACTGAAATACTGCTACATCAGAATTTACTTCCTCCTTTTCAAATTTCAAGTTGAACTCAATCATATTGTGATCACTGTCTCCTAAGGGTTCCTTTACCTTAAGCTCTCTAATCACCCCCAATTTAGTACATATCACCCAATCCAGTATAACTGAGTCTCTCGTAGGCCCAATGACAAGCTGCTCTAAAAAGCCATCTTGTAGACATTCAACAAACTCACTCTCTTGAGATCCATTACCAACCTGCATGTTAACATCTCCCATGACTATCATAACATTGCCCTTTTGACACACCTTTTCTATTTCCCTTTATAAAATGTAGCCCACATCCCAGCTACTGTTTGGAGGCCTGTATATAACTGCCAATAGGGTCCTTTTACCGTTGCAGTTTCTTATCTCAAGCTACGAAGATTCAACATCTTCTGATTTAAATGTCACATCTTTCTAATGATTTGATGGCATTCTTTACCAGCAGAGCCATGCCACCACCTCTGCCTACCTTCCCATCTCTCCAATATAATGTGTAACTTTGGACATTCAGCTCCCAACTACAACCATCCTTCAGCCACGATTCAGTGATGACCACCACTCTATACCCAACAATCTGTAAAATCTAGCCCATGCTAACCATCAAACACCCATTTACACTCATCCTATCACTTTTATACTCTCAACACTCTCTTCAGCTCTCCTCTGGTTTCTGCCACTCACCTACACAACTCCTCAGTGGTCAGTTAACTTACCAACCCATCTTTGTGACAAGGGAGGAAACCATAAGATGGGGGGAAAACCTCACGGATTCAGGGAGAATGTACAAACCCCACACCACCAGAAAAATGCAAGAAGTACACCAGCACTTCAGCATTCTTCCATATACTTCAATCTGTAGATACACCACAGGACGAGGCTACCAAGAACCAACTTTCAGGTAGATGTTTCCTGACTAATACCACTAGATCCCTGAGCTACCCTCTGTGCCCAAGTTGCTTGTTCTTCTCTTTAAGGAAGCTGCGGCCTCTGGATTGAACTAGTGAATTCTTGGTACTGTAGAACATCAGAGAGCGATGGAGGGGGAAGATTAGCATGTAGTAATTGTTGTGTATTTAATATTTCTGCAATATTTGAGTAATATTGCAAACATATTGTTTGATTAAGCATTCTTTGTTGTTTACATAATTCATTATTGGTTATATGTGAAAGTACATTCGGTGCTAGACCAGTCAAATCACAAATGCAACTGATGTGGAAGATGGTGCTGATCCAATGGTGGTCTTGTGGCCCATAAACGTGCCTGCAGAGACTAAACTCCCAGCACAGTCAACATCAAAATCGATGGACAGCCGAAGAAGAGAAGAAGACATGAATGGTATACCTTATTACGCTACTACATCACATGTGTGTGTCATTAAGCCACCACGTCATATACGTCTACATCATTATGCTACCACGTTATACGTGTGTGTCATTATGCCACCACATCATAAATGCGTGCCTCACAAAATGAAAACTAAGAAGCATGCACATTTTTTGCAGCACCGTGTTTTTCCTTCAATATGTTTTATATTTTGTAGTTATAACAGAAGTGAAATAAAGGGGGCCCCTGCCAGGGGCTAGTGCCAGGCAGTGAAAGTCTGCAACAGACTCAACTGGCCAAAGCAACAAACTATAGGCCAAGGTGAACTCTAGTAAGCTCATGCCTGGATACTAGCCCAGCATAAAACTCCAAGGCGAATGCTTGCCATTGTACATAGAAGGTAAAAGCTATACTGCACAGAGTTCACATTGAACATGGGTGCTGAAGCTTTACACTGCAAAAGACTTGCCTTGCTCTATGAATATACAGTGTATATGGGATAGAGGTAATGGGGGAAAAGTAGAGAAGAAGTAAAATAGAATAAGAATAAGAAAATGTATAGTAAGAAATATCAGAATAATGAAAATTTTAGTTCAGGGTTCGGGGAACATTCGGGGAGCAACTCAACTGTTGACATCAGATTGCAATATAGAGAAAGTTTACTCTGAAGATACAGTACTGTGCAAAAGTGGTAGGTACATTAACATAGCTAGGGTGCCCAAGACTTTTTCACAGTACTGTATTTTATGTCTTTCCAGTTATCAAATAATGATTAATGCTACTAAGCTAATACAAAGCTAAGCACGTTTATTTCTGTTCCGCAATCACCTTCACGTTTATACAGTACTGGCAAAAGTCTTAGGCACCCTAGCTATATGTCTGTGTCTAGGACTTCTGCACAGTGCTGTACATGTCCTCTTTTGCACATTGGTTATGGTTTCGGCCTGAAACGTCAACTCTACATTTTTCCATAGATGTTGCCTGGCCTGCTGAGTCCTCCAGCATTTTGTGTGTGTTGGTTGTTTGTCAGTCTTTGCTTAAGCAAAATTTTTTCATAAATTCGTTACTTCATTATTTTTTCTGTATATGCCTGCAAGGATATGAATCTCAAGGTAGCATATGGTAATGTACTGTAGATGTGCTTTGATAATAAATTTACTTTAACTTTCATTTTGAGGTAAATCCAAGCCTCCACGTGAATTCTTACTCAAGCTCAAAGTAAATCTCTTATCAAAGTACATACACATCACCACATACTATCTTCAGATTCATTTTCTTGCAAGCATTTGTAGGAAAATATAGAAATACAACAGAAGTTATAAAAAGAATGATACATAAGAAAGACTTACAAACTCCAATGTGCAAAGGAGGACAAATCATACACATAATAAATAAGTAATTGTTGACATCCTACAGGTAAATCATTTTGCACTCTAACAGACTCTGCATTAATAACTTTCTCCAGCCTCCCCCTTTGCAGGTTGAATGCAACTTCAGAGAAAGTACAACATAACTGGACAGGAACACTGACCTTCATTCCTGGCGTACCCGGTGGTCCTTGTGGTCCTGGTGGGCCCTTGGGGAAAGGGGAAAGGAGAAAGATGAACAGAAGTAGACAATACCCAATTTATAGTCAATGCCTCCATGTCATGTGAAACCCCATCTCCAGATTCCCTTTTCCGTACTGATTCTATTTCTGGGATTTGAAAGCTTTGGACTTTGAGGAAAGGTACCGTGCTTCCCCTTTTTGACCAATTCATGAAAAGCGGAGAAATGAATGACCTCTAGGGTCTTGGCAATGGTGAAAGGTGAGGGCATCCGTCCAGCTTGAGTGAGTCCATGTAGCTGATGCAATAATGTTGATAGATTAAGTAAGAAGCTGGGGAGGGTGGGGATAGGTGGAAGCAGTAAAGGACTGAAGAAGGAATCTGATAGGAGATGGCAGTGGACTATGGGAGAAAGGGAAGGTGGAGGGGCACCAGAGGGAGCTGATGGCTAAGTGAGCAGAAGGGAAGAGGTAAGAGGGAAGCCAGAATGAGGAATGGAAAAAAAGAGAGAAGGGGCATGGGGATGAAATTGCCAGAAGTTAGAGAAATTTACGCTCATACCATCAGGTTGGAGGCTACCCAGACAGATATGTAATGTTATTCCTCTGACATAAATAACATTGCTCTCCCCTTTTCAGTGACAAAAGATTACAGGCTATTGAGGTGTGTTATGAGTATGGATCTACAGACACCATCATCACATAATCTCATCATCTCACTGTTAAGATGCTTCACAAACAGGTGGAGGAACTCAATGGGTCAGGCAGAATCTCTGGAAGAAAATAAGCAATAGCTATCCATTTCCTTCCACAGAAGCTGCCTGACTCATTGACATCCTCCAGCTTTCTGTGTGTTGCTCTGGGTTTGATCATCCACAATCTCTTGTGTCTCCACAGGTAAGACATTGACAAGAGTGCTACACCTAGTGTCAGTCCCCCAATGTGGTGGGTGATCTGGTGGCCTCATATAAAGTTCATTATGCTACCAGAACAATTGCTAGGTTAAAGAACTTAAGCTACTCTGACAAGGTCAAGAACAGTGCCCTGTTCATTACGGGACTGGGTAGGCTGAAGAAGGCCTATAAGATTATGGAAGGTCTATTAAGACACTATTCCCGTTTAAGTTGACTGGAGAGGATTATAAAACGGAGCTTAAGCTGGAAGATTAAGACAAGGTTGATACTCTTTCTAAGGAGTTAAACTGGCTTCTGATTAGGCAGAGGTGGCAACATGGATGCCAGCGTGAAAATAGGTCTCTACCAAAGGAGGTGTAAGGTGCTCCTTCCCTTTGCTAGCCCGAAGATCACCCTTGGGCAAGTGTAGCACCTGCTTAGCCCACAACCCCCCCCCCCCACCATGTGAAGCCATGGGAACAGGTGGTAGATGGGTGTATGAGCAGCTGGTGCATATCACGTCCTGGTTATGTGATCACTGACATCAGTCAGACAATCTATGAAGGGTATTGGTGGGGAGGGGGTCACCCATCTTGTAAAGGCACTGCCGGGGAGAAGGGACTGCAAACTACTTCTGTGGAGAAATTTGTCAAGAACAGTCCTAGTCATGGAAAGACCACAATCGCCCACATCATACAACGTGACACATTACAAAAGGGAAGTCCCTGTAACTGTTGGCCAAGCAGTTAAACTGATTAGGCAGAGGTGGTAACATGGAGGAAGCAAATGATCTCACAGATCATGTCTGCTCAAGGTGACCTCCTACTCTAGATCAATGGCCTAAGAGGGTGAGAGATGATCTTTCTCCCTCTACTGGTTCTTGTTTCTTTATCCCTATTCTTTTGTCACTCTCAGGAAATTATAAGAAGATATTAACACCGGATTGCAGAAAGAGTGAACAAGGTTTTGGTTATGATGGTATGAGCATCATGGGATGTGAAGTGGATTTGATGGTCATCCTTTGCCTTCCAGTTTTGTGCATGCAGAGCAGAGAATTCCTGCCCCAGTCCTTTTCTGACTGTATTGTCCAACCTCTGGAGTGACCGGAAATAACTAGTATGGATGAAGGCTGTCAATTTCAAAGACCAAGTGGACTCAAAGGAGGAGAACAAGCAGGCTCCCAGGAGGACAACAAGCGGGATCCCAGGAGGACAACAAGGGGGCTCCCAGCAGGACTACAAGCGGGCTCCCAGGAGGACTACAAGCGGGCTCCCAGGAGGACAACAAGCGGGATCCCAGGAGGACAACAAGGGGGCTCCCAGCAGGACTACAAGCGGGCTCCCAGGAGGACTACAACCAGGCTCCCAGGAGGACTACAAGCGGGCTCCCAGGAGGACAACAAGCGGGATCCCAGGAGGATTACAAGGGGGCTCCCAGGAGGACAACAAGCGGGATCCCAGGAGGATTACAAGGGGGCTCCCAGGAGGACAACAAGCAGGCTCCCAGGAGGACTACAAGGGGGCTCCCAGGAGGACAACAAGGGGGCTCCCAGGAGGACTACAAGCGGGCTCCCAGGAGGATTACAAGGGGGCTCCCAGGAGGACTACAAGGGGGCTCCCAGGAGAACTACAAGGGGGCTCCCAGGAGGACTACAAGGGGGCTCCCAGGAGGACTACAAGCGGGCTCCCAGGAGGATTACAAGGGGGCTCCCAGGAGGACTACAAGGGGGCTCCAAGGAGGACAACAAGGGGGCTCCCAGGAGGATTACAAGGGGGCTCCCAGGAGGACTACAAGGGGGC
The DNA here is from genome assembly GCF_048418815.1 of Hemitrygon akajei. Classification (NCBI taxonomy): domain Eukaryota; kingdom Metazoa; phylum Chordata; class Chondrichthyes; order Myliobatiformes; family Dasyatidae; genus Hemitrygon; species Hemitrygon akajei. Next base: position 8,016,442 of record NC_133142.1, read on the forward strand.
TCCCAGGAGGATTACAAGGGGGCTCCCAGGAGGACTACAAATGGATTCCTGTCAGCTCCCAGAGACAATTGAACAGAAAAGGCATGATAGATCATTGTACCAAATATCCCAAGCTCAGTTATTCTTTATAGCACTGGTAACCTGTTTATATTGGATCACAAGCTTGAAACTGATTGTTCAGGATCTGTACCTACCTGGGAGCCTGGCGGTCCAGAATCTCCTTGGTTACCCTGATTGACAAATGCAAATTAGTTAATCTGCCCAACAAATAGTTGCTTCATCAATGAAATCAGCATGCACTAAAATGAACAGGAACTCTCATTTCAATAGACGCCCTTAGATCGTATCATGAGGTCCAGTGGATGCAGCCTCTACTCTCATTCATATATTTCATTTTGGACTGGTTCCATGAATGGGGGATCTAGACTCTAGGGTTAAACTGGATTAGTTAGGTTGGCACTTTTTGGAGCAGGGAAGCTTGAGGGGAATTTAGAGGGGCTTTATAGAGGCCATAGTGCTTTATGACCCTGACTCATGCTCTCTTCTGTAAAATGTGGGAACTTCTGGATAATCTTCAGAACTCTATCTATTTTTCTCTAGCAAGGATAATCCAGATTATCAAGGGGAACTGGTGGTAATGATAGAAACCATCCAATCACATGACTTGTACAAAAGTATCATTTAAGAAGCACTTGGGTATGCCCATGGAGGGGTGGGGACTAGAGGGAATTGGGACTAGGTGGGTGTGCACCATGGTCAGTAAGGACTTGTTGGGCCGTAGGGCCTGTACCCCTGCTGTATTGCTCTATTTGCCTCTCAAAGGGTTAAGGATAAAAGGTGAAAGGTTTAAGGGGAACATGAGGGGAAATGTCTTCACTCAGAGGGTGGTGAGAGTGGGGAATGAGCTGCCAGCACAAGTGGTGCATGCAAGCTCGATTTCACCATTTAAGAGACATTTGGATAGGTACATGGATGGTCAGAGTATGGAGGGCTATGGTCCCAGTGCAGGTCGATGGGAATAGGCATCTTATAAGTTTTTGACATGGACTAGGTGGACCAAAGGGACTGATTTCTCTATGACTTCATGACAAAGTCTAATTCTACGTCCCATCGTGAGAGATGGGAATTGGTAAGGTCTGCCAACAGGGCTCTGGCAAAGTTGTATAGGCCAGTCCCCTGTACAGTGGATGCAATGATTTGCAGAATTGTTGATGAACTCCAACCATCCCATAGACTTCAGAGGATGATGGAGACAGGAGCTCATCGATGACCTATGCTCCACTGTGGAGCTGACGGCCCAAATAAGTACTTGCTCTATGACTTAACAATCTAGAGCAGCTGGAACCAGAAAGCAGAATGCCGTAGGAGGCCAGTGGGTAAAACAGCATTCTTGGAAGCTAGTATATACTGCCATTTCAGGGCAACGCCCCGCATCTGAAAGGGGAGAGGAAAGATTGCTGATATTATCAGTATGAGGGAAGGGTGAGGCAGAGGCTGTGAGGTGACAGGTAGAACCAGATGAGGAGGAGTGACTGATGGGCAGATGGAACCAGGCAGGGAGGGGCAGGTTGAGGGGATGGGAAAGGTGAACAAAGGTATATCTCACCTTGTTTCATCTGCCCAACAAGCTCACATCAGACAATGAGACCCATGTGGCCAATTAACCTCCTAACCGGAACGTCTTTGAAATGTGGAAGGAAACCTGCACCCAGAGGAAACTCACGCGGTCACAGGGAGAGTGACGGATTTGAACCCGGGCCTTTGGTGCTGTAATAGCGTTACATTAACTGCTAACTACCTCATTTGCTTTACCTTGTTTTACCTCAATGCACTGTGTAATGATTTGATCTGTATGAACAGTCTGCAAGAGAAGCTTTTCACTGCTTTTCAGTGCACGTAGCAATAAAACAAATCAAATTCAGTAGATTTTTTGTCAGAAATGGAAATACTCTTTTATTTCTCCCTGGCCTCAGACCTTGGATTCCTAAGCCTGACTCCAATGTCAGGTGCATTCAGCTCACCCAGGACAGACCCGTGTTCAAACCCAGGAGTACACCAGTAACCAAGCTTCCCACTGGACAAGGGGAGCTGGTCCATCCCACGTCCCCACTGCTCACACCCCTTCAAAAGGCAGGTCTGACTCCGAGATCTGCCCAAGCGCTCGTTATGGAGAAGCCAGCTGCATGAATAAGCGGTATTATCGCATGCCAAAAAGTCGACGCAGTCGCGAAAAGCAATGCAAGCACACCTACCGGCCGGCCAAGTATTCCAGGAAAGCCTGGCAGTCCCTGTAAACATTTGAGTCATGCCAAAAAGTTAAGAGAGAATGTTGTTCAAGCAAAGCAGGCTCATTTACTCCAATCTATATGCGTGAATTACAAGGCTGTATGTAAGCCAGACAAAATGAGCAACAAAATCAAGATTGTGTGGCCTCTGACAAGACAGAAACAGACGCAGACAGTCAGGACTGGAACCACCTCGCAATGTCACACTTCATGCCTGTTCACAAGTGATGCCTTTCACCGTATGCTTAGACGTACACGTGACAATCAGAACTAATCTCTCATTCTTGATCTTCCCAACCAGTACAATCCCTTGCAATGGACAATCTGCTGGAGGAACTCAGCAGGGTGAATCAGAATCAGGTTTAATATGTCTTTGCAGCAGCAATACAATGCAATACAGACTGATAGAAAAAGTGTGAATTACGGTGAGTATGGTAATAAACTTATTTAAGTTAACTTTTTAACATATGTATAAAATAGTTAAATTAAATAAGTAGTGCAATAATAGAAATTAACAAAAAGTAGTGAGGTAGTGTTTACAGGTTCAATGTTCATTCAGAAATCAGATGGCAGAGGGGAAGCAGCTGTTCCTGAATCGATGACTGTGTGCCACCAGGCTGTATCTGTTTGGGGAAAGGAAGTGTCAATGTCATCTTCATCAGGACTGCAATGGTCCTGTTGCAGTGTTTTGGCCCAAAACAATGACTATTCGTTTCCCTCCACAGATGCTGTCAAACTTGCTTAGCTCCTCCAAACTTTTCTGCGTGTTACTCCAGATTTCTAGTATCTGCAGAATCTCTGTCTCCGGTACATCCCTTTGACTGATATAGTTTATTTGAGATACAGCAGGGTAACAGGCCCATCTGTCTCAACAAACAAACTAGCCACGCAATTACACCTATGTGGCCAATTAACCTACTAACCTGACTCTGAGCTCCCCTCTCTGTTCCCAAAACTATCCTGATGAAACTCAAAACACTAAGTCTGAGGATGTATGGGAGGGGGCAGCCTGAAAGTGTTGCTGTGTTTTTGGTGTCAATATAGCATGCCTACAACTTACTAACCTGAACCTCTATGTTTTTGGAACGTGGGAGGAAACTGGAGCATCCGGAGAAAACGCACGTGGTCATGGAAAGAGCATACAAATTCCTTACAGACGGCAGCAGGAATTGAACCTGGGTCGCTGGTGCTGCAAAGTGTTGCACTAACCACTATGCTATCGTGCCACCCCCTCATGATTCATTCTGATATGCCTCAGTACATAGTCTTCTCTCTTCTGTCCCTACAGCTCTTTTTTTGCTAATTATTATCACAGGCGAGGCACCACCTACTGTCAGACTTGTACTGCTTGCTTGCTTCGATAAAGACCCTGGCAATTTTGAACACCTCTGTTGTACCTCCTCCCCCACCTCACCTTTGAACAGGCTATGGTTGTCTGCTGCCTGAGATCCTCACGAGCCGGCCGCTGTCCCAGTCCCCAGTCCACACCATACAAAATGAACCATCCCGATACAGCGGCAGGAGCTGGTTAAGTGAGCAAGCCTTTCATATTCGGTGACATTGGCTCTGCCGCTCTAGCAGAAGCTGCTTTGCAATCTCATAGTTCCAGCTTTACAATGAGTTATTAGTTAGTGCGTGACAGAACAAACATGACAGCCTATCAGTGCCAGAGAGAGTCGATGTCCGGGCAGTGTCCTAGAATCCAATCTCGCACCAGTTCCATACACTTGATGCTCCAAGGCAAATTTAGTTACTTACGGGAAGGCCAGATTGCCCTCTGTACCCTGGTCGACCCTGAATTTAAGAAAATAGATGACACATGACAGCATAACAAACAACATGAAAACCTTATCACCCGAGAGATTACTCGCTGGGACACCAAGAAGTGGTTAAAAGACAACAATGACAGACAGTAAGTGGTTTACTTAAAAGTGGGAAGTTTGACAGTCATTGTGTTTGAATGTATTTCCTAATTTTACCTCACAAATGCCAAGAAGGCAACATTTTCTTCTTATTCATGTATAAATTTTGGTTGTGGGAAAGGGTTAACATATGAGAGTGCTTGATGGCTCCGGGCCTCTACTTGCTGCAGTTTAGAAGAATGGTGTTGGGGGGTGGGTGGGAAATCTCATTGAAATCTATCGAATATTGAAAGGCCTAGACTGTGACAGTGAGGTATCGAAACCAAAGAGCAAGGGATGAGAGGGGTATAGATGAGTACTGTATAGATGCAAAATGCTGGAGGAACTCAGCAGGTCAAGTAGCATCTATGAGGAGGAATAAACAGTCCAGGTTTAGAGCTGAGACCATTCATCAGGGTTAGAAAGGAAGGGTGAAGAAGCCAGAACAAGAAGCTGGGATAAGGGAAGGAGTGCAAGCTGGAAGGTGATAGATGTGCGGATGGGGGGAGGGGGAGGGGATGAAATAAGAAGCTGGGAGGTTATAGGTGGAAAACAATAAAGGCTGAAGAAGAAGGAATCTGATTGGAGATGCGAGCGAACCATTGGAGAAAGGGGAGGAGGAGGGGCACCAGGGGAATGTGAAAGGTAAGTGAGGAGAAGAGAAGTGGTAAGAGGGGAGTCAGTAGTGAAGGGGAGGGAAGGTGGAGGGGCTTCTTCTTCCTTCCTTTCCAGTCCCGAATGAATGATCTCACCTAAAGTGTCCATTCTTATTCCCTTCCGTAGATGCTGCATGATCTGCTGAGTTCCTCCAGTATTTAATGTGTTATTCTGGGTTTCCAGAATCTCTTGTGTTTAGATAAGTACAGATGGGGGGTAAGAGGGATATAGATAGAGTAATTACAAACAGGCTTTTTCCACTGAGGTTGGGTGAGACAAGAACTAGAGGTCATGGCTTAATGGTGAAAGGTGAAATGTTTAAGGACACCATGAAGGGGAACTTCTTCACTCAGAGGGTGGTGAGAGTGTGGAACGAGCTGCCGGTGGAAATGGAGGATGTAGGTTGGATTTCAACACTTAAGAGAAATTTGGATAGGCACACGGAAGAGAGGTCTATGGTCCAGGTTCAGGTCGATGGGAGTATGCAGAATAATAGTTTGGTATGGACTAGATGGGCCAAAGGGCCTGTTCCTGTGCTATGGTGCTCGATGATGCTGTGAACATGAGAGTCCAGGAGAGGCAGCTTAAGGAAACTTTGGAACAGCAGAGAAAGGGCACAAGAACATTGAAAATGAGGATAGAGAGAAATCCAGAGCATACAATCTGTGGCTTTATCACCAGACCATGATTAAATAGCTTCACATCTGTTAAAGCAAATCTTTCACTGCTGAATTAATCCACTTGACTCATGAATTCTCAAAACTTAGACAACACAGTAGAACTTAATCACCAAACAATTTGAAATCATACCAAGATTATCTTTCATTATTTAACAATCATAGGTGATATTGGCTCCTTAACCCGTCAACATGGCACCATTACTGAACGACAGGCCTGAATTACGCTGGGGAGTTAACAGGACAGGACGAGGTTTTACACATGGGGAACATGTAACAAAAGACACACATCTATCAGACAAGCATTGAGAACACAGAACACAAATCTAGATGGGTCTTGTTGGATTGAAAGAAGTGGAAATAAGTGGACTCTGCTAAGCCACATATTGTAAACAACAACTTTATGTCATCAAAACAATAAAACAAACTGTATGACTGTAATTATCTGCAGAAGAGTCTACATAGAATTAGCAGTCTAATACATAGTTCATATATAAACACAAATTGATTATCAAACCCATCAATAGTCACCCTGTTGGCTTGAGAGGAGAATCTGTTCAGCGTTAGTGTACAAGGGACAACTTCAGCCAATTGGAGCAGGTTTTACTGTTGCCACTCTTGTAACCAATCAGCAGCACAACGAAGGTACTGCTGATTGGTGGCTAGACTGCATTGGCATATACTGTCAGTTTTCTTTGCGTGTATAAACGTGACGTTCCCTTGATATGAACCAGGCTTACTCTGCAAGTTGCCCCTCCACAGGAGTCGGGAGTCTGTGGCCTTTCAGTGGACAAGGATACTAAGTGAAGAAGTAGTTGATGTTTCATTGCTCTGAACTTATATCAAAACAATGCATAGTTTCACATCAGCTTCATTAGTAACGAAGAAATGAGTGGTGCTCATGTTGATGACACCATCGACAGCACAAATAGTGCTGGGGAAATGACACCGGCTTTAGGTGCATCGTTCCCAACAGTACCTGCCCAAAGTCCCAACTAGAAATAGTTGCAATCGGGTTAAACCTTGCACAAAACATTCACGCCCATTTTACACAATAAAAAATTGGTGCAAATGTGTTCAGTTTCCAGGCAGGTGACAGTATAAAGCTATCCTTGATCTGGAGAAAGGAATTGCATTGAATTGCTTCAGAGTTCAATGATACCCAGCTGCAGGACGAAATGTCGCCTGAGTGACAGTGTAGCTGCTGGTGTGAAAGTTAACTTCTGTTTTAACAAGGATAATGCGAGGGGCTGACTTAAATGTTCTCACCTTTGCTAAAACATTGGCTAAGGAATCTCAAGATGAACCAGAGCTGTGAATAAAACATATGCAGTGCACAATTTCAGCCCCACAAGTTCATAAATAATGTCATTTTTCCACTCACTGTGAGAGTTACTTACTGGTTTTCCTTCTAATCCTGGAGGTCCCTGTTCCCCTGGGTTCCCCTGCAAGGCAAGATGGGAGCAGTGAGAATGAGTCAGCTGGCCAAGTTTCCCAGCCCTTGGCAAATCCGGTCAGGAGTCAGCACCACAGCTGCTGCAGCACCATATAAGAAAACAAAAGAAGCAAGTCTAATGTTCATTAGTATATACAAAATGCTGGAGGAATTCAGCAAGTCAGGCAGCATCTATGGAGGGGAATAAACAGTCAGCAGTCCTTCCCTTCACCTATCACCAGTCAGCTTTTACTCTTCACCTAGCCCACCATCTTATTCTGGCTCCTGTTCCCTTCCTTTTCAGTCCTGATGAGGGGTCTGGACCTGAAATGTCGACTGTTTATTCTCCTTCATAGATGCTGCCTGACCTGCTGAGTTTCTCCAGTATTTTGTGTGTGTTGCTCAAAAATTTCCAGCATCTGCAGATTCTCTTGCATCAAACATACATTAAGATTGTGGTTAATCTGAACTTCATTTTCCCAGCATGTATCTATTGATTCTTTAATTTTGGGTGGTTAAGAAAGTGTACGGTGTATTGGCCTTTTTTAGTTATGGGATTGATCTGTTAGGTCAGGGGTTCCCAACCTGGGGTCCGTAGACACCTTATTTAATTGTATTGGCTCATGGCATATAAAAGGTTGGGAACCCCTGTGTTAGGCAATGTTGCAGCTCCATAAGGCTCTTGGAACACTGTGTTCAATATAGGATATATCTCATTATAGGAAGAATGTGGAAGATTTAGAGTGGAGAGTGCGTGGAGAAGATTTACCAGGATGCTGCTTGGATTAAGAACAAGTTTTATGAGGATAGGTTGAGGAAGCTAGAGGTTTTCTCTTTGGAATGAAGGAGGATGAATGGTGAATTATTAGAGGTGTAGAAGATGATGAGAGACATGAATGGAGTGGACAGCCAGTTACTTTTTTCCCAGGGTGGACATGGCCAACTCAAGATGGCATAATTTTAGGGTGATTTGTCCAACAGGACCGTGGGAGTACCTCGCCTTTCCCCTGTTAGAAACTAATTCATTTTTTGCTCTTTCTCAGTTCTGTCAAAGGCTCCCAGACTTGAGCCATTATTTTTTTCTCTTTTTTTCTCAGATGCTCCCTGACTCACTGAGTGTTTCCAACATTTCCTGTACAGACCACACCTTAGTCAAGTGGCACAGTGGTCTGACAGATAACGGCAGTCAATTGTCAGGCTCACAGCATTTTTTAATTACAATAGATGAGGCAGGGAAAAATTGCAGTACAAAAATCACCGCATGCACAGCCTTGTATTCAATCACATTGTAATGAAACTGCCATTACTGAATAGAAACCACACTTGCTGGAAATGAAAGTGTAAACACAAGTGATTCTGCAAATGCTGGAAATCTTGAGCAGCACCCACGCACACAAAATACTGGAGGAACTCAGCAGGTCAGGCAGCGTCTGTGGATGAGAAGTAAGCAGCTAGCATTTAGAACTGACTCAGCCGTAATCGTCAACTGCTGATTTTCTTCAAAAAATTCTGCCTGACAGGCTGAGTTCCGCCATCATTTTGCATGGAAATGAAATGCACTTCACTCATTGTAATGATCAGAAGAATAACGGTATCATGGTAATAATTTCATGAGTTACTTTTGCTCACGCCAGTGAATACTCACCGAAACGCCATCCCTGCCTTTCACACCCACTTCACCCCTTTCGCCTCTGTCTCCTTTGGCTCCAGCGTCACCCTACAATTAAAAGCACAATTTTATCAACACAGTTGCAACAGTGATTCTTTGATTACAACGCCTTTACTCATTAGCCAAGAACAATCAAAAATCTTCTGTACAGTGTGCATTACCAATCATTTCCGAAACCATCCCGAGGAGGTTCCTAGCAGAGCCAGTATTTATTGTCTGTCTTTATTTCCCTTGAACTTAATGGTTTTATGGGCTATTCCAGAGGCAGTTTACAAGTCAATTGAGATAATTTTTCATCCTTACTCTGGTTCAAAAGATGTGGGTTTTTTCCCCCCACAGTATTTGGAAGTCAGAACAATCGCACCAGTTTTTTCCCCCAGATATACTCAAAGATGGTCATGGTTGAAATGATAGGGACGCTGGAAGACCGGACTGAGGAGGCATTCAAATGTAAGGATGTGGCCTGGATTGGGGAGCATGCCTTATGAGAATAGGTTGAGTGAACTGGGCCCTTTTTTCTTGGTGTGAGGGAGGATGAGAGGTGACCCGACAGAGATATATAAGATGATGAGAGGCGTTGATCTTGTGGATAGCCAGAGGCTTTTTCTCCAGGGCTGAAATGGCTAACACGAGCGGGCAGAGTTTTAAGGTGCTTGGAAGTAGGTACAGAGGAGAAGTCAGGGGTAAGCTTTTTACGCAAAGAGTGCTGAGTGCGTGGAATGGGCTGCCAGTAATGGTGGTGGAGGCAGATACGATAGGGTCTTTTAAGACACTCCTGGACAGGTACATGAAGCTCAGAAAAATAGGTAATTTCTAAGGTAAGGACATGTTCAGCACAGCTTTGTGGGCTGAAGGGCCTGTATTTTGCTGTAGGTTTTCTATGTTTCTCTATAAGAAAGCCGAATACCAGGATCTAGTAGAGTAGTGCCAGAGACAGGGGTGGAGGGCACAATACGAGCCTATTGAGATGGGGTGTAGAGGTTTTTCTGGCTGCTTGCTGTGCAGAACCTAGTCTCTCCTTCGCATTACAGGGGGCTGCAAAGAAAAGAGTCTTCAGGATCATCACAAAGGCTGCTGAGTGAGTCTCCAGATGGCTATGGCTGAAGAGGTATGATCCACAGACCAATGCTGTTTGGACACCAGCCAGGGCTGATCAACCCTGGCTGGGTCATCCGGGCGAGAGTGTCTGATGTTGAAAGACCTGAAATATGTGATGACCCCAGGTTGTCACTGATGAGGTGTCCCAGTCTCTAGGATGCATCTTATCATCAATTAATCACATTGCAATCCTCATCTACCGTCATGAGATTTTATACTAGACAAGAGAGGAATAGGGACCCGAGGGGTAACTTCTTTCAGAGATTGGCGAGTAGATGGAATCAGCTGCCGGGGGAAGTGGTAAATGCGGGTACAATTACAGCATTCAAAAGGTTTTAGTGTGGATATGAAAACTTGAGACCAAAATCTGGCAAATCGGTCTTGCCTATGACGACCAAGTTTCCTACCAGAGCAAGTAGGTCCAATGGGCCTGCTTACCATAAGACTATTATAATTTTATATTATTATTATAAGACATAAGACATTAGGCCATTTTGGCCCATCAAGTCTGCTCCACCATTTCATCATGGCTGAGCCACTTTCCCTCTTGGCTCCAGTCTCCTGCCTTCTCCCTGTATCCCTTCATGCCCTGACTAATCAAGAATCTATCAACCTCTGCCTTAAATATACCCAATGACTTGTCCTCCATAGTCACATGTGGCAATGAATTCCTCAATTCACCACTCTCCAGCTAAAGGAATTCTCCCCCACCATAGGAAACATTCTCCACACATCCTCTCTATTGAGGCCTTTCAACATTCAATAGGTTTCCATGAGATCCCCTCCCCCCCCCCCCCCCCACCCCCGTTCTTCTGAATTCCAGTGAGTAGACACCAAGAGCCATCAGATGCTCCTTATATAATAAGCCTTTCAATCCTGGAATCATTTTCGTGAACCTCCTTTGAATCCACTCCAAAGTCATGCATCCTTTCTTAGATAGGGGGCCCAAAGCTGCTCATAATACACCAAATGAGGATTTGTCAGTTTTAACACATTATTTCATGGTCTTTGTGTAACAGTAGTAGACCATAAGGAACTTACTACACTCAGACCTTATCTCCTTTGGGTCCAATTGGTCCTGTTGTTCCTTGTTCGCCCTGTAAAAGAGAAACTAAGTTAATAGTGGCCTCCATTACAGAGTCAGCTTATGGAAGGAACATTTCAGTGAACAAACTCTCTGGGAACACGATGGGAATAGTGATGAACCCAACCTTCAGATCAAGAGGCTGAGGTTTTTGAAAAGCTGTAATCTCTCTGTGTCTCTGTCCTGATTGCTATTCACCCACCGGTCCTGGAAGTGCACGGCTGTTGAATAAGAGACTGGATTGGATACGTCTATGGGGACTTTTGTAATTTTATAGAAGGCACAGAGATGCCTATGGATATTGGTTACTTGTGTGAGGTTAAATGCCCCACACCACAAGCTGACTTCTTTAGCAGAGGAAGTGGGTGTGAAGGTTTTGAAGAGAATACTTTGGAGCTACATTCCCCTTGTTTGTAACTCTCCCACTAGTGAAAACTTCTTAACATCTGCTCTGTGAAGCCTCCCTCGAATCTTGGAGGCACAAGAAAGACCATGGGTGCTGGAATCTGGAGCAAAAAGCAAACAGCTGGAGGGACTCAGCAGATCAGACAGCATTTATACACGTAGAGGGAAAGTCAGTGTTTTGCGTTGTGACTTCACATTGCGACAAAAGGGGGCGCTACAAAATAAAGGGACAGACAAGTAAAACTGAGCTGGGTAGTAATTTATTCCCTCAAAAGGTAAGGAACCTGTGGGATTCTGTCTCCTGAGGATTGTGGACATGGGATCATTAGATATATGTCAGGTGGAGATAAATGCATACTTCAAAGATCAAGAACCATTTCATTGGCTCACAAGATGATGTCTGACCTCTTAGGAGCTCATATGTTTGAATAAGGTCTCCCTTGTAACTTCTAAAGTCTTTATGCTGACCCCAACCTGTCTAGCTTCTCTTAAAGACCAATGTGAAGTCAAGCATGTCTTTGTAATCCAAATGCTAGTTGGGAAGCAGAAAGAGCCTTTTGCAGTATGTACCTCACATTCTCCCTCCAGGAGGACCACTACCTTGTCAATGGGTTTGGAGGCTTACATGACTCAATGACCTGGAGAGCTATGCTGGCTGGAGTCAGGGCTTTATGCTTTGGCTCTTGGTAGCATAACCCAAGCCAAACAGGTCGAACGGTAGAGGCCAGACTAAAAGTATTCCACCAGTCCTCCAGGTTGAGGGGTTTAGCTCAGGGCTAAAAACTCTGTCTGGTAAAAAAAATGTTTCAGAAACAGCAATGAAGAATCCTTCTACTTTTGAGTGTGATGGTATTCCTGAATTTCCATTCAAGACTTGCATGACTGACACTAGTGAAAACTGTAAGGAAGCTACTGACGTGATGAAGGAAGACATGAACATCACCAGAGATGGAGGACCTTCATTGCTGCCCTAAACACCTGTAGCATAATGGGAAGTAAGTACCTCAGATTCTCAATTACTGCTCTGCTCTTAGTTTTGCAAATTTTTGAAGAGTATGCATTGCTAATTAATATTTCTTAAACAAATATTTTAGCTCCTTTTGCTTAAACCTGATTTCCTCTGTCTCGTAATCTTGGGAGCCATTTTACATTGAATTTGTTTTATATAAACTGGCCTTTGTTTGTCTGAGAACTGAACAAGGCTCTTACACTGAGCCAGTCAAGAGCCAGAATTCAAAGGTGTCAGAGTTGCCTTGTAAACATAGCCATAACCAACCACAGCATAAAGATACTTTTACACCAGATTATTTCTGGGAAAATTAACTTATCCAACATGCCAAAGGTGGGCTTTGAACTTCCCAATCTTGGCACTTGCTTTACCAACACTGACCTTTGATCCCTGAAGCCCTGGAAGCCCTCTTTCTCCAGGACGTCCGGCAGTTGGTTCTGGCCCGGCAGTCTAAGCATAGGATGACAGAAAAATGGTTAAACAATCCAAAAGTAATCTATCATTTTTCCTTATTGAATAGATAATTGTTTGAGATCCAACTAGTATTGACTCCCTGTGGCCCAATAGACTAGCTCTGTCCAAGACAATTGATACCAATTACATAAATCACATTTATTCTCTTTCCTTCCCTCCTTTTTATCAGAGATCTTCTCTTTTTCTCTGTTCCAAACTCTGCAAAGACTGCAACGTGATCACCAATGCCTCTTCTTCCTCAGAATTATGAAGAAATTTGGCATGTCCCTGACAACCCTTACCATTTTGTATTGGTGCACTACAGAGGTCATCCTATAACAGCTTGGTACAGCAACTGCTCTGCATGTGACCGCAAGAAACCGCAGAGTTCTGGATGTAACTCAGTGCATCTGAACCCAGCCTCCCCTCTATGGACTTAGCTAGACCATTCCGTGGTGGACTCGTCACCCAGGCAAGGGTGGACACACACTCAAGCCCCCACCGGTCTCGTAGCGTCTCTCCTGGTGCATCTGAGGGGTGTTGCCCCAGACCCTACTTTTATCCCCATTCACGGGGTCTCAGGTGTCAATCAGGTTGGGATGATGCAACCCATCAAACCAGCCCACTCTAGTTGCCCCCTGAGGGGTTTCAATGAATAGAACAGTACTCAATAAACAATCCTTCTCCAAGAGACAATAGCAGTAATCAGTGGTTCTGTTCTGCTTTTGTTAGGAGGAGACATTCCACTTTGTGTATCTCTGAGTTGTCTCTCTCTCATTAACTGACATGAGCTGTTTATCAATAACAACTGTCTTGGCAGCTTTCCTGTGTCTCTCTCATCTCCCTTGATAACAGCATCGGAATAGTAGCGATTTGCGATTCTCCAAAAAGTGGGGGGGGGGGGGGCATTGGCGATTCTGTACCCTTCTGCCCATCAGAGTTGTTCATTATTCATAACACTATGATAGGATGGCCTCTCGACCTCACACTCTTGCTCGTTATGATCTGGCACTTTATTATTTATCTGCACTGCACTTTCTCTGTGGCTGTGACACTTTATTCTGCATTGTTATTGGTTTACTTTGTTCTTCTGCAATGCACTGTGCAATGATTTGATCTGAGTGAACTGTATGCAACACAAGCCTTTCCCTGTCTCTCAGTACGTGTGACAAGAACAAACCAATTTCCAATCCCAATGATCTGCTCCAATATCAGAGGGATATCACAGGACTGGTGGTGCGAAAGAGCATCCTCTCTTCCTTTCTGTTGTCAAGTGCTCTGTGGTCTGCAGAAAGGAATCCATTTTCACCCTTCCTTACCAGTAGAAAATAGAACATTACAGCACAGTACAAGCACTTCAGCCTAGCTGTCGTGTGGACCTTTTTAGCCTACTCTTGAGATCAATCAAACCCTTCCCTCCCACATCACCCTCCACTTTTCTAACACTCCATGTGCCTATCTAAGAGTGTCATACATGACCCTATTGTTTCTGTCCCTAGCACAACCCTGGCAGGGCATTCCATACATGCACCACTCTGTGTAAAAACCTATCTGTGATAACTCCCCTATACTTTCCTCCGATCATTTAAAAATGTTATCCCCTTGTAATAGTCATTTCTACTCTGGGAAAAAGTTTCTGGCTGTCCACACGATCTATGCCTCTTATCTGATACAGCTCTATCAAGTCATCCCTCATTCTCCTTCTCTCTAAAGAGAAAAGCTCTAGCTCCCTCAACCTATTCTCATAAGACATGATCTCCAATCCACACAGCAACCTGGTAAATCGCCTTGCCCCCTCTCTAAAGCTTCCATATCTTTCCTATAAATGAAGTGACTAGAGATGCAACATTACCTACAAGAGAAAGTCTGCAGATGCTGGAAATCCAGGGCAACACACACACACAAAATGCTGGAGGAACTCAGCAGGCCAGGCAGCATCTATGGAAGAGAGTACAGTCGACGTTTTGGGCTGAGACCCGTCAGCAGTCTGAAACATCGACAGTACTCTTTTCCATAGATGCTACTTGGCCTGCTGAGTTCGTGCAACATTACCTCATGGTTCCTGAACTTAAACCCTCAACTAATGAAGGCCAACACACCATATGCCTTCTTGACAACCCTATCAACTTGCACGGCAACTTTGAGGGACCTATGGATGTGTATGGACCACTAGCAGAAAATATTTCCCAAATGCGTTGTGTAAATATACACAGCCATTTCAGAAGCTGAAGTTCAAACATTGTCACTCTAACCACAACAAAGATCAGTGGAAGTCATTAAAGTGAAGGTCGTAATTGACTAACTTGTAATAGCATGAAGCGAAATATTTCATTTAGTTAGATAAATTCAATGGTTACGATAATTACCAGGGGCCCAGGAAGACCTCTTTCACCTGGAAGACCATCTCGCCCCTGGAATGGGAGTAGAAGTCATTGATAATGAGAAAAAACATACACACAAACAAGCTCATTCTTAAGCAAGCTGATCTAAATACAGTTTCAGGCGGACTCTAAATTTGAAGCCAACATGGTTAATGATTTGGAGGGACTTCGAGAAGATTACTGACACTACAACCTACTTTGCTCAATCACACAGAGTCAAAGATACTTTAATTGGGTGAAGAAAGGTCCCCATATATTGATCAAGTTGAGAAAACTCAGCACCAAATAAGACCATAAGATGTAGGCCATTTGGCCCATCATTGTGAAGCCCTGTTGAATTCTCTTTCTGGACATCTTCCCCTTTTCCACTGCTGTCTCCACCTCCAAAATCCTTACCTCCTTCACCTTATATTTTCGGTTAGCTAACACTGTGTAACTCTCCTGTGTAAAATAACTGGGCATATTTCAATATGTGACAGCGAACGTACAAGTGTGGCAAAGTCTCACATCCTCCAACTCACTCTAAATACTGTGGAATTTCAGTACTTACCGGCTGTCCTCGGTCACCTTTATCCCCTTTGTGCCCCTGTAACCAAGAGAAAAATGAATTACTTTTAGACAAGATATTACCACCAAGCAGCTAGCATAACGCTTTATGGTGCCAGTGATTCCCAGTACAATCCCACCGCTGTCAGTAAGGAGTCTGAACGTTCACCTGTGACAGCATGGGTTTCTTCCTGGTGCTCTGGTCTCCACCAGCATTCCAAAGATATATGGTTAGAGTAATGCATTGGGGGCACGCTATGTTGGTGCTGGAAGCACGTTAACACTTGCGGGCTGCATCTGCAACCTCCTCATTGGCATTCCAAGTGCTTTCTTTGGTGATTCAGGAAGAGCAGACCAACAGAGAAGGGAGAGAACAGGCAGAGGGAAAACATCAAAACAACACGAGTGAATCTGCAGATGCTGGAAATAAATAAAAAACACAAAATGCTGGCAGAACTCAGCATAGACAGCATCTATGGGAGGAGGTAATAACGACGTTTCGGGCCGAAACCCTTCATCAGGAGTGAAGTAACATGGGATGGTCGAGGGGGGATAAGAAGTGGGGGGAGGGATAAAGTAGAGAGCTGGGAAGTGATAGGCTGAAAGGAAATGGGCTAGGGAGAAGGTGGAGAATTATGGGAAATAAAAGAGAAAGAAAGGTAGGGCTGGGGGGAGAGATTATAGTGAGGGGGGAAAGGAGAGAGAAAGAGAACCAGACTAAAATAATAGATAGGGATGGGGGTAAGGGTGGGGGGCAGGGGTATCAACGGAGGTCAGTGAGTTGGATGTTCATGCCGGCAGGAAGGAGGCTACCTAGGCGGAAGATAAGGTATTGCTCCATCGACCTGCGTGTGGCCTCATCTTGACGGTAGAGGAGGCCATGGACAGACATATCGGAGTGGGAGTGGTCTGCGGAATTGAAGTGTGTGGCCACAAGGAGATCCCGCCACTGCTGGAGGACCGAGCGCCGGCATTCGGTGAAACGGTCTCCCAGCCTGCGGCGGGTCTCCCCAAAGAGGGAAAACATGTTTAGCTTCCTCACTAACCTTCTCTCCTGGCGATGCAGGTTCCCCTTTCTCTCCAGCCCGACCTGGCAATCCTGGGATTCCGGGCTTTCCGGGTTCTCCAGACAGACCTGGAGGGCCCTCTGGCCCTCGCTCAAACACCGCGCGGCCAGGAGGGCCCTCAGGTCCGGGAGCACCTTGGCTTCCTTTGCTTCCTTTTTCTCCCGGAGGCCCAATAGTTCCCTGCAAAAGGAAAGCGAAAGGATTAGAACCTTTTGATCA
This sequence comes from Hemitrygon akajei, assembly GCF_048418815.1. Classification (NCBI taxonomy): domain Eukaryota; kingdom Metazoa; phylum Chordata; class Chondrichthyes; order Myliobatiformes; family Dasyatidae; genus Hemitrygon; species Hemitrygon akajei. Next base: position 8,033,328 of record NC_133142.1, read on the forward strand.
ATTACTATATGGCATCAGTTATCCCTCTGATTAACAGATGTCTTACTTAGAGGAAATCTAATATTTGTCAACTTAAGAGCAACACACAAAATGCTAAAGGAGCTGTCGGCTCAGGCACCATCCGTGGAGGGAATTGGACAGTCAGGTCGTGACCTTTCATCCGGACTGACTCTCCCTTCATTGGTCAATTTCATGTTATATTGCTTTCAAAAGGAAAGAAAGGAACTCCAGTTCAAACTCTTGTTCACATTATTCAGCTTACTTAGAACAAAATGACTCTGGTCCTTGTTGGAGTTTGCCCCAACATATCCATAAGCAGGAAGGCTCGGGTGAAGCTTTCTTTCCCACTGGCATCAAGTGTGGGTGATTTAAACTACCTCACTGCTCTGCACTGTGTCCGACCACGGATGAATTGGAAATGGCAAGGAATGAGATGAGACGCTGGCAGTTTGTGACGGAATTATACGGGGTACTCGTGATGATGCTTCTCAGGAAGGCTAGGTCCCACCAATGGCCATTCCAGGGCACCTTCTAGAACTCACACACAAAAAAACTCTGCAGGTGCTGGAAATCCAAAGCAGCACACACAAAATGCTGGAGGAACTCAGCAAGCCAGGCAGCATCCATGGAAATGAAAAGAACAGTCAATGTTTCAGGCCGACTCTTCATCAGGACTGGAAAGGAAGGGGTCAGAAGCCAGAAGAAGAAGCTGGGGGAGAAGGAGGAGTACAAGCTGGAAGGTGAAAGGTGAGACCAGGTGACGGGGAAGGTGTTGGGTGGGGGTGGGGGATGATGAAGTGAGAAGCTGGGAGGTGATATTTTGAAGAGGTAGAGGACTGAAAAGGAAGGAGTCTGATAGGAGAGGAGAGTGGACCATGGGAGAAAGGGAAAGGAGAAAGGGAAGGAAGAGGGGTACTGGAATGAGGATCAGGGAAGGGATAAGAGGGGAGCTAGAATAAGGAATGGAAAATAAGAGGTGGAGAATAAGAATTACTGGAAGTTAGAGAAATTGATGTTAAACATTTTGTGTGTGTTGCTCTAGACATAACTATGACAAAGCAAATGTCTTCCTGTGCTGTAATATTTTATAATTCTGTTAGACATTTACTAGATAAAGTCTTGGGAAAGAGGTGATAAGCCGAAGATGAAATTCCCTTTCTCTCTGACCACACTTTCTTTCAAAGTGTCTAAGACACAGACACTGTAAAAGAACGGAGGAGAATTAAGGTCAGCAGGGGGTTTCAAACGGGAATTGGATAGGAACTAGGGAAAAGAATATGCAAGCCTACTTTATGTACGATAACAAGGATGTTGCTGGGTCTGGAGGACCTGAGTTATAAGGAAAGATTGAATTGTTAGGACTTTTAATTCTTAATTGTAGAAAATTAAGGAGAGATTTGATAGAGTTATACAAAATTGTGAGGGGTATAGATAGGGAAAATGCAAGCAGGCTTTTTCCACTGAGGTTAGGTGGGACTACAACAATGAGTCATGGGTTAAAGGTGAAAGGTGAAAAGTTTGAGTGGTGCATGAAGGGAAACCTCTTCACTCAGAGGGTGGTGAGAGTGTGGAACGAGCTGCCCTCAGCACAAGTGGTGCATGCAAACTCAATTTCAACATTTAAGAAAAGCTTGGATGGGCACATGGATGGTAAAGGGTATGGAGGGCTATGATTCCAGTGCAAGTCGATGGGAGTTGGCAACTTAAACAGTTGGCACAGACTAGATGGGCTGAAGGGCCTGTTTCTGTGCTGTACTTTTCTATGACTCTGCTGAGAACGAGTAGGATAAAGGTCAGAATGCACGTTATTCAAAGACTTGCCTTGGATTCAGGGAGATAAGTGGCCTCTTTCACTGCCAAATGATTCTAATTCTTCCCCTAAAATTTCATTCAATGCACCTCAGTGAAACTCATGGACAATTGCCAAGTGTTTCTAGTGCAGGAGAAGGCCATTTGGCCTGTTGTGTCTGCACTAGCTCTCTACCACTACTCTATTGCATGTACAACAGCAGATGAAGTGCTATTTGTGCAGCTGGTATTCCTGAAGTAGACATTACTGCGAATGGATGGCATGGTAGCATAATGGCTAGCACAATGCCTTATAGTACAGGCGATCTGGGTTCAATTCCCGCCACTACCGGTAAGTTTGCACGTTCTCTCTGTTACCATGTGCGTTTCCTTCGGGTGCTCCTGTTTTTCTTTTCGCCCATAGTCCAAAGGTGTACCAGTTGGTTGGCGAATTGGTCATTGTAAATTAGGCTAGGGTTAAATTGGGAGTTGCTGGGTTGAGTGGTCTGTATTAAATGTGGCTATGTTAAGTGCTGGAGAACACCACTGAAAGCAGACACAAGGTATAAAGCAAATATTGAGCATAACTGTAATATTAATTGTGGGCATTGGTGGCAAGGTTAACATTTCTTTCCCAATTTTAATTGCTTCTTCACCATTAATGAAGTCATTCACAACTGAAGAAAAGCCATTATCAGTAAATGCACTTTTGCAATAAAAGTAATTTATCTTTAATGGGTAAGTAAAGTTCCTCCCACATCTTGCATTGGGCAGCAATTCTGCCATTTCTTTAGCATTTGTCAGTATTTCGAGGTCGAGTTGCTAGCTCGACGCTCAACCCAGCATGGGTGGAAAGCGTAACACGGATCCGTCCAGATTTGAAACTGGGATCCTTGTTCTGAAGTCCGGGCACGGACAACACTGCACCACCAGCACCACCCCTCTTTAACGGGGAAGGAACGCGAATAAGTTGGATAAATATGGAACCATAACTACAATGCAGTCCAAGTTCAGTGTAAGGACCCTGAAACTTAAGCTTCTTGTTTGCAGACCGCCAGTCTGATAAAGCGGCACATTACCTCGCTTCCTTTCTGTCCTCTTTCTCCCTCGTCTCCTTTCTCTCCTCTTGGACCCCTCTCCGCCGTCAGCTTAGGCCTGTCATCTACTTGGCCCTCCAGGACTTGCTTCAGGAGCGAAATCTGAAGAATTGTAAAGAAATCCAAAAGTTATTATGTATCAGTGGTTCTGTAAAAATTTCCTTCAGCATTTACACACTGTAGAACGTCAATTATCCAGTATACTGATTGCTCATCAGAAACCTCACGGAGAGGAGTCATCAATAATATAAAAACATAAATTATAGGGCAGAACTAAGCCATTTGGTCCATCAAGACTTCTCCATTTTTAAATCATTGCTGATTTTTTCCAACCCTATTTTCTTACCTTCTCCCCATACCCTTAAATCCTCTTACCTATCAAGAACCTATCAATCTCTGCCTTTAATATACCAATTAACTTGGCTTCCACAACCCTCTGTTGCAACTGATTGCATAGATTCACCGCCCTCTAATTCAAGAAATTTCTCCTCATCTCAGTTCTAAACGGATGTCCCTCTCATCTGAGGCTGGGTCCTCAGATCACATTCTCTCCTACTAATGGAAATGTCTTCTCCAGATCACTGTTCTAGGCCTTTTAGTTTCCAGTAGGTTTCAATGAGATTCTCCCACCTCCCTCACCATTGAGTTCAGGCGCAGAGCCATCAAAGACTCTTCATATGTTAACCCTTTCATCCCTGGGATCATTCTTGAAAACCTCTATTGGATCTTCTCCAGGGCCAGCACATCCCTCCTTAGCTACAGAGCCCAAAATTGCTCACTATTTTTGAGTCTCATGGTCCTGGTGTGGACACTATGTAGCCTCCTCCAGTCCATGTGTAGGGAGGGTAGGATCCTTCATGATGTTACTGGCCTTTTTCTGGCACCTTTCTGTGTACAGTATGTCCTTGATGGTGGGTAGGCTTATGTATATAGGATGTACTATATATGTATGTAAGGGCTAAATGCAGGGACAAAGAGTCATATATCCAAGTTTGTTCATGAGACAAAGGTGGATTCCAGCATTAGTTGTGAAGAGAATGCAAGGGTACTTCAGGGTAGCATCTAGGAGACTGTATACATGCCAGGCCTCCCATACAAAGAAGGTTATACTTCAAAGTTCAAAGTCAATTTATCATCAAAGTACATATATGTCACCATATGCAACCCTGAGATTCATTTTCTACTGGGCATACTCAGTAAATCTATAAAATAATAACCATAACAGAATTGATGAAAGACCGTCCAACTTCTTCCTGATGGCAGCAGCGAGAAGAGAGCATGACTTGGGTGGTGGGGGTCCTTGATAACAGATGTGCTCAATGGTGGGGATGGTTTTACCCGTGATGGACTGGACTGTATCCATTACATTTTATAGGATTTTCAGTTCAAGAGCATTGGTGTTTCCACACCAGGCTGTGATGCAGTCAGTCACACTACACATCTATAGAAAATTGTCAAAATTTTAGGTGTCAGGAAGAAGGTACAAGATCCTCATGGCCCACACCACCGGGTATAGGAACAGTTATTACCCCTCAACCATCAGGTTCCAGAACCAAAGGGGATAACTTCACTCACCTTCACTTGACCCATCATTGAAATGGCCCCACAACCAATGGACTCATTGTTGAGGACTCTTCATCTCATGTTCTTGATATTTATTGTTTTTTTTTTGTATTTGCAGAGTTTGTTGTCTTCTGCACTCCGTTTGAATGCCCAGGTTGGAGTGGTCTTTCATTGATTCTGTTATGGTAATTATTCTATAGACTTACTGAGCATGCCCAAAAGAAAATAAATCTCAGGTTTGTATATCGTGACGTATATGTACTTTGATAACAAACTTACTTTGAACTTCTTTTATATTTTATGTATTTCACTGCGTCGCTGTTGCAAAACAACAAATTTCAGGACACACAGTACAAATTTCAGTGATAATGAACCTGATTCTGATAATGAGAAGAACAATCGTTAAACATAGGACAGACATTTTCTTTCCTCTTCAAGTTATCAGTTTTATTCATTGTAGGTTACCTTAATGCCAACTTTTGACAGAGCTTCTTCAACATTCTGCAAAGACAAAAGAAGCACATTACACCTCTGAAAACAAGATTGCTGCAGCATAAACGTGACCATCGCAGGCGATTACCTCACAGGGAGAGGGTACAGAAGGGTGGGGATAGGTCAAATTTTATAGCTCTTTCCTAACACGTTAGTCACCTTGTCTGCTTTGTGTTGTTCTGCCAAGCTTTGCTGGTGCTGGATCACGTGACAATACCTTTGGGCCGCCCTTAGAACATTCTTAGCTTGTGTTGGTTGTTAACACAAATGACACTTTTCACTGTATGCTTCACTGTACTTCTGATAAATAAGAGAATCTGAACCTTGTCAAGATAAAATGACCCCATAGGAAATAAATTGCACAAAGAATTAAACAGTCACTGAGTATCCAAGGATTATGCCTCTTTTCAAGAGCCTCTCTCTCTCATTAATTGGTCACATTGGTCACATGGATGTAACTGGGGTTTATGGGCTCGTTGAGCCAGAACAGCCTGTTACCCTGCAGTATCTCTAAATGAAATAAATAAAATATTAAAATAAAGTTTTCTACACTTCGATACGCTTCCTTCTAAGCTGAGGAGAACTTATGGTTGAAGAGAAGAAATCACCAATGGTAGGAGGGTTTGGGAATTGTGAGTAGAGTTCAAAAATTAGACCTAGGCCTTTCATTGTTGAAGTTAGGAGACCCTTTCACAGTTCAAGAACTTTCCTTCACAAATATCAATTGATGTAGTCAATTGTTAATTTTAAATCTGCGAGTGACATACCTTTAGGAATCAAAGTTACAAGGGGCATGTAGGCTGATGGATTTAGGACACAGTCTGGCCACTATTTTACTGAACATCTACACAGGCTCATGCCAAGAAGGGCCTAGGCAATGTCCCGCCCCATCAGGTGCACAAACTGTGCCCATTGTGTTCCTAAAGCCAAGGCCATCAAGATGTTTGTCATCCGGAACACTGAGGAGGCTGCTGCAGTCTGAGAAATGTCAGAGGCCAGTGTCTTCGATGCATTTCTACTGCCCAAGCTGTACGCAAAATTGCGTTACTGCGTCAGCTGCACCATCCACAGCAAGGTGGTGAGAAGTTGCTCATGAGTGGCCAGGAAGGTCTGAACCACCTTCCAACACTTTTTGGGCCAGGAGGACCTCGTGGTCTCCTCCTAAGCCTATGTAAACAGTGGATCTTGTCATTGGTAGGAATGTTGGACACTGAAAAAAGGGGGTTGAATGGTTTCCTCCATCTCCTGTGCTCCTGTGTGTATAGTGGCTTAGAAACATCAAACGAAGGTTGAACCAAACTGTAGACATTCTGTACTCACAGTGGACGTCCCAGGGGTGCCAGGTTTTCCATCAAAGCCAGGTTCACCCTGTCACAAATCAAGATAAGCAGCAATGTATCATCAAATTCAGGCCTTCAAATGTAAAACTTTGCCAGAATTTCAGCCAGGGGACTGAAAATGCAAGCGACTCAGCAAACCCACTGCTCACGGCAGGCCCCCACACACAAAAAAAGAACATAATTAACCAGGAGGTAACTGAATTATACAGATGAATAATCTTGGCTCAGGAATTAATATGGGTGGAAATGACTCCAGCTCCTCAGCAAAAAGAAACACAAGCTGAGAAGTTTGTGAGTTAATGCCATCATTTTGAGTCCCAATTTGACGTTTGAGAGTCAGACACTGAGTAGCATCACCTCCTCAATGAATTGGTCTTTCAGATATTCGGCTGCTCGTGATGAGGTGTTCAACAAGATGATCCCACATCTAAATCCGTCACTTCCCGCATAATGCTGCTTTGGAATGTTGACTGGGAAAGTAGCTTACTTTCTCTCGTTTATAACATTCACCACAAAAGGCGGGATTTAGACTTCGCATTCCCATTCTGACATGTCAGTCCATGGACTCCTCCACTACCACGATGGTGCCAGCTGAGGTCGGAGGAGCATCACCCATAATCCATCGGGGTAGCCTCCAACCTGATGGCATGAACATCCATTTCTGTATCTTCTGGTAATTCTCCCATCCCCCTTCTCGCTTTTTCCATTCCCCACTCTGGCTTCCCCTCACTCCTTCAGCCCATCAGCTCCCTCTGGTTCAAGTTCAGGTCTATTTTCGTTCAACCACACACATGTACACAGCCAAACGAAACACACCTTAGGAACCAAGGTGCAACATGCAGTACATGGATCACACACAGCACATAAAATAATATTAACAGATAATTATAAAAATATTCAATAGATATACAAGTTGACATAAAATACATATATGACATAAACTTTAATATACACAGGTATGATGCTATGCTACTGGCACTGCCATAACTAATGCGTGGTCACAAGGCGTTAAGAGGTCTCACACCCTGCAGAAGCTGTTACCCAGCTGAACAGTCCCTGTTCTTATACAGTAGAACCTTCTGCCTAACACTGGGGGTGGGGGGGGGGTCAAAGAGATTGTGGGACAGATGGAAGGGGTCCTTGACAATGCTGAGGGCTCTGTGAATACAATACTTTTGGTATATGTCCTGGATTAGGGGAGGGGTGTGCAAAGTAATGAGCTCTTCTTCCTTCCCCATTTCTTCCTCGGTCCACAGGCCTCTCCTGCCAGACTCCTCCTCCCTCAGCACTTTGCCTCTTCCACCTATCACCTCCCTGCTTCTTTCCTCACCCCTCCTCCCCCACCCACCCACCTTCCCCCTCACCTGGTTTCACCTATCACCTGCCAGCTTATACTACTCCCTCTCCCCTGACCTTGTAATTCTGGCTTCTTTTCCCATCCAGATGAAGGGTTTCAGACTGAAATGTCAACTGTTTATTCATCTCCATAGATGCGTCCTGACTCGTTTCACTTACTGGGATATACATGTGTACAGTTGAATGACAATAAACTTGAACTCCTGTGGAAAGACCATTAATGGCACCCAAGTCATCCAGCTTTACTTTGTGCTGCTGCATTGTGTTATGAGGGGTAATGGTACACTGACTGCAGAAGGGTTTGTAGATCACCCACCCACAAGGGAAAGCAGGATCTCAGCTCAGATTCAAGAATCAAGATTCTTCACTGTCATTCTTCAGTACACAAGCCATGGGGAACACAACAGCAAAGAAACAATCCTTTGGCTCATCTAGACCTTGCCAAAGTGGTTTTCTGACAAGTCCCATTGACCTGCACCCCAACCATGGCCCTCCATACCCCTCCTGTCCACGTACCTACTAAAGTTTCTCTTAAATGTTGTAATTGAACCCCCATCTCTCACTTGCGCTGGTAGATCATTCCACACTCTCACCATCCTCTGAATGAAGTAGTTTCCCCTTAAACATTTCACCTTTCACCCTTAACCCATGACCTCTAGTTCTCATCTCACCCAAACTCAATGGAAAAAGCCTGCTTGCATTTACCCTATCTGCACCCCTCAATTTTGTATACCTCTATCAAGAGTCCCCTTATTCTCCTATGCTGTTTGGGAGAAAGTTCCTACAACAGAGTGTAAAGGAGAACAAAGTGATTGTTACTCCAGATCTGATGCAGCTTAAAAAACATAATAAGCAGAAAGAACAGAATAAAAATAGTAAATATAAATATAAAATCAATTCTATAAACACCATGTAGAAGAAGCTGTTCTATACATAGATTGATTGTATGTACATAAATTGATACTAGGTTTAGTATCTAACGTGAAAGAAAAGTTCCAGTGACAGTGTGGCACTCCCTCAGTAAGGCACTGGAGGATTGCCCAGCTCATGCCTGTAGAGTGGGTTTTGACCCGGATGAGAGGACCCTACCACAGCTGTTATGGAGTCACTAAACCAGCCAACACTCTGATGAGATTACCACTGACTAGGCTTTGTGATTGTTAGGTTGGCACTGGAACCATGACGGCAGTTGTGGGCTGGCCCCAGCCCAGTCCTCAGAATGCGTTGGTCGTTGATGCAAATGACACATTTCACTGTATGTTCTGATGTTAACGTGGCAAATAAAACTAATCTTAATTCTTTTAATCTTTGACTGTACAGATGCTGATGGATGTATAGTGCTCTTCCAGTATTTAATATATTAACCATTACAAAGCTTGAGGTACTTACTTTCTGACCTTTGAAGCCCAAGTCTCCTTTCTCTCCCTGAAAACACAAGAGCACATGAGACAGATACTTGAGTCGTGCAAAGAACATCGATAGTCAGAGGAGTTTTTGCCAGCCTTCTAAAATGGCAAAGTATCACATGAGCTATTACCACCATCCAGGCCATGTCCTCTTCTTGCTAATACCATTAGGCAGGAGGTCCCACACCACAAGGTGAGGAACAGTTTTAACCCTAAAAACTTGACTTGTCCATCACAAGTAAAGCCCTCCCCACCACTGAGCACAATTACATGAAGCATTGTTGCAGGAAAGCAGTATGCATCATCAGAGATGCCCGCCACTCTTCCTGCTGTGACATCAGGAAGAAGGTACAGGAGCTTCGGGACTCACACCACCAGATTCAGGAACAGTTACTACCCCTCAACCATCAGGCTCTTGAACCAAAGGGGATAGATACAATCACTCAGCTTCAGCTTCATTGAAGTATTCCCACTACCTATGGACTCACTTTCAAGGATTCTTCATCTATGTTCTTGCTATTTATTACTTATTTATTTATTATTATTATTTTCTTTCTGTATTTGCAGAATTTATTCTCATTTGCACATTAGTTGTTTCTCCATCTTATTGTTGAATTATTTTTCATTGATTCTATGGAGTTTCTTTGTGCTTACAGTGAATGCTCTCAAGAAAATGACTCTCAGGATTGTATATTGTAACATATATGTATGTTGATAATAAATTTACTTCCAACTTTTTTTGAACTGTCAAGCTCCTGAACCTGCATGGATAACTTCAATTACAGTACTCTGAACTGATTCTATGATCTGCAGACTCTGTTTCAAGGACTGTTTACAGCTTATGTCAAATATTGTGGACATGCTAAGTTGGCACAGGAATCTGGTGACACTTACAGGCAGCTCCCAACACTTCCTTAAGTGTGTTGGTTGTTAACACAAACAATGCATTTTGCTGCATGTTTCAATGTACACATGGATAAATAAATCTGTCTAAATCTGTTCACTATTATTTTTACTTTGTACAATGTCTTCTTCTGCACTTTAGTTATTTGTCAGACTTTGTTTATGCATAGTTTTTTGTAGAATTCTGTTGTATTTTGTTTTTTTTCCTGTGCATGTCTGGAAGAAAATGAATCTCAAGGTAGTATATAGTAACATATATACTCCGTGGCCACTTTACTAGGTACGGAAGTGGAACCCGGTGTGGTCTTCCGCTGCTGTAGCTCATCCGCTTCAAGGTTCAACGTGTTGTGCGTTCAGAGATGCTCCCCTGCACGCCACTGTTGTAACACGTGGTTATCTGAGTTTCTGTCGCCTTCCTGTCAGCTTGAACCAAGCTGGCCATTCTCCTCCGACCTCTCTCATTACAAGGTGTTTTCACCCTCAGAACTGCCGTTCACTGGGTACTTTTTTGTTTTTCTTTCCACCATTCTCTGTAAACTCAAGAGATCTGTTGTGCGTGAAAAATCGGCAGTTTCTGATATACGCCATCTGGCACCAACAATCATTCCATGGTCAAAGTCACTGAGATCACGTTTCTTCCCTATTCTGCTGTTTGGTCTGAACAACAACTGAACCTCTTGACCGTGCCTGCGTGCTTTTATGCACTGAGTTGCTACCACGTGGTGGGTTGATTAGATACTTGCAATAATAAGCAGGTGTACAGGTGTACCTAATAAAGTGGCCACCAAGTGCATGAACTTTGATAATGAACTTACTTTGAAACTTATAAATAGTCTTCTGTTTGCCTGACAACCTGTAGGGTTCACACCTGTGTGTATGTCGGCAAATTGCCACGAACGGTGCTGCCTTAAGGCAGGGGTGTGTGGTACTGCTACCTTGAGAGACCATGTTATGCTCTACCATGTCTGGAGGGCAGTTAAAGGCTGATTGCATCAACAAGCAGCTGTTTATACAGTACTGTGCAAAAGTCTCAGGCACCCTAGCTATACACATATATTTATATATACACACTTAAGACTTTTAAGTGTGCCTAAAACTTTTGCACAGTGCTGTACCTGAAGTCCTAGCTGCACGTGAATGAGCGAGAGACATTAACACTCAGCTCAAGACCAGTTTAGAAGGATCCTGGATACCACGTTACCCAGTATCTCGGTGGCCAATTCACAGTATTGAGAGAACTGTATTGTTACCATGGATCTGTTACATGCTACAAACTGAGTGATAAATATTGGCCAGTCCAAAGGAGGAAGTGAAATGGTTCAGAAATTCTCCTTCCCTTTCTCCTATGGTTTGTATTCTGCTCCTGTGAATATTGACATGTCCTTCCAGTTCAAAAAAAAATCCCTCTCCCTCCCCTCTTCTTCTACTTCCCAGTCTGGCCTCTTACCTCTTCTCACCTGCTTCTCACCTCCCTCCGGGTCCCCTCCTCCTTCTTCGCTTTCTCCTGTGGCCCACTCTCCTCCCCTCTCAGATTCCTTGCTCTCCAGCCCTTGACCTTTCCTATCCACCTGGCTTCACCTATCATCTTCTAGCTATCCTCCTTCCCCTCCCCCACATTTTTATTCTGGTGTCTTCCCGCTTCCTTTCCAGTCCTGAAGAAGGCCTCGGCCCGAAACATCGACTGTTTTCTCAGTCCCATTGATGCTGCCGGACTTGCTGAGTTCCTCCAGCATTTTGAGTGAGTTGGTTCAGCTGCTGCTACTAACTGCAGAAAGCCAATTAATATATTCCGACCCACTTTCTAGTGCAGCCCGTTTTAAGTACAACAGGTTAATGCTGTGACGTAGCCTCCTGTATATCGGTGAGACCGACAAAGATGTGAAGAATGCTTCGCCGAGCATCTATGCTCTGTTCGCCAGAAAAACCAGGATCTCTCGGTGGCCACCCATTTCAATTCTACTTCCCATTCCAATATGTTAGTCTATGGCCTCCTTTACTGCTAAGATGAGGCCACACTCAGGTTGGAGGAGCATCACCTTATATTCCATTTGGCTAGCCTCCAACCTGATGGCATGAACATCAATTTCTCAAACTTCTGGTAATTGCCCCCTCTTTCACCATTTTCCCATTCCTGTTTCCCTCTCTCACCTTATCTCCTTACCTGCCCATCAGCTCCATCTTTTATCAGATTCCCCCTTCTCCAGCCCTTTATTTCTTTCACCAATCAACTTCTTAGCTCTTTACTTCACCCCTCCCCCTTTCATGGTTTCACCTCTCACCTACGACCTTGTACTTCTTTCTCCTCACCCCCCCCCCACCTTCTTGCTCTAACTTCTCAGCTTTTTTTCCCAGTCCTGACAAAGGGTCTCAACTTAATGCCACCTTGAACCAAATTACATCCATAATCAATTCATGAAAGCATAAGATTGCCAACAATAATTCCTCGATTGATATATTGAGCCCTCCCCCCATTATCTAAGTGTAAAAAGAAAATAAAGGACTTACGCGTGGGCCTAGAGCTCCTGGAATACCTGGGATTCCCTGTGGAAAATAAACAGAGCCATTAATTTATAAAGGAACCTCACACAATCCTCAACCCACAGTCCAAAGGTCCCTCAGAAGGCCTTGAAAATATTAATTCCACATCCACTCGAGCTAGGCCTTTCAATATGCAAAAGGTTTCAATGAGATGCCCCTGTCATCCGTCTAAACTGCAGTGAGTACAGGGCAGAACCATTGAACATTCTCCATATGTTAACCCTGTCATTCCAGGGACAATTCTTGTGAACCTCCTCTGGACCCTCTCCAATGCCAGCACATCTTAGATAAGCAGCAGCCCAGAACTGTTCACAATACTCTAAGTACGATCTGACCAGTGCTTTATAAAGCTTCAGTTATACATCCTTGCTTTTATATTCTAATCCTCTCAAAATGAATGCTAACATCGCATTTACCTTCCTTACGATCAACTCAACCTGCAAATTAACCTTTAGAACTCCTGCACAGTGGCTCCTTAATCCCTTTGCACCTCTGATTTCTGAATTTTCTCCTGTTTAGAAAATACTCTACGCCTTTAACCCTTCTACCAAAATGCATAACTTACACCTCCCTACACCATGTTCCATTTGCCGTTTCTTTTTCCCTTCTCCTAATCTGTCAGTCCTTCTGCAAACGCCCCGCTTCCTCAACACTGCCTCCCCGTTCATCTTTCTTTGTATTATCTGCAAACTTAGCCACGTGAAATTAGTGTACTTGCTAAATGAACCTTGTAGGTATCGCAGAGCAGAGAAAGCTGATGCATTTAATTGCTGCAGCCTCTTGGGGAGCAAAGGTTCGTCAGTGACCCCACAATTTCTCCCACTCACTGTTCCATTTGCACCATGCCTGACATCTCAGGCAATGCCAATCACACAGCGCCGTGCACAACTACATCCGGTATACATTCCCAACATGGGACAAACAGACAGGCAACGGCACAAGGATGAATTTACACACAGACATGGGACAACACTTGGGGAGAGATCGAGACGCTAGGACCTTAAGTTAACGCACATATTAACACATCTCTACCAAGGGAGGTGTAAGGCGCTCCTTCCCTCCGCTGGCCTGCAAGTCACCCTTGGGCAGCTTTAGCACCTGATCAGGGTCATATGAGAGCAGGTGGTTGATGGTCGTATGAGCAGCTGGTGCATATCACAAGCCCTGGTTATGTGACCACTGACACCAGGCAGACAATCTCTGAAGAGTATTGATAATGACTGGGGTCATCTTTCTTGTAAAGACACTGCCCAGAAGAAGGCAATGGCAAACTGCTTCTGTAGAAAAATATGCCAAGAACAATCATGGTCAAGACCAACATTGTCCACATCATAAGACACAGCTTCTTTCCAGCTGTGATAAGACTGCTGAACAGACCCTGACCTGCACTACCTTACTTTCCCTTTTCTATTTTCTAATTATGATTTATAATTTAAATTTTTATTATATTTACTTTGATTTGTACTTCAGGGAGCGCAAAGCGCAGAAACAAATATCACTGTGATGATTGTACGCTCTAGTATCAATTGTTTGGTGACAATGAAGTAAAGTAAAGCACATACTGAATGAACGAATGAACCTCCACCAGGGAAAAGGATTGTTTCTGACAGAGGACTTGAGTCTTATTAGCTACATCAGACAATACTAGGTAAAAGGAACTATATTACTAACACTTAAGGACTCAGACACACAAATCTCTCTACTTACTGGGTTAACAGTCACTGGGACCTGCATTAAACCAATAACAGATAGTTTAACAATAATGGATAAGGTTTATTCATTATGAAATCTGACTCCTTTTCTCAAGCACAGTTTTTTTGAATTCATTAATTTGCAGGATACGGGTAGGGCAAGTCTTGCGATTACTGTCTACATTTCACAAGATGGTGGTGGGTGTTCTCTTCCTGAGAGTTTGTGGTTCTTTGAGAGACAGAGAATTAGAGAAGTACAGCACAGAAACAGGCTCTTTGGCCCACTTAGTCCAGGCCAAAACCCATTTAAACTTCCTACTCTCCCATTGTCCTGTACCTGGACCATTGTCCTTGATACCCCTACCATTGATGCAACTATTCAAACTTAGCTTCGAAGTTGAAATTTCACTTGCATGCACCACATGCTGTGAGCTCATTCCACACTCTTCTGATGCACTGAGTGAAGAAGTTTTCTCTTATGTTCCCCTTAAACTCCTCACCTTTCAACCTTAACCCATGACCTCTGGTTATAGTCCCACCCAACCTCAGTGGAAAAAAGACTTCTTGCATTTACGCTATCTACGAGGGGTGATTAATAAGTTTGTGGCCTAAGGTAGAAGGAGTCAATTTTAGAAAACCTAGCACATTTATTTTTCAACATAGTCCCCTCCTACATTTACACACTTAGTCCAGCGGTCGTGGAGCATACGGATCTTGGACCTCCAGAAAGTGTCCACAGCAGGGGTGATTGATAAGTTCATGGCCTGAGGTAGAAGGAAATGAATTATACAGCTCTCATCACATCACATGCTGTTCAACTCTTTGAGTGATTATGCAGGAAGTTTGAAGTTAATAATTCATCTACTTCTACCTTAGACCACGAACTTATCAATCTCCCTGATGAGTTATTAACTTCAAACTTTCTGCATAATCACTCAAAGAGTTGACCTGCATGTGCATGTAATGAGAGCTGCATAACTCATCTCCTACCTCCTACCCAAGATCCACAAACCTGCCTGTCCAGGTAGACCTATTGTCTCAGCTTGCTCCTGCCCCACTGAACTCATTTCTGCATACCTTGACACCGTCTTATCCCCTCTTGTTCAATCTCTTCCCACCTATGTTCGTGACACTTATCATGCTTTGAATTTTTTCAATGATTTTAAGTTCCCTGGCTCCCACCGCCTTATTTTCACCATGGACGTCCAGTCCCTATATACCTCCATCCCCCACCGAGATGGTCCCGAAGCTCTTCGCTTTTTTTTGGATTCCAGACCTAACCAATTCCCCTCTACCACCACTCTCCTCCGTCTAACGGAATTAGTTCTTACTCTCAATAATTTTTCCTTTGGCTCCTCCCACTTCCTCCAAACCAAAGGTGTAGCCATGGGTACCTGTATGGGTCCCAGTTATGCCTGTCTTTTTGTTGGCTTTGTGGAACAGTCCATGTTCCAAGTCTACACGGGTATCCATCCCCCTCTTTTCCTTCACTGCATTGGCGCTGCCTCTTGCACACATGCTGAGCTCATCGACTTCATTAACTTTGCCTCCAGCTTTCACCCTGCCCTCAAATTTACCTGGTCCATTTCTGACGCCTTCCTCCCCTTTCTTGATCTTTCTGTCTCCATCTCTGGAGACTGCCTATCTACTGATATCTACTATAAGCCTACAGACTCTCACAGCTACCTGGACTATTCCTCTTCCCACCCTGTCTCTTGCAAAAAGGCTATCCCCTTCTCACAATTCCTCCGTCTCCGCCGCATCTGCTCTCAGGATGAGGCTTTTCATTCCAGAACGAAGGAGATGTCTTCATTTTTTAAACAAAGGGGCTTCCCTTCTTCCACCATCAACTCTGCTCTCAAACGCATCTCTCCCATTTCCTGCACATCTGCCCTCACCCCATCCACCCGCCACCCCGCTCAGGATAGGGTTCCCCTTGTCCTCACCTACCACCCCACCAGCCTCCAGGTCCAACGTATAATTCTCTGTAACTTCCGCCACCTCCAACGGGATCCCACTACCAAACACATCTTTTCCTTCCCCCCCTTTCTGCTTTTTGCAGGGATCGCTCCCTACGCGACTCCCTTGTCCACTCGTCCCCCCCCCCCAATCCCTTCCCACTGATCTCCCTCCTGGCACTTATCCTTGTAAACGGAACAAGTGCTACACCTGCCCTTACACTTCCTCCCTCACCACCATTCAGGGCCCCAGACAGTCCTGCAGGTGAGGCGACACTTCACCTGTGAGTCGGCTGGTGTGGTATACCGTGTCCGGTGCTCCCGGTGTGGCCTTTTATATATTGGTGAGACCCAACGCAGACTGGGAGATCATTTCGCTGAACACCTACGCTCGGTCCACCAGAGAAAGCAGGATCTCCCAGTGGCCACACATTTTAATTCCACGTCCCATTCCCATTCTGATATGTCAATCCATGGCTTCCTCTACTGTCAAGATGAATCCAAACTCAGGTTGGAGGAACACCTTACATACCGGCTGGGTAGCCTCCAACCTGATGGCATGAACATTGACTTCTCTAACTTCCATTAATGCCCCTCCTCCCCTTCTTACCCCATCCCTGACATATTTAGTTGTTTGCCTGTTCTCCATCTCCCTCTGGTGCTTCCCCCTCCTCCTTTCTTTCTCCCGAGGCCTCCCGTCCCATGATCCTTTCCCTTCTCCAGCTCTGTATCACTTTCGCCAAACACCTTTCCAGCTCTTAGCTTCATCCCACCCCCTCCGGTCTTCTCCTATCATTTCGCATTTCCCCCTCCCCCCACTACTTTCAAATCTCTTACTATCTTTCCTTTCGGTTAGTCCTGACGAAGGGTCTCGGCCTGAAACATCGACAGTGCTTCTCCTATAGATGCTGCCTGGCCTGCTGTGTTCCACCAGCATTTTGTGTGTGTTGTTCGAATTTCCAGCATCTGCAGATTTCCTCATGATAACTCATCTCCTTCTACCTTAGACCACGAACTTCTCAATCACCCCGATGAGTTATTAACTTCAAACTTTCTGTATAATCACTCAAAGAGTTGAACTGCATGTGCATGTAACAAGAGCTGTATAACTCATCTCCTTTTACCTTAGGCCACGAACTTATCAATCACCCCTGCTGTGGACACTTTTTGGCAGTCCAAGATCCGTACGCTCCACGACCGCTGGACTAAGTGTGTAAATGTAGGAGGGGACTATGTTGAAAAATAAATGTGCTAGGTTTTCTAAAATGGACTCCTTCTACATTAGGCCATGAACTTATCAATCACCCCTCGTATACTCCACATAATTTTGTATACCTCTATAAAATCTCCTCTCAATCTTATACATTCCAATGAATGATGTCCTAAACTATTCAATCTTTCCTTTTAACTCAGGTCCACCAGACCTGGCAACATCCTTGTAAATTTTCTCTAAGTAGGGAACCAAAACTGCACACAATACTCCAAGTTAGACCTCAACAATGTCTTATACAATTTCATTGTACCATCCCATCTTTCTTTGCTGAAGGAGCTCCCACAGTAATGGCCAGAATCCCACAAGCAACAAGGAAGGGTGAAAATTTTCCAAACCGGGATGGTGTGTTTGTGTGACTTGGGAGAAACTGTGGGTGGTGGCATTTCATTCCACCTGCTGTCTTCACCCTGCCCAATGGTCAAGATTATGGATTTAGGGAGTGCTGTCGGAGTAGGCCAGGTCAGTATCTGCAAGGGTTTTTTTTTAGCTGATGCACACTACAATCACTGTATGCTGGTGGAGGGAATGATGAGTGGATTCCTTTCAGACCACAAGACATGGGAGCAGAACTAGGCCATTCGGCCCATTGTGTGTGCTCCACCATTCCATCATGGCTGATTTATTATCCCTCTCAACCCCATTGTCCTGCCTTCTCCCCGTAACCTGTGACATCCTTAATAATTAAGAACCTACCAACCTCTGCTTTAAATGTGCCCAATGACTTAGCCTCCACGGCCGTCTGTAGCCATGAATTCCACAGATTCACCACACCCTCTGGCTAAAGAAATTCTTCTCTATCTTTATTCTAAAGGGACGACCTTCTATTCTGAGATGGTGCCCTCTGGTCCGAGACTGATAATCTTCTCCCCATCCACACTATCTAGGCCTGGAGTTCTCAATCTCTTTTTATGCCATGAATCCCTACCACCGTCCATGTATCCTTGGACCCCAGGTTGGGAACCCCTGATCTAGGCCTTTCAATATTCCATAGGTCTGATTGAGATCACCCCTTGTTCTTCTAAACTCCAGCGAGTACAGGCCCAAAGCCATCAAATGCTCCTCATACATTAACCTTTTCATTGTCGAAATCGTGCCCATGAACCTCCTTTGGACCCTCTCCAGAGTCCATGCATTGCCAGTCAAGTGGGCTGCTTTGTCTCGAGTGGCACTGAGCTTCATGGCTATCGGAGCCACAGTTTCTGCTGAATTTTGAATTCCTTCATGCTGTCTCTTGACGTAGCCTTGAAAGATACCTGGTAATTTTTTTGTGCGCCCTGCAGGGCAATAAACTTCAATTTTAGGGGTGCACGATACTGTGGCAGATGCAGCAAGGTAAGTGTGCATTCAATTCAGGCCAGAGAGGCCTCTGAAGATCATCAGCGTGCTATTTGGGGATGCAGATTACAAACAAAGGATTCTGGGCTGACACTTGCTATTGGTCAGTTACTTAACGAATTCTGAAGTATTATTGGCCTTTAATGAGTAGATTCTATTGGCTATTAACACCTATACTATTGTAATGTGATTGGTGATTGATCATAAAAATAATGAATTTGAACATACTCTAGGTTACCAGTTGGTCAATATCTGTATCGAGCTGATCAACCTCGGCATAAAAATTGTTCAGACTTTCGAACAGTTTGGTGGCAGGGGCTAAGTTGTTCTTCCTGTTCACATGTCACAAGTAAATAAATTGTGAGTGAGGAAAAAGTGCGAGTTTTCAGAATCTAGTTAATCAGCAGTGTAGCTGTTAGTGGAACGCTGTTACAGAGCCAGTGACCCAGGTTCAATTCTGCCACTGTCTGTAAGGAGTTTGTACGTTCTCCCTGTGACTGGATGGGTTTCCTCCAGGTGCTCTGGTTTCCTCCCATATTCCAAAGTCGGTTGATTAGTCACATGGGTCTCGCTGGGATGGAACAGCTTGTGCTGTACCTCGAAGTTAAAAATAAATGATTGAAGTGTGCAGAGCCAGGGTGCCTGAAGATGGAGTTCCCTCTACTCTGCACAAACACAACTCTGAAGAATGGACTGACCCCCTCATCCACGGCCCTGTGCTGCATTAAGATCTCTCTAGGGCCACCATGCTTTGAGAACAGGACATTCTTGTACCAGCACCTCACCAGAATTAGGATGGTTCAAGTAACCAACGTTTCTTACCGGTGTTCCTGGGCGTCCTTGTGGTCCTGGTATCGTTGTATCAAGTCCTTTGACATAGACGACCTGCAAAGTTACAAAAAACAAGTTAAGCTCCTGGTTACAGTTCAGTCTGCAGTTGTGGAGACAGTAGAAGAGAGTTAATGTGTTAGGACATAGAATAATACAATACTTGACAGACCTTTCGGCCCAACTGTTAGATGCTAACCAATATTCCGATTGAAGCTAGTCCCATTTAAAGATTAGCGTTATTTGTCACATGTACATCCAAACATACAGTGAAGTGCATCTTTTGCATCAAATCAAATCAGCGAGGATTATGCTGGGCAGCCCACAAGTGTCACCATGCTCTGGGGCCAACTGATCTCCTCCAGCACTTTCTGTGTGTTGCTCTGGCTTTCCAGCATCTGCAGTGCCTCTTGTGTTTGTGACAAATAAAACTAATCTCAAACCTAATCCTTGAAGCTGAAAGGAAAATAAGCCCCAAATAAACATCTTAATTACAAAGACAATTATGAATTAAATAATTTTAAAGCTTTATGAACTTGAAGCTCTTAAGAGAATTGAACTGTATAGCAAGTGAAGAAGCACTCTTCCAGTCCATCTTAAAGCAGTACATCTAAAAATTAATCTTCTGCTTCACACATTAGATGAGCTATACAGGAATGTGTGCAGAAATTCAATCAGATAAACGGAGGCAAAAGGTCAGCCCCGATCATATTTAATGACAAAGGAGCATTGAATAATTGATTCCTACAGTAATGCTAGAAAGTTTGTGAACCCTGCAGAATTTTCTATATTTCTGCATTAATATGACCTAAAATGGGATCAGATCATCACGCAAGTCCTAAAACTAGATGAAGAGATACTAAAACTAGATAAAACTAGGAAAATAACACAAAACACTATACTATATCTATTTATACAGAAAAATGATCCGATACCACGTGTGTTTGTTGGAAAAAGTATGTGAACCTTTGCTTTCAGTAACTGGTGTGACTCCTCCTTGTACAGCAATAACTTCAAACAAATGTTTCTGGTAACTGTTGAACCATCCTGCACATCGGCTTGGAGGAATTTTAGGCCATTTCCCCTTACAAAACTGCTTCAGCTCTGGGATGTTGGTGGGCTTCCTTGCATGAACTGCTTGCTTCAGGTCCTTCCACAGCATTTCTATAGGATTAAGGTCAGGACTTTGACCTGGCTATTCCAAAACGTGAATCTTCTTCTTTTTAAACCATTCTGTTGTTGATTTACTCTTGTCTTTCGATCATTATGTTGTTGCATTATCCGACTTCTATTAAACTTCAGGTGACAGACTGCTACCCTGATGTTCTCCTGTAAAATGTCTTGATACAGTTTTGAATTCACTGTTCCCTCACCAATTGCAGCTGTCCGGGCCCTGATGCAGGAAAGCAGCCCCAAACCAGGATGTTCCTTCCACCGTGCTTCACAGTTGCAATGAGGTTTTGGTGTTGGTGTGCAGTGCCCATTTTTAACAATTAATAAATGAACAAATATAATGTTTTTTGTGTTCTTTATTCAATTGAGTTCTCCTTATCTAGTTTTCTGATTTATATGAAGATCTGATCATATCTTAGGTCATATTTATGCAGAAATAAGAAAATTCTACAGGGTTCACAAACTTTCTAGCACCAGTGTATTTCTATATATTGTGTTCAATGCATGCACTAAACCACCACATTGTTGTAAAAATTGATCCAACTCACTAATGCCTTTCAGAAAAAAGAAATGTGCCCCCTTCATCCAATGTGGTCCACGTGTGACTGCACACTCACCAACATGGCTGTTGCTAACCTGTTATCTTGGTTCATGGGCGATTAGGGACAGACAATGTGTCCAAAACTTGTCAACAAGTTCACAGCGTGGTTAAGAAAGTGTATGTTGTGTTGACCTTCAATAGTTGGGGGGGATTAAGTTGAAGATCCACAAGGTAACGTTGTAGCTCTATAAACCCTTGGTTAGACCACACTTTGAGTATTGTGTTCAGTTCTGATTGCCTCATTATAGGAAAGATGTGGAAACTTTGGAGGAGATTTACCAAGATGCTGTCCGGACTAGAGGACACGTCTTATGAGGAACGGTTGAGCGAGCTAGTGCTTTGCTCTTTGGAGTGAAGAAGAATGATATAGAGTGGAAATCCGAAGACATTTTACCAAGCTGAAAATGGCTAATACAAGGGGGCATAATTTTAGGGTGTTTGGAGGGAAATATAGGGGGGAATAACAGAGGTAGGTTGTGTGAAACATGTTGGTAGGGATGTTAGTAGACAATAGGCACATGGTTGAAAGAAAATTTGAGCACTATGTGGAAACAAAGAGTTAAATTGATCTTAGAGTAAGTTAATATGACAGCACAACATTGTGAGCTGAAGGGCCTGTACGATGTTGTAATGTCCTATGTTCTAAACAAGTGAAAAGGTATGAGTCACACGCTGGAAGAGGATTCTCCCTGTTTCTTAAAGCGGACAGATTTTACAGATAAGATGCCACCTACCGGCCCAGGTGGACCTTGAATTCCAGCTAAACCAGGCAAGCCTGGAGGTCCAATAAATCCTGGTAATCCAGGTTCACCACGATCACCTTTGACTCCATCTCGTCCCTGGATGACATGAAGTCAAAAATAAATAAACATTTATGATCAATCTGTGCTCTTTCCAGATACCTATACAATGCTTATCCCACTGGTTCAGCAGCAGAGTCAACAAGTCACAGGTCTGATCCACAAAACCACAGTGCATAGAAACAAAGTAAGGCCATTCAGTCACGGCTGATTTGTTTTCCTCCTCAACCCCATTTTCCTGCCTTCTCCCCATAACCGCTATACAAGAACCTATCAACCCCCGCTTTAAATATACCAAATTACTTAGACTCCACAGCGATCTGTGGCAATAAATTCCACAGATTCATTGCCGTCTAGCTAAAAAAATTCCTCCTCACCTCTGTTCTAAAGGGACGTCCCTCTAATCTGAGTCTGTTTTCTCTAGTTCTCGACTCCCCCACTATAGGAGATGTCCTCTCCATGTCCACTCTGTCAAAGTTTTTGGTAGGTTTCATTGAGAGCTCCCCCTCAGTCTTCTAAACTGCGAGCGCAGGCCCAGAGCCATCAAACACTCCTCATACGTTAAACTTTTCATTCCCGGGATTATTCCATGAACCTCCTCTGGAGCGGGTGTCTGGTCAACCGGCAACAAAAGTTGAATCCTACAATTTAAGGGGAGGAGACATGCTCAACATTCTCTCTCCAGGTTATTTTATGAGTTGGCTGGAATTTTTATTGGATACGGGATCAAACAGTTTTAGGGACCCAATTTGTTGATAATGTCTTGACTAGTCTATAAATACTCGCTGTCCATATGCATATACCTGGAACGTACTGCTTGACGTCAACCTCTCCAAAGATCCGTCCAGGGCCCAACATATCAATGCAACTATAAGGAAGTCGCACCAGCAGCTATATTCCATTAGGAGTTTCAGGAGATTTGGAATGTCACCAAAGACTGCAGCAAATCTCTGCAGATATACTGTGGAGAACATTCTGACTGATTTCATCATAATCTGCTATGGAGGGGCCACTGCACAGAATCAAAAAAAAAGCTGCAGAACGTTGTAAACTCAGCCAGATCCATCATGGGCGCTAGTCTCTCCACCATGTCTCAGAAAGGTGGCATCCATCATGAAGGACCCCTCACCACCAGGACATGCCCTCTTCTCATTGCTACCATCAGGAAGGAGGTTCAGGAGCCTGAAGACACTTGCTCAGAGTTTTAGGAACAGCTTTCTCCCCTCAGCCATCAGATCTCTGATGGACACTAAACACTACCTCACTATCTCTTAATATTATTTCGGCTTTTGCACTATTTTTAATTCAACTATTTAATATAGACATAAATACTTGCCTTCTCCCCGTCACCTTTGACACCCTTACTAATCTATCAATCTGTGCTTTAAATACATGCAGAGACTTGGCCACCACAGTCATCTGTGGCAATAAATTCCACAGGTTCACCAGCCTTAGACAGTTTAAATCATCTAGGCCTTGCAACAGCTTATTCTGATTACTGTAACGCATACATACGTTTCTTGGAGTTTCTCCTGGATCACCTTTTTCACCCTAAAAAAAGAAACAAATAGAGTGAGTAGATGAATAGCAAGCCAGTGTGCTCTCGGTTGCGTACCTGACGGGGGGGGGGGGAGCATGGTCGTGTATGGGTTAACCTAACATGCCAGTGATTGGAGTCCATTGCTTTCTGCGTGGGTACCCTCCGAGTGCTGCAGTTCCCTCCCACCTTCCAAAGATGTACTGGTTAGCGAGTTGTGGGCATGCCATGTTGGTGCCAAAACCATGGTGACATTTGTGGGCTGCCCCCAGCACATATCCAAACTGTGTTGGTTGTGAATTCAAACGATACATTTCACTGCATGTTTCGATATTTCAATGTACATGAGACAAATTAAACTAATCTTTTTAATCCTTCAATAATATTGGGGAGGTGGGAGCAGTAATTTCACCCCATTCGTTTGAGACCACATGGAGTTATCAAAGATTTACAGTACTGTACTGCTTTGGGGCTGTGGCACCAGGTAAGGTCAAAACTCGTCTACCTGTTTTCCTTTATGCAAAAGTCATATAGGCCCTTTGGCCCATCTGGTCCATGCTGACCAAGATACCCACCCATTTACAAAAGGACCCATTTTTTAATAGGCTACGTGTAACAGGCAAAGCCAGCACTTTATTGACACGCCCATTTCCCTGAAGGGGCTGAGCTGCCTTTTCAAATAACTGAAGCCTGTGCTACGGTAGTCCACCATGCTGGAGTTCCAGGATTAGGAATGTATCTAATTATCCGGGATTAAGAATTAGGATTCAAGTTATTGTACGGAGGAGCCACTGCATGGAATTGAAATAAGCTGCAGAAAGTTGCAAACTCAGGCAGCTTCATCATGGGCACTAGCCTCCCCCAGCACATCTTCAAGAGGCAATGCCTCAATAAGGCAGCATCCATCATGAAAGACCCCATCACCCCTGGTTCTCATTGCAGCCATCAGGAAGGAAGTACAGGAGCCTGAAGACACACACTCAATGATTCAGGAACAGCTTCTTCCTCTCTGTCATCCAAATTCTGAATGGACGTTGAACCCATATTCTGCCTCACCACTTGTTTGTTTCTATTTTTACACTACTTATTTAATTTAACTATTTTAAATATATATATATACACTTATTGTAATTCACCTTGTTTTTCTATTATTATGTATTGCACTGTACTGCTTCTACAAAACAACAAATTTCACGACATATGTCGGTGATAATAAACCTGATTCTGACCTTGATTCTAATTAGGACCAGTGACAATGGTTGGACAATAACGCAAGTCAGGATGGTCTGCACCTTAGAGAAGAACTTGGAGTTAGCAATGTTACCATCTGACTGCTCCCCATGCCCCTCCAAGAATGAGAAACTGGGAGCTTGTTAGACGCTATTGAGAGGCCTGGTGACTTGCTGGAGGGGACCTTATAGACTGGGCACAATGTAATTGGTTTACTGTCCAAGGGACTTCAGCAAAATTTAACAGCACAACAGCTTACCACAGGCTAGAGTGAGTCAAAATGTCTTTGATTGTTAGGAAAGGTTTTGAGGAAAATGGAGCTAGCTTAGATGAGCATCTTGGTTGCCATGGATGCACCGGGCCGAAGGGCCTGTTTCCACACTATGTTACTCCATGATTCTTTGACACAATTCGGAGACTAGGCCTCCACTCTGTGCTCAAAGGTCAGCAACGTGGATGTGTGACGAAGCGTCCAAGCGTGTTGTGCTGTCCCAGTTAGGTGGTTCCTGGGATCAGATGCTTGTACGAGCAGGAGGCGAGAGGCCTGGACTTTGAGCCTAGATTTCAGGGTCCTGCCATTAGCTAGAACTGGAATCACACTGAAGATCAAAGCCCAAAATTGATCAAAGGTCTGGAAGTGGAAGCTCAATAGCTGGAGCCTGGAGACTGGAGATCTGCCCTGAGGTTGGAGGACTGTCCATGAACGTGGGTGGATGGGAGGGAGGGAGAGTGAGAACAGGAAAGGGGCTTCTTTTGCTATTGTTTTTTTTTTGTTCTACTCTGTGTGTTCTACTGAACATTGTGGGCATGCTAAGCTGGTGCAGGAATCTGTGGCGACATTTGCAGGCTGCCCCCAATACATCCTTGGGTGTATTTCACTGCACGTTTTAATGTGCGTGTGATAAAGAAACCTGAATCTGACCACAGTGGGAAATGTGCGGAGTGGGGGTGTGATGGGGTGGTTGGAAGGGCCACAACCCTCAATGGGCTGGATGGCCACTGCCACAGTCTTAGGGCACAGGAGCAGGCCATTCAGCCCATCACACCCATGCCAACCATTGCACCCATCCACATTCATCCTATTTATCAATTCAGTTGCACAAACATTGCCTGGGTGAATGGCCAGGTACAGTTAGACAGTAATACAGGAGGGAAACAGGCCCTTCGGCCCAGCTAGTCTATGCTGACCACAGCATCTTTCCTGCTTGTCTCTGTTGTTCATATTCAGCCCATAGCCATCCAACCCTTCCTCTCCCTTACCATCCCACAAGCCTTTTTGGCCTGTGGGTTTCCTTCAGGTGCTCTGGTTTCCTGCCACATTCTAATGACGTACAGGTTAGTAGGGTAATTGGTCACATGGGTGCAATTGGGTGGAGTGGGCTCATTGGGTCTGTTACTGCGCTGCATCTCTAAATAAGAAAAAATGAAATAAATATTGCAATTGTAACTGCCTGGACAACGTCTTCTGGCAGCTCATTCCCAATACTCACTACCCTCTGTATAAAGTTAACTCTCAGGTCCCTTTTAAATCTCTCTTCTCTTCCCTCTTATCTTGTATCTGGGCCCAATCCAGATCCAGCCAATCTCTCCCTATAACTCAGGCTTCTTGTCCAGGCAGCATCCTTGCAAATCTCTTCTCCAGTACAGAGGTAAGTTCTAACTCAATAACATTTTCCTCCTGTTTCCTCAGAGGAACTTTGAAGCTCTTCCATCCAAATCCTATCTTGTCCAAGCTATCATTCCTTTCAACATCACCTCAATGATTTTGAAATGAGCCATTTCCATAGGTATCCAGCAAGACCCTCAGTGATATCTTTGCTCTGTTCAGGCAAAGGATAATTAACATAAGCTCTGGTCATTTTTAGGAACAGACAAGGTCTTTACTGGGGCAGGTGGATGGATGCATAAATATTTCATCCCCTTTTCCTGACCAAGAGAGAAAATTCAGGCCTTTCTCCCTTCTAAGACTTACCTTCCTTCCATCTTCTCCTGGAGTTCCATCTTCTCCCTGTGAAAAAAGCAGAGTAATACTATACTTTGCACCTTAAGTGAGAGGGTTTGGGCAACTAAGAGAGAAAGAGTGAAAAAGTTTCTCTTCAACTCTACTCCAATCCTTTCATCAGTTGACTTAAATCTACTTCCCTTACATCTGATGTAGTCCAATGAATATTCATGGTGTGAATCTTCACTGTCGTTTATTATTACCCCCTCTGCATTTTCTGTTGTTATTTGTAGCTTTAGTATTACTTGTAGGCATGGCGCAGTAATGTGGTGGCTACCACATTGTCCTGAAACCCCAAGTTCTCCTTGTGATCTCCTGTCCTTTGTCACTGGGCTTGAATTAGTTTCTCTGCTGGCCAAGCAAAGATAGAGGTCTCATATTTTTACCTCAGGACCCTTAAAGAGCCAGGTCCTGGATCTCAATACTGCTTCTGTTATGCTGCAGGAGGCTGGTATCAGTGGGTTGTCTAGGCCAAAAGGTAGCAGTATAAAGATACTTACATTCTTTCCAGGAAGTCCAGGTTTTCCATCATCCCCTGGTTTGCCCTATATAGGTTTTAAAAAAAAGATTGTGATTAAGGAAGAATAAAATTACACATATTTAAAATTAATTTCCCTTTCCTTTCCTGAAAGTATGATATCACAGAGCTAATTTTCTTGTACCAGGGAAGACATTTCTGGTTGGAGACACACAAAATGCTGGAGAAATTCCTGAAGAACAGTCTCGGCCCAAAACATCAACTGTTTACTCCTTTCCATATGTAAAGGGGATTTCTTCTTTTTCTTTGATACTGTGTATGTAATCAAAATGGCTTCTTTGTTTTGTTAAAAGTAGGAATGCTTCTTTGTTGCGAGAGAGTGCTGGAAGCTTGTTTGGGTTAAAATTTACTGATAACGAGAATTGTATTCCTTTGTAAACCAATTGGGATTAATGTTGTTCTTTCTTCTGAGTCTGTAAGCTATTGTTGGCGGGCTTTTGGGGAGATCGGTGCGAGGGGTTGAGAGAGAGAGGACGCGATGCTGTAAGCTGGGCGAGGAACGGACCCCAAGCGGAGGTCCAAGTCCAGGAGGTACCCCGAGGAGAGGAGACGAAGCTAGATGTGCTTGGTTGACCACTTCGGGTGGTCCTAAGCTGCGAGTCGAGGAGTTCGGAGGGGATCGAATGGTGGCCAGAAGACTTCAGTAATTGAGCTCCAATGGTTGTGCACGAAGTGGTTTGGACTTTGATAAGTTTGGCGCCTTTTCTTTATTTTTTTTATATATTCTGTATCGTTATTAATCACTTAGTTATAGTAACCTTTATAAATTGTACTCATTTAATCACATATGGTGTCCTGTTTGTTTTTGGGCGAGGTGGGGACATCACACAGCATCCACACCAGCTGATTACCCAGTTTGGCGGGGCCGAAGGCTGCTCCCCCTAGACGAGAATGAGCTGAGCGAGCCTGAGGCGACCCGGGGGGTTACACATGGATGCTGCCTGGCCTGCTAAGTTCCTCCAGCATTTTGTGTGTGTTGTTCTGGATTTCCAGCGTCTGCAGATTTGCTTGTGCCTGGTGGAACACTCCATTTTACATATCACCACACCTGAAGCTGTTCCTGTCCTCTGGCGAAGGTCACTGCTCAAAGTGTCCTCTTCATTCAAGGATGTGTGATTAGACTGCTGCTCTACCCTCTCTACACTCATGACTGCGTGACCAGGCAGAGTGCAAACACTGTCTATAAACTCTCTGACGACAACTCTGTTGTTGGCAGAATCCCAGATGTTGACAAGGAGGTGTACAGGAACGAGGAAGTTCAGCTGGTTCAGTGGGGTCGCAACAACAACTTTGTAACTGGAGTCAGCAAGACCAAGCAATTGATTGTGGACTTCAGGAAGGGGAAGTCAAGGGAAAAACACAAGTCCTTGTGCAGGAGAAAGTGGGATCAGCTTCAAATCCCTGGTTGTAAACATCTCTGAGGATCTATCCTGGGCACAGCATATTGATGCAATTACAAAGAAGGCACGCCAGCAGCTATACTTCATTAGGAGTTTGAGGAGATTTGATATGTCACAAAAGACTCCAGCTCATATCTGCAGATGTGCCACAGACAGCATTCTGTCTCATTGCATCACCATCTGGTACGAAGGGGCCACTGCACGGGACTGGTAAAAGGTTGGAAGCTCGGCCAGCTCCATCAATGGCACTAACCTTCCCACTATCGAGGATCTTTACAAAAGTCAATGCCTCAAAAAGGCGGCATCAATTGGTTTATTTATCATTACAGAATGTCTCTTTGGTGCTTCCTGCTCCCTCCCTTCTCTCTTTCCCTTTTCCTAATCATGATCCCCCCCCCTCTCTGCCCTCTTCCCTCTCTCAGTCCACAACAGAGACCCATATCAGAATCAGGTTTATCATCACTCACATATGTCATGAAACAAGTTTTTACTTTGTGGCTGCATTACAGTGCAGTACATAAAATTACAACAGTACTGTGCAAAAGTCTAAGCCATTGCACTGTACTGCTGCCGCAAAAAAAAGACGCATTCCATGCCATGTGAGTGCTGATAAACTTGATTCCAATTCAGAATGCAATGAAGAAGAGGCATTCTGACGAGCCCTTGCGCAGCTTCCTGCTGACTAATGGAAGTGTGTGAACCATTAGGTTAGAGGTCTGTGCCACTCCTCTCATAAATCACCATCGAACAAACAAATACAGAACTTACCAGAGGTCCTGGTGGGCCCTGAGGGCCTCTTATCCCCGCTGTTCCTGTCTCTCCCCTAGGGCCGGGCAATCCCTGTGTTGTAAAACCATCAATTAGATTACATGTTTTCACATAAACAAAATTATGAAAGGTATAGACAGGGTAAATACAGGCTTTTCCCACTAGGTTGGGTGAGACTAGAACTAGCGGTAATAGGTTAAGGGTGCAAGGTAAAATATTTAAGAGGAACCTGAGGGGGAACTTCTTCACTCAGTGGGTGGTACAAATGTGGAAAGAGCTGCCAGTGGAAGTGGTGGATGTGGGTTTAACTGTAACATTTGCAGGTGAACCCACATCCATCATTTCCACTGCCAGTGGGAGTTTGGATAGGTACATGGAAAGACCCATTTTTATGTAGTAGCACTCTTTGACTCTATAACATTGAGACCTACTAAGAGCAAAATAGTTCTTACTTACGGAGTTAATAAGAACTTCATGCCTTTTCTTCTCCATACCTAGTCATCATTCTGTGCCATTTCGTATGACGTGAGTGATCACGGTCTTTCTATGACCATGACTGTTCTTGACAAACTTTTCTACAGACATGGTTTGCCACTGCCTTTACGAGATGGGTGACCCCAGCCATTATCAGAGATTGTAATCCTGGCATCAATGGTCACATAACCAGGACTTGTGATATGCACCAGCTGCTCATACGACCAGTATATGGAATGAACTGCCAGAGGAACATTGATACTTGGACAGGTTTTGAGGGATGTGGGCCAAACTTGGGGAAATGCTTTAATGGGAATCTTGGTTGGCCCAGACCAATTGGGCTGAAGTTTACCAACTTGCCAATTGTGTTATTTGTTATTAACGATTGTTTTATCATTTATGTTAAGTACAGTAGATTCCAGTTAACTGGAACACATTGGGACCAGCACATTTTGGTCCAATTAAGCAGCTGATCAAATCAGAAATACAGAACAAATAGAACACGATCAATACTACTATAGTACTATCAAATTGTGTATAAGTTCCTAATAGTCATCGTAAAGAAATTCACTGCCAAGTTCTTTTGATTGACTGTAAATGAACAGAATCAGTGCAGACATCTTGTGCAGATAATGGACTGCCTTCGTACAATGCTTTCAATATTTGCATCTTCCAAATCTTCATTTTAATTGTAACATTGAAGGTAATTGTCAATACCTTCAAATTCTTCATAACTCCTAATTAGCTGAAGCAGTGAAACTGTTTCATTTTCACTCCAGGCTGTTTCTGGCATCTACGAGCCTGAAAGCTTGAAATTGCAGTGAGTGAAACAGTTCTGAATTGTCTTTCTGCTTATTCCATGCCAGCTACCAGTGACAAAAAAAGAGAAATCACTGAATTTTGAACACAAAAATACGCAACTGACGCTATTTAAAAACTGTTTGCTCTAAGCATGGAGTAGAGTCCAATGGCTGCATAAGCACAAGGCGACTGACACTAGTTAGAAACTGCTTGGAAACTGTCTCCTGTCCCAATTAGGCAGCATAATTTCCCAAATGAACAAAGGGAATCCTGGCTATTTTCTTGATTAAGTTTTCTTCTATAAGAGCTGTCCCAAATAAGCAGCTGGTCTGTTAACCAATGGCCTATCAACCCGAATCCACAGTATATAAACTTCATTATGAATAAATAAGACATTTGTAAAACTAGTCACTACCTCTCATGGAGCAACTTGGCAGATACATGTCCTGATCAATAAATGTTTCAAAAGACATTTTAAATCCAGATTGTGCACATTTCTCCTCCACTGCTGAATGATGCCAAGGTCTACTTTTTTTTATTTTTACAAAACTTTATTTAAATACACTGGATAAGAAGTTTCTTCAACCAAGTACTACAAGTGCCTCCCATTTAATTCCACAAACTACTGCCCACTTCATTAGGTTCATGAGCAGAACCTGGCATGGTCTTCTGCTGCTATAGCCCATCCTCTTCAAGGTTCAATGTGTTTTCAGAGATGCCCACCTGCACACCACTGTTGTAACATGTGGTTATGTCAGTCACTTTCACCTTCCTGTCAGCTTGAACCAGTCTGGTCATTCACCTCTGAACTTACTAATTAGTAAGGAGTTTTTTTACCCACAGAACTACTGCTCACTGGATTTTTTTTTGTTTTCACTCCACTCTCTGTAAATTCTCGAGAATAATGTATGTGAAAACCCCAGGAGATCAGCAATTTCTAAGATACTCAAATCACCCCATCTGGCACCAAAAATCGTTCCATGCTCAAAGTCACTTAGATCGCATTTCTTCCCCTTTCTGATGTTCGGTCTGAACAACAACTGAACCTTTAGTCCATGTCTGCATGCTTTTATGCATTGAGTTGCTGCCACATGATTGCCTGATAGGATATTTGCAATAACGAGCAAGTGTACAGGTGGACCTAATAAAATGGCCACTGAGTGTATGTTTAATTGACTCTTATAAAATCACCATTCCAGCAGGTTTTAATAACAAACTCCTAATCATCCTGCAAATCACTTATTTAAGTTGTACTTTACTGATTAAAGAATTTATTTTGGCAGTCCCAGTTTTCCGAAAAATCCTTTACAACCAATTAAATATTTCTGAAGATTTGTCAGAAAAATAAATGTTGCAACAGGGATTTATGCATTGCTATTAATGTCGGTGACCTTTCCAAAGTCTTTGACTAGACTGACTTCAGGTTAATACCAACTAAAGAAGGCGTTAGGGTCACTGACCTAAAAATCCAGTCTAAGATGCAGGTTTTAAGGAATACCTTAGATGAGGAGGGAATTTCAGAGTTAGGGTATAGACAGTGGAACAATACCGACAATGGCAGTTGAGAGGTACAGGAAGTAAGACTCAAGTTTTGGAGTACTCATAAGGTTATAGAGCTGGAGGAGGTAAAGGGTTTCATGAACGAAGTTAGTAGAGTCATGGGTTGGAGCATTCGCCTTTAGTCTTGTTACTTACATCTCTGCCAGGTTCCCCTTGTTTGCCCTGGTCACCCTGTAGAGGAAGTGAAATGAACTCATCAACAAAGTCACCAGACCCATGTTATCAAATGCTCCTCTAAACTCTAATCATCACCGTTGGATGGAAAAGAGAACCATCTGCTTTACTTGTCGCATGAGCATCAAAACATACACCGAAATGCGCCATTTGTGCCAGGAGTGTGCAGAGGGTAGCCCTCAAGCTTCACATTTCTGGTGCCAATATAGCATGCCCACATCTCACTAACTCTTACCCATACAGTACTGTGCTAAAGTCTTAGGTAAATATATATACTGTAGCTAAGATGACTAAAACTTTTGCACAGTACTATATTTATCAATATGGAGTAAGAGAGTGAGTTTGTAAATCTGGTGGGAACAAAGAATGTTGATAATGACGAGGGTGGAGTGCCACAGAAGGGCTATGGGACAGGTGGCGGAGGAGTGTTAAGGAGGGTGGCATGGGTGCAGGCACCCACATCCTCCAGACACCAAGCAAGGTGATTCCAAACAATTGGTTTATTGATAATTACAGAATGTCTCTCTGGTGCTTCCTAATCCCTCCCCTCTCCCTTCCCCTTTTCCCAACCTCTCCCTGCCCCCTTCCCACTCACAGTCCACGATAGAGACCCATATCAGAATCAGGTTTATCATCACTCACATATGTCATGAAATTTATTTTTAATGTGGCAGCAGTACAGGGTGTGACATAAAACTACTACAGTCCTGTGTGAAAATCTTAGGCACACTAGCTATGTATGTCTGCCTAAGACTTTTGCACAGTACTGTATGTCTTTGGGATGTGGGAGGAAACTGGAACACCTGGAGGAGATTCATACGATCATGGAGAGTATGTGGAAACTCTTTACAGACAGCGGCAGGAGTTGAACCCCGATCTTACAGCTGGCACCATAAAGTGTTCCGCTAACCGCTACATGACCGTGCCACTCTACTGGTTTTACTATCTACCTTCCCTTCTGGTCATTTACAAACAGCAAAATCTGTAACTCAATCCCACTGGAAACTTTGGACACGTGTCATACTCACCCTCAGCCCAGGAGACCCTGGGAGACCATTCTTCCCATCAATCCCATTCCTGCCATCCTGTCCAGGTGGTCCTCTTTCTCCCTGCGTTCCAAGAGCAAGGACCGGAGTTAAACTCGTGTCATTATTGTTGTAAGGAAACAATATAGACTACAATTTTCAGTAGATAATACGGCAGGAATTAAAGACAGATTTGGATGGAAATGAATTCTCTGTAGAAGGCACTAAGCAGGTTGAACTCTGCTCCTGGACTTCTGCTCCACTCCAACCTCAGATCAGGAGCAGAGTTTAACACGCAGATGTCACTGCTTCACTTGTTCACGGGGCGAAACTCTACCGTGACAATTTATTTATTTTGTGTATAAGATGATGAGAGGCGTTGATCGTGTGGATAGTCAGAGGCTTCTTCCCAGGGCTGAAATGGCTAGCACGAGAGGGCACAGTTTTAAGGTGCTTGGAAGTAGGTACAGAGAAGATGTCAGGGGTAAGTTTTTTACACAGAGAGTGGCGAGTGCGTGGAATGGGCTGTCATTGACGATGTTGGAGGCATTTACAATAGGGTCTTTTAAGAGACTCCTGGATAAGTACATGGAGCTTAGAAAAATAGAGGGCTATGGGTAACCCGAGGTAATTTCTAAAGTAAATACATGTTTGACACAGCATTGTGGGCCGAAGGGCCTGTATTGTGCTGTAGGTTTTCTCTGTTTCTATGATACAGTGTGGAATAGGCCCTTCTGGCCCAATGAACCCACCTATTTAACACTGGCCTAATGAAAGAACAATTTACAATGACCAATTAACATACTCATGGGGAGGCTTCGGGAGTAAAGCCCAAGGAAAATTCTGGAGCTGGAGTCCCCAAGGCAGAGCTACGTTGAGTTCAACACTAACTGGTAACTCCTGTGACTCTGCCTGTGACAAACCGTATTGGTCTCCGCTGTTCCTTTGGGTTCAGCAGGTACATGGAGAGGGGGAGCTTGCTATATGGGCAACTCTCCTTATTGTACTGCCCTGGCTTTGCATACCTAGACAGTGAGGGCACAACCCGGACTGACAGAGTCCTCTTTTCATTACAATACCAATCTTTAAGAGGCATTTACACAAATACAACAATCAGCGTGGGATCACTGACATATGGATCATCTGGTGACAGGTGTGCAGTTTAAAAAAACCTCATCATCAGCAGGCGTGCATGGGGAGTTCAGGTGGGGTAGCTCTTCTGGTGAAGGGCCTTGTCGTGTCCATTCTGGGGCAGCTTACACACCTGTGGTCCCCGCCGAACCCCCAGCTCTTGCCTGTGGCCTCAAGTAGCCGTTTCCATGTGACAGCGGCCACACCCGGGTGGGCTAATCTAGGTGAGGGTAGCCAGCGGGCCTCATGCCGCGCTGAGATACGGACATTCCTGCCATAGCATGTGAAGTCAGCTTCCTCACACTGGATGGATGACATCTACAGTGAGATTTAAACGCCAGTCGGGTGGTACTACAGTGCTCCATGGAGAGCGAGGGGCACGACAAGGCGGAGGAGACACCATGGTCCTCCACTGCCACAAAGGAAGGCCGCAGTTTGTGATGCTCGTTGGTACCACTGGACCTGGATGTCCGAGTTCGAGAGACTGGATCTGCCTCAGTGCAACAACTGTCTCACTCTAAAAGCTCTCCTGCACAGGTTTCCTGTCATCATCAGACATAGCGGGCAACCACCATGGTCGGAACAGACGCTGTGGGCTGAAAGGCCTGATCCAGTGTTCACCGCACTATATTCTTCCATCTTCTAAACTCAAGTGAATAAAGCCCAAGTGGACCTAATCTTCCCTCATACAGTTGTTCCATGATTCCAGGAATCAGACCAGCAAGACTTCATTGTATTTCTATGACTCACACCGATTTCTGGGGGAGCTGAGCAGGTCAGGCATCTGTGGAGGGGAATAAAGAGTAAACATTTCAAGCCGAGACCCTTCTTCAGGACTGGAAATAGGACGGAAGTCCAAAGCAGCCCCCTTCCTTTCCAGTCCTGATGAAGGACTTCAGCTCAAAATGTAGATGTATTAATTCCCTCCGTAAATATTTCCTGACTTGAGGAGTTCCTCCAGCATTTTGATTGTTGCTCAAGACTTCCAGTGTCTGCAGAACCTCTTCTGCCTGCTGTGACTCTGATAACCATAAACTGGGGGTAGGAAACAGGGATGCACACACAAAGTGCTAGAGGAACTCAGCAGGTCAGGCAGCATCTAGGGAGAGGAATAAAGAGTTGATATTCCAGGCTGAGACCCTTCATCAGGGATCCTTTATTACTTTCCATAGATGCTGCCTGACCTGCTGAGTTCTTCCAGCAATTTGTGTGAGTTTCTCTGGATTTCCAGCACCTGCAGAATCTCTTGTGTTTGGGAATCTCTTGGTGTTTTTTTAGTTTCGAGAACGGAAGATATTAGTATTACTGCAACTTAGGAAGAACTTCACCTTTTCTCCTGGGAATCCTCTTGGACCTTGATCTCCCTAAAGGAAAGTAAAACATTTTTTAAAAACTTAGCAAATGTAAAGATCAAAGTTGAACCTTAAATGTACCTAAAGCCTGAATCTTCTGTGTTTGTGTATAAGATTTATTTCTGTGTGATGAATGAGTGGTATCTGGAATCTGTTTCTGGGGGATGTAGTGAGGGCAGATTTAACTGTACTGTTCTAAAGGAAGCTGAATAAACATTTGAAAGGCAACTATTTGTAAAACTGTTGGTGGAGGGTGGGGATGTCGGTTCATTACACTCACACAAAGATTGTACGGACTCGGAGAGCTACGTAGTCTCTTTCCATGCTGTGACACTGTGATTCATTCACATACTTCACTTTTATCATCAAAATGGTCTTCCTCAGTAACCTCTTCTCATCCCAATCCCATAAGAACCATAAAACATAGGAGCAGAATTAGACCTTTTGGCCCATTGCCTCTGTTCCACCATTCCGGTTCAATCCCATTATCCCTCTCCAACCCATTGTCCTGCCTCCTGCCCGTAACCTTTGATGTCTTTTTCTAATCAAGAACCTATAAACCTTGGCTTTAAATATACCCATGTCCCGCTTGGTGGTGCAATAATACCAGCGCCGGACTCCGGAGTGAAGGTTCCCGAGTTCGAATCCAAGTCGGGTTGAGCGTTGAGCTAGCAACTCAGCCTCGTAAAAACAAGAATAGGTTGCTACGGAAACACCGTCATGACGGTGTTCCAATACCGAGTCAAGGGCTATTCTTCTTCTTCAATATACCCATGACTTGGCCACAATGAATTCCACAGATCCACCAACCACTGACTGAAGAAGTTCCTCCTCACCTCTGCTTTAAAGGACATCCTTCTATTCTGAGGCTGTGCCACGTGGAGAAATTTCCAGCATCTGCAGAATCTCTCGTGTTATTGTGCTATCCCTTTGTTCTATTCCAACACTCATACATTTTAAACATTTATACACAATTCTACGTTTATTAGGAATAAATAAAATTACTAAGGTTAATTAAGGATAAGGATAATTATTAAGGACAAATAAAATTTAAACAATGACCACTGTAATCTCAAACCTTTTCACCGTCTAATGTACAGAGCTTAAATGTGACCTGCAATGTTTGGTGGTAACTTGCCAGATTTCTTTCACCTCCTGAGGAAACAGAGGCGTTCGTGAGCTTTCCTGGCTTTGACATCAATGTGAATGGACCAAGACAGGCTATTGATGACAGGCTCGTGGCCTCAGTCTACCTTGTTATGATCTTGCATTTTATCGTTTGCCTACACCGCACTTTCTCTGTAACTTTTACACTTCATTCTGCATTGTTATTCTAGCTCAATGCACTATTTAGTGATTTGATCTGTATGAACAGTATACAACACAAGCTTTACACCATATTTTATTACATAT
Organism: Hemitrygon akajei; assembly: GCF_048418815.1. NCBI lineage: Eukaryota > Metazoa > Chordata > Chondrichthyes > Myliobatiformes > Dasyatidae > Hemitrygon > Hemitrygon akajei. The sequence goes on from NC_133142.1 coordinate 8,070,875, forward strand.
GACAGTAATAAACCAAGAATTTTCTACTGGAATAAGTCAGCCTTGAATTTAGCAATCAGGACACAGCAGAAGCTGCCAGTTGAGACAATTCAAACAGCAGCAATATTCACCCCATCACCTTCATGCAAACACAGCCCACAGAAACAGCAAGACCAGGAGACGATCAGTGGAAAGGAAGTCACCAAACACCTCCATTCACTTATTGTACCTTGCTGGTTATCCACAGGATGCCAACAATACTTCAAAGCACTGAGTAACTACATGGTCCTGATGTTGAATTGCAAACTGATATGTAGCAGAGAATGGATGCATGCTGTAAGAGTAGAGAATAAGGAATTTACCTGTGGTCCTGGGAGTCCCCTTTGACCCTCCAAACCCTGTCACAATAATAAGATGACATTAATGTATTGTCACAATAGGAAGTGTTTGATAAACAAGCACCCAACAACGAGCTATCCCTCCAAGACTTTCCAATACCAACCTTCCAGGTTCTGTACTCCAGAAATCTTAATGAACATCACAGACATCTAAATTCTCTTTTACCAACTATTTTTCCAAAATAAAAGGCTTTAACGTCAATCAAAGATGCTGGGAGGGAACCTACTGCTCTTGGAGTAGGTAAAACATCGCTGTTCAAAAGGTCTGTAGTGTGCTACAGTGTTCTATGTTCTAAGTTTAGAGTGAGATGTTCTCCAAATTTTAAAGAATGATGGACATAAACTCATCTCTACCCAGAATGAGACAAAAAGTTGAAAGGTCAATTGAATTTTGTCCATTGACTTTGGGGTTGAGTTCATTAAGGGACAATACTGTAACATGTTTAATGTCCAAATCATGTTTGGGGGTGAAATATGTGGAATTCTAAACCTGGTCAATCATCAAGTAACAAAGATTAGTTGAAGTCACAGTACATTGGGAAGAGATTAAGCTTCAAACTTACTCGATCACCAGTTGAGCCTGGGATACCAGGTTCTCCCCGAAGTCCTCTTGATCCAGCTTCACCAGGTTTGCCAGGGTCTCCCTGGAAAATAAACCCAACAACTAATCAGAGGTTGAATTTTGTCACCAACGATCTTCAGTCCATCTCCGCTGGCCTAGAACCTTTGAAAAAAAGACTTGCCTTTGGTTTCTCATTCATTATCTGCCAAAGCAATTGGTAACCAAAGGCTTCATTTTTGAGATGTAATCGTTCATGTGATGTAGGAAACATAGCAACAAATTTGTACATGGTAAGTCTTTTTTTGAAAAATCAAGGCTATGATCAGGTATTGATACAAAGAGATAATTATTTTCAAGGAAATTCCTTTATTCCTCAAAACGACGCAGAAGGCAGGAGAATGGGTTTGAGAGGGAAAATAAATCAGCCATGATTAAATGGTAGAGCAGACTTGATGGGCCAAATGGCCTAATTCTGCTCCTGTGTCTTATGGTCTTATTGTATAATCTTAGAGAGCAAATAACAAAATGCATCATGTATGTACAAATAATGAGTGAAAAATATAGCCTTCCATTGTGGTAATTTCAGAGACATTGGATTCTAGGACCGATTTTAGTTCTGCTTGCTAACTTATGCTTACTTTAGTTTCTTATTTATTTACGCTAACATGGTGGAAGCTAAGGAGAGACCTGATGGATGAAATGAAAGAGAGGATTGGTAGCTTGGGTTAGCTGCTTGTTAGTAGGGTTGCTCACCGAGCCTGGAGGTTGGGTCACAAACATTTCATCACCAGTGTGGAACTGAGCGTTGTTTCTGCTGAGTCCACACGTTTATATTGGTCCGACTCGTTCTGATTGGTTGGCTGCCACACTGGCCACTAGGCTCCACTGGGTCCCGACCAGCCGGATAGCTGAGTGATCTCCGCTATCTTTGTAGCCCTGGTTATCGGTCGTTGTGGGCGTTACTTCCTCGGGCGTCCGCAGCTCGCCCCCTCAGCCCCGAGAATGCGATGGAACCAGAACAAGGGGTCTCACCAATATGAACACAAGTACTCCGCAGAAACAACACTCAATCACATGCTGATGATGTCACCTTGGCTGGTGACGAAACATTTGCGACCTAACCTCCAGACTCAGTGAACAACCCTACAAACAAGCTGACCTGATAGATGTTTATAGAATTAAAAATCTAGAACACTTGAAGGCATAGCCTTAAGGTGAGAGGGGGAAAAGTTTAAAGGGGAAGTGTGGGGCAAGGGTTTTATTTACACAGACCGTGTCAGGAGTGATTAGTTTAATGTGACATCATCTTTTTGGCATAGATGTCATGAACTGTAGGATCTCTTCCTGTGCTGCACTCTTCTATAATCTACTGTAGATCTGTTTCCACCTCCCCTGCAGGAAGCAGTTTACCCATCATAATTAACTTCTTTATTTAAGTGGCTTCTCTCACATCACACTTACATCTTTTGATAAGATTCCAAAATTTCCTGATGTTTGAACTATCTGTAAATGGGTAAACGTTTCTTCCATTTCCCTTCCATTTCAGCCACTCAATTTTCTTGCACCAGCAAACCTCCTCTCAAACATCTTTGCTTCAAAGTCAAGAACCCCAAATTCTCCAGTTTAACCTCATAGCCTGAATCTCTCATCTCCAGAACAACTGGAGTAAATCCATTCTTCAGCCACAGTAGATCCTCACACCCAACCTAAGGTGAGGGGACCACAATTGGACTCAGTATTCCACTGTGGGCTAACTAATGCCTCAATCAGATTCCATAGAGCCTCCCTGTTATTTGTTTGTATGTTTGTATATCTATTTATATATTTATTGACATACAGTGCGGAAGAGGAATCCCGGCCCGTCGACCCACACTGCCCAGCAATACCCCAATTTAATCCTATCCTAATTACAGGATAATTTACAATAATCAATTAAGCTACTAACCAGTATGTCTTTGGACTGTGGGAGGAAATCAGGGCACCTGGAGGAAACCCATGTGGTCACAGGGAGAACATACAAACTCCTTAAAGGTAGTAGTGGGAATTGAACCCGAGTCGCCTGTACTATAAAGCGTTGTGCTAACCACGATGCTGCCATACCGCCCCACTATTGTACTCACAAAGTGCACTGCAGATGCTGTGGTCAAATCAAGACATACAAAAAAGCTGGATGAACTCAGCAGGTCAGGCAGCATCCGTTGAAAGAAGCAGACCCGAAACGTTGACTGCTTCTTCCCACTATTGTACTCTATGTTTCTATTAAAGAATCCCATGATCTCAGTTGATTAACTGAACTTGTAAAGATGGCAGGTTAACATCCTAAAAGGGCATTTGTGAACCAAATAAGGGCTAACATCAATTAATAATCTAGAGGTACAATAAAATACAGTTTGGCAGCTTCAGAGAGGAGTTCCTGAGAACATGTGAATCGCAACAATGAGACAAGTAACACCAAATGCTCGAATCCAGCTGTGAGACAAAGATTGTGTAACCCAATGTAGCTGCAATATATAACAATCCAAAACCCAGGATTGGTGCCTCATGGGGGGATATGGAAGTTCAAGTGAGAACAGCAAACATTACCTTCTGTCCTTTAATACCTGGCACCCCTTCACCATTGTCGACCTGCACAAGAGGAGATGAAGAGTTCAGTGTCAACCAAGTCCAACCACATCCTCACGACCAGAATCCTAAAACTGACCGCGAAGTTTCATGACTTCCTTCTCACTAGATTCAAAGATTGCTTGACAGGGTCAGTGGCGGAAGGTTCACCTACAGTAGAACCTGCAGAGGAGATTTACCATGGTGCTGTCTGGACTAGACAACATGCCTTACCAGGACAGTTTGAGTGAGCCAGGGAATTTTTCGTTGGAGTGAAGGAGGATGAAAAGAGACTTGATAGAAGTACACAAGATAAGAGGCACAGATCACGTGGGTACCCAGGAACTTTTCCACAGGGTGGAAATGGTTAATACAAGACGGCATCATTTTAAGGTGATTGGAGAACAGTATAGAAGGTGGATGTCAGGGATAGTTTTTTTTTAAACAGAGAGTGGTGGGTGGGTGGAGGACCCTGCCAGGGGTGGTAGTAGATGCATATATTAGGGCAGGGGTTCTTAACCTGGGCCCTCGGGGATCTGTGGATAAACTCCAGGGGTCCATGAACTTGAATGGGAAAAAAATTTCCATCTTTATTTTCACTAACCTCTAACTGAAATTTAGCATTTCCATCAATGATGAATGTAGGCAACAAACCACAGTAGTATTAGCAGTCCTTGTGTCACCAATAGAAATCACAGATATTTTCATATCACAGTACAGTTATTACAAATATCTCAAAATATCGTTTGCAGCACGCTCTTCGCTACTTCAAGATTATGGTAATTATTAAATCGAACGTGATCGCATCTTCCTGTCTGCAGATGCTCATGTGATGTAGCTGGCCAACTATCGGGCTTCCCTGTGATAGGGTCCAAAATGGCATGTGTGTTGCTTTGTCCACCCCACGGTTTAATGCTCTTATTCAAGCTAAGCAACAACAGCCTTCACACTGGTGTGTCTTTGAAAAATAATCCAACACGTGTCTATGACAATCCACACACACACCCCTCTACACCAAGACCCCTGGTCTTATTATTTATCCCTTCCCCTCTCCTTTACTCGTTCCCCAGGGCTCAGCCTGCTTCATGTCCAACATCCTCTCTCAACCCCTCTCATGTGCCTGATCCTCACCGATATGATCACTACTACCTCATTCCTGATGAGGGAATATCCTCGGAGTCACTAACTCTGTATTTCTATCCTCCAGCTGATGGGACTTCTTGGACTGACCTTAACCCAAGTCACCCGTTCCACTAAGGTGACAACCTTTTGATGATTATAGAATATCTAACAGGCCGACAGCTTAGAAGTCAAGCAGGTCAACTCAAGTTCAACACAAAGACTTTTCCCATTGGAACTTGTTTACTTACCATCTTTCCTGGAGGTCCTGGAAGGCCTGGAGATCCATTTGATCCCTGGATTAAGAAAGAAAAGATTAAATTAATACTTTTCCATTTTTTTCCTCAGTACCCACTGTCTAACTACTCCAGCATGGAGCTTAGGACCATGCATGCTTCTGAGTGGCCAGCCAGGGGGCCTATTCACTGTATAGTTGGTTTGTTGGTTGAATTGTTTTGGTCATACAATCTTTTTTTTATTTAGAGATACAGCACAGTAACAACCCCTTCCAATCCAAAGAGCCTGCGCCACCAATTGCACCCATGTCAGCAATTCGCCTACTAACATGGAACATGGGAGGAAAACAGAGCATTGAGAGGAAGCCCTTACGGTCATGGTCAGCATTGGAACTGAACCCAGGTCACTGGTGCTGTAATAGTGTTACTCTAACCACAATGCTACTGTTATGATGGACATTCACTTTCCAGGGACTGAGAGGCTTATTGCTAACATCGGCTTTCTATTACAGCAGCATGACCTTTCTTAAGGGTCAAAGTCGTTTGTGACAAAATTAAACTTCTGCGAATATTCTTTGTTCAGCTTCTTCCCATAAACAGGAACCAGTCTTCAGTTCTTAATGCAAATTGCAAAAAATAATCAATCTGAAGTTAAAACTATGCAAATAAACAGCACTGTCTGTTTGATAAGGAGGGAGCACAGACTGACGGACCATAGCATGGTAGTAATTGCTCAGGGTTGCAGAGTAAGACAATGGGGCTATGTTAATTGGGTCTGCATTAAAGCAGACTACACTGGCTAAGTTATTTAGTTTAAGGAAGCTGCAGAATCAGAATCAGGTTTAATATCACCAGCATATATCATGAAATATGAGGGGTGATTGATAAGTTCATGGCCTAAAGTAGAAGGAGTCATTTTTAGAAAACCTAGCACATTTATTTTTCAACATAATCCCCTCCTACATTTAAACACCTAGTCCAGCGGTCGTGGAGCATATGGATCTTGGACCTCCAGAAAGTGTCCACAAATGGGTCATCGATAAGTTTGTGGCCTAAGGTAAAAGGAGATGAGTTATACAGCTCTTGTTACATGCACATGCAGTTCAACTCTTTGAGTGATTATACAGAAAGTTTGAAGTTAATAACTCATCGGGGTGATTGATAAGTTCATGGCCTGAAGTAGAAGGAGATGAGATAATAAACCGGATTCTGAGGTCACACTGGGAATTTCATGGGTTTGCTTTCAGATCTCCATCAGTTCCCTCAGCAGTTTCTCTGTAATTGTGCTTCTCCAATATCCTCTATTTTAATACCCAGAATATTCTTACCTTTTCGCCCTGGTCTCCTTTCGGGCCCACGGGGCCTCTAACTCCCTAAAGCACAATGAAAGAAGAACAAAATTAGTGATGTGAACGTGCTGAAGGAATGGCATATTTGCAGTGAACCAGGCGGGACAGCGGAGGGATCCAGGAGTAAACTCAGAGTCAGGTTGACACAACTCACATTTCTCCCAGGTTCTCCCAGCTCGCCGGTACTTCCCTTCTCTCCTGGTCGGCCATTAGCTCCCGGGAAACCCTAAAAACCAGAAGAACATTTTAGACCATAAGACAAAGGAGCAGAAATAAGTCATTTAGCGTATCGAATCTGCTCCACCATGCAATCATGTCTGATTTATTATCCCTTTCAACCCCATTCTGCTGCCTTCTCCCCATAACCTTTGATCTAAACAAGATCGATGTCCACTTTAAATATATTTTCAAACAACCTCACGTGTGAACTGCTGAATCAGTTTTTAAAATTCCTAAAAAGTTGGCTTTACTTACAATCAGGGACCTTCAGAAATCAGGAAGAATGGTTTTGTTTTCAGTTTTATAGTGTGATATTAAAACTATAATGACACTAGAAAATAACAAATGATACATAGAGTCATAACCATGGAAACAGGTCCTTCGACCCAACTCTTCCATGTCAACCAATATTCCATTCTAATCTAGTCCCATTTGCCTGCACTTGGCTCATATCTCTTTATTTGGCTTCTGTCGGCCAGGGTCTACCATTGACGTAGTGTCCTAGTTGTCTAGATACACAAGCCAGGGCAGTACAAATATGGAGAGCAAGCTGTTGCCCCTGCAGCAGGCTCCCCTGCTCCACACATCGGATGAACTTAAGGAAACAGCAGAGACCGATACAGTTTGGCACCAGCAGCATCCCAGGAGCTGCCACTCAGCGTTGAACTCAATGTAGGACTGTCTTAGGGACTCCAGCTTCGGATTTTTTCCTCAGGGTTTACTCCCAAAGCCTTCCCTATGAGTGGGTATAGCCACAAAGCAGCAGAGGTTTGAGATCAGAGTTTTCCTTCTCCTAGATCTGCTGCCAACCACAGCTGATGAGCGCCATCTGCCTGAAGTGACTCAGTCTAAGGTGCCAGTAACCCGCCTTTGCCCCTTCTTCAGTCAGTAGAAACAGTTCTGCTGGGCTTATTTGCTCAGCCACACGTGAAAGGCAGAAGCAGGACTTGGCTGTCAGAGGCTATTTGAGTTTCACACCATTGGGAGCATTTAATAAGTAGTGGGAGCTTATCCCCACTACCTCCCCTGGCTATAACAACTTTTCCCTATCCATGTGTCTGTCCAAATACTGTCAATGTACCTGCCTCAGCCCTTCTTCTGGCTTGTTCCATACACTGACCACCCTCTGGGTGAAAATGTTGCTCCTTAGGTTCCTATTAAACCTATGCCCTCTAGTTCTTGATTTCCCCAATCCTGGGCAAAAGACAGTCTGCATTCACCCTATCTTTGCCCTGAATGTTTTAAACACCTCCATATCTCACTCCTCATTTCCTATGCTCCAATGCCAAAAGATCCAACCTGCTCAATTTCTTTTTATAACTCAGTACAAGCCCTGAAAACTCCTTGTAAATCTCCTTTGCACTGCGTGCAAGGATAGCCTACCCGAGAAAACTCTTCTTTGTTTACATGGACTTTAGCAAGGTCTTTGACAAGATCTCATAGAGGAGGCTGGTCAAGAAGATCCAGTCGCTTGACATTCAGGATTAAGTAGTAAACTGAATTTGACACTGGCTTTGTGGGAGAAGTCAGAGAGTGGCAGTGGATGGTTGCCTCTCTGACTGGAGGCCTGAGACTTGTGCGATCGGTGCTGGGTCATTTGTTGCTTGTCATCTAAATCAACGATCTGGATGATATGTGGTACACTGAATGAGCAAATTTGCAGATGACACCAAGATTGGGGGTGGAGTGGACAGTGAGGAAGACTATCAAAGCTTGCAGCAGGATCTAGATCAGCTAAAAAAAAAACAGCTGGAAAATGGCAGATGGAATTTAGTGCAGGCGTGTGTGAGATATTACATCTTGGGAGGACAAACCAAGGTAGGGCTTACACAGTGAACGGTAGGGCCTTGATGAGTATAGTAGAACAGAGAGATCTGGGAATATAGATCCACAATTTCTTAAAAATGGCATCACCGGTAGCTAGGGTCATATTAAAAAAAACATTTTGGCACATTGGCCTTCATGAAGCAGGACACTAAGTATAGAAATTGGGATGTTATGCTGATGTTATACAAGATGGCAAGAGAACGGCTATACTTTATTAAGAGCTTGAAGAGATTTGGCATGTCAACAAATACACTTAAAAACTTCCATAGTTGTACCATGGAGAGCATTCTGACAGGCTGCATTACTGTCTGGTATGGAGGGGCTACTGCACAGGACCGAAAGAAGCTGCAGAAGGTTGTGAATCTAATCAGCTCCATCTTGGGTACTAGCCTAACAAAGCACCCAGGATATCTTTAGGGAGCGGTGTCTCAGAAAGGCTGCGTCCATTATTAAGGACCTCCAGCACCCAGGACATGCCCTTTTCTCACTGTTACCATCAGGTAGGAGGTACAGAAGCCTGAAGGCACACACTCAGCAATTCAGGAACAGCTTCTTCCCCTCTGCCATCACATTCCTAAATGGACATTGAAGCTTTGGACACTACCTCACTTTTTTATAAATATACAGTATTTCTGTTTTTGCACATTTTAAAAAATCTATTCAATATACGTAATTGATTTACTTGTTTATTTATTATTATTTTTCTCTCTCTGCTAGATTATGTACTGCATTGAACTGCTGCTGCTAAGTTAACAAATTTCATGTCACATGCCAATGATAATAAACCTGATTCTGATTCTGATTTTGGTGAACCTTTTTGGAGTATTCTGTGCAATCCTGGTCACCTACCTACGGGAAAGATATCAATAAGATTGAAAGAGTGCAGAAAATTTTTACAAGGATGTTGCCAGGACTTGCGGACTTTAGAGTTTTATATTCTCTGTTTTCCACTCATTTTTTTCTAGCTGTTTGCAAGATTTTCCACTGAGGATGGGCGAGACTTGAACTAGAGGTCATAGGATGAAAGGTGAGACATCTAAGGGGATCCTGAGGGGGAACTTCTTCCCTCAGAGAGTGGTGTGAGTGTGGAACAAGTTGCCAGTGGATTGGGTGGATGTGAGTTCGATTTCAACAGTTGGATGAGCACTAAGATGGCAGGGGTATAGAACATAGAACAATACAGCACATTACAGGCCCTTCAGCCCACAATGTTGTACCAACCCTCAAACCCTGCCTCCAATATAACCCCCCACCTTAAATTCCTCCATATACCTGTCTAGTTGTCTCTTAAACTTCACTAGTGTATCTGCCTCCACCACTGACTCAGGCAGTGCATTCCACGCACCAACCACTCTCTGAGTGAAAAACCTTCCTCTAATATCCCCCTTGAACTCCCCTCCCCTTACCTTAAAGCCATGTCCTCTTGTACTGAGCAGTGGTGCCCTGGGGAAGAGGCACTGGCTGTCCACTCTGTCTATTCCTCTTAATATCTTGTACTCCTCTATCATGTCTCCTGTCATCCTCCTTCTCTCCAAAGAGAGAAGCCCTAGCTCCCTTAGGTCCTCCCTTATGGAGGACCGTATGTGGCCCAGGTGCAGTCGATGGGACTAGACGCAGACTAGATGGGGCTGTTTCTGTGCTGTAGTGCTCTATGACTGTATGAAATAAAGTGCAGTCAGTTAGAGGATGTAGAGATGTTACCTGAAGTCCTCTCTCTCCAGTGCGCCCTGGCGGTCCTGTGTCTCCCTGGTAAAGAGTAGACAAGGCAATTGCTTAGTTATTTCATGACTAGAGTCAGGAAGAGGAACAGTTTAAAATTCCAGAGACAGGAGTTTTAACAATGATATTACCGGTCTTCCGTCCTCTCCTTTGTTTCCCTTTTCGCCCTGGAAACAAACAAACACAAGTGAGCCATGGAACCCATCCAATCTGCATTCTCGGTCAGCACAGAGTGCCAGAAAGGACATAGTGAGATACTAAACCAGTTCAGCCTGGTTCAGTTCCTGTCTACCCTATCACTGTGGATGGGTGAACACTGCACCCACATGGCACAGAGAAGAGTAGGATAAGCAGGCCCAGTGTCTAGGCCAACATTCAGCCCCCAGTCCTCTCATCCTTTCACTACCCCTCTGAGCCAGAACAATAAAACCCAGATCATCGTGGCTTGGGCTATTCTCTTCAAATCTGATACATTTTTCTGCAAAATATGGAGATCCAACCAATTCTCATTTTGAGTATTTGTATGACCAAAGCATATCTGTGCAGGAAGGACCATTCAATTTCATGAAACAATCCCATGGGAGTTCATCGCTCTACCAGAATTTGAGCAGCATCCAAGGAAATTTATTTAGTTCATGTGGCTCTTTGCCATCTGTGAAAAGCACTCATCTGACTGCACCTCCCAAACCAGGGTAGGACATACACAACCCACAGAGGAGTGTGGCAGAACTGAGCGATCTGGGCGCAGACCCATAGTTCCTTGAAAGTGGTGTCACATGTACTGTAGATTGGGTCAAAAAGAGAGCACATTGGCCTTCATAAATCAAAGTATTGAGTACAGGAGTCGGGATGTTATAATTAAGTTGTATAAGATGTTGGTGAGGCCTAATTTGGGGTATTGCATACAGTTCTAGTCATCTATCTGCAGGAAAGATATCAATAAGATCGAAAGAGTGCAGAGAAAATTTACAAGGATGTTGCTGGGACATGAGGATCTGAGTTATAGGTAAAGGTTGAAAAGGTTAGGACTTTATTCCTTATAGTGTAAGAAAATGAGGGAAGTTCTAATAGAAATTTTATGAAGGATATAGATAGAGTAAATGCAAGTAAGCTTTTTTCACTGAAGTTTGGTAAAACTGGAGGTCATAGGTTAGGGGTGAAAGGTTAAATATGTAAGGGAAACCTGAGGGAGGATTTCTTCAGTCAGAGGGGAGTGCAAGTATGTTATGAGCTAACAGAGGAAGTGATGGATACAGGTTCAATCTCCTGTATTTAAGAGAAATTTAAGAGAAATGGACATAGGGACATCGAGAGCTATGGTCAAAGTGAGGGGGGTCAATAGAACCAGGCAGAATAATAGTTTGGTGCAGAAGAGATGGACCAAAAGTCTTTTTTTCTGTGCTGTAGTGTTCTATGACAGTATGAAGGACAAGGGTAAGAGGTGATGGTAACACCAACCCTGGAGATCCCTCCCACCACCACCAACATCCTAAGCATCTTGACACTAGAAAAATATTGTCATCTGACAAAGGCATTTTCCTTAACAGGAATGTCACCAGCATTTCAAGAAGATGGTTCACCACTGGCTTAAGCAATCTAAAATGGTGAGCTTTACAAAACCCTCACCTCTTTACCCTGGGGTCCAAACCCTCCAGGTGGTCCTGTTTTACCGGGCTCCCCCTTCTCTCCCCGTGATCCAGTTTCTCCCTGCAAAACAAGTCACTATTAACCACCATTTAAAAGCAGAGTCTTTGGAAACAGTCAAGGCTTCCATTGCCACAATAATCACTTACCTTTTCTCCTGGCCTACCAGAGAGTCCAATGTTACCCTAAAGGGAGGGTGGGGACAGACCACAGACATGTTAATCACAGAATCACAGAGATGTTTCAGCACAATAGAAGTCCATTTGGCCCAATGCATGTCACTCCACTTGCGTAACTATCAGTCCCACCCCCACACTCTATGCCTTCCACATTATTCTCCTCGGGCACCTAATTCACTTTGGGAACTCACAGTAGGCTCTGTTTCCACCAGACCTATAGACAGTGAAACTCTAGATCCCAACTAATGTCAAATTAAAAAAAATCTTTTTCCTTGAGTCTTTGCCCTAGATTTTATAGCTGTGTTCCCTGGCCAATCTGCTCATGTACATTGCAACTCTAGCCTTGCATACCTTTATCAAACAGGTGCTCAACCTTTCCTGAAGCAAAAATAATTGCTCTAAATCGGAAGATGAAATTCCTCATCTCTAGAACCATCTCTCACTTTCTTCCTAAACTCCGGTGCACAGAACTGGCCACACTTCTCCTGCTACACCTCAATGAGACTTGCTGGCATCTGTACCTCATGTTCAGGCTCCAGCACCAACCAGAAAGTCCATCTGTGGTGATAGAGTTATCTCATTGGAGACAAGCCATTTAACCTATGTAATCTGTGCAAGGGTTTTACTCTCCTCTTGAACAAATGGTGAGGATGTTTCCGAAAGTGGGTCTGTCTAGGATCAATGGGCACAACCTCAGAATAGAGGGGCATCCATTTTGAATGAAGATGAGGAAGAATTTCTTTAGCCAGAGAGTGGTGAATCTGTGGAATTCATTGCCCCAGGTGACTGTGGAGGCCAGGTCATTGGGTGTTCATAAGGCTGAGGTTGATAGATGCTTGATAAGTCAGGGTGTGAAAGTTTATGGGGAAAAGGAAGGAGAATGGGAGTTTGAGAGGGAAATGGATTGGCCACGATCAAATGGCGAAGCAGACGCATTTGGCCAAATGGCTCAATTCTGCTCCTCTTAAACATCCTTGATCACATCTATCTGTTCACTTCCAGATGGTTTCAGACCCTTTGCTGTTATCACTTGTTTGATGAATTCCATCACCAAGATCAGATGGATATTCCAGAGCCTGACAACCCTTCTGATGAAGGGTCTCGGTTCAAAATGTGAAATGTTGGGGGAAGTCAGCTGGTTAAGCAGCACCTGCAGGGGAGAGAGGAACTGATGATGTTCCAAGTTCAAGTCCTGTATCAGGACTGAGAGTGGAGAGGAAGGATAACTGATGTAAGGACGAGAGGGAGAAGTGCTGAGACAGCGGCCAGTGGGTGACAGGTGGATCGAAGTTGAGAATTTTGACCAGGAATTGGTGAAAACTTCACCAGGCTATTACGAAGTAGCTGTGGGAGTGGACTCAGAAAGAATGGCCTCTTTCCGTGCACTGTTATGTTTGTAGTTGAGCGAATACTGAAGACTCAGACTCAGGTTCATTCCCGTATCGCCCGTAAATCAAAATATACGGTGGATGTGTCATTTGTGTTAACAACCAACACAGTCTAAGGATGTGCTGGGGGCAGCCCACAAGTGTTGCCACACATTCCAGCACCAACATAGCATACCCACAATGTACAGCAGAGCAGCACAGAACACAAGAAAACTTAGACTGTGTATGTCCTTTGTCACACGTCCATGTCGCTGGCCTTCAAGCTCAGAGAGGAAGCCTAGAATCTGGCCTGACCTTTAACTCCTCCACATCCCTGGCCGTAAGCCCTAACCTGACCTCTAACTTCCCCCCTCTGTTCACAACACCATCTCTACCAACTTAAATAAACTGCTAAGACTGAGCCACGACCTCAGTGGAGACCACAGCTTGGCACCATCTTGAGTGGAAGTTCAAGATTAAGACTCACTCTGTCACCTGGGTCCCCTTTGGGTCCTCGTTGTCCGGGGATGCCAAACCCAGTTTCACCCTGTCGAAAGAGAAGATAAATATTATGAAGCATTCCAGGGATGGATTGTGATTAGGAATAAAGGAGCCATTAGATAAAAACCAAACAGCCAAAGTAATTCAGCCATGGTTTGTGCAATCCCCAAAGAGTCGACAATCATCTGGACTGGATGAGGTGGAGTCCACCTGGCTTAACCAGAGCAAGATGTCAGATCTTAAAATTGGTGGGTGTGTGGTTCACCATCTGGCATTGAATCATACAGCGTAGAAACAGGCCCTTCGACCCTACCCATCCATACTGAGCTAGGCCTGAGTTACCTAACTGAGCAAGGCCCAAGACTATTGATTTCTTTCAACAAGAGTCTCCAGAAGCAATTGGGCTCTGAAGTTTACAAACAGGAGCCTACACAAAGATGATTCACATCATAGGGCGTGAAGATAATTATCACTCTGCAGGACACGAAAAACAAACTGGGAGCAGCATCCAGGGTAGCACTCAGAAAATTCTAGAAGAATTCGGCAGGTCAGACTGCCTCTATGGAGGGGAATTAACCATCAACGTATCGGGCCGAGACCCTTCATCAGGACTGGAAGGGAAGGAGGAAGAAGCCAGAATAAGAAGGTGGGGTTAGGGGAAGCTGGCAAGTGACAGGTGAAACCAGGTGAGGGGGAAGGTGGGTGGGTTTGGGAGAAGGGGGTGAGGTAAGAAGGGGTAGGTGATAGGTGGAAGATGCAAAGGGCTGAAGAAGAAGGAATCTGATAGGAGAGGAGAGTAACCACGGGAGAAGGAGAAAGAGGAGGAGTATAAGAGGGAGGTGATGGGCAGGTGAGGAGAAGGGAAGGGATAAGAGGGAAATCAGACTGGGATTTGAAAAAAGAAACGACCAGAAGTTGGAGAGATCAATGTTCATGCGAATGGGTTAGAGGCCATCTAGATGAAATATGATGTTTTGCTCCTCCAGCCTGAGTATGACCTGATTACAGCAGTAAAGTGGGCCCTGGACCTACATGTCAAATGGGAAGGGGAGGTCGCTCCATCTGCACTTATGTGGAAGTCACAAAATTCAGCCAATCAGTGGCTGCTCACCTTCTCGCCCTTGTCTCCTGGGTGTCCCTTCGATCCTTTCTGCCCCTGGATTCCTGGGGGTCCTTGTTCACCCTGGGGGCAGAGGGGAAAGAAACCATTACAAAGGTAAGTGCGTGGCGCAGACAATGATAAGGCAGCACCAGGTGCAGTCAGGTTTGGGGACCGTCACAAGTTTAACTAGTGTGTGCTTCCTCAAGAAACCTCAGCAAAATCAAAGTCAAAATTAATTTATTATCAAAGTACGTACTGTATATGATACGACATACTACCGTGAGATTCATTTTCTTGCAATTGTTTACAGGAAAATAAAGAAACACAATAGAACAGTACAGTACAGGCCTTTCAGCCCACAATGTTGTGCCAAACTTTTAAACTACTCTAAGATCAATCCAACCCTTTCCTCCGACATAGCCCTCCCATTTTTCAATTATTCATGTGTCTGTCTAAGAGTTTCTTAAATGCCCCTAATGCCCCTATCACCACCCTGGCAGTGGGTTACACATATTCACCACTCTCCACTATTTTCATACAGTAGAATTTATGAAAACTCTATGTAAATGACTACCGGCTCATACCAATGTGCAACAGAAGCCAAATTGTACATTGTTTGATTGCCAGTCTTTATTTAGATAGAGTTTTCACAAAATTCATGCTTTTCATTTAATGACCCCTCCCCTACTTGTTCCCAGCTGGCTGTGCTGCTGGGCGCCTGTAATTGTGTTGGCAAGGTGACTTACAATCCTTCTGTCCCAGGCCTAAATGACATAGGTTGCAGTATGTAGCACTTTGTAGGGAGGAGCAGGCAGAGGGCTGGAGGAATGCCAAAGGCATTCCATGATGAAGAGTCTCAGCCCAAAACATTGACTGTTTGTTCCTTTCCATGCCAGTGCACATCACAAGTCCTGGTCATGTGACCACTGACACCAGGCAGGCTCTCTCTGAAGAGTATGGGTAATGGTTGGGGTCACCTGTCTTGTAAAGACACTGCCCAGAAGAAGACAATGGCAAACCACTTCTGTAGAAACACTTGCCAAGAACAATCATGGTTATGTCATTTGGCATGGTACATAACAAATGAAAGAACAAATTTGTAAGGTTTTGAAGATTGGTAACAGGTGTAAAGACTCCAACAATTTAATGGTTTTGATAGCTACTATGCTAGGGAGCAGGGCTTAGCCTGTTGTTGAAGACTTTGAAGGCTTGGTGAGAAGGGCCTGCGCTGTGTAAAGCCTCACTACTCCGGAGCCAGGTTTGGGAACACACCTTGGCCAATGGAAGGGTTTGCTCTACCCTCGAAAGGTGGAGCTGCCTGTGACAGAAAGGTTGAACCACCCATGATAAAGCAGCCCAAACTCTCCCTCCACTCCCAGCTCCCCATTTAGTTAGTGCTACTCTTGCTTACAATGCACGCTTCCAAAAATGACTGAGAGATACACAACTAATGCTAGGAAAGGTCAGAAATAGAAAGAAGGGTCTGTAGCTTTACTTACCCGATCACCTCTACTTCCAGCTGGACCAGGGATCTGGAGTGAGACAAAAGAGTAGATTCACAGTCTGAGACAGCTGGGCATCTGACTTGACTCATTAATCATTTTACTGGTGGCAGTGGAGTTAACCTCAAACCGGAAGAGGAGCGCCGGCAGAGTCTTACAAAATATCCCAGTAAGTGTGTCTCCATGAAGGTTTCAGAAAGTAAACAGTGGGGAAGGCTTTGAGGAGGTTGTCAACAGTAGAACTGGAGCGGCGGAAGAGTGCGTCGGAAGGTGGTTTAGTGGAGATATTGGGATGGAGGGCTTGTTTTGGAGCTGTTAATCTGTTGCTTGTTGTCTTCTGTGTTGTTCTGTCAAGTGCGGTGAGCATGGTACGTTGTTGCCAGAATGTGGGGTGACATTTGCGGGCACAATCTTGGTTGTGGACACAAATGACACATTTCGCTGTATAGTTTGATGTGCACGTGGTAAATAAACTTCAATCTTGATAGGACCCCAAGTGAAGTTCTTTGTTTTATTTGCCGATAGAACGAAGACAGTTTTTTAATGTGATAAGGAGCAGCAAATCGTAAACACAAGAGGTTCTGCAGATGCTGGAAACCCAGAGCAACACACACAGAATGCTGGAGGAACTCAGGAGGTCAGGCAGCAAATATGGAAGGGATTACACAGCTGACATTTCGGGCCGAGGCCCTTCATCTTGTCCTGAAGAAGGGTCTCAGCCTGAAATGTCGACTGTAGATACTACCTCACCTCTGAGCTCCTCCAGCATCTTGTGTGTGGTACTCTGTGATAAGGAGTACTCTCTGACAAACAGATAATGGAGCAGATTCAACGAAGCCATTGAAAGGGGGAATGAGGAATTATTTGAGAGGGAACAATACACAGGGCAACAGTAAAGAACTGGGAGAGTGAGCTATTTTCAAGACCACCACAGTCGTTATCTTATTTCAAATTTCCATGTAACTTACAGTCGGTCCTGGTTCTCCTTTCTGTCCCTCACTTCCCTGTAAAGAAGATACATGAGGACTGTTAATAAATGCACAGGTACGACTGAGGACAGCTGACATCATGAGGATCTCCCCAACAAAGACAAATAGAAAGGGAATTGATTTATTTATTGAAATACAGCGCAGAAAAAGCCCTTTCAATTCCTAATCCACGCCACCCAGCAATCCCCAAAAGGCACACACGCACAGGGTACAAAAGCCACAAAATTTAGCCTTTTACTGCGGCAGTACATACATATAAACATGACAAACGTGTTTATTTTACACAGAGAGTGGTGGGTGCGTGGGTCACCCTGCCAGGGGTGGTGGGAGAGGCAGATACATTCGGGGTATTTTGGGAAAGTCTTAGAGAGGAACAAAGATGTTAGAAAACGGAGGGCTACGTAGGGAGGAAGGGTTAGATTGATCTTAGGGCACGTTAAAAAGTTGTCACAGTATCATGGGCCAAAGGGCATCATGATAATGTAGTGGTTAACGCAATGCTATTACTGCTCGGGGGCGGGGTGGGGGGGGGGGGGATTCCGGAGTTTGGTATTCAAATCTGGTGCCATTCTGTAAGATTCTCTGTACATTGTCTCCGTGGAATGTGTGGGCTTTCTCCGGGTCCTCTGATTCCCTCCCACAGTCCAAGGATGTACCGGGTAGGTGAATTGATCATTGCAAACTGGTCATTGTAAATTGTCCTGTGACTAGATTAGGGTTAATCCGGTTTGTCAGGGGTTGCTGGGGTAGCACAGCTCAAAGAACCGGAAGGGCCTACTCCATGCTATATTGCTAAATAAATAAATATTTTGTTGGGGGCTCTTTCCATTTCTCCCAACATTTTACAACAGATGTCCTTACCTTTTCACCTCTGGGTCCAATGGAACCCGGAAACCCCTATAAAAAAGAAACATTCTGGAATTATTGGAGGAATAACACACAACATTCCATGGGAACATCTGACTTGCCAAGTTCAGGGGAATGTGTGTTATTATATACAGGCTATCCCAGATTACCGGCACCCAATGTATAGACATCCGTATGTATAAACAAGCTCTCATAATATGGTTAAATTCAGAAATCTGATGTCCTACAAATGGAAGAACTAGTTTCCTCTCTCTCACTCTCAACTTTAGTAATTGTTCTTTCTTATTAGTCTTATATGATTTTAATGCTATTCATTACAATACTGTGGACTCAATATCACATTGAGTGACTTTTGCATATTTACCAACTTACGGACAAAATTAACTCAGTGACTTCTGCAAAATTTTTTAACTCAGTGATGTCAAAGGCGAGCAGGTACTCTTCTTAAAAATGGTCCTTCAAAGTTCAAAGTAAATTTATTATCAACGCATATACAGTTTATATGTCACCATATATGTATATGGTAATATATATGTACTTTGATAATATATGTACTTTTCTTACGGGCATACTCAATAAATCCAATAACCACAATCGCCTCAATGAAAGACTGCACTGACAGGACAGACAACCAGTGTACATAGCTCGCAGAACGTTACCGTGGTTCATCGGCACCATCTTGGCCTTCATTTGCTAGGACTGATCTGAGTAACTCCGTAAGATATTGGAAAATGGTCAGCTTCACAAATTAACAGCAATGAGAAGCTGTGTAACAAGAAACTGTCCTTGCTGTGGTTCACTCCAAGACAAGTATCTATGATGATCACATATAACAGACTTTAAAGGGATATACACATGATATTAACAAGTTACATACTGTAAGACCATAAGACATAGGAGGAGAATTAGGCCATTTGGCATATTGAGTCTGCTCCGCCATTCCATCATGACTGATTGATTAGTACCTCCAAGCCCCACTGTCCTGTTTTCTTCCCATAACCTTTGACTCCCTTATTAAAAAGAACCCATCAACCTCTGCTTTAAATATACCCAATGACCTGGCCTCCAAAATCATCTGTAGCAATGAATTCCACAGTTTCACCATCCTCTGCCAGGAGAAATTCCTCATCACCCCTGTTCTAAAGGGACATCCTTCTATTCAGAGGCTGCGCCCTCTGGTCCTAAACTATTGGAAACATCATCTGCAAATCCATTCTATCCATTCAGTATTCGATAAGCTTAAATGAGATCCCCCTCATTCTTCTAAACTCCAATGAGTACAGGCCCAGAGCTGTTAAACACTCCTCATACGTTAACACTTCTATTCCCTGGATCATTCTTGTAAACCTCCTCTGAACGCTCTCCAATGCCAGCACATGTGCTGCAATATGATGAGAACCTATTCTGAAGGTATACTGTGGGCAATGTTCAACTTCCAGCAGCAAGTTCTTATCCAAAGAAGTCAAACCATTTGAGGAGAGGTATCCCAACAACAGAACCATGTTTGCATGCAATGACTGCATCCATATTGACTGAAAATCACACAACATTTGGATTAATTACTTTTAGAAACAAACTTCTTACGGTTCAGATCAAGACCCTTCATCTGTCCAGATTTAGCAACAGGGTGTTGACCTGAAACATCAACTGTTCATTTCCCTCCACAGATGCTGCCCGACCCACTGAGTTCATCAATCAGTTTTCTTTCCATCTTCCCAAAGATGATTTTTTTTACAGCTTCTGATTGCCAATTCTTGGTTTATTTCACCTTATCTGTCATTGATTTGCTTTTTCCCTCATTATGTTTTTTTACCTTTGACCTCGAAGAGAATTAGATAAGGTCAGGACAATACTTACAGCTGACCCTGGGACACCAGGTGGTCCAAGTTGTCCTCGGTCGCCCTAAGAAGAGAAATATTGAACTGTTATTATGATTCTAATAAGCAAGAATCAGATTGCATCATTTAGCATCCCAAGAAGGGTATGCAGCAGAAAGTTAGTACTTTCCAAAAGGGTGGCAGAAACCAAAGTACATTGGGAATACACACACACACACACACACACACACACACACACACACACACACACACACACACACACACACACACACACACACACACACACACACACACACACACACACACACACACACACACACACAAAAAAAAAATCCGGCACCAGCTTAGCATGCCCACAATGCACAGCCCAACATCCATGTACACCAGCTTTACAGCAGTCAGGAATATCCAACTGTGACTCAATTCCTGCCACCGTCTGTCAGCTGTTTTAATGTCCTCCCCGTGACCGTCGGGGTTTCCTCCGGGTGCTCTGGTTTCCTCCCACATTTCAGGGATGGTTGGGTCGAGCTGTTCTCCGATCTCGGCAATTCATTTGCAACTGTTTCAGCGCCATACAAGGAGACATAATGGTGATGTCTCCACGTATGGTGATGAAACCGTCGCAAATAAACCGTCAAGATCGGAGAACCACTCAAACCAGCCACCAACCACCTGAGCTACACATTTTCCAAGTTATTCCAAAGACACGCAGATTAGGGTCAGTACGTTGTGGGCATGCTATGTTGGTGCTGGAAGCATGCTGACACTTGTGGGCTGCCCCCAGCTCATCCTCAGACTATGTTGGTTGTTAACACAAAGGACCCATTTCACTGTCTGCTTTGATATGCATATGACGAATAAAGCTAATCCTTGCAAGAGTGAAGATAGGTGAAGAGTCACAGTCATTCATTCTTTTACATCAGAGATCTACGAGCTCTATTTGTCACGTGTACACCGAAACATCCAGTGAAATGGATTGTTCTGCGTCGCAGTCTGAGGATGTACTGAGGGCAGCTTGTCATCTCACGCTTCCTGTGCCTACATAGCATGCTCCAACTCACAATCTCTAACCCGTACGTCTTGTGGGAGGAAACTGAAGCATCCAGACAAAGCCCTCAGAGTCACGGGGAGAACGTACAAACTCCTTAGAGAACTGAACCCTGAATGCTGGTGCTGTAAATTGTTCCATAACCACAGTGCGACCGCACAACCGTAACAAAACTAAACAGGTTTTGTTATTCTTTAAACAAGGGAAAATTACAGAAGAGGGAGGCAAGAGGTGATTAACAAAAGGAGAAAGATGGATAGAGAGAAACAGGGAGTAAGAGAAAGGAGAAAATGAGAGAAAGTCAAAGACAGGAAAGGTGGGGGGAGAGGGAGACTACATGACTATAGCCCCTTTCACAACCTCAGGTCATTTGAAAGTACTTTATATTCCACAAACCAAAGAGATTCTGCAGATGCTGGAAATCCAGAGTAACACACACAAAATGCTGGAGGAACTCAGCATCTATGGAGAGGAGAACAGAGCTGACATTTTGGACTGAGACCTTTCATCAGAACATCAGTAAGATTCTGACGTCATCAGGTCCTGATGAAGGGTCTCGGCCCGAAATGTCAGCTCTTTATTACACTCCACAAATGCTGCTTGACCTGCTGAGTTCCTCCAGTACTTTCTGTGTGCTATAGTCCACAAAGGACTTTTGAGGTGTTGCAATGGTTGTAACATAGGAACCAAGCTCTATGAAATGCTGGCATTGTCTTTGAACAGTCAGAAGTCACTTAC
Organism: Hemitrygon akajei; assembly: GCF_048418815.1. NCBI lineage: Eukaryota > Metazoa > Chordata > Chondrichthyes > Myliobatiformes > Dasyatidae > Hemitrygon > Hemitrygon akajei. Next base: position 8,092,659 of record NC_133142.1, read on the forward strand.
CTTAACGCCTGGTGGTCCAGGTGGTCCCCTCTCTCCCTGCAAATAACCAACAATATAATTAATCGCAAGCCTTTCTGGCTGCTTCCCCCTTCCTCACCATGTCAGGAGGCCTGTGGCCACCGCGGCGAGCCATAGAGTGTCGGGCTTTTAGGTTTCCTGAGCGCCTGCGTTTACTTAACTAGAGCTGGTAAACCCTTGTGTTTTCTGTTTAACCCAGTCAAGTTATTTGCGACTGGCACGGGTTTTCCACATGCTGTGATTATTTCAAGTGGACTCTCAATTAGTGAACATTTTCCAACTTCCACCTGATACTCTCTGGCTAGTGAAACCCATTACTGTACTCCAATTCCGTCCCATTGAAACCGCACAGGGAAACACAACAGATGAATGCTCCTGCAATTAGCACATTGTGAAAGGTGTGCTCCTTCCACCATGCCACTCACCCTTCTGGCTGTATATTCATGCAGCCACTCTAACAAAAGCGGTTTCTGCAGGCTTTTGGAACAGTCATCCGTACTGAATATTCATTGGGGTTCTGGCTGTCCTGCCAGCAGGCATTAAGAACTTAAAGTACTGCAGGTCTACCCCATCAGCGAGAGTCCTTGTTGGCGGAGAAACTGAAGGCGTGGACCGTGAGGCTGCCTGTGACGGGAGAGGCATCAGTGCACGAAAAATGTGTGCCGTCTAACAGCAAGTGATGTCCTTAGTCGCTTTTCTTACGATTGCAAGACTCCGCTGGACATTGGGGCTGTGGAATGCTGCAAGTTCAATTCATTGGTTTATTAGCGAATGGCAGGGGGAGCTGCGTGGGCTCAGTTGTAGAGACGACTAGGCCTCAGGCCGTGGTGTCGCCTATTTTCTGGCTAGGACGAGGCACTGCAGTTGGGCACTCACCTGAGTGCTGGAGGCAGGGAGAAATGACATCCATGCTGGAGTTGGTACTGCCCCTGCCCCCCCCCCCCCCCCCCACCAGCACTCGCTCGGCAGAAAACAAGGTGCGTTGTATTCGACTGCAGACTGCTGCAACATTCATGGACTGTGGGACTTGAACTATGTTTTTTTTGTGTGACTGTATATTAATGTATGTGCTTGCTAGCTTATATGTGCTATATTGAGCTGTGTGTGACTGTACTGTGTTTTGTACTTTGGCCCCAGAGTAATGCTGTTTTGTTTGGCTGTATTCATGGGCATTCATGGACGTTTGAATGACAATTAAACTTGAACTTGAATTTAGATGTGCTACCATTGTAAATATGTCATTATGTAAGTCTACCTGACTATATTTGAAATGTTAAAGTAGGTGATTGTAGCAATTGAAACTGAAGTTAGTTGCTTATTGTTACTGTGTATAGAAGAAGAATAAAATATTGTGTCAAGAGAGTGAGATTATCTTGGATTGTTCCGAACTCCCTCTCCTGGAGGTTTGCTGTGTGAATAAAGAGTTTTATATTTCCCAGTTACAGATGCAGTGGGACTCGGTTTTAATCAGTCAGATTGATAGATATGACCATTACTTTCTCCAGTTTCTTGCTGTCATTCTACTTAAGGAATAAATTAACTTCACAACACTTAGATTATGGGTATTAAGGACAGAATTGGATATCTTTGTATTCTAAGCACTCAGTAGGTGCATCGACATTCCCAATGCTGTAATATACAGCATACCCAGAGACTAAAGCTAATATGTAGTATTGAAAATTTATAAAGCTCTGGTGATGCCTCACTTGGAGTATTGTGTGCAGCTTTGGGTCCCTTGTCTAAGAAAGAATGTGCTGAAGCTGGAGAGGGTTCAAAGGAGGTTCACGGAAATGATTCCAGGATTAAATGGCTTGTCAATGAAGACTGTCTGATGGCTCTGGGCCTGTATTCACTGGAATTCAGAAGAATGAGGGGTGACATCGTTGAATGGTGAAAGGCCTTGATAGAGAGGATGTGGAGAGGAAGTTTCCTCTGATGGGACAGTCTAATACCAGAGGACACAGCCTCAGAATAGAGGAGTGTCCTTTTAGAATGGAGATGAGGAGGAATTTCTTTAGCCAGAGAGTGGTGAATCTGGGGAATTCTTTGCCACAGGCAGCTGTGGAGGCCAAGTCTTTATGTATATTTAAGGCAGAGATTGATAGATTCTTGATTGATTAGGGCGTGAAGGGATGCAAGGAGAAGGCAAGAGATTGGGACTGAGGATAATTGGATCAACCATGATGAAATGGTGGAGTAGACTCGATGGGCCAAATGGCCTAATTCTGCTCCTATATCATATGGAAACGTATAGTGAAATGTTTCATTTGCCTCAAGTGAAATCAGCAAGGATCTGCTAAAGCAGATCACAAGTGTTGCCAATCTTCCAACATAGTATGCCCACAACTTAATAATCCTGACCTGTACATGTTTGGAACGTGGGAGGGAACTGGAGCACTCAGAGGAAACCCTCATGGTCAAGGGGAGAACGTATTAACTCCTCACAGACACTGACAGGAATTGAACTGCATTTGTACAATTGCTTCAGTAAAGCATTGTGCTAACTGCTTTGCTTCCGTGTAATCTCTAAATTGACATCTGCCTTCCCGACATAAACGTAAGCTCTTATTGGGCATCCCTGTCTACCCCTTGGGAATATGATGGTAAGCTCTACACTCGAACCACTCCAGCCCTCAGGTGAAGGTGCTCCCATTGCGCTCTTGGTGGGAAGAGTTCCAGGATTAAGACTCAGTGATACATAATGGTAATATATTTCAAATTCAGGATGGTGCATGATGTAGGGGGACCCTCTATGTCAGGATTTTTATTTTTATTTTGAAGAGTGGAGATATATCACTACCAAAGGAGATATAAGGACCTCCTTCCCTCCGCTAGCCTGCAGGTCACCCTTGAGCAAGGTGTAGCACCTGCCTAGCCCCTCAGTCATGTGAAGCCATGGGAGCAGGTGGTGGATGGTCGTACGAGCAGCTGGTGCATATCACAAGTCCTGGTTATCAGGCAGACAATCTCTGAAGAGTGTTGATAATGTCTGGGGTCATCTGTCTTGTAAAGACACTGCCCAGAAGAAGGCAATGGCAAACCACTTCTGTAGGAACATCTACCAAGCATAGCCAAGGTCAAGGAAAGACCATGATCTCCCATGTCATACGACACAGCACATAATGAGGATTTTATTTAGAGACTGAGTGCAGAAAAGGCCTTTCCGGCTCTTCGAGACATGCTGCCCAGCAACCCATCAATTTAACCGTAATGTTACAAACTTGCTTACAGATGATGTCAGAATTGAACTCAGAACTCTGACACCCTCAGCTGTAATAGCACTGCACTAACCGCTACGGTACCGTGCACACAACACCGGCATCTGTCTGTCGTGGAGGTCACGAGGTACTATTGGAGTAGCCTGGGATGTGTATTTCACACAATAGAGTGAATTCTCCCCACCCACAATAGTGTAGCAGTTAGTGCGACGCTCGTGGTGTCAGTGCCTGGAGTTCAGTTCCGACATCATCTGGAAGGAGTCTGTATGTTCCCCCCCATGGAATGTGCTGGCTTTCTCTGGGTGCTCTGGTTTCCTCCCGCAGTCTAAAGATGTACCGGTTAGGAAGTTAATTGGTCATCGTAAATTATCCCGTGATTAGGCCAGGGTTAAATCAGAGTTTGCTGTGTGGTGTGACTCATAGGGTCAGAAGAGAATATTCCATGCTGTATCTCTAAATGAAATAAATAAAGGCCTGTTACACATTAGAGATGGGGAGATGAGGTGCACTCACCCGGAGTCCTGGTGTACCACTTTCTCCTGTCTGGCCTCTGTCTCCCTGTGGGTCAAACACAGACATAAGAACAGAAAAATGGAAGAATATGTAGGAAGAAAGGGTTAGATTGGACTTTGAGTAGGCTAAGAGTTTGGCATGATACTGTGGGCTGAAGAGCCTGTACCGTGCTGTAATGTTCTACGGTCTACAGCCTCATCAAGGTTGAGATCCTTTACAGAAATTCAAAGGTTCATCTATTTTCAAAGTATGTATGCAGCATACATCTCTGAGATTCGTCTGCTCCAGATAACCACGAAGCAAAGAAGACCATGGGGATGGTTCAAAAAAGAACCATCAAAAACTCATCTTGTGAATGGTCCCTTCACTCACACAAAAAAACAACTAATCACGCCAAATGGTAACAAGAACATAAAACCCCAAGCCCCAAACCCCCTCCCTCATGCGTAAAGAAGCTAACAGATTGCACCAAATGCAAGAAGAAAGAACAGGCAAAGACATAGAATACAAAAAGACACAGAACTGAAAGAGACCAATTTAAAGGGATTTCATTCTCCTGCTAATTCCTTACAATCATTTCAAATCATTTCAATGACTGTAACTTTGCATTTCCTGTTCCCCATGAATAACCTTCTCCCAGACTAAAACCACTGGGCTTATTGCTTTGTCCAAACACTGAACATATTTGACCTACAGTATGTCATTTTCTGGCTACTTTCCGGTCTTCTTCTAGCCTCCCAGAGCTCTCACACCTTTGCTCTGTTAGTAAGTTAACTTTCTGTCTTCGAAAACTGCCATATTTGCAATTCATTGCCATTATTTTCATTATTTTATCCAGGTTTTAAGAGCTTTCGCACTTTCCCCCTTGCTTTCTTATCCCCAATTGTCTGTGGTCAATAGAAAGCCAATGTAGCTGGCCACTTGATACACTTGAGTGTAGAGAACAAGAAACTGGGTATTCACTGAACCACAGCTTGAAGAATTGTTAATGAGTAAAGTCGAGGATTAGAGCAGTGGATGTAAGATGTTTGGTGGCATCTGCCTTCACCTCATCAGTCTACCTCTTCCTCTCGCTAGCTGCTGTCGGAGGAAAGTGCAGGAGTCTTGGGATCCATGTTGCCAGGGTTGATCGGCGGGGCCGTGGTCTCATTTTGAGAGACTTTGAGGTTCATGTTGCAAGTGTTCCTGGATCCTGGTTCCTCTTTTTTTTTGCTGTTTTTGAGTGGTTTGATCAGGGCAATCGATGCCGACTGGGGTGTTTCGGTGAAGAATGCCCTGCACTGGCGAGCGGTGCAGCGCTGAACCGAACTAAAGTGAATACTCCTGGTTTGATGTTTGATGTTCTATGTGATGTTCGCTCACCTTTTGCAGCTTGCGCTGTTTGTTCTTTTTTCATGCGTTGCGTGTTTGATGCTTTCTTGAATGTTGTTTCTCTGGTGTTTCTTTGTTTTGTGGCGGCCTGCGGGAGGACGAGTCTCAGAACTGTATTTTGTATACAAACTTTGATAATAAATGTACTTTGAATTTCGAATCTTTGAATCTTAATAAGGAACTATCAGGATGAATTTGACATAAATTCAGCGATTGAGAGCAAAATAAAGAGAGGAAGATAAGGTTAGATTAGGAGAAAAGGAAATAAAAGTAGAAGCAAATTAGATAAAAGATATTGTTAGTTCAGTCAAAAAGAAAAGGGAAGCAGATGTAAAATTCAGAAGTTGAAGTCAGAGAAGGATCCTGAGAGATACAAGAGAATGAGGGGAACGAGGTGGTTAAGAAAGCTATGGAATACTTGCTTTTATTAGTCAAGGCGTTGAGTTCAAAAGTCCAGATGTTATGTTGCAATTTTATAAAACTCTGGTTAGGCCACATTTGGTTCTGGTTCTGGTTCTGGAACAGTTCTGGTCACCCCACTAAAGGAAGGATGTTGAGGTTTTGGAGAGGGTGCAGAAGAGGTTTACCAGGATGTTGCCTGGTTTAGAGGGCACGTGCTACCACAAGCGGCTAGACAAACTTGGGTTGTTTTCTCTGGAGTGCCGGAGGCTGAGAGGAGATCTGATAGAGGTTTATAAAGATTATGAGAGGCATAAATAGAGTAGACAGAGAGTATCTCTTTCCCAGGGTAGAAATGTCTAATACCAGAAGGCGTGCATTGAAGGTGTGAGGGATTAGGTTCAAAAGGGATGTGAGGGGTAAGTTTACTCAGAGAGTGGTGAATGCCTGGGATGCACTGCCTGCTATGGTGGTAGAGGCAAATACATTGGGGGCTTTCAAGAGACGTCTAGATAGACACATGGATGCAAGGAAGATGGAGGGATATGGGCATTCCGTAGGTAGGAGGAATTAATTTATGGGGGGGATTTTGATTTACTTTTAGTTGGTTCAGCACAACAGAGTGGGCTGAAGGGCTTGTTCATTTGCTGTACTGTTCTATGTTCTATTTTCTAAGGAATTAGGAGAGTGGATTAGCAAGGAGAATTAAAGAGAATCCCAAGGCTGAATCTTACATTTGCACACGGATGAAAGGAAAATGGAGGGCTCTGTGGGAGGGTGGAGTTAGATTGATCTTACAGTAGGTTAAAAGATTGGCACAGCATCACGAGGAAAACCTACTGTGATATGTTATTATTTAATTAATTAATTTAGAGATACAGTGCGGAACAGGTTTTCTCAGCCTTTGAGCCTCACCCCTCAGCAACTCCCAAATTTAATCCGAGCTTAATCACGGGATAATTTACAATGACCAATTAACTTAATTACTGGTATGTTTTTGGACCGTGGGAGGAAACTAGAACACCACGCAGTCACGGGGAGAATGTACAAGTTCCTTACAGGCAGGAGCAGGAATTGAACCTGGGTCACTGGTACAGTAAAGCATTGTGCTAACCACTACGCTACCATGCTGCCCTGTTCTGTGATTTATGTATTGCATGGCGGAGTGGAGATGCATCTCAACCAAAGGAGGTGTAAGGCGCTCATTCACTCCATTAACCTGCAGGTCACTCTTGGGCAAAGAGTCGCACCTGCTTAACCTCCCAATCAGGGTTATGTGAAGCCATGGGAGCAGGTGGTGGATGGTCATATGAGCAGTTGGTGCATATCACAAGTCCTGGCTATGTGACCACTGACATCGGGCAGACAATCTCTGAAGAGTAGAGTTTTGATAATGGCTGGGGTCACCCATCTTGTAAAGACACTGCCCAGAAGAAGGCAATGGCAAACCATTTCTGTAGAAAAATTTGCCAAGAACAATCATGGTCAAAGACCACGATCGTCTACGTCATATGACACGGCACATAATGAGAAAATGAGTGAACATAGGTAAACTCTCACTGATTTGGGGAGATTAATCAGCATCTTTATGACATTATGCATTTTTAACAGTGAATTTGTTTGTAAGATACTAAATAGTGATGTGTCTGAAGGGCATCTTATTGGATGTTTTCCTAATTTTCATGTTTAACTGCACAGGAGTGTCTGTTAGAAGTTCCTGCCCAAATTCCACATTCATTTTGCTCAGCAGTGAGGGTATTATCCAGGGCCATTAAGACCTTGCATTGTCAGCCACTGTCTCTCCCAAGTCACTTCTTGATAGATTCAAAAGATTCACCGATTCAAAGTACATTTATTATCAAAGTATGTTTGGAAAAAACAACCCTGAGATTCCCTCTCCCACAGGCAGACATGGAATAAAGAAACAACATCAAACACCCAACATGCAAAAAAAAGATCAAATCACGCAAGCAGCAGAAAACAAGTGAATAACACATAGAATATTAAACATCAAACCACAGAGTCCTTGAAACTGGAATGTTGAGTTCAGTTCAGTTCAATTGAGTCATTCGTTGACTAAAGGCTGCGGAGCCCGTCCATGTTGAAGTGCCCCAACCAAAATCATGCAAATAGAAAAAGGAAAGGAGTAACCAGAGACACATATAATAAGAACTGTTTTAAAAATTAGTCTGATCCACAAACATTGATAATCAAAACTAACCCAAGGCACAAGACTCCTGCCCCTTCCTTGGGCGGGAGCGAGCAAACGGGAGAGGGAGACCGGTCAAACACGGGCAGACAGTGCTGAACACTCGTTCGCCCTCGTTGATTTCAAACCTGCTCAACACTTTAATTGGCGAATAAGGCAGCCCAATAAAACGAAAAGCACCCATCGTTAAATAGATCCAAGATCCCATACTTAGAACAAACTCTCCAAACTCTACTGGCCAGCAGGAAGATGGGAATTTGATGGAGGCAGTCCGAGGAAAATTAAAACATGTTGGATTTAATCAGAAAGGAGAAAACAAGAAAGAACTGGAATTAGCACTGGAACACTTACCTTTTCTCCTCGTTCACCTTGAGCTCCTCTGGGGCCCTAAAGAGAAAAGAAATAATTGGTAATACTTTGAAACTTGTGACAAATTCATTTCTGGGCACCTGTCTGGCCATCCAGGATCCCCACTATCCAGGCCATGCTCCCTTCTTGCTGCTGCCATCAGATAGGAGATACGAAACCTTAGGTTCCACACCACCTGCTTAGTTTCCCCCCCCCAACCCCACCAATCAGGGTCATGTGAAGCCATGGGAGCAAGTGGTGGATGGTCGTATGAACAGTTGGTGCATTTTCACAAATCCTGGTTATGCGACCATTGACACCAGGCAGACAATCTCTGAAGAGTATTGTTAATGACTGGGGTCACCCATCTTCTAAAGAAGCTGCCCAGAAGAAGGCAATGGCAAACTACATCTGTAGAAAAATTTGCCAAGAACAATCATGGTCATACGAAGACCATGATCACCCATGTTATACAACACAGAACAAAATGAATGAATGTTTCTTCATAATTTCTATTATTTCTTTATTTTCCCGTAAATGCCTGCAAGAAAATGAATCTTAAAGTAGTATATGGTCACATATACATACTTTGATAACAAATTTACTTTCACTTTGGCCTTTATTCAAAAATAGCAGGAAGCTTTCCTTGGGTCTATGCTGACCATGAACTGAGCCATTTACACTTTAATTAATCTCAAAGAAGCAGAGATGTTTAGATGACAGAGTCCTAAACAATTGCACAAGGTTACACACAGCTGCATCTTTAGCCTCTGTGTTAAATGATCTTTCTTTTAAAACAGCGTGTCACATTTACAGGGCGTCACCTTTTCACACCAAATAACGTCAGCAGATTATTCTTCATTAACTTTGCATCTGAAATTTTTAGGAATCATTGATATTGTAGGGCATAAACAGATAACAAATTACTCTACTCTAGTGGCCAGGCTGATCACTTTTCTACCTAAAGAGAGGTAATAGGAGTTTTTAACAGCATTACAACCTAAACTGCCCTAAAGATGTGAATGGCAAACCACTTCTGTAGAGGAATTTGCCAAGAACAGTCATGATCATGGAAAGACCATGATGGCCCACATCAAACGACTCGGCATATAATGAACAAACAATCGTCACTATTCCTTGTTTGCGTCATCTTTCCGTCCACATAGCAGCATTTGTGTGGGAATGAAGCATAGGATTAGCAAATTCCTAAACGGTAGATGTTGCTGAAGTCCATCTGCACTTACACACCTCATGGCATGCACTCTATCACACTCTCTCACACACACGTCACTCCCATGTTCAATGTTTCTTACTAACCCCCCCCTCCCCCACCAACATCCCCCTACCGTGTCACACTCATTGGCTCAGATCAGACAGGTGAAAGAATGTATAGAAATACTTTCCCCATTTAGTTAACGGAAGTATTACATATCCCTGCCATTGGTTGAGATTTACAACATCACTAACCCGATCACCTGGTTCTCCTTGACGGCCGGGTGGTCCTGCGAAGCCCTCACCCGCGTTTCCCTGGAAACAAAGAAAGAACATTATGGAATTAGTTTATACCAATGCAATTTCATATCTGTTGCAGCTATTCTATTACACTACACACACACACATATACAAGACACACATGCGTGCACACATGCCCATCATACACATGCACATAATACACACCATACACCACCCTCTGACTTGTTTACAACAGGCTCGAACTTTAATCCCACTATTCATTGAACTGCTCCCAACCCTGTAGAATATGGACTAGCACTCTGCACAACACACACAAAATGTTGGAGGAACTCAGCAGGTCAGGCAGCATCCATGGAGGGAAATGAATAGTTGAATTTCAGGCCAAGACCATTCATAAGAGCTCGCATCTCAGCCCAAAACGGCGGCCATTCATTTCCCTCGATAGATGCTGCCAGACCTGCTGAGTTTCTCCAGTATTTTGTGTGTGCCGTTCAAGATTTCCAGCATCTGTGGAACCTCTTGTGTCTCTGGAACTCCGCTTGCTGTGGACCTTCCCCTCTTCTGTCTCTGCTCCACCAGCTCCATCATGTAAAGTAATTGCTTGCAAACGTGAGCCAAACAGATGTGCTACTAGTTATTCTCATACTCGCAAACCTCTCCAGTGGCAGAGTCACAGAATATGGTAACTGGAAATCCATATTCTGTCCAATCTCAGAGACACATTATCAGTGTAAATATCGGTAAAGTCACAATATAGAGTACTGTGTCACCCTTCTATAGAAAGGATGCTATTAATCTAGACAGGATGCAAAAAAAAAAAGAATTTACAGGGAAGGTTGTTACCAGGACTTAATGGTTTGAGTCTTAAGGAGAAGAACAATTGGCTAGGGCTTTTATCCCTGGAGAATAGGAGGCTGAGTGATTGAAGTTACTAATGAGTATAACTTGGAGTAAGTAACAAAACTAACAGTCTTTGGGAAGTGAACTAGGAGAAGCCGGGGAGTTGGGGGGGGGGGGGGTGCTGCTGGTTGGGCAACCATGCATGTACAGGAGAACGTGCAAATTCCTCACAGCCGGCACTGGAGGGCGGGACTGAACCTGAGCCGCTGAGCTGTGAGGTAGCAACACTACCTGTTGTGGCACTGATGGAGCGTTGCCAACAAATACGCAGGCTTTTAATTTGGTCGGAAGACATTGCTGACATTATCCATTTCTATGGTAACACACACAAAATGCCGAAGGAACTCAGCAAGTCAGGCAGCATCTATGGAAAAGAGTAAGCAGCCGACGATTCAGGCCAAGGCCCTTCATCAGGACTAGAAAGAGAAGAGAAGTCAGAGTAAGAATGTGGGAGGGGTGGAAGAAATATGAGGTGCCAGGTGAAACTGGGAGAGGGGGAACGGGGTGAAGTAAAGAGCTGGGAATTGATTGATGAAGGAGATAAATGGCTGGAGAAGGGGCAATCTGATAGGAGAGGGTAGAACACCGTGGAAGAAAGAGAAGGGGGAGGAGCAGCAGAGGGAGATTATGGGTAGGTAAAGAGATAAAGTGAGAGAGGGAAACAGGAATGGGGAATGGTGAAGGTGGAGGTGGGCAATTATCAAATGTCTGAGAAATCGATGTTCACACCATCAGGTTGGACGCTACCCAGACGGAATATAAGGTGTTGCTCCTCCAACCTGAGTGTGGCGATAGAGGAGGGCATGGACTGACATGCCGGAATGGGAACGGGAAGAAGAATTGAAATGGGTGGCCACCAGGAGATCCTGTTTTTTCTGGCAAGTGGAGTGTAGGTGCTCACTGAAGCAGTCTCCCAGTCTACGTCAGGCTCACCGATATACAGGAGGCCACACCGGGAGCACAGACACAGTAGATGACCCCAACAGACTCACAGGAGATTAGCAATTATCTGTCTCTATTCTTCTTTGAGAGGTTGGTGGGAAGTGGCCCTCTAGATCCATTGCAGTTAACGTACTGAAGTTCCCCTTCTGTAAGTGTTGTTCCTCGTTCATGGAAATGATTAATATTTACCTTGTCGCCTTTCTGCCCTGGACTTCCTTGTGGTCCTCTTGGACCTGGGCCTCCCTCGCCGGGTCGTCCCTTGAAAGAAAAGTTGTTGTTACTTCTGACTGGTAGAATTGCTCACCCGTGTTGGGCATGTCTTAATTCAGCAGTGTTCCCAATGGCTGATGTACTCACCGGTTCACCGGGGTCCCCTTTCTGACCCACTCCATCGTATGGACGTCCTGAAAACTGTGAGGAAAGTCAAATCGCCAGTTAGATTCCGATCTATTTCTGCACCCCGTCGTATATTCTCTCCACTCCATGAAAACACCCTGTTCCACCGTGCAGGTGGAAATGTGGGAATTCTGGGATCCCCATCGTCAATCATAGCATCGATCATCATCCACATTGCCTTAACAGGGAGTTAATGATGGTGGATGGAAAGGAATTGGACAGAAGACACACCGATTTCTAATCAATGATGTTATGTATTTATTTATTAATTGATTGAGATACAGCACGGAATCGACCCTTCTGGACCTTCAAGCCGGCTACCCAGCAATCCCCCAGTTTAATCCTAGTGTAATATCGGGACAATTCACAATGACCAATTAACCTACAACTGGTACGTCTTTGGACTGTGGAGGGAAACCAGAGCACCTAGAAGAAATGCATGTGGTCACGAGGAGAATGTATAAAGTCCTTACAGGTAGCACTAGTAACTTAGCCTTATGACGATATGGAGACTGGAGAACATTACATCACCGTACAGGCCCTTCAGCCCGCGATATTGTGCTGACCTTTTAACCTTCTTCACGATCAGTCTAACTCTTCCCTCTCACAGAGCCCTCCATTTTCTCTATCACCCACGTGCCAATCTAAGATCAAAAATGGCCCTACTGTACCCAATACTTGCAGGCTGCCCTCGGCACGTCCTCAGACTATGCTGGTCGTTGCCACAAACGATACATTTCTCTGCATGTTTTGATGTACATGTGACAAAGAAAACTAATGGTTAATGACAACGACTCCAGAAGGTGGCGCACCACCATCTTGTCAGAGCAAGAAATGCTGAGCTTGTCAGTGACAACAATAAATACATTTTTAAAAGGTTAATTTTTTGGCTCCTTATGGAAAAGGCATCCTGGGATTTGGTTAGATGGAGGGTCCAATCCCATTGTACAAGTGAGTGAAGTCTTCATTATGGGATAAGACCATAAGACATAGGAGCAGAACTGGACCATTTGGCCCATCAAGTCTGCTTCCCCATTTCACCATGGCTGATCCATTTCCCGCTCAACCCCATTCCCCTACCCTCTCACCATAATCTTTCACACTGACTAATCAAGAACCTATCAACCTCCATCTTAAATGCACCTTGTGACCTGGCCCCCATGGTTACCTGTGGCAATGAATTCCACAGATTCACCACCCTCTGGCTAGAGAAATTCCTCCTCACCTCTGTTCTAATTGGACGATATCCTGAAGATTTATATATACAGTGCTTGGCACAAGGTGGAGTAACCAGTAGCTACAGGGAGGACTGAAAATAAACCAGGGTTCATGCATGGACAGACCTGTTAGTGGAGGGCTGGATTTAATTAGTTGTGATGGAGGAATGACTCTATAATCCTGAGAGCATCATAGTCGTAGAATCACATAGCACTAGAGCACAGAAGCAAGCCTTTCAACCCATCCAGTCTGTGCCAGACCGGCCTCCTACCCACTCCCATCTATCTGCACCTGAAGCTTAGTCGTCTCATCTAAGTACCTATCCAGACTTCTCTTAAATGTTACAATTGAACCCACATCCACCACTCTCGCTGGTAGCTTCTGCCACACTCTCACCACCATCTGAGTGAAGAAGTTGCCCATCCCATTTCTCTTAAGTATTTCACCTTTCATTCTCAACCTATGACATCTAGTTCTATTCTCACCCATCTGAAGGGAAAATGTCTGCATACATTCACCCCATCTATGCCCTTCATAATTTTGCATACAGCTATGCGATGTCCTGTCATTCTCCTAAATGCCACTGAATGAAGTCCTAACCTATTCAGCCTTTCCCTATTACTCAGCAGTGAGTTATAGGGGTTCAGCAGTTAATGAGGGGAGAAATGTGTTAAATGCATAATGTAGTGATTAATTTCAGCTTTCTCCAGATTCAGATTTATTTATCATGAATATATCGAAACATACAGTGAAGTGGACCATTTGCACTAACGACCTCCATACTTAAGGACGTGCAGGAAGCAGCCTGCAAGTGTTGCCACACATTCTGGCACTGACGTAGCATGCCCGCAATGCTCAGCAAAACAACACAGAACACAAGGACGCACAGCACAACAAGTTCCATTCTTCTCTTTCTCCCACCCACACATATACAGATTGATGACCAAAGGTCGATCAGAGGTCTGGATTGAAGACCAAAGGTCAATTGGAGGTCTGGGTCGAAGCCCAAAGGTCGATCGGGGGTCTGGACCGAGGCCCGAAGATCGATTGGAGGCCCAAATCGAATCCTGAAGGTCGATTGGAGGTCTGGACTGGACTGAAGGCCAATCAAAGATCCGAGGCCGATTGGAGATCCGGACCAAATCCCAAAGGCTGATTGGAGGTCTGGACTGAAGTCTGAAGGCCAATCGAAGACCGAAGCTTCAGTGGAGGTCCGGACTGAATCCTGAAGGCCAATAGGAGGTGCAGATTGAAGGACAAACGGGGGTCCAGAACGAAGATCGAAGGTCAATTGGAGGTCTGGACTGAAGCCTGAAGGCCAATCAGAAGTCCATTCTAGGCCCAATAACCAAAGCCTGGGTCTGCGAATCCCTGCAACTCTGCTGGATGCTGGAGGCCAAAGACGGCCTTGTCCAGGGGTTACAGGACCAATTTCAGGTGTGGAGTACAGGACACACAACGATCACACGTTTCACACTAGGGCCCTAGGACACCTTTCTGATCCACACAATCTCACCTTAGAAGTGAAATTATGTCAGACAGTAGGGAGGGAACTGAAGGAAAACAAAATCAGAAAGTGAGGAGCCAAAATCTGGTAAAATGAAGATTAAATAAAATTCACTTACACGTTCACCTGGCTCTCCCTTGTCACCCTGTAGTAGAATAAGAGAGATGGTAAGGAGTCAAAACCAGAATCAAATATATCCAAAAAAGAGGCAACTGTTCTTTAGATGGAGTCTTTACAATGCATGGAACAAGAAACTAAATAGATCAAATTATTTTGGTTGTAAATTTAAGTTAACCCACTCAGCCTACACTGAGTTCATCCAAGGCCCACCATTAATATACTTAAACACACCTTTAGATTCTCTGGTTAAAGCTAGTTATTTGGTAACTATCAAAATGAGTTTCAAAACTGATTGAATGAACCCAGCATAATATGGCCAACTTCAGAATTATTACCATTGACCTCGACGTGAAATTTGTTCTTTTGTGGCTATAATACAGCACAATGCCATCAAATTATGATTAAATATAACTAAAGAGTATAAAGAACTAACAGGGTGGTGTTCATGGACTGTTCAGAGATCTGATAGCAGAGGCCAGGAAGATATTTTTTGAGCAACACACACAAAATGCTGGAGGAATTTAACAGGTCAGGCATCTTCTATGGAAATAAATAAACAGTCAATGCTTTGGGCTGAGACCTTTCTCCCGAACCTGGTTTGGGTCATTCCAACAGTCTTGGCCCGAAACGCTGACTGTTCATTTCCATAGATGTTGCCTGACCTGCTGAGTTCCTCCAGTGCTTTTTGTGTGTTGCTCTGGATTTCCAGCATCTGCAGAACCTCTTATGTTTGAGATATTTTTTCAATCGTTGAGCGCGGGTCCTCAGGCTCCAGTAACAGTGGTGAACTGCAGAAAGAGATGACGCAGAAGCAAATAAAAAATGTTGGAAGAACTCAACCAGTCAAACAGCAAACACGGAAAGAGAAACCAGTCAATGTTTTGGGTGCATCTCATCTCTCAGAACATCCGCTTGTCCATGAAACCCCACTGGTGAAAATAGTCCACTCAGTCCCATCCTTGTGACCTTTTGAACACTTCATCTTCAAAAGCTAAGCAATACTATTGGGCATATGAGAGCTTGTCTTGTTCTTTTTTGAAGTTACTGACCACAGAATTCCTTTATAATAACAAACTCAGAAGGCTGGAGGAACTCAACAAATCAAGCAGCATCTATGGAGGGGAATAAGCGATCAATGTTTCGAGCTGAGGCCCTTCATCAAGACTGGAAAGGAGGGGGAAGGAGCCAGAATAAGAAGCTGGGGACAATGGGGAAGAGTACTAGCTGGCTGGTGATAGCTGAGACCAGGTGAGGTGGGTGGAGATAGGTTGGTGAGGGAGGTAGAGCCTTGGTTCGATATTTTATTTGAAAGAAAGCATCACTGTGTTCTCACAGTACAGTGCTCTGAATGTCAGTTTAGATCTAGTCCCCCAGTCTCTGGAGTTTGATGTGAGAAAAATACACACAAAGCAAGAGTTGGCATCAGACTGAGGCAAGATCAAATACATACCCATGATATATACTCGGGCCACATTATTAGGTACACCTGTACACCTGTTCGTTAATGCAAATATTTAATCCGCAAAACATGTGGCAACAACTCAATGCATAAAAGCTTGCAGACACAGTCAAGAGGTTCAGTTGTTGCTCAAACCAAACATCAGAATGGGGAAGAATGTGACTTTGACTGTGAAATGATTGTTGGTGCCAGATGGGGTGGTTTGAGTATCTCAGAAACTGCTGATCACCTGGAATTTCCACACTTGACAGTCTCTAGAGTTTCCAGAGAATGGTACAAAAGAAAAGAAAAAAAAACATCCAGTGAGTGGCAGTTCTGTGAGCAAAAATGCCTTGTTAATGAGAAAGGGCAAAGGAGAATGGCCAGACTGGTTCAAGCTGACAGGACGGTGGCAGTAACTCAGATAACCACATGTTACAACAGAGGTGTGCAGAAGAGTATCTCTCAATGCACAACTTATTAAATCCTGAAGTGGATGGGCTACAGCAGCAGAAGACCACACCAGGTTCCATTCCTGTACCTAATAAAGTGGCCACTAAGTGTATGTCTCTTTTAAGAACTTATTAAAATACAACCGTGTCATCAAGCATACAAAAGCGACCAATTACTCTACTGTAGGTCTTGATGTGTCAGCTGAGGTGATAACATACCTTGATGGACCTCCCAGGGGGTCCTGGAGGTCCAACTGGACCCTGTGGTCCTATCTGACCAGAATACCCTCGTTCGCCTCTAAGTCCAGGAAGACCAGGTGAGCCAGGAACTCCCTATAACAGATGAATTGGAGATTATCAGAGTATCTATTCTCTTCATTAAACTGAGACTGCATAAAGATCAACAATGTCTGTTGCTTTACACAGCACATTTAAGGTGGCAAAACGTGACAGAATTTTGATCAAACAAAACTACAGCTGAGGCATGCATCAGGGCCGATGAGGGAAAGAAAGAAAGAAGAATGATTAGCTTTATGTGTCACATGTGTAGTACGAACAGTGAAATGCGTTGTTTTGTGTCAACGACCAACACAGTTTGAGGATTGTGCTGAGGGAAGCCTGCAAGCGTGGCCACGCTTCCAACACCAACGTAGCACGCTCACAACTCACTAACTCTACGCCTTTGGAACGTGGGAGAAAACTGGAGCACCTGGAAGAAAGAGAAGAGAAAATCTGCAGCTGCTGGAAATCCAAGCAACACACACAAAATGCTGGGGGAACTCAGCAGGCCAGGCAGCATCTATGGAAAAGAGTACAGTCGATGTTTCGGCCTGAAGCGTCAACTGTTTGCTCTTTTTCACAGATGCTGCCTGGTCTGCTGAGCTCCTCCAGCATTTTGTGCGTGTCACCTGGAAGAAAGCTATGTGGTCACAGGAAGAATGTACTAACTCCTTGCAGACAACAGCAGGAATTGAATACTCTGCTGAGCATTGTGAGCGTGCTATGTTGGCACCGGAATGTGTGGCGACATTTGTGAGCTGCCCCAGCACGTCCTTGGGTCTGTTGGTTGTTAACACGAATGACACATTTCACTATATGTTTCGGTATATTGATCACTGCACCTGATAAATAAAGCTGAAATCTGAAAATCCAAATCTGAAAACTGATCGCTGATCGAGGGCACCGTAAATCGATTGTGCTAATCACTACACAAGAGCCGCTGAAAGACAGATAGTGAGAAAGAGGAGTAGATTCCAAAGCCCAGGATGGTGGCAGCTGAAGGCTGAGGGAGTTAAGTCCAAATCAGGGACAAAAGTGGGAAAGTGCAGAGGCAGTGAGATTGCAGAGGAAGAGAATGAGGAAATATAAACCAATTACTGGTCAATGAAAATATGACCTCAGATCATGCCAGCAGATTCAGAATTTCAAAGGAAATTATTCTGAATGTGGCTTTGTTTCTTCAAGGGAATCCATTCAAAGGCTTGGATATTCTACTCAGGCAATAGGGCGATCGACAGCTTAGCACTGAGGTTCTCCAGTTTGGAAACGTGAGGCTTATTCAGTAAATGGATGCCCATTGGAACTGTCTCAGTCAATGGCTATGTGGTGATGCTTACCCCTTCCTAGACTGAGCCCAAATGGGAAACATTCCCCAGACCACGGTCCTGCTCAACTGCATCGAAGTTCAGAGATAGATCAAAGAGCATAGAACAGTGAAGCACAGGAACAGGACTTTCATCCCATAATGTTGCATCGAACCAACTAAAAAGCAAATTTAAAAAATACGGAAACACCAATCCCTCCTACCTACACAATGTCCATATCCCTCCATCTTTCTCAGTTTCACTTGCCTATCCAAATGTTCCTTAAAAGCCTCTAATATATTTGCCTCTACCACCATACCAGGCAGCGTACTCCAGGCATCCATGAATCTCCGAGTAAAAAACTTACCCCTCACATCTTCTTTGAACCCACCTGCTTTCTCTTTCAATGCATGTCCTCTGGTGTTAGACATTTCAACCCTGGGAAACATATTTTCTATCTACTCTATTTATGCCTCTCATAATCTTATAAACCTCTATCAGGTCTCCTCTCAGCCTCCACCACTCCAGAGAAAACAACCCAAGTTTATCCAACCTCTCATGATAGCATGTGCCTTCTAAACCAGTCAGTATCCTGGTAAACCTCTTCTGCATCCTTTCCAAAGCCTCAACACCCTTCCTCTTGTGGTGTGACCAGAGCTGTACGCAATACTCCAGATGTGGCCTAACCATGTTCATGGACAAGTTCTGTTTGTTTTTTATTTTAATGACAATCCAAGTTGTAATGATAGTTGACTTCCAGTTGTTCCTGTCATTAAAAGTTAATTCAAATGTCTGGGTGCCCATGAGATATCCTTTTCCTCTCAACTATTAGTGCAGTTACATCACCACTACAATCCTGAACAATAAATTCAGCCAATGCCACATATTGTGAGTGATTAATATATTGCTGTGATGAGAAGTGGTTACCAAGGTGTCACTGGACACATCAGTGATGTGAGTAGAAAAGATGTCACAAGATGTTCCCTCATGTTACAGAGGATAGAATCATAAGACCATAAGACAGAGGAGCAGAATTAGGCCATTTGTCCCATCAAGCGTACTCTACCATTCCTTCATGGCCGATTTATTATCCCTCTCAACCCCATTTTCCTGCCTTCTTCCCGTAATCTTCAACACCCTGACTTATCAAGAGCCTATCAACCTCCACATTAAATACACCCAGTGAGTTGGCCTTCACAGCCACCTGGAGCAATGAATTCCACAGATTCACCACTCTCTGGCTAAAGAAATCAGATCATAAAGAAGTCAGTCAAGGAATTCAGGGGAAATATTTTCACTCGGAGGATAGTGAAAAAGTGTAACTCCCTCTCAGAAGTGGTTGAGGCAAATGCCCATTATTGCCCAGAAGGTAACAAAACACTAGGATATAGGGATAGAGATAGATGGCAATGGATGAGGGGTATGTGACAACAACTAAATGGACTGTTTCACTCTGTGGTTTCTGTGTAGTAAATGAGAATATACTTACAGGTTGACCTGGTTCTCCTTTCCTGCCTGGGTACCCGCCTCCACCATCAACAACGATGCCAGGCTCACCCTGAAAGAGAAGAAATGCCACACTGCTAAACAGGAAGCAATCTGTAAGAATGGAAGGGATAGACCTACTGTGCTATTCAATCATATCACACCCATTCCTATAACAGCCGCCACTCTGTAATTCTGCATTCTGTTATTGTTATCTCAATGCACGGTTGTAATGAAAAGGCTGAAAACACAAGCTGACCCATGGAAAAAAACGAGATGGGACATGGGGTCATGAAAAACTCCACCTCAAAGCAGCGATGAAGATTGAAGCATCGAGATCAAGGCGTTCGGACACGGTTAGCAAACACACTCGACAGAGACCACCAGGATGATGGCATTCGAATCCAGTTAGCAATTGCTTCAACAGAGGCCAGAGGGTCAGTGGTCACTCCCAATGAGGATAGAGGGTCAGTGATCACTCCCAATGGGGACAGAGGGTCAGTGATCACTCCCAAAGGGGACAGAGGGTCAGTGATCACTCCCAATGAGGACAGAGGGTCAGTGATCACTCCCAATGAGGATAGAGGGTCAGAGATCACTCCCAAAGGGGACAGAGGGTCAGTGATCACTCCCAAAGGGGACAGAGGGTCAGTGGTCACTCCCAATGGGGCCAGAGGGTTAGTGATCACTCCCAAAGGGGACAGAGGGTCAGTGGTCACTCCCAATGGGGCCAGAGGGTCAGTGGTCACTCCCAATGAGGACAGAGGGTCAGTGATCACTCCCAATGAGGACAGAGGGTCAGTGATCACTCCCAATGAGGATAGAGGGTCAGTGATCACTCCCAATGGGGACAGAGGGTCAGTGATCACTCCCAAAGGGGACAGAGGTTCAGTGATCACTCCCAAAGGGGACAGAGGGTTAGTGATCACTCCCAATGGGGCCAGAGGGTCAGTGGTCACTCCCAATGGGGACAGAGGGTCAGTGATCACTCCCAAAGGGGACAGAGGGTCAGTGATCACTCCCAATGAGGACAGAGGTTCAGTGATCACTCCCAAAGGGGACAGAAGGTCAGTGATCACTCCCAAAGGGGACAGAAGGTCAGTGATCACTCCCAAAGGGGACAGAGGGCCAGTGATCACTCCCAATGGGGCCACCATTCATACCAGGCGTGAGTTCTGAATCACAGAAGGACTGTTCGATGTTCTGAGATTTATGTGATTGGACTGTACTTTATATCAATCTCCTTCAGTTTTTTGGCATTTTCTTTCTTGTGGCTGATTGGCAGGTGGGTGATCTATGTAAGTTCTTTGTGTGTGGGTAGGGTTGGGTTGGCTGTTTTTTTGATACTACTGTCACTGTTCTTTTTTGAGAGTGATGGGGTTGGTTGCTGTTTTTTTCTGTGGGCAGAGAGTGGGTGGTTCTGGGCTCTGTGAGTTTTATTTCTTTTACTTTTTCATGGGTACTTCATAGCTATTCGGAGAAGATAAATCTCAGAGCTGTATTATACATGCATACTTTGATAACAAAATGAACCTTGAACCTTGTTGTGTACGAATGGTATGCAAGATGAGTTTTTCACTGCGGCTTGGTACACGTCGCACTAATAAACGAATTTACCTCCCCCTTTCTGTATTACTCAATGTCCAAGCAACCACAACCCTCTAATACAAAAGATTCACAATCCTTGAGATGGTAGTTCCCACATTTTGGCATGTTTCAATTTCTCAATATAATCAGGGCCATCCTGCTCAATCTTTCCTCATGGAACAAAGATTCTGAAGAGGATGAGGCCACCCTCAGGGTGCAGGGGAATCATCTGGGCAGCCTCTAACCTGATGGCATGAATATCCATTTCTCTTTCCAGTAAAAGAAATCCCTCCCCCTTCCCTTTTCTATTCCCCACTCTAGCCTTTTACCTCTTCTCAATTGCCTATCACCTCCCCCTGGATCTCCTCTTCCCCTTTATTTCTATCGGCCACTCTCCTCTCCTATCAGATTCCTTCCTCTCCCAACCTCCTTCCCCTCCCCCCACTTTTTATTCTGGCATTTTCCCCTTTCTATCCAGGCCTGAAACATCGACTGTTTATTCATTTCCATAGATGCTCCCTGACCCGCTGAGTTCCTCCGGCATATTGTACTTGTGCAACTGCTCGTTAATGCAAATATCTCATCAGCCAATCTTGATACAGCAACTCAATGCATAAAAACACGCAGACACGGTCAAAAGGGTTCAATTATTGTTCAGACCAAACGTCAGAATGAGGAAGAAATGTGATCCAAGTCACTTTGATCATGGAATGATTTGGAGTGTTTGAGTATCTCAGAAGCTGCTGATCTTCTGGGATTTTCACACACAACAGTCTCTAGAGTTACCAAGAACGGTGTGAAAAACAAAAAAACATCCAGTGAGCGGCAGTTCTGTGGGCGAAAATACTTTTGTTAATGAGAGAGACCAGAGCAGTATAGCCTCACTGATTTAAGCTGACAGGAAGGTGACAGTAACTCAAACCACCACACATTACAACAGTGGCGTGCAGAAGAGCAACTTTGAATGCAGAACATGCTGAACTTGAAATGTATGGGCTACAGCAGGAGAAGACCAAGGACATACACTCAGAGGCCACTGAGTATATTTAGACAGGGAATGATCTACCTGCACGGATTGCCAACGGAAGTTTTATCGCTGCAAGTGAGAAAAATAAACCATTTATCACATTCTGCATTTAGCCCTACCAAGGGCAGTACTCACCTTCTCTCCTTTGGGACCAATGGGGCCAGATCTTCCTGGTATCCCAGGCTCGCCCTGAGACAAAGAAGCGTATTTTAAAATCAACAGCACTTCTTGCTTGGCACTTGGAATACTAGGAAACAGAACGACCAGCATTTCTGCAGTATCTTTCTAAGTTGCAGAGTACCCAATGCTCTTTATAGCCAATGAAGTATGTAAGTAATGTTGTGCATTTAATCTTTGAGTATTCTTGTATATACTGTATATATTGTTCGATTAAGTATTCTTGTTCACTTAAGTAATTAATTATGGATTAACTGTAAGAATAGGTTAATTGCATTTGTCATCACACTACCACGTGACACGTGCACTCCTTGCTTAAAGTAAACTCAAACTACTCTCCTATTTTCAAACTCCTGTGGTTTTCTTTGAATTAATTTAATGTTTTGAAATTACAAAACATAACAGTAAGTAAGTAAATTTATTATCAAAGTCACCACATACTACCTTGAGATTCATTTTCTTACAGGCATTCACAGGAAAATAAAGAAATACAATAGAATTTATGAAAAATTCTAAAAAATAATGATGGCAGGTGATAGGTGAAGCCAGATGAGGGGGAGGGGGCATAAAGTTAGAAGTTGGAAGGTGATAACTGGAAAATTAAAGGTAAAGGTATTTGAGCTTTCGACCCTTCTCTTGGTGCTGCCTTTTAAAGTGTTAAACCAGAATGGGGGGAGGTACTCTACTCTGCCTAAATGAAGTAAAAAACTGTGAGGGATAGGTGGAGAGGTGAAGGGTTGAAGAAGGAGGAATATGATAGGAGAAAAAGGGGGACAAGGAGGGGCTCGAAAGGGAGGTGATGAGTAGGTGAAGACAAAATAAGGGTGTACTCCTCTCCTTCCACTCACCACCTTCTTGTTCTGGCTTCTGCCCCTTCCCCCCCTTCCTTTTTAGTCCTAATGAAGGATCTTGGTTTTCAAAGACATTGCCCAACTTGCTGAGCTCCCCCGGCATTTTGACTATGATGACCTATGATCTTTTATCTGGCCAGAACAAATGTTGCCAAGAACAGAATGCATTTGCTCTTCTTCACCGATGGTTCAGCAACCTTTTAAGTCAACTTCTGCACCTCCCCAGACTGGCCGCTAAAGGGATGGAACCTCCTTTCAGATGAAGATAGAAGAACGTCACTTTATCTCGATTAAGGAATAAGCAGAGGAAGCCGAGGGATGACACGATGGAAGATTACAAAGTTATGAGAAGGGCAGGTAAGACAGACAGTAAGAGCCCATTTCCCTCGCTGCAGGTGTCTACTGGTATAAGGCAGAGGTTCCCAAACATTTTTATGCTATGGAACAATATCATTAAGCAAGGGGTCCGTGGACCCTAGGTTGGGAACCCCTGGAATGTGAGAAGCAGGAAGTTTAAAGCTCAGAGTTCAAGTAAATCTATTATGAAATTATGTATATGTTAGCATGTACTACCTTGAAATTCATTTCTTGCAGGCATTTATAAGAAGGAAATAGAATAGAATTTTATGAAAAACTATACATACACAGTCACAGACCAACAAACAACCAATGTACAGAAGATGACAAACTGTAAATAAAAATAATACAGAGGCAGATACATAAGGGACATTTAAGATAACTCTTATGTAGACGGGGTGACGGGTGGAGATATGCCTCTACCAAAGAAGGTGTAAGGCGCTCTTTCCCTCTGCTAGCCAGTAGGTCACCCTTGGGCAAGGTGTAGCACCTGCTCAGCCCCATGATGAGGGTCATGTGAAGCCATATGAGCAGCTGGTGCAAGTCCTGGTTATGTGACCACTGACGCCGGGCAGGCAATCTCTGAAGAGTATTGATAATGGTTGGGGTCATCCATCTCGTAAAGACACTGCCCAGAAGAAGGCAATGACAAACCACTTCCGGAGGAAAATTTGCCGAGAACAACCATGATCACCCACTTCATAGGACTTGGCGCGTACATAACGAACGATAGAGCACTTTTCATACACACGATGTAGTTCAAGGTGCTTTACGATGGGATACAAGTGCAAACATGAAAATAAAGTAAATAAATAAAAATGAAAATAAAAAACAAAAATACATTATTTAAAAACAATGTTAAATAAATAGGTTTTGAGTTGGCATTTGAAAGTGATGACTGAGTCTGCATCCCTTATTGTTTTAGGAGCATAGGTCAAACCCTGACCTCCTGATTATCTTTTGCAGAAGATTGTTTAAATGCAAGAGACCCATGGAAGAGGACCTGAGAGCTTGAACAGGATTATTAAATGAAAATGATCCTGTGACATACTGTGGTCACAGACCATTAAGAGCTTTAAAAACAAACTTTAAAATCAATTCTAAGAGATGCAGGAAGTCAATGCAGTGTAGCTAGTACGGGAGTGATATATTCCCACACCCTGGTTTTGGTTAAACATCTAGCAGTGGGGTTTGGAATGAAGGTTACAGACTGAAACAAGTAAATGGGATTAGTATAAGTGAATGGAGCGGATGGGATGGAGTACATGTTTCTGTGTTGTACAACTCTACGACCCATAGAGTTGCTCACCTCTAGGCAGCATTCACTTACTGAAAGCATTGCAAGAAGTCAGTTCTAAATAGAATAGTGTGGCTCTATGACTTAAAACATCCATTTCTTTTTAAAACTAACAGCCACAAGATCAAGAAATATTGGCTTTGAGAATTCTAATTAATGGTGTTTCACCGAAGATCGTGGCGACCATGGATTTTTACTGTGAAATTATACTTACTGGATTCCCCCTTTGTCCTTGAATGCCTGGATTTCCCTGAGAAAAAAAAAAGAGTTACACTGAGACCTACGGCAAATTACCGTAATGAAAATGTGCAGTATATCTAATTGACGTATAAATAAAGATTAGCTTTATTTGTAGTAATGTGGAGGAACAGAGGGGTTTTGGGGTCCATGTCCATAGATCCCTCAGAGCTCCCATGCAAGTTGATAGGGTTATTATGAAGGTGTATGGGGCGCTGGTCTTCATGAGTCAGGGGATTGGTTTTCAGGAGTCAAGAGTTAATGTCGCAGCTCAATAAAACTCAGGTTAGACATTCTTGGAGTACTGTGTTCAGTTCCGTTCACTTCATTATCAGAAGTGTGAAAATATATCTGTAACATTTAAGTCTTTATGAATTTATATCCTTTGTAAATTGTAATGTGACAAAATGGAACCTGTATAATCCCAGAGTGCTTTGCTAATTTGATAATGTAGCTGGATAAGAAGCTTGCGAGAGTAAGAAGTGACTTAGAGCAGAAAGTGTTTGGACATTGCATGATTAAAAGCAGAAAAATGGGACATAGTTTTTTTGGGGGGGGGTTGGTCTCAAAGACAAAGAGACGGATAGCCCATGTAAGACAAATGCAAGATAAAACAGGATGCAGTTAAGGGATGGGGCAACATGAAGTTGGTGATTACTGGCCTCTGCAAGCGTGTAAAAATGATCTGTTTTGAGCTGTAAGATTGAAGCTATTATGTAGTCTCCCCTTGCAAATATTAAACGTGCCTATAATCTGAGTTGCTGTAGTTTGTTACTGTCTATTCAGAAGACCTAGCTGAACTGTACATGACAGAAGGATGCGAAAGCTTTAGAGAGGGTGCAGAGGAGATTTACCAAGATTCTGCCTAGATTAGCGAGCATACCTTATGAGGATAGGTTTAGTGAACTTGGGTCTTCTCTTTGGAGTGAAGAAGAATGAGAGGACATTTGATAGAGGTATACAAGATGATAAGAGGCATAGATCGAGTAGACAGCCAGAGACTTTTGCCAGGGCAGAAGGCTAATACAAGGGATATCATGGGTTATCAATCTTCAGACCATACCACTCAGGGGCTTGTGTTAATTTTACTTTGTGACTGTATATGCTAGATCATAACTATATGTGGACTGTACTGTAGCTACTGTGTTTTGCCCCTTGGCCCCTGAGGAACGATGTTTTATTTAGCTGTATAGATGCGTATGGTTGAATGACAATAAAGATTGAAGCAATGCATCTCAATGTTTTGATTAACATGAGAGAAATAAAGTTAATTTTCTTTTAATCTGTAACCTTTAATGGTGTTGCTGTAGGATTGGTGTAAATGAGGAACAGCACAGAATCAGTAGGCTGAAGGGCCTGTTTCTATGAGTACAACTCCACAACTAAGTGAGGGCTGGTGCCAGGTTTCCAACTTCTCTCGGAAGCTAGCCCAGTTATGGCCTTCATAAATCAACTGAGTTCAGGAGTTGGAATGTTATGTTGAAGTTGTATCAGATGTTGATGAGGCCTAATTTGGAGTACTGTGCACAGTTCTGGTCACCTACCTACACGAAAGATATCAATAAGATTGAGGGAGTGCAGAGAAAATGTACAAGATGTTGCAGGGACTTGAGATCCTGAGTTATCGGGAAAGATTGAATAGGTTTCGACTTGGCTCCCTGGAGTGCGGGAGAATGAGGAAAGTCTTGATGGAGGAATATAAAACTATGAGAGGTTTAGATATGGTAAATGCAAGAATGCTTTTTCCATGGGGGTTGGGTGAGACTAGAACTACATGTCACGGGTTAAGAGTGAAATTTGAAATGCTAAAGGGAACATGGGGGAACTCCTTCACTCAGAGGGTGGTGTGAGTGTGGAATGAGCTGCCAGAGGAAGTCATGGATGAGGGTTCGATTGCAACATTTAGGAGAAGTTTGGATAAGAATGTGGTTGGGAGGGGTATGGATGGCTTTGGTCTGGAGCTGTGTCGAAGGAACTAGGCAAAATAATAGTTTGGCACAGACTAGATGGGCTGTTTCTAAGATATAGCACTCTATGACTCTATGAAGGTGTAGATAGGTGTGCACGTTACTCACCAATAGTCCTGGTGAACCCGGGTTTCCTGGTCTTCCAGGCGATCCAGGCACACCATCCCTCCCTGGATAGCCCTAAAGAGTAGAAGCATTCCACACATCATAGTGGTGCCCAACAAAAACAAAGGTTACGCTCGGAAAGTGACTGAGGAGGAGCTACACAGAAGTACTCACCAACTCCCCTTTCTCACCCTTCATCCCCCGAACGCCTCCGCCGCTGGTATCCGGCCTCCCTAGTGGTCCGGGTGGGCCTATTGGTCCCGGGGGTCCTGGCAAACCAGGGCGACCCTGACAGAAAAAAACAATCCAAGGTTACTATCTCTTAAATACACATTTTCCTTTTTATCGCTTCAATATAGGAGACGTCATAGAAGCCTTTATGTGCTCTGCAGTGTCAGCAAGCAAACAGGTATGCACTCAGCCCTGAAATCTATCGTCGGTTACAGCATCCACCATGAATCCCTCACCATCCTGGACATGCCTCCTTCTCATTTCTACCATCACTGAGGGGATGCATATGACCCCGATGGTCCATACTCAACGAAAGCTCCTTCCCCTCTGCCATTAGGTTTCTGAACAGAGCGGCCCAAGAAACCATCACACTACCTCACTATCAAAAATCATAAGTAAAGACAAACATTATATAGAATAAAATGTAATTAAATATACCAAATTATATAAATATAATCAACATTAACAGGTATTAACTAATCTTATATGAAAGCCAGATTTAAAAAGTAGGTTGATGCACCATCAATAACTCTTGGAGACGTGAGTCGAGATAGGCTTTTATTAGCTAGAAGTACGCACGGTCAGCAGCAAGAGACCACCACACAACATCTTGGAGACTGAGGGAGGAGCAGCGCCTCCAACCGCCTTTATCCAGGGGTCTGTGGGAGGAGCCACAGGAGCAGTCAGCAGAGGGGCGTGTCCAGACAGGTATATGTAGTTCACCACATAGGTGTTTAGAAGTGTTTCAAAATGTTCCACAGTACCAGCCTGGTGTATCTCAGTCGGTAAAGTACTCCAGGGTTTTGGTGCATAAGAGCAAAAGGCCACATCACCAGTTCTTGTATGCTTGGCTTTAGGAACACTAAGCAAACCAGTATTCCTGGATCTAAGATTATGATTAGTGATGTAAGTGGATAGTTATTCCAAAATATATAGAGGAGATAGATTATTCTGAGCCTCATATACTATAAAGAGTATTTTTAAAATTAATCCCAAAGGACACAGGCAGCCAGTGTAATGATGCCAGAAGTGGTGAAATGTGCTCAGACTTTCCTTATTTTTGATTAAAATTCTTGCTGGTACATTTTGAACAAGCTGCAGCCAACTTATATCTTTCTTAGACAGTCCTGAAAAAGTGCAGTACAGTAGTCTAATCAGCTAAAAACATAAATGTATAGCAATTTTTCTGCATTTTGAGATGTTATAAATAAATGAAACTCTTGCAGTGTTCCTTAAATCAGTAGTCCCAACCACTGGACCATAGCCCGGTGGTTGGGGACCACTACCTTAAATGAAAGAACACAGTCTAAGTAATATAGTTAATATATGACTTAAAATTTAGCTCAGGGTCAACAATGACGTGTAAATTCTTTACTTCTAGCTTGATTTGTAAGAACAGATGATCAAGTTTATTTCTAAGGTTCATACTTTTTTATTGCTACCAATGACCAAATTTTCTGGTTTTTCCTTATCTAGTTTAAGGAAATTAGAACTCATGCATTCTGTAATGCTAGCAAGACACTGGACCAGAGGGTTTAGAGTCACAGGGTCATCTGACATAATAGACAAATACAGTTGTGTGTCATTTGCATAACTGTGGTAATTCACCTTATGTTTTGAAATAATCTGAGCTAATGGGAGCATCTAAATTGAGAGGCCAAGAGTTGATCCATCGGACACACCGAACACAATAGCATGGATTTTGGATGCACAGTCACCATAGCTTCCTGTTGTATAAAATTGAAGCCAATTGCATTTGCCTGCCCTCTTCTTGGTTTCTTAGCTCCCAGTGGGGCATAGCCCATCGATGACCTTCCTTACCACCAACTTAATCTGCAAGTTAACCTTTAGGGAATCCTGCACAAGGATTCCCAAGTCCCTTTGCTCCTCTGATTTCTCATTTTACTGATTCTAATTCATAAACCTGATTGTAATCTGATTCTAACCTTTGTTCATGCACATGTGGCCCATTGATGATCTAGGCCACAAACAGAAGCAGGTCCTGCTACATCATGATCTAAGGTAACAGTTTGATTGAGATATGCAGTTTGTCAGTAGGAACCTGCCTCGGACAGGTTTCTTTTAAACATCAGGGAGGTCCTCAGTACCTTAGTCACCAAATTGTAGAACAATTTACCAGATGAAGATGGTGCCAGCAAACAATGCTACTGTAGGTGACATCCTCAAGACAGGTCATGAAGCAATCCCTTTCATTTCTTTTACACCTTCTTTTTATTTCAGCTATGGTTCTGCTACTGTAGGAGCCTGTAACCTACAATGTGGTGGTGTGAGTTCTGGCCAATCAAGTGATCTGGTGCTTTGCTGTCTCTGAGAGTGTTCCATGAGGTCAGCAGCATGGAGGCCAGGAAGCCATGAGGTGGGGCGCAGGCCCATGATTGACTTACTCTCTCGCTGATCTCACTCATTAAAACGCCGAGGAAGACTGAAACATCGAGGCAGGCATGGAGGGCAAGCGAGTGTTCAGCGCCTCTCGCTCGCTGCTGCCAGAGAAGATATCTGTGCGTGACAGTCTCTTGCTCTCTCTGTCACTGCTCCTGAGGGAAGGTCCTTGTGTCTGCATGATCTCTCTCTCTCTCTCTCCCCGCCCCCCCCCCACGTTGGCGCGTGGCCAAGTGGTTAAGGCTTTGGGCTGGCGATCTGAAGGTCGTGAGTTCGACCTTGAGCAAGGCACTTAACCACACACTGCTCCTGCACGTTTATTGCCGTGGTTGATGCAGTATGGACAAGACAAGATGGTGTCAGAACAAGAGTTAGTTGACACAGATTGTAGATTTGGATTCTCAGGTTTAGGATGTGTTCTAGTTCTGATCTCTCTTTCTTGTTACTATTTTTGGATGATTTTTGAATTGGTGCAGACTGCAGGTAATGAACACTGAGCTGGACTGTAATATGCCTTTTGATTTTGTGTTTTTATATTCTGTGTTTTCACTCATTTTTTTTGTTGACGTTTGTGTGATTTCTTTTCTGCACGTGGTGGTTTGCTCTTTGATGTTTGTCTTTAAACAGGCTGGCTCCATGGTGTTTCTTTGTTTCGTGACTGTCTGTAGGGAAGACGAATTTCAGGGTTGTATAGTGCATCCAGATTTTTATTATAAATATACTTTGAACTTTGAATCTTTGAAAGTTGCTGCCTAGCCAGGAGCCAGAGCTGGTCAGGGCGATGGATGACCAGAACAGTGTGAGTTAGGACGTGGACAGCAGAGGTTATAGGAAAGGACGAATACTTACTGGTTCACCATTCCGTCCATCGACCCCATCTCTGCCTCGATTTCCCTGAAAAGTGGACAAAAGACCATCACAGAACATTACAACTAAAGCACCAAAACTGGCAAACTCAGTTACAAAACGAAAAACATGGTGGCATTAGAAAACGACTTCTATTCGTGTGGAACAAAACCAAACCCCACAGTTCCTCAGTACTCTGTCAGCCTGAGATTGCCATACCCAAGCTTCTAGTGTGCAGGAACTGAAGATAAATCTCTGGGGAAGCAATCCCCACAAGTTCCTGGAAAGAAATATCAAAAGGGTGTTTGAAAACCAGAGGGACAGCACATATCCAATTTTACCATCCAAACCTGGAAATATATCACCATTCTTTAATTAGGAGCACCTACCCCAAAAGGACTACAGTAACTAAGACAACAGCCTACCCCTGGCAATTAGGATTGGCAGTAATACTGCCATTGACAGCAAGCCACATGGCCCATTAAAAACTGACAATTGTGATTTTTTTTCTGATTCTTTAGAATACTTTGATTTAATACTAATAAAAATATCAAAATAGGGTGAACAGGTCCTGATGAAGAGTTTCAGCCCAAAACATCAACTGTTTATTCTTCTCCATAGATACTGCCTGACCTGGTTTAATTTGACATCATGTTCAGCACAGTCACCGTGGGCTGAAGGACCTGTTCCTGTACTATAATGTTCTCTGGTGATGTTGAAAGATCATGATGTTTATTGGACCACAGCCTGTCATCAAAGGCACGCAGCCTACTGAGTGAATTCCAGACTGGAAACCAGAGCCAAGGAGACCCATTACCATTGTCTACAGTCTCCATTTCACTTCTCCACCCTTCAAGCTTCCAGAAATGAATCCTAGCTCAAAACATTCCCCATTGGAGGGGAAGATACCGGTGGAGAGAAAGTTACTAAAGAGGAAGGAATTAAAAACTAAAGCAAAAACAAGGGAACAAATCCTACTCTAGAAGTACAGTATGGTAGTTTTTGACTGAGAATCTCTAATTTAACAGTAAAGACAATACTTACATCTTTTCCTGATTCACCTTTCTCACCCTGTGTGAAGGAAAACAAACACAATAACTTTGTCAATCATTCTGAACAAAATCAACGTAAGGTCTTTGCCAGGTAGTGGGCAAGTGAATTCTCCACTACTGTGGCGAAGAACACTCAAACATGCAGACAACGAAGGAGAAACTCAGCAGGTCAGGCAGCATCTATGGAGGGGAATAAACAGTTGATGCTTTTTAATGAGACATTCCTGAGAAAGGATCTCAGCCCAAAACATCAACTGTTTGTTCCCCTCCATAAATACTACTTCAGCTGCTGAATTCCTCCAGCATTTTGTGTGTGCTGCTTTGGGTTTCCAATACCTACAGAATCACTTATGTTTATGAACACTTAGACGTTGAGTGGACTCATGAAGGGGATTGATTAAGTTTTGGACATTATGGAAATCAAGGATTTGAGTCAGAGCAGGTGCATGGATGTAGCTCTGAGTGTCATCCATAGCCTTGCCAGATGCCAGACCAACTCCTTTTCTTAGTCCTCATTCAAGGAACTTGGATCCATCTACAAGCAGGTTGGTTGAAATCTGGAGTGAGCTGCCAAAGGAGATGGTGGAAGCAGGAACGGTAACAACTTTTTAAGAGGCATCTGGGAAGGTACTTGATTGAGCAGAGCACGGGGTGATCTTGAATTAACATGGTAAAATGGGATTAGTAGAGACAGATAAATAGGATTGTGGATCAGCACAGACCAAAATGGCCTGTTTCAATCTTTCACAATTGTGGATCACATGGTAACGTAGCAGTTGGCATAACGCTATCACTCTGACAGTGATTGACGTTCAGGTTTCAATTCCAGCATTGCCTGTAAAGTTCTCCCTGTGACTGCGTGGGTTTCCACTGGGTGCTCCAGTTTCCTCCCACAGTCCAAAGATGCATGGGTGAGGGTTTGCAGTTGTGGGCAGGCTATGCTGGCACCAGAAGATTGGTGACATTTGCAGGCTGCCCGGCATAATCCTCACTGATTTGATTTAATGCAAACAAAGCATGTCACTGTGTCTTTTGATGTTACAGTGTTCATGTGACAAATAAAGCTGATCTATTCTCTCTTTTTACTCTACAACTCTACTATGGCTCTAAGATTAGAGACTCTGATGAGCCAGGTATGGTTAACATGGAACATAGGAACACTAAAGTGCAGTATGGAGCCTTTGGCCCACGATGTTATGTCAACCTTTCAGCCTGCTCTAAGCTCAATCTATCCCTTCCCTCTTACATAGCCCTCCATGTCTCTATCATCCATGTGCCTACAATAGAATCTCTTTATTTGTAAATTGAAATATTGAAACAAACACTGAAGTGCATCGTTTGTGTCAATGACTAACACAGTCAAAGGCTGTGCTGGGGCAACCTGCAAGTGTTGTAATGCTCTTGGTTCCAACATAACATGCCCACAACTCACTAACTGTAATCCAAGCGTCTTTGAATTGTGGGAGGAAACCAAAGAGCCCAGAGGAAACCCACAAGGTCACAGAAGAACACACACACTCCTTACAAACAGGCAATGGGAATTGAACCCCGGTTTTAGAACTGGAGCTATAAAGCATTATGCTACAGTACCAATCTATCAACTCCTTAGCACAGACTTGAACTTCATTCTAAATGCTACTATCAATTCTTTAAGATGGTGACAGAACCCAATGTTTGGACGACAGTAAAGGTGCTGGGCCAGTTTAAAAAGGTCAAGGTGCTAGGACCCAAAGCGAGAGACCGGCCTGTTCAGCCCATTGCTACATTTTCTGCTGAAAACTCTCTGTGGATTCTGTTCAGAAAGCTATTTGCTTGTTTTTATTGCATGCATGATTTGTTTTCTCTCTGCACATTGCATGTTCGATGGTCTTTTTTTTAATGGGTTCTTTTGGGTTTCTTTAATTCGTGGCTGCCTGTTAGGAGACGAACCTCAGGATTGTATAATGTATACATACTTTATTAATAAATGTACTTTGAACATTGAACTTCTAATATGTGACATTTGTGAGTGATGAAAAGCAAGGAGACTGAAAATCCCTTTGTGATATTGTGTGTGCGAGTTGGGTTGGGAGGACTGGCTTTGCAGCCTGCAGTTAATGAATGACACAGAGCTGAATTGAACTGAACTGAACATTCCTAGACTGTTTCAATGATTCTGTGGTTCGATGCTTTATATTCTGTGTTTTTCACTTGTTTTTTGCCGTTTGGGCAATTTGTTCCTTTTTGTCTGTGCGTTTGGTGTTGATGTTTTCTTTGAATGAGTTCCACGGTGTTTCTTTGTTTCATGGCTGTCTGTGGGGAATGCGAATCTCAGGGTTGTATACTGCATACATACATTGATAATAAATGTAATTTCACTCTTAGATTCATGCAACATAAAGATATCTACCTTTTGGCAACGGGAGGGACAGCGGTCTACACCATTACCCTAAAAAAGAATATTCAGAATTAATTTTCACATGACCTGAGAAACTTCCAAAACTTTCAGAAGTATTGGTATTTGGTGTTTGTATATTATTGCCATATTTACCCAGCTACTGCGTAAAACTCAAGTTTTGTAAACCATCCACACAGATTTATCTCAAAACATACTACTTTGGAATATAGAGAACTGTGCAAAAATCTTAGACACACACACACACATACAGATGAAGGGTCTCGGCCCAAACTTCGACTGCTTACTCTTTTCCGTAGATGCTGCCTGACCTGCTGAGTTCCTCCAGCATCTTGTGAGTGCTGCTTTGGATTTCCAGCGTCTGCAGATTTTCTCGTGTTTGTTCTGCACAGTACTGTAGAATATAAAATGGTACTGCAGAGTACAGGCCCTTCAGCCCATGATGCTGTACCAACAGTTTAATCTACTCCGAGATCGATCTAACCCTTCCTTCCCAAGTAGTTCTCCAGTTTACTATCGTCCATGTGCCTAAGAGTCTCTTAAATGTCTCTAAAGTATCTGTCTCCAGCACCGCCGCTGGCGGGATGCTCCACGCACCCACCACCCTGTGTAATGAACCCACCTCTGACATCCCCTCTCTACTTTCATTTTAAGATTATGTGAGAGGGAATTTTATATCAGGAAATGTGAAAAAAATGAGTTGAGCAGTGAGATTACTTTATTCTATTCATTCCCTGCACTTTCCTCCAAACACTTGAAAATTATAAGACCATAAGATATAGGAAGGAGCAGGATGAGGCCATTCAGCCCATCAAGTCTACCCTACCATTTCATCATGGCTGATCTATTTCCCTCTCAGCACCAATGTTCTGCCTTCTCCCCGTATCCCTTCATGCCTTGACTAATCAAGAACCAATTAATCTCTGCCTTAAATATACTCAATGTCTTGGCCTCCATAGCCACCACAGATTCCCCACTCTCTGGCTCAAGAAATTCCTTCTCATCTCCATTCTAAAAGGATACCCCTCTATTCTGAGGCTGTGTCCTCTGGTCTTAGATTCCCGCACTACAGGAAACATCCTCTCCACATCCACTCTATCGAGGCCTTTCAGCATTCGACAGGTTTCAATGAGGTCACCCCTCATTGTTCTGGATTCCAGTGAGTAGAGGCCCAGAGCTATCATATGAGAAGCCTTTCAAACCTGGAATCATTCTCGTGAACCTTCTTTGAACCCTCGCCACGTCGGCATATCCTATGCTTCCTTGTATTAGCTATTTCCACCCTAGGAAAAAGTCATTGGTTGTCCACTCGATTTATACAATTTTGAGGAAGTACAAGTGAAAAAGCAGTATCAGGATACAGACTACAGTGTTACAGTTACAGACACTAAGAATCTGATTCTTAATTACATCAATAGTTTGCATTTATATAGCACCTTTAAACCACACAAGAGCATTCTCAGACAAGCCCCAACAACCAGCAGATGAACAAGATTGGATGGAGAGGTGTGCTTTGTTGGATTCGGGTGTAGACTTGTTAATTTCCTTGTTGTTTAAGTTTCCAATGCTTGCTAGCATTTTTTACACAATCGCCTATGTAATCGTTCAGTGGATTTTCCAGTAATTATGGTACAGGTGCTTCTGTATTTTGCTAGAAATTTCTTAGTTTTCAATCGCAGGTGTCTCATCACTTGAATCAAGCTATTTTATAGCTTAATTGTTATCACTGGAATGTTGTTATGTTTCGTCTGAGTATGAGATGCCCACAACTTCTTTATCCTTTGCCTTTCCTTTGTTCTCTTGGCTCCACTTTCTTGTTCACTTTCTGAACTTGTAACACTTAATATAATGATCCTGCGCAATAACAGATGGAATTTAACACAAACAAGTGTGAGGCTTTGCACTTCGGTGGGACCAACCAGAGCAGGTCTTACACAGTGAATGTTCGGGCACTGATGAGTGTGGTAGAACAAAGGCTTCTGGGAATACAGGTCCATAATTCATTGAATGTGGTGTCACAGGTAGTTAGGGTCATTAAGAAAGCTTTTGGCACACTGGCATTCATAAAATCATACTGAGTACAAGAGATGGGATGTTATGTGGAAGTTGTATAAGACATTGGCGAGGCCTAATTTGAAGTATTGTGTGCAGTTTTAGTCACTTATCTACAGGAAAGATGTAAATAAGGTTGAAAGAGTTCAGAGAAAATTTACAAGGATGCTGCTGGGTCTGGAGGACCTGAGTTGAAAGGAAAGATTGAATAGTTTAGGACTTTATTCCTTGAAACATAGAAATATGAGGGGAGATTTGAGAGAGGTATACAAAATTATGAGGGGTATAGATAGGGTAACTGCAAGCAGGCTTTTCCCACTGAGGTTGTGTGGGGCTATAACCAGAGGTCATGGGTTAAGGGTGAAAGGTGAAGTTTAAGGGGAACATGAGCTTGATTTCAAAGTTTAAGAAAAATTTGGATAGATATATAGATGGCATGTGTATGGAGGGCCTTGGCCCCGGTGTAAGTGGATCAGGGTAGGCAGTTTAAATGGTTCTGGATGGACTAGATGGGCCGAAGGGCCTGTTTTTAAGCTGCACTTTTCTTTGACTCTAATAAGCTTTATGCTTATTGTTGTTTTCCAAAGAACGTTTGGATCACAAAAGCATCAGGTTCCGACAGCTTTAAGGAAGCAGGAGGATAAGGGATTTAGAGAGCATATTTCAGAAATTATAGCCTAGGCAGATAAGACACAGAGAATGATTAAACTTTGAGGTGAATCAAAGGGTTAGGAAAATTAAATGGTGGAAAAGTGAGGCAGAGGAGTTCTTTTGCCCTACACACAGGTCCAATTGAAATCTTTTGCAATGGGTTCATATCACTTACATTTGGCTTGCTGGCAGCAACACAGATTACATCCGCCAGGGCCCCTTCAAACTGGGCGAGCATCTCAAAGTTTTCTGCATAGAAGATGTGCTTCGAGTCTCCGTCAGAAACGATACTCTGCAGTTCATTGATATCTGCTTGCCCAACGCCAACTGCATACATGTGAATACCTAACATGGAGATAATGAGTAGCTGAGTCTTAGACTGGTTTTCTCTCCTGTGTTGCAGGAATAGAGTAAAACTGGGTCATCTTTCTCTAGATGTCCCCAAGCCCAATTCCACCCAATCACTCCTTGATGTGACATGGAAACAGAAACCTGCTCCTTCTGCTCTGATCAACCATTCTTTGAGATGACGGCCCATCTTTCACTCCATCATCACTATCTCTGTAACCCATTTCTCCTTGAATATTCAAAAAACCTATTGATTTCTGTTTAAACAAAATGACCAGCTCCGCACAGCAATGGGGGTGGCACGGTAGCATAAGCGGTTAGCGTAACGCTTTCTGCTTGCCCAATGCCAGCTGCATACGACACCTGCAGTAAGGTCAGGGTTCAATTCCACACTACCTGCAAGGACTTTTTACCTTCTCCTCATGACCACATGAGTTTACTCTGGGTGCTCCAGTTTCCTCCTACACTCCAGAGATGTATGGGTTGGGGTTGGTGAGTTGTGGGCACACTTTGTTGATGCCAAATGCATGGTGACGCTTGTGGGCTGCCCAGCACAATCCTCACTGACTTGATCTGACACAAACGATGCATTTCACTGTCTGTCTCGATGTATATGTGACAAATAAAGCTAAGCTGATCAAAAAATAATCCATCTAATCTCTCTGGGTGGAGAATTATATTCCCATTCTCAAACTGACGAGATTTCTCCCTATCTGCATAGTAAATCAGAATCAGAATCAGGTTTAATATCACTGGTACATGTCATGAAATCTGTTAACTTTACGGCAGCAGTACAATGCAATAAATGATAAATATAGAAAAAACTGAATTACAGTAAGTCTATGTATGTATATTAAATAGATTAAATAAGTAGAGCAAAAACAGAAATAAGAAGGTAGTGAGGTAGTGTTCATGGGTTCAATGTTCATTCCTTATCCCTTATTCTGAAGCTGGGATCCCTGGCTCTAGACTGCTCAGTCAGCGGAATTATCCTCCCTGTACCCACATTGTTGAGACCCATATAAAATTTCCAAGTTTCTACTCTATCCATGAACCTGGCCAACTGTTGTTTAAAAGCTGTTACTGTACCTGCTTCAACCGCTTCCTCTCTCAACTTAGTTTATACACTCGTCACCTTCTGTTTAAACGTTAGGTTCCTATTAAAACTTTCCCTTCCCACCTTAAACCTATGCCCTCTAGTTTTTGATTTTCAAAACCTGGAAAAAGAAATTGAAGATTAACAACAGCTTCCTTCCCTCTGCCATCAGATTTCTGAAAGGTCCAAGAATCCGTGACCACTCCCTCAATTTTCCTCTTTTAGACATAGACATAGAAGAGTACAGCACAGGAACAGGCCATTCAGCCCACTATGTTGTGCTGAACCAGATAAAAAGCAAATCTTTTGCACTGTTTACTTATGTATATGTTATTTTAACTTACATTTTTTTAATGTCATACACAGTACTGCTTCCACAAAATAACAGATTTCACTGTATATGGGTTTTGGGATGGCAGGGTGGAGATATGTCTCTACTAAAGGAGGTGTAAGGTGCTCCTTCCCTCCGCTAGCCTGAAGCTCACCCTTGGGAAAGGTGTAGCACCTGATCAGTGTCACGTGAAGCCATGGGGGCAGGTGTAGGATGACAGTGTGATCAACTGGCACATATCACATCCTGGTTATGTGACCACTGATGCCAGGCAGACAATCTCTGAAAAGTATTGATAATGGCTGGGGTCACCCATCTTGTAAAGGCACTGCCCAGAAGAAGGCAATGGCAAAACACGTTTGCAGAAAAATTAGCCAAGAACAATCATGGTTATGGAAAGACCATGATCGCCTACATCATACAATACGGCACATAACGAATGAATGAATAAATCTGATTTTGATTTTGATTCTGAACACTGAATATTTTCACCCTATGTATACCCCTCCTGTTTTAATACACAGTTCTATGATTTACTCCAATGATGATGAAGGACAGATGTATGACTCTGCTGTTGCCTTCTCAGTGGTTCACAAGATCAGGAATCTTTATAAGGCTGGGGGTTGGTGGTGGGCGGAGGACCAAGGAGGAGAATTCCCCCTCCCCAATAACCCCTAAAAAAGCTGTGGACCAAACTACAGATTCAGCATTTGGTCTCCTGATGTCTGATGAGCCCCTACGTCAATGTGAAGAGTGGGTGAAGAATACCTGCGGCCCTTGCTCTCCCTACAGCATCCACAACTCTGTCGTCCGAGCGGCCGTCTGTTATGAGGACCAGCAAGGCAGGAACTTGTGGGCGTCTCCCTGCAGAGGTATGAAGCACGTAGCGCAGGACAAAATCTATGGCCTTCCCTGTGAAAAAACAGAAATGGAGACGGCAAAGAAAAAATGAAGAACTTTGTTTAATATATAACTTTCATCTCTGAATCAGAACATGATGGGGTCAAATTTTACCCCAGTGTCACCATATACAACTATAAGATTCATATTCTTGTTGCCAACAGGTTTTTAAACACAGTGAATGGTGTCTTTGTGGAATGTGCTGCCAGGGACCGTGGTAGAGGCCAATAGATTTGCACATGGATGAAAGAAAAATGGAAAGCTATTGGCTATTTAGGAGGGAAGGGTTAGATTGATCATGGAAGATCATGTGCCAAAGGGCCTGGAATATGCTGTAATGTTCTGTGTTTGAGATAGTCATGTTTGGAGAGATGGATCTCGAGGTGCAAGTCCATAGCTCCCAGAAAGTGGTAAGACAAGTGAATAGAATGGCAGAAAAGGTGTACAGCAGGCAAGCTGTCATTGGTTAGGGCATTAAGTATAAGAGTTGGCAAAAGTTAGCATTTGAATGAAAGAAAAATGGAGGATTATGGGTTAGATTGATCACGGACGAGATTCAATTCTAAGTTCTACGTTCCATGTTCAATGAGTGTGGTTCTAACAACTTCCAAGGAATTTGATACCATTCAGAAAAAAACTGTCTTCACCTACTGAAGGACAATTAGGAATGGCTGAGGAATACTGTGCCAGCAATGCTTGATCTCCCAAAACAAAAGAAATTAAAAAGTGAAGTTCTTCATTTATCAATAAGATTGAAAGAGTACAGAAAAAAAATTACAAGGGTGTTGCCGGGACTGGAGAACCTGAGTTATTGGGAAGGTTTGAATAGGTAAGGGCTTTATTCCCTAGAGCATAAGAAGATGAAGGGAGACTTGATAGAAGTACATAAAATTAGGAGAGGTATAGACAGGGTAAATGCAAGCAGGCTTTTTCCACTGAGGTTGGGTGAAACTAGAACTAGAGGTCATAGGTTAAGGGAAAGAGGAGGAATGCTTAAAGAGAACTTCTTCACTCTTGCCCATGCCAGGGTCCAATCACACAGACATACAGATAGTGACGTGAACTACCTCCCAGTGAGTGACTACTTGGCTATTCGTACAATCTACCTGTTTTAGTCCCACCAGTTCGATACTGAAGTCCTTCTATGGCTCGGAGCAGTTCCTGCTGGGTGTTGAGTTTGCCAAGTGGGATTTCAATCACAGTGTCATCGCTGTATTGAACCACTGAGATCTGAACAAAGCACCATAGACAAAATTAGAAGATTAAACCAGCACGGTAGCATAGTTAGAATTAAAGATTACAAGTTTAAATATTAGTTTTTAGTCATACATATGTCAAAACATTGAAATGTACAGTGATATATGCATTGTTTTGCATCAGCAGCCAACACAATCTGAGGATTGTGTTGGGAGCGGCCTGCATCTGTAGCCATGCTTCCAGCGATTAATGTAATGTGATACGGTGACAGCGAGATTAAAATTCAATTCCCACCGCTGTCTGTAAGAGTTTTGTACATTCTCCCTGTTAGCCGGCTGGTGGTGTAGTGGTATGAGCACCAGACTTTGAAGCGAATGGTCCCGAGTTCAAATCTGGCCAGCTCCTTGCACGCTGTCCATCCATGCTGGGTTGAGCATTGAGACTAGCAACTCAGCCTCAGTCAAATGCTACGTAAACAGCAAACATGTAGGTTTCCTCTGGGTGCTCCAGTTTCCTCCCAAAGATGCCTTGGTTAAGGTTAGTAAGTTGTGGGCATGAGAGCTGGTGACAATGTACTTGAGTAAGCCTACCTGAGTTGCATCAGGTCCAATGTTGGGGAGATGAGAGATCACATTGAGCAGGAACTGCTTCACCTTCTGGAAGTTGTCAAGCCCAATGCTCCCAGAGCCGTCGACAAGAAACACAATGTCAGCTCCAGCTTTACTACACACTGAAACCAAAGCAAAGCAGTCTCATCAGAATATAAGGGTGTTGCTTGAGGACTTGAGTTACAGGGAAAGGTTGAATACCTTAGGACTGGAGCAGAGGAGAATGAGGGAAGATTGGACAAAGGTCTACAAAATTATGAGGGGTATAGAAAGTGAAAGGTGAAATGTTTAGGGGAGCTTTTCTACTCAGAAGGTGGTGACAGTGTGGAATGAGCTGCGAGCAGAAGTGGTGGATGCGGGTTTGATTCCAACATTTAATTATGGATAATTAGTTGGATGGGAGGTGTTATGTTTCATAACTTCAAAACGTTAAACTAATTCAAAGGAAGACACAGAAGTCTAGGAATGCGGGTCTAAGTTGGTGTTTACTTTATGTGAGATGCACATGTATCACGTGGTATGCAATTCACGTACCTGTACATATAACCTGTAATGAATAATTTAAACAAACAAGAATGCTTAATCAAACAATATATTTACATTATTACTCAAATGCCACTGAAATATTAAAAACACAACAGGAGAGATATGGAGGGCTATGGTCCGGGTGCAAGTTGATGGGACTAGGCAGAGTAATAGTTCAGCACAGACTAGATGGGCTGAAGGGCCTGTTTGCATGCTGTATTGCTCTATGACTATATAACATACAGAATAGGAAAAGCAAGCTGGAAGAGCCATGAGTTCCTCTACACCAGAATCCTAGAGATGCAGCACAGAAGTGCTTGATGTTGTGGGGCCTACACTCGACGAAGTTCAGAAGGAGGAGGGTGGAGGGATCTCATTGAAACCTACCAGTTACTGAAAAGCCGGGACAGAACAGACATGTACAACAGTCTGGAATCCAAGAGCACAGCCTCAGAATGAAGAGATGTCCTTTCAGAAGTGAGATTAATTAATTAATTTGTATGAATACAGGGTAAGGAGTCTTTATATGCAATTTAGTATAATGTATTGATATATATATTTTTTTTGCTTGCACTCTGTATTCTTATATGTAAATTAATAAAAATATTGGAAAGAGACAATTAAGCTGCAAAATACCCAGAAAAAAAAAGAAGTGAGATGAGAAGAAATTCCTTCAGACAGAGAGTGGTAAGTCAGAGGAATTTGTTCCCAAAGAGGGCTGTGGAGCCCAAGTCAGTAAGTGTATTTAGGGCAGCAATCGATAAGTCTTTGATTGGTGGGGGGTGTTAAGAGTTACATGGAGAAGATGAAAGAATGGAATTGAAAAAAATTTGGCCATGACTGAATGGCGGAGACGATTCGATAGGCTGAAGGTCTTAATTCTGCTCCCATATCTTACGGTCTCATGGAAGCAGAAGCTTCAGCCTCACTAACCAACATTTACACTAATCCTCCACCAACCCCAGGTTCCTTAAAGTCGTCATAGCTGGGGGAGGTAGTGGGGTAGGCTCCCACAACCTATTAAATGCTCCCAATGGCGTGCCATTCAAATAGCCTCCACCAATCATGTCCAGCCCCGGTCCTTCATGTGTGGCTTTGCTACAAAGCCTGGCGGAATCATCTCTACAGACAGGAGAAGGGGAAAGGTCAAGTGTTCGGCACCTAAAACCAACCACTTTGGGCAGATGAGGCCCGTCAGCCGCAGTTGGCAGCTGATCTGGGAGAAGTAAAGCTCTGATCTCAAACCTTTGCTGCCTTGTGGCCATACTCATTCATAGGGAAGGGTTCAGGAGTAAACCCTGAGGGAAAAATCCGCAGCTGGGGTATCTAAGACAGTCCTACATTGAATTCAATGCAGACTGGCAACTCCCACAACACCGCTGGTGCCAATCTGTATTGATCTCTGCCATTCCTTTGGATTCATAAGCTGCATGGAGAGGGGGTGGGGTCTGCTGCATGGGTAATGTCATTAAGGACCCCCCATCACCCAGGACAAGCCCTTTCTCATCACTACCATCAAGGAGGTACAGGAGCCTAAAGACACACACAACATTTCAGGAACAGCTTCTTCCTCTCCGCCATCAGATGTCTGAATGGACAATGAACACAACCACACTATTTTCTTTTTTCTCTTTTATTTGCTCTCTCTTTGCACTACTTATTACATTTAATTTTTATATGTATTCTTATTGTAACTTATAACTTCTTATTTTATTGTTATGTACTGCATTGTACTGCTGCTGGAAAAACAATATATTTCATGACATATGCCAGTGATATTAAACCTGATTCTGATGTCAGAGGTAGATGTTTTTTGTTACATAGAGTGTTGTAGGTGTGTTGAACACCCCGCCACAGGGAGTGGTAGAGGCAGATTAAAGATATGTAGGGGAGTTGTAGATATGAATGGGGGGCTATGTAGGAGGGAAGGGTTAGATTGATTTTACAGTAGGTTAAAAGGTCATTGTGTGCCAGAGGGCCAGTACTGTGCTGTACTCTGCTATGTTCTGTGTTTTATAAGTGGGGGAGGGAGCAGGAGATCAGGGTTAGACTTGGGAGAGCCAGCTGGAGGATTCTCTGTTGTACTGCTCACCGAGTCGCTCAGTAATAGAGGTCTGAGGTCCGAACTCTGTTCCAAACACGGGCCGGATAGTAAAGATGTACTCTCGCCCAATTTGCAAGTTGGTGATCTGATAAGAAGTTGTAAGTGCCGGCAGAGTGACAGACTGCTGCTCCTCTTGTGCTATAAGAATGATAAAACACAGAGGGATTAATGGGGTTGTCATCGGCATTCTCTGGTTCAGTCACAGTCAAAGGATTCCCTACTCGTCAGCTAACAATTCTGCTATTCGCTGGGGTTAAATGTCCACAACTGTGCCAGATCTCAGCTCCTGCTCTCTCTAGTTTAAATCTGATGGTTCATGTTGCATTTGTTGGCGCTGGGGAGCAGGGCTCCAGTTGCTCATTCACTCACGGAACTGGAGACATCACTGGGAACATGAATATTTATCACACTGGACAACCCATTTAGACTTCTTCCCTGCAAACCTTGGCACTGTCAGTGACGATCACTGTGAAAGGTTTCACCAGGACGTTACGGTCATGGAGAAATGGTAATCCATCAATGCTGGCTGATTATTGTTGGACACTTAAACAGCCTCAGACACTGAGTACAACTGAAAATCATTAGCAAAACATTTTTAGCTTAGTTGAACTATTGCAAAGCATCAGCACCTTTATGCACTTAAACTCATCATATTCAATAAAAATTAATTTCTTGTTTCTCCAAATTCCTACTTGATACAAGTAGTTTGAAATACTGTAATATTTATGTTCAGCTTCAAGTGCTCTAACATAAACAAAATGAAATTCTGAGGAAGCAACACTTTTGAAAAAAATTC
Organism: Hemitrygon akajei; assembly: GCF_048418815.1. Taxonomy (NCBI): domain Eukaryota; kingdom Metazoa; phylum Chordata; class Chondrichthyes; order Myliobatiformes; family Dasyatidae; genus Hemitrygon; species Hemitrygon akajei. The sequence goes on from NC_133142.1 coordinate 8,137,386, forward strand.
TTGTCCAGTTATATTTACTTGAAATGCCATTGAGTGAGACCATTTCAGATGGCATGGTAGCATAGTGGTTAGCAAAATTCCTTACAGTACAGACAACCTGGATTCAACTCCCATCACTGTCTGTAAGGAGTTTGTACGTTCTTCCTGTGACCGTGTGGGTTTCCTACAGGTACTCCGATTTCCTCCCACAGTCAAAGACCCACTGGTTGATAGGTTAACTGGTCAATATAAATTGTGCTGTGATTAGGCCAGGATTAAATTGGGGGTTGCTGGGTGGCACGGATCAAAGGCTGGAAGGGCCTGTTTCACACTGTATCTCTAAATAAAATAAATTTTTAAAAATCAGGTTCAATGCTTGCTCACTGCAATGGCCCCCATTTGGTCCAATTCCCACCTCCTTATTGCCACACAGCCTTTCACTTTATTCTTGCCCATCAAATTTCGATGCCACTTGACAACAACAAAGGAAATTTACCAGAACAATTAACCTACCACATACCAGCCTCCCTATGGACTCTGTCTACACTCCTTGCAGCTTAGTAAAACAGCCAGCATAATCAAAGACACCACCCACTGTGGTGAACTACATATACCTGTCTGGACACGCCCCCCTGCTGACTGCTCCTGTGGCTCCTCCCACTGATTGTGGCTCCTCCCACAGACCCCGGTATAAAGGCGATTGAGGCCTGAGCCCTGCCCTCAGTCTCCAGGATGTAGCATGGTGGTCAATTGCTGCTTGTTCTTTCTTCCAGTCAATAAAAACCGATATCTCGCCTCACGTATCAGAGAGTTATTGATGGTGCATCACCCACCGTGGACCTTCTCCCTTCACCCGTCTCCCAATGGGTAGAAGACACAAAAGTCTTATAGCACGCACCACTAGGTGCAAGGGCAGCTTCTACCTCACTGTAAGATGACCATTAAATATGACTATCCCTAGTATGATAAGTTGGACCCTTGACATTACAATCTACCTCCTCATGATCTTGAGAAACACCCACAAAATGCTGGAGGGAATCAGCCGGTCAGGCAACATCTATAGAGGGCTTTCTATGGTTTATTGTCCTTCATAGATGCTGCCTGACCTGCTGAGTTCTTCCAGCATTTTGTGTGTGTTGTTCAAGATTTCCAGCATCCGCAGAATCTCTTGTGTCTACCATTATGACCTGCATTGTATTTTTCTCTGAGGTTGTTGAACTTCATTCTGCATTCTGTTAGTGTTTTACCTTGTTTACCTTGATGCACTGTGTAATGATTTGGTCTGTATGAACGGTATGCAAGACAAGCTTTTTTTCCACTCTATCTCAGCATATGTGACAACAATAAACCAATTCTAAAACCAAAACGTCTTTGGGATGTAGAGGGGAACAGCAGCACATGGATGAAACTTGTGTAATCACAAGGGAGAGCATGCAAACTCCATGACAGCATTGAGTTTGCAACCATGAAGTTCTAAATTACATAGCACTCCTCCCTGCTTAGCTATAAACTGAACTCAATACAGAATACATCTCAGCTATAATCACAGTATACTATATAATACAACCACCATAGTCTGACATCCATAGCATAGTTATTTTTAAATTATCCCATTCAGGCCTAAAGATTTAACTGCTGTCGAGGTTTTCTTACTCTTGTGGAATAACATCTTTCTTGACAAGGGGAACCACTCTGCTTGGCTAGTAAAACAATGTCATGACAGCAATTTCAGGTTCTGGGGCCTTCTCCATGGTGGTTGTAGGAGTTGACTCTGAGACTGCAGGAAGTGGTTCTGACAACTCTGGACATGTTTCTTCTTCCTTCTTCTTCTAGTTTGTGCATCTTGATCTTGGGAAGGTGCATTTAGTTCACAGGAGTATTCTCCTATTAATCCTCCCATTGCCCCATTACAATCTGACCTCTCCTCTTGGTTTCCTCATCCACAACATCATCTGATGAATCCTCTATTTTTGTATCTCGATTGACTTCTTTCTTTTTGGCCTTCCATTCATCCAGCTGGGCTTTGGCCTTTGCATCTACTTTTACAAGTAACTTTTTGTTTCCCACTTCCCACTTAAGTTTACACAATAACCGTGACACATGCAGAATAGATTCTGGTTCTTTATACTCACAAAAGTCGAATGCTTGCAACTTTCCTGAAGTTCCTGAAGCTCTCTTCCAGCTTAAAACCAAGCCACATTTCGAAGTAGCTGCTTGATTAACATATCAGAAGCTTTCTCAGATATGTTGCCTAGAAAAACTGTTGTAGTCGGACTACTGCTTTCGTTACTTTCACGATTCCTCTGAGTAGCATGGTCCAATATGTTTTCCAACAAAGGCACAGAGGTTGGCACCAACACCTGTTTGTCCTCTGTTGGACCATGGTTCATGGCGTACAGCATGGAGACAGTTGTGGCATCATCCAGTACCTTTCTTAATTTGCTTACAGCTGACTCTATTACAGAGGATATGGCATGCAAACTGTAGATGGATCGCCAATCAAGTTGTAGTTATCTTAGCCAATAACACCCCATAATGCTACCCATCCTGTTTACCATATACAGGCCCAATGTGGCTTGTTGGTTTTTGTATTTCACTGTTATGAATGTCATTCCCACAGGAATTTTCTCCAGGAAAATTTCTTAGTTGGATACCTGCAGGCTCCAGTTTAGTGTCTTTGTAATGCTGTTCAGACTCATATTGTGGTTTGACTGAAACAGCTCAGCCAGTGTCCAATTCCATTTTAATTAATTTGCCATTCATTTCTGGTGTAAGCCATTTTGTTTGTCCATTGTTAGTTTTCAAATTGTAAATCTCAGGCCAACTCAGTCCTGTGTCACTGTCATTATTGTCCGATTTTTCATCAAAAAGCATGCAGATTAGTTCTCTTTCTGAAATTTCTATTTGACATTTTAGCTTTTTCTCTTCCCTGTGCAGTCCATTTATTTTTGATCAGCCTGACGTACTCTTTGTATGTGAATTAATTTGTTGCGTTTTCTGCAAGTTTCATCTTTAAACCTGTATTGGTCTGGTACGCGAGTCCAAACCACAATGGGACCAAAATATGTTCAGTTAGGCTGCTTTCTGTTTAGCCATTGCAATTTTGTTCAGGCTCACTCTCATTCCCGACTGCAACTCAATTGCATCTCTGCCCGCTGTTTCCATTGATACAGCTATTTCAACTGCTATTTTAAATGTAAGCTGTGCTTCTACTAGGAGCTATTTTTGAATGTTTTCTTGTAAGATTCCAGAAGGTAAATAATCTCTTGGTGCATCATTGAACTGACAATGCCCAGGCAATTTCTTCCCCGAAGCCATCAGACTCCTCAATACCCAAAGCCTGGACTGACACCTTACTGCCCTATTGTCTTGTTTATTATTTATTGTAATGCCTGCACTGTTTTGTGCACTTTATGCAGTCCTGGGTAGGTCTGTAGTCTAGCATAGTTTTTTCCTGTGTTGTTTTTTTTATGTAGTTCAGTCTAGTTTTTGTACTGTGTCATGTAACACCATGGACCTGAAAAAACGTCTCGGTTTCTGGTGATGTCATTGACAAGAATGGCAGCTTAAGTCACTAGCTTCTCCGGAAAAACGTGTATTAAGCCCCATTAACTCATCAAATATAATATTTTTCGAAAAATATTTGAACTGAAAAGAGGGGCAAGAATGGGGAGAAGAAATGGAAGTAAAAAAAGCGACACTGCGGAGCCTGCGTCCGAGAGGAGTGCAGCGAGCGGCTCTCTGACGTGACTGTGTGCTAGTGAGGCGGCCGCCAGGCCTCGTTCAGGCAAAGCGGCGAATATCTTCGAAATCCTGAAAGAAATAATGGAGGTCCAGAAAGATATGAAGCAGCAGCTCCGTGATATTAAGGCAGAGCTCGCCAGCGTTAATCACAAAATAGCGGTGGCAGAGACTCGCATTGAGAAGGTGGAAGATCGCGTTCAAAACGTGGAACAGATACTAAGCAAGACAATAAAAATAATACATCAACAAGAAGGTAAACTGCTTGATCTGGAGGGAAGATCACGGCGGAAAAATATCAGAATCTACAACGTTCCCGAAGGAGCGGAGGGCTCATCTATGACGGAGTTTGTCGGGAAGTTACTGCGGGACACGCTGAATCTTCACCCAGCTATGGAGCTGGAAGTCGAGAGAGCCCACCGCGCGTTCATTCCAAAACCTACCCAGGATAGAAAGCCACGCTCAATAATAATTAAATTCCTTCGGTACAGCACCAAGGCGGAGATTCTATGAAGGGCCTGGGGTAAGAATTTTTAGAGGATAAATTAACATATTTCGACCAAGATTATCCCCCCCCCCCCCCCGCGGTCCTCCAGAAACGCAAAGAATACTCCGAAGTAAAGCGAGTATTAAAGCAAAATAAGATTAGATTTCAAACTCTGTATCCTGCTAAACTTCGAGTGTTTTATGACAACAAGATGCGGTTGTACCAGACAGTGGAAGAGGCGACTACAGACATGAAGGCCAGAGGGTTGCCCGTCAGTGTCACCAAAACGAAGGAAAGCCTGGCTGAGGAATTGTCCCGCTCGGCATGGGAAATAGTGCGAGAAACGAGAAGGCAGGAGACGGGAGGAGGCCGAGAGAAACATATCAGGAAGAGACCGGGAGTTTTCCAAAGACAGTCCTCACCCCCTTCAGAAGAGCCATAAGGTCTGGCTAACTTTTAAAATGTTGAGAAGCTAAACAGAAGCAAAAGTACACGGCGATATACCTATCTCGAGAAATACTTATTATAATGTGGATTTTATATTACTTAGTTGTTATTCTTTATTCGCTCACTTACTCCTTTCCCCCCCACTAAAATGAGAATATATATATGTGTGTGTGTGTATATGTGTATGCATGTATGTATATATATATATATATATATATATATATATATATATATATATATATATATATATATATATATATATATATATATATGTGTGTGTGTGCATGTATATGTATATATAGTACACAGGGAAATCTTTTCTGTGTAATGGATTTGTTCACTGACTTTTATGAATACTACAATGGGGGCCCTCAACTCACAAGGGGTTATCCCCACAGCTAGACATTTCCTCTAGCTCAACGCAGGGTCATTTACTGGAGACCTCAGCCTTGGAATCACATGTTTGTTGCCATTTTTGTTATTATTTGAGTTTCTTGGTTCTTATTTGTTCAGGGAGTAGATTGATTAAGTTGTATTCTAATTTCAATGATACATTGACAGATAAATACAGATGGCTAAGGACAAGGTAAAATTCATTTCTTTTAATGTAAATGGGCTATTAAATCCAATCAAACGTAAGAGAATTTTATCCAAAATGAAAAAAGAACAAGCCCATGTAGTATATTTACAGGAAACTCTAAGTGATAATGAGCATAAAAAACTAAAGAGAATGGGCTTCACTAATCTGTTTTTCTCCTCATATAAATCAGGACATAGGAGGGGAGTTGCTATTCTTATCTCAAGTAAGCTAAATTTTGAAAAAATATTCGAAATGGGAGATAAAGAAGCAGATTTATTCTGGTAAGGGGGAATATAGACAGCAATTCAATTACTCTATTGAATATATACGCACCCCTGGGAAGCGATATTGGTTTCTTTCAGAAAATTACTGATATTATGGTAACAGAAACAGAAGGTCTCCTGATATGTGGGGGAGACTTAAATTTACAATTACAACCAAACTTAGACTCTTCCAATAGAAAAACTTATGAAAGAAAATCTTTACATAAGAAAGTTAATACACTTTTTGAGGATGTTGGTTTAATTGATATATGGAGGGACCTTTTCCCTGACAGAAGGGATTACACTCATTATTCTGCTCCACATTCTGTATATACAAGAATAGACTATTTCATAATATTTGGAAAAGACAAAGACAAAATAAACACCTGTGGAATTGGGACAATAGGTGTAAGAGACCATGCGCCTATATATTTATCTGTTGATTTTGACCTACAACGAAAAAATACTATTTGGAAACTAAATTCAAGTCCACTCAATGATCCGTACTTTAAGGAACAAATTAAAAAAGAAATTGGTCTCTACTTAGATTTTAATGATAATGGAGAAGTTTCACCTCCCATTTTATGGGATACTCTGAAAGCGGTCTTAAGAGGGAAAATTATAGCAATATCTTCATATAAGAAAAAAATAAGGAATAAAACATTAGAGGAATTACAAAATAGGCTGAAGGAACTAGAGAAAAAAACACAAATTGAATTTGGCACAGGATACATTAGGGGAAATTAAAAGAATTAGGAATGAAATAAATAATTTGGCTATGCAGGAAATCAGGAAAAACTTAATGTTTCTGAAACAGAGACATTATGAAAGTGGATCAAAATCTATGAAAATACTGGCATGGAAACTGAAAAAAAAGATAGCAGAAAATACAATTCATAGAATTAGGGACCCAAGAATGAAAATGATAAAAAATAAACTAAGTGAAATTCAAGAAGCTTTTGAAGTGTTTTACAAAATGCTATATTCCAAAGTTGCAGGGGGAAGCATAACACAAATTGACACTTTCTTGAATTCTCTAGAGTTACCCACTTTAAGCGAAGAACAAAATAGAAGGATGACTGCTGACATAACTGAAGTTGAATTAAAAGCTGCAATTAGTAGGCTTAAATTAAGCAAGTCACCAGGATCAGATGGGTATACGGCAGAGTGGTACAAAGAATTTAAAAATGAGTTAATTCCTGTTTTACTCCCCACACTGAACTGGGCTCTAAAAAAGGCACAAATGCCACCCAGTTGGAAGGAAGCGATAATCTCAGCTATACTGAAAGAAGGCAAGGATAAAATGGAATGCGGGTCATTTAGACCAATATCCGTTCTTAATGTAGATTATAGGTTATTTACCTCCATCATGGCCAAACGATTAGAGGAGTTTCTACCCACACTGATACGTAATGATCAGACAGGTTTTATACGACAACGCCAGACTCAAGGCAATATACCAAGGACACTTCACATTATGGATCATATACAAAAAAATAAAATCGAAGCAATAGTGATAAGCATGGACGCTGAAAAAGCTTTGATTCGGTTAATTGGAATTTTCTTTACAGAGTTTTACATAGATTTGGTTTCCAAGACACAATTATTAAAACTATACAGACACTATATGACAATCCTACTGCTAGGATTAAAATCAATGGATATTTATCAAATAGTCTTACCCTAGAAAGGGGCACGAGACAGGGTTGTGCATGGTCACCACTACTCTTTGTGTTATATCTGGAACCATTAGCTCAATACATCAGACAAAATGAAGATATCAGGGGAATTACTATTAAAGGGACAGAGCATAAATTGGCTTGTTACGCGGATGACATTTTGATCTATCTAGGGCAACCAACATACTCTTTACTTAAATTGATGCAATCCTTTGAACAATATGGTCAATTATCAGGATACAAGATCAACATAGATAAAACCCAATTACTTTCATATTACTATAGCCCACCAAGAGAAATTGAAAGTCGATACCCCTGGGCATGGCACACAGAGTCTTTCAAATATTTGGGCAACATTATGCCAAAAGATTTGGTAAAATTATCAGAATGTAATTATCAGCCTTTATATTAAAAAAAATTAAGGAAGATGTGGCAAGATGGAACCTGATTCTTTTTTTCAGTCTCAGTTCAAGGATTGAGTCTATTACAATGAATACACTGCCCAGACTGTTCTATCTCTTTCAGACCCTACCAATAGAGATTAAGCAAAATCAATTCAATGAATGGAACAAGATGCTATCAAGGGATATTTGGCAGGGTAAAAGGCCTAGAATTCGTCTCAAAACTTTGCAATTAAAAAGGAAAAGGGGGGATGGGGCTTGCCTTCTCTTAGAGATTATTATTTTGCAGCACAGTTGAGAGCAGTGATATGTTGGTGCAACCCATCATATGACGTTCAATGGAAAAACATTGAGGAGCGGGTACTTCCCATCCCCATACAAGCAATTTTGGCTGATAACAACCTGCAAAGGTACATAAATACTATTGATAACCCATGGGTGAAATTGACTCTTAAAATATGGAAAACTACTATAAAAGAATATAATCTAGAGGGAGATATTGCAATTCTTAAATGGTGTGTATATGACTCTGATTTTACACCAAATAAATTGGATGCTAGATTTAAGGACTGGACAGCTAAAGGAATAACAGTTCTTTGCAACATAATGAAAGAAGGAACACTGTTCAGTTTTGAAATGCTTAAAGAGAAACACTTATTAGAAAAACAAGATTTTTATCGGTATTTACAGATGCGACAATATGTTAATAAGACGCTTAAAAATATAACCAAGGTAAATACGTGCTTGATAGAGCTCTTTAGAAAAGCATATAATTCAGATAATGGTAGTAGAATCATTTCAAGCATGTATAAAGGGTTGTCAAATCTTAAAACACATTCGACTTCATACATTAAACAAAATGGGAGAAGGAAGGAAAGATAATTATATCTGAGGAAGAATGGACAACAATATGGACTTATCAATGGAAGTGTACCAGTTCACAGAAATGGAGGGAGTTTGGATGGAAAAACTTGAAAAGATATTTTATTACACCCTCTCAGAAATCCCATTATGATAGTAACCTCCCTGTTTGCTGGAGAAATTGTGGAAATCAAAATGCAAATCATTATCATATTTTTTGGGACTGCCCTGTTATCAAAAACTGTTGGAGGGGGATACACAATGCCCTACAAGACATCTTTAAATGTGAAATACCCTTGGAGAGTAAGACCATATATTTTGGATATATACCTCAAGGATGGTTGAAAAGAGATAAATATTTAATGAATATACTGTTGGTGGCTGGTAAAAAGACTCTTACTAGGAAATGGTTATCACAGGAAAGCCCAATTTTAAATACATGGATGGAAATTACAATGGACATTTACAAAATGGAGAAGATAACAGCATCTATTAATCATAAACTGGAACAATTTGGTTCATACTGGGAAAAATGGTTTAACTACATAATGCCTCATAGGCCTGATTTTATTCTCACAAATCAATGAATCTGTTGTAAAAAAAAGGATCACTCCCTACTTGTACATAGTTCTTTCCTTTTACTTGTTTTTTCTTTCCACTCTTTTCTATAAGTGTATACCCCAGATAAATACTTTGTGGAGATTTTGCGATATATATGATTATATGTACAATATCTGAAATACATCTTATGGAAATGTTTGTTTGATGAACTTCAATAAAAAAAATTACAAAAAAAAAGAAAAATCGTTGTCTCATTTTACTATGTACTGTACCAGCAGTTATGGTTGAAATGACAATAAAAAGTGACCTGACGACTTGACAATCTCTTTAATTCAGACACTTTCACTGAAATAGATACTCCTTCCTTGTGATTCGCTTATGAAACCTAAAGCATTCTGCAGTCAATGGTTTTGGTTCTAAACACTCCTGCATTACTTTCACAATATCAGCAAAGATAATTTTAGCTGGTTTGGTTAGGGCAGCTAAACTTCAAAGCAAACTGTCTGCCTTTAAACCCAATGCACTCAGCAAAATTGGTACTTGCTTCTCATTGGCTATTACAATAGTTTCAAAATACTGCTCAATTTGGTCAGTATATAAAACTGAGTTATCTGGTGTGTAAAAGCAATGATCCTTCCAAAGTCACCAGCCATTTCTGCTTTTCTTTTTGATGATTATTATCACTTGATACACATTGTTTATGAGCCCAGGAATTCTTCCGTTTTCTCCATTTCTGTTTTTATCTTAATCATGTCCTCCCTTCTGAAGAACATGTACTGTGCTGCGGTTTTTAAAATCAAACGTCTTGCTGCACTTCAAAAGGTAAGTAGCCATCTCAGGTTCCTTTTAAAAATATGTCATCACTACTGTTATGTTTTGTAACTTCGAAACTTTAAACTAATTCAAAGGAAAACAAAAGAGCTGAGAGAGATGTGAGTCTATCTCTGTGTTTTGCTTTAGGCAAGAAATGCACATATCATGAGATAGCATGAAGACGTATGAAATTCATGCTTTTTTACATATAACCCATAATGAATTTATTTAAACAAACAAGGATGCTTAATGAACAATATATACAGTATATACAAGATCACTCATACACTACTGAAATATTAAATGCACAGCACTAATTGGAGAGGTCAGAGGAGAACGGCCAGACTGGTTCAAGCTGACAGGAAGGTGACAGTAACTCAAATAACCACACGTTGCAACAGAGGCGTGCAGAAGAACATCCCCAAATGTAAAATACGTCTTGAAGTGGATGGGCTGGAGCAACAGAAGACCACGAACATACACTCAATGGCCACCTTATTAGGTACAGGATGTACGCCAAGTGTCAATTTATGAAACATTTCAATTTTCCCAGCCCCCGTGGTGGGATTTGAACTCATGGCTTTCTGTCTGCAATTCATGCCTCCCGATTACCGATGCAGTAATGACATCTCTGCACCGCCTTTTTCAGCCCTACCTGACCATGCTATATTTGAAATGCAACAGGAAATGCTGCGAGTATGTTAGAGGTCAGCATATACAAACGTTTGTATAACATTTACATTTTTAATTCCAGACTTCCAACACTGGCAGTGATTTGCTTTTAAATCAGTTTGTGGTCATGCTTTAGAAGCGTGAGGCTTCAGGCTTCCCGTGAAAGATACTGAAAGGTGAGAGGTTTCACAGCTTAACCTACCTGAGGCAAGTTTCCATGAGAGGATGTAACTTGTTACACCAGAACTGCGTTTCCAACCAAGGACAACCTCCCTCGTGTCGACATATATCACTCGGAAATCCTGCACAACCTCAGACCGGCCTACAGACAGAAGTAACAAGTGGGCTTTCAGAAAAGTGGAAGACTGATGTCCTACACAAGCCAAAACCCATTGCAATAAAGCACCAGACACATTGTCAGCCCACATCTGACCCACCCATCCAACCTGTCTGCACTTACATGAAGAATATTCCAGAATCCTGCTCCCTGCAGGAGAGCTCCTGCACAGAACAGGAGAGCCTCAACAACAAAGGCAAGACACATCTCCTTAGAAGTGACTTGGTTAAAGATTTAGTGTTTCCACCCTAGACATTTTCTCTTCTCCCTCCTTCCATCAGGCAGAAGATGCAGAAGGCCAAAAAGTCACGCCACCAGCTTCTATCCAGCTGCTATGAGACTGTTGAATGGACCTCTTGTACATTGAAGACTAAATGTTGATCTCACAGTCTACCTTGTCAGAGCTCTTTGTGCTTTACTGTCTACCTGCACTGACCATAACACATAGGAGTAGAACTGGGCCATTCAGCCCATCGTCTCTTGTACTATACACTTTCTATAACTGCAACACTATATTTGGCATTCTGCTGCTGCTTTTCACTTATACTACCTCAAAGTACTTATGTTTTTGAAATGATCTGTATGCGTGGCTTGCAAAAATAAGTTTTTCTCTGTATCTCAGTGTTGCCATCAGGTAGAAGGTAAAAGATCCTCAGGACTCAAGATCCTAGGTTCAGGAACAGTTACTATCCCTCAAACATCAGGCTCTTGAACAGAAGGGGATAACTACACTCATTTTCCCATCCATTGAGATGTTCCAACAACCAATAAATCTCACTTTAAGGACTTTTTATCGCACTGTCTCATGTTCTCGTTGATTGTTGCTATTTATTTATATTTACATTTGTTCAGTTCTTTGATTCTGCAATCTGGCTGATCTTTCATTGATTCTGTTATAGTTACACTTCTATAGCTTTGCTGAGTATACCTGCAGGAAAATAAATCTCAGGGTTGTATATGGTGACATATATGTATTTTGAAAATAAAAATTTACTTTGAACTGCGCAATCATATTTTTAACAGTCTCATCACCTCTTCCTTGATCCTACACACATTCACACTAAGGGAGGTCTACAGTGACCCGTTAACCCACCCACCCAAGTGCCTTTTGGATGTGGGAAGAAATGGGATCACCTGGGAAAACTCACGTTGCCGCAGGGAAAATATACGAACCTCTCAAAGACTCCGTGCCGGGTCAGGATTGAACCTGAGTCTCTGATGCACAGAGGCAGGAATTCACCTGGCTGTGACCAGAGTTGGGGTCTGTGGGATCCTGCTGGGTGCAAATTGGCTATCGTATTCCTTGCACCAACAAAAATTTACACTGCAACTAACCTTCATTGACTGCAAAGCCCCTTGGGAAGTCCTAAAGACTGTAAAAAGCCCTTTGAAATGAAACAAGCATAACAGCAAACTCTCAGTAGATGGACCAGCAATTAACCATTTATTGTTAACTAACCTGTTGTAGCAGTGATTGTGCTGTAAGGACCTTCACGATTGCCAAAAACTGCAGCAACTCTAACGAAGTAACTTCTCCCAGACTGCAGGTTTAATATATCGAACGTGTTAATGTTTGCGGAAACCAGTCTACTGCTTTCTGTTCCTCCTGTGGATGAAACAGAATCTTAATCAAAAACTATATTTCTTAACCACAGTTTAAAGGAAGAGAAGTTTCAACCTTTGTGTGCACGTTTGTATCAGTGAACAAGAAAGATACATTCTCAGTTGGATAACTACAGCCTTTTCTGACAATCAGACCTCAGGAAAGATGTTAAGAGTTTGGAGAGATTATTAGGACTGTACCAGAGTCTCAGAAATAAGTTAGTGGAGAGACTCAAGAAATTAGGGTCGTTTTCTTTCAGTAGAGACGCTATATAGAAAATGTTTTAAAAAAAATTGAGGTTCTGGAATCAGAGTCACTTTATAATCAGATGCTCCTGCATCTAGTGTCATTTTATGTACACACAATCAGTGTATGTACAGTATGTAAGGTAATCCTATGTATCTACCGCTACACTCAACAGTTACTTGTTCATTGCATTTTACAGGATTGCTTTAATAGTTATATTTATTGTGGGGATTTCATGATTATTGTGTTTTAATGCTGCATCATATCTGGAGAAACAATCATTTTCTCCTTTACGTTCGTGTACTGAAGAATGGCAATCAACTTGTCAGCGAGGACAAGAGCGGAGAGTGGAAAGTGGAAGACGAGCGTGTGTTCGGTCCCATCTGCCAGTGTTTCACTGGTTTGCCTCTTCCTCTCACGTAAGGAAAGTGCAGGAGTCTGAGGATCCACGTTGCAAGGATTGATCAGCAAGGCCGTGGACTCATTTGTGGGGGGGGGGCTTTGAGGTTCATGTTGCATGTGTTTCTGGATTCTGGTTAACTCTTCTGCTGTTATTGAGTGATTTGACTGGGGTGATCAATGCAGACTAAGGCACTTCAGTGAAGGATGACCCTGCAGCCTGCAGTGGGCCTCAGCTTCCACAAGTCCGAAGAAAACAACCCCTAGTTTGCCCAACCTCTCCTCATAGCGCCTGTTCTCTAATCTAGACAACATCCTGATAAACCTTTCCTGAACCCTCTCCGTATTCTCCAAATCCTTCCTCTAAAGAGGAAACAAAAAATGAATGCAATGCTCCAGCATTTTATAATTCCTCTGGTGATGTTGTACTGAAACACTTTACCCTCAAGTGGTCTCCAGTAGATCTGATATCCTGTGCTTCCTGGCACACTGCTCCAGGTAATCTGAATCCGCCTTGTCGTGGAGCCGACGGCCCGCAGGTTCTCGACTCTTCCCGGCGCACGCTCAGCCGTAGCTGTGGATTCAATGCGGAGGAAAGATCCCCAACAGGTTAATGTGGACAGTACTGAGGAGTGGGGTTGGGCTGGGTGTGAATGTGGAAACATCCCCTTTGGGAAACGGGACATTTTAACCTTGACTGCAGAGATGCTGAAAGATCAGTGATGCTGATCAGTTGTGGTAACTGTGAAATACAAATCTGGGAATGGGGCCAACAGCTGGTCTGGATCAGAGACAAAGGAAATTTAATTTTATTTTGGGATATAGCACAGTAATAGGCAATGAGCACCCATTACACCCGTGTGACCAATTAACCTACTACCTGCACGTCTATAGGTTGTGGGAGGAAACCAGAGCACCCAGAGGAAACCCACATGGTCATGGGGAGAACGTACAAACTCCTTACAGATGGCAGTGGAACTCTATCTGTGCTGCTAGCACTTTAATAGTGTTATGCTAACCGCTACTCTAACACACTGTCCAAATGCAGGATGAAAGCTTGAGATCATATCAGACAGCATCTATGAGACGGAGAGTGCTTGGTAAACGCGTGCGCGCACACACACACACACACACAAACAAACACACTCACATATACTCACACTCACATTCACACACACACACTCACACAAACACACACACACAAACACACTCACATATACACACTCACACAAACACACTCACATATACACATACATAAACAAACACATTCACATATACACACACTCACATACATACACACACACTCACACAAACACACTCACATATACACACAAACACACTCACATATACACACACACACACAAACACACTCACATATACACTCACACAAACAAACACACTCACACAAACACACACACAAACACACTCACACAAACATACTCACATATACACACACTCACATATACACACACTCACACAAACACACACACACACACACTCACATATACACAAACTCACACAAACACACTCACATACACAAACACACTCACATATACACACACTCACACAAACACACACACACAAACAAACACACTCACATATACACACTCACACAAACACACACACACAAACACACTCACATATACACATACATAAACAAACACACTCACATATACACACACTCACACAAACACACTCACATACATACACACACACTCACACAAACACACTCACATATACACACACACAAACAAACACACTCACATACACACACGCACACACACACACACACACACACACAGACACTCACACACACACACACAAACACACTCACACAAACATACTCACATATACACACACTCACACAAACACACACACACATATACACACTCACACAAACACACACACACACAAACACACTCACATATACACATACATAAACAAACACACTCACATACATACACACACACTCACACAAACACACTCACATATACACACTCACAAACAAACACACTCACATACACACACGCACACACACGCACACACACACTCACACACAGGGAGACACTCACACTCACAGACACACATTGCTTTGTCATTCTGCTGTCGTGGCATTTCACTGCCTTCCCCTGGTATACTCTTATAAAGGGTTGACTTTGTGGTATTTTCCCACCATACACAGTGGAGTATTCCATTTCTTTAGTAACGGCAATGTGAAAGTGTGTATATTTATTTATTTATTGGTGTACATAGTGGATTAAGCCCTTCCAGCACTTTGAGCCGTGCTGCCCAGCAACTCTGGATTTAACCCCAGCCTAATTACGGGACAGTTTATGATGACCAATTAACCTACCAACTGGTATGTTTTTGGAATGAGAGAGGAAACAGGAGCACCCGGAGGAAACCCACGTGGTCACGGGGAGAACGTACAAACCCCTTACAGACGGCGGCAGGTATTGACCCCAGATCGCTGGTACCACGAAGCATTGTGCTAAGCACTGTGCTACTGCACCCCCCCACCCCCCAACTCTTGTGACAATCCACAACCACCTCTCTGCTCCCTCTTACAAACCTGTCCTGACCTTCATGCACACCCTTCTCCTTACTCACCAAAGCAGTGATGGACTTACTGCTATGAACGCTGCCTCAGGTAGCGGCTGAGGCCGTTACCACTGCAACTTCTGTGAGGAATCTGCATGACTGTGTAAAGGAAGACACAGGACTGCAGACAAGAGAAGGGTGGACGCAGGCACAATAAATACACAGGTGGCTTGAAAGGGATCTGGGAATAGAGGTCCATAATTCATTGAAAGTGGCATCACAGGTAGGTATGGTCGTAAAGAAAGCTTTTGGCACATTGGCCTCACAGATCGAAGCGTTGAGTACAGGATATGTTGAAGACTTTGGTGAGGCCTAATCTAGAGAATGGTGTAGAGTTTTGGTCACCTGCCTACAGGAAAGATGTAAATAAGACTGAAAGAGTACAGAGAAAATTTACAAGGATTTTGCTTCGTCTGGAGGACCTGAGTTATAAGAAAAGATTTATTCCTTGGAAGGAGAAGATTGAGAGGAGATTTGATAGAGGTGTATAAAATTATGAGGGGTATCAATATGGTAAATGCAAACAGTCTTTTTCCACTGGCATTGGGTGGGACTACAACCAGAGATCATGAGTTAAGGGTGAAAGGTGAAAAGTTTAAGGGGAACATGAGGGGAAACTTCTCCACTCAGAGGGTGCGGATAGTGTGGACCGAGCTGCCAGCACGAGTGGTGCACGAGAACTTGATTTCAACATTTATGCTAAGTTTGGTACACGGATGGGATGGAGGGTTATGGTCTGGTGCAGGTCGATGGGAGTAGGCAGTTCGAATTGTTCAGCACAGACTAGATGGGCTGAAGGGCCTGTTTCTATGCTGTATTTCTCTATGAGTCTAGATTGAATAACTCTATGGGTTATAAAGGATGATGAATAGCATCAGAGCTGTGAATGACTTACGAGTAGTTGCAGTAATCGTCACAGGGCGTCCTTCTCGATTTTCGATCAATGCAACCACTTTTACAAGGTAATTAACTCCACCTTCAAGATCCACAATATCAATGGTGTTTACATCTCCAGGTACGACTCTGCTGGTCTCAGCTCCTCCTGAAAACACGGAGGGGAAATCAACAAGAGGTGCTGGTTATTTTCAAAATGTGTTCAGGCTTACCTGATCTAGTTCGTACTTGTATCTGCAATTTCTATGTTCAAAGTTCAAAGTAAATGTATTATCAAAGTACCTGCATGTCACCATATATAGCCACTTTTATTTATTTTATATTATTTAGAGATACAGCATGAAATAAGCCCTTCTGCCCAACTCATCGCACTGTCCAACAATTCACCTATTTAAGTCTAGCCGAATCACAGGACAATTTACAATGACCAGTTAACTTACTATTGTGTGTCTTTGGACTGTGGAAGGAAACCAGAGCACCCGGAGGAAACCCACACACTTAAGGAAAGGACGTACAAAGTTCTTACAGATAGCGTCGGAATTGAATTCTGAACTCTGACTTCCTGAGCTGCAGTAGTGTCACACTAACTGCTACACCAGGCCGGCTGGTGGCGTAGTGGCATCAGCGCTGGACTCTGGGGCGAACGGTCCTGAGTTCAAATCCAGCCGGCTCCCTTGCACGCTTTCCATCTGTGCTGGGTTAAGCACCAAACTAGCAACTAAAAAAACTGGAGAATGCTACAGAAACACCACATGATGAGCAATCACCAAAAAGATTGGTGTAATCATGACGGCGCCCGATGACTCCACAGTACTCTGCCTCTGGCTATTTAAGGGCATTCTTCTTCACTAGCGTGGAACCCCACCAGTTTTCTTGCAGGCAAAGAAATACAATAGAATCAATGAGATGCAATACAGTTTCTCAATATTGCAATGCAATGCAATATTGAGAAATACAATAGAATTAATAGAATCAATGAAGAATGAGAAATAGAATCAAGTCTAAAAAGTCATAAAGTCAATTTCCAAAAAGTCAAACTGTGCAAAAAAGCAAATAACAACAATATAATATAATTAAATAATACTGAGAACATGAGTTGTAGAGTCCTTGAAACTGGTTCTATTGGCTGTGGAATCAGTTCAGGGTGAGTGAAATTATCCACACTGGTTCAGAAGCCTGATGGTTGAAGGGTAACAACTGTTCCTGAACCTTGTGATGTGGGTCCTGAGGCTCCTGTACCTTCTTCCTGATGGCAGCAGTGCAGAGAGAGCATAACCTGGGTGGTGGGAGTCCTTGATGAGCAGGACAGACAAAGGAGAATTGGTTGATGTTGTGCTACCTGGATTTTCAGAAGTCCTTTGACAATGAGCCACACATGAGGCTGCTTATCAAGCTATGAGCCCATGGTATTAAAGGAAAGGTTCTAGCATGGATAAAGTAGTGACTGACTGGCAGGAGGCAAAGACTGGGAATAAACGGGGTCTTTTCTGGCTGGCTGCCGGTGACTAGTGGTGTTCCACAGGGGTCTGTGTTGGGACTGATTCTTTTTACGTTCTGCGTCAATGATTTGGATGATGGAATTGATGGCCTTGTTGCAAAGTTTGCAGACAATATGAAGATAGGTGGAGGGGCAGGTAGTTTTGAGGAAGTAGAGAGGCTGCAGAAGGACTTGGACAGGTTAGGAGAATGGGCAAAGAAATGGCAGATGGAACACCGTGTCATGATGTGTACGGTCACGCACTTCGGACACAAATTTAAAGGGTTGACTATTTTCTAGTTGGAGAGAAAATACGAAAGACGGAGATGTAAAGGGACTTGGGAGTCCTTGTGCATGATTCCCTAAAGGTTAATTTGCAGGTTGAATTTGTGGTGAGGAAGGCAAATGCAATGTTAGCATTCATTTCAAGAGGACTAGAATATAAAATCAAGGATGTAATGTTGAGACTTTATAAAGCAGTGGTGAGGCCTCACTTGGAGTATTGTGAGCAGGTTTGGGCCCCCTTATCTTAAAAAAAAATGTGTTGAAACTGGAGAGGGTTCAAACGAAAATAATTCTAGGATTAAGTGGCTTGTCATATGAAGAGTGTGTGATGGCTCTGAGCCTGTATTCACTGGAATTCAGAAGAATGAGGGGTGACCTCATTGAAACCTATCGAATGGTGAAAGGCCTTGATAGAGTGGATGCATAGAAGCTGCTTCCTATGGTGGAAGAGTCTAAAGACCAGAGGACACAGCATCAGAATAAAGGGGCGTACTTTTAGAATGGAGGTGAGGAGGAAGTTTTTTAGCTAGAGGGTGGTGAATCTGTGGAATTCTTTCCATGGACTGCTATGGAGGATAAGTCTTTACATATATTTAAGGCAGAGGTTGATTGATCCTTGATTGGTCAGGGCATGAAAGGATGCAGGGAGAAGACATGAGATTTGGGCAGAGAGGAAAATTGGATCAAGGTCTAATTTTGCTCCTATATCTTATGATCTTATGATGCGGATGCTGCTTTGTTGCGGTAACGCTCCTTTGTAAGTGTGCTCAGTGGTGGGAAGGGCATTTCCTATGATGGAATGGACTGTGTCCACCACTTTTTGTGGGAGTTTCTGCTCCCGGACATTAGTGTTCCATACCAGGCCTTGATGCAACCATGTCAGGATTGGTTTTTGAGTGAGTTTGGGTTTGGTGGGAATAAGTCAAAGTGAATTTATTATGAAAATACATATATGCCACTGAATACTATCTTGAGATTCTATTTCTTGCAGGCATTTACAGGAAAATAAAGAAATGCAATAGAATTTATTAAAAAATACTATACATAGACAAACAACCAATATGCAAAACAACTAATGTACAGATATGGATTGGGTATATTTAAAATGCAGGTTGACAGGAACTTGATTAATAAGTTTATTGAAGGTTATGGGGAGAATGCAAGAGAAGGGGTTGATCGGATAATAAATCATCCATTAATGAATGGTGTAGCAGACTCAAAGGGTCAAGTGGCCTAATTCTGCTGTGTTCTATGGTCTTAAAGAAGACAAATTGTGCAAAAAATAAACAAAAACGCTGAGAATGTGAGTTGTCAGTTGAACATGAGATCACGGGTTAAAACAGCGAAGCCACCATTGGTCAGTGTCGACAGCAGTGTCCTAGCTGTCTAGATAAAGAAACAATATGGAGAGCAAGCTGTCGCCCATGTAGCAGGCTCCCACTCTCCACACATCTGATGAACCCAAAGGAACGGAAGAGGCCGATACAGTTTGGCACCGGCCAGCATTGCAGGAACTCAACACAGAGCATTGAACTCAACACAGGGCTGCCTCAGGGACTTCAGCTCCGGATTTTCCCTCGGGGGAATTTACTCCCAAATCTGCCCGAAGTGATTGGTTTCAAGGCACCAGTAATCCACCTCTGCACCTGCTCCGTTAGTGGAAATGGTTCCATCAGGCTTATTTGCTAAGCTGCATGTGAAGGCCAGAAGATGGTCTTGGTTATCAGAGGCTATTTGAGGCACACGCTATTGGGAACATTTAATAGGTAGTGGGAGCTTATCCCTACTAACTGCCCCAGCGATAACAACCTTAAGGAACCAAGGGTTAAAACAAATATCCAAGTTATGACACTATGACCAAAAAAAAAACATACCACTGCCTCTTCGTCCTCAGAAGGCTAAGGAAATACAGAACAATAGTGTCATACTAACAATTATAGTACACTGCTGCCCCTAATATGGCTGCTGAGTTAGTAAATTAACCACTGTACGTTGTTTACTCTATTGAGTAATTTGCTTAAGAAAGCTCTGAAAAGCAGAGAGAGGAGATAAGGGAGGAAACAGAGCTGGAGGTCTTCATTGAAGACATGGCCACCGGTGGGACTCACCTTCACTACGCTTCCAGCTGATCCTGTACGAAGTGGCTCCACGAACTCCGATCCAAGTCACGCGGAGGACGTTGCTCCGAGCTTCGAGCACCCGAACGTCACTGACTCCAGCGAAGGGATCATCGTCGTACACAGCTGCAGACAAATCGCAGGCCGCGCACTTCCAGTTACTAGCCAGAACACTCTTACTCATAAGAGCGACCTCAACACATTCAGCTGCAGCCCAAGTGCTTTCCTGTCACCCTTGGAAAAGTCAAAAACGGGTGTGCTAGTAAATCTGAAATAAAAACAGAAAATGCTGGAGACTTTCAACAGGTCAGGCAGCATCTGTGGAAAGAGAAACAGGTTAGCGGAGGAATGTTAACCATTTCTCCTTCCACATTTGATGGCTGACTTGAAGAGAGTTTCTACCATCTTCTGTTTCCATTTCCTACTTTTTTTGGATTTTTTTGGAATTCTGGAAACCTGGGTGATATGATGGTTGGGCAGGAGAGTTGACATGAGACACGAGATTAGCAAAGGTTTTAGTGAAAAACAGGGCAGTATCAAAGGACCAAATGTTCTGTTCCCCCTTCATTTCTTTTTTTCTTGTAGCACTGTAGAATAGAGAGAGACCTAGGAGAACAGGTATATGGTTCATCAAAAGTGGAGTCACAGTTCGACAGAGTGGTGACAAAGGTTCTGGGCACCCTGGCCTTCATCAGTCAGGGAAGTGAATGTTGAAGTTGTGATGTTATGCTGCAATTGTACCGAATTTAAAGGTTTAAAATTAGCTTTGTTTGTCACGTGTACAGTGAAATATTGAAACATGCAGTGAAATGTGCGTTTATATCAATGACTAACACAGTCCAAGGTTGTGCTGAGGGCGGCCTGCAAGTGTCACCATGCTTCCAGCACCAACATGGAATGTCCACAACCTACTAACCGTTATCCAAACACCTTTTGGAATGTGGGAGGAAACTGAGGCGCCTGGAAGAGACCCATGTGGTCACAGGGAGAATGTATAAACTTCTTACAGACAGCAGCAGATTGAACCTGGATCGTTGGCACTGTAATAGCATTACGTTAACTTCTACGGTATGGTGCCACCCACAAGATGTTGATGAGACCCCATTTGGAACATTGTGTCCAGTTTTAATTCATCCTGTGATGGACCTTCAGTTTCCAGGGCCTGAAGGGTTTATTGCCAACCTCAGCTTTCTAGCTTAGCAGCACGACCTTTCTAAAGGGTCAGAGTTGTTTGTAACAAAGATTAAACTTTAACAAATACTCTTTGCTCAGCTTGTTGTTGTAAACAAGAATCAGTCTCCAGTTCTTAAATAGGAAGCAGCAATTAGTTTGAAGTTGGATGCACAATTTTGACAAAGTGTTACAGAATAAGGCTGCTAGGTCACAGCAAGTGGTTGTTTCCTAAGAGGTCTGCTTTACAACATGAAGTCACCAAGAACTGTCTTGTCTGTATTGGCCAGACGCAAGACAAAAGGGCTATGTCACTAAATACATCAAACATACAGTAGTTATAAGCTGGGATGAAAGCTGCATTTAGCAATAAACCTCTGAGAGAGACAGCCCTCACAGCATTAATTGTGGATGTTTGGAATTTCTATCATCAGAAGCTTTTAAGACCATCTGCGTGAATTATTTTGTCCCAGTAATTGTATCTGGAAAGCATTATATGCAGATGATGTCTTCTAGTACAAAAATAGTATAAACATGATGGCAGATATGATAGCAGAATATAGCATTAATGGTAAGACTCTTGGCAGTGTGAAGGATCAGAGGGATCTTGGGGTCCGAGTCCATAGGACACTCAAAGTTGCTACACAGGTTGACTCTGTGGTTAAGAAGACATACGATGCATTGGCCTTCATCAATCGTGGGACTGAGGTTAAGAGCCGAGTGGTAATGTTGCAGCTATATAGGACCCTGGTCAGACCCCACTTGGAGTACTGTGCTCAGTTCTGGTCACCTCACTACAGGAAGGATGTGGAAACCATAGAAAGGGAGCAGAGGAGATTTACAAGGATGTTGCCTGGATTGGGGAGCATGCCTTATGAGAATAGGTTGAGTAAACTCGGCCTTTTCTCCTTGGAGCGACGGAGGATGAGAGGTGACCTGATAGAGGTGTACAAGATAATGAGAGGCATTGATCGTATGGATAGTCAGAGGCTTTTCCCCAGGGCTGAAATGGCTAGCATGAGAGGGCATAGTTTTAAGGTGCTTGGAAGTAGGTACAGAGGAGATGTTGGGGTAAGTTTTTTACGCAGAGAGTGGTGAGTGCGTGGAATGGGCTGCCGGTGGCAATGGTGGAGACAGAAACGATAGGGTCTTTTAAGAAACTCCTGGATGGCTACATGGAGCTTAGAAAAATAGAGGGCTATGGGTAAAGCCTAGGTAGTTCTAAGGTAGGGACATGTTCAGCACAGCTTTGTGGGCCAAAGGGCCTGTATTGTGCGGTATGCTTTCTATGTTTCTATGTTTCTACGTCAGAAAAACAGGAGATTGTTAGGAATGGCAAGGAGAATGACAGGAAGATGGCATTGCAGAAAGAACTAGAATTCATTCCTCAACCTTTGGTTTCTGTGACAGATGACTCATTCGTCTACAACTCGTTGGTATATTCCAATTCATAAGAATTGTAGATGTGTTTGGAAATCCTTTGTAGTTTGGAAATCTTCTGTAATTCAGAAATCTTTTATAAATTAGACACCCTCTGTGAAAATTAAATGTGTGTTAAGAACAATTTGTTTAAATTTAAATGAGTAACATTAAAAATAAAAACAAGTTGTGTTTAAACTTCTTTGCGAGCTGGAGTTACTCCCTCCTTCGCAAGACAGGGGGACCCAGCACGCACCCAGTGGGTATTAACAGCTAGACAGTGAGGTAAGCTAGTCGTTAAAGTGAAGGTGGGTGCAGTATAACCTACCTGTAGTGAGGGTACCTGTAGGTATCTACAGCAGGTAGGGCTTAGAATCTTCTTTTGAGTTTAGGGATTTGTGGTCAGGGAACCCTCACAATCCTGCTATAGGAAAGATTCCACCAAGTGGGAAGAGTGCAGAGGAGATTTACAAGGATGTGCCAAGACTTCAGGGACTGATTTTGTGGAGGGAGATTTAGCAGACCATTTTTATTTATCGGAGCACAGGAGATCTTATAGGTATGTAGATAATTATGATGGGCATGGATAGAGTGAATGTGCGCTATCTTTTCCCAGTGTTGGGAAACCAAAACTGGTAGGCACAGAAAAAAAAAGGTGAGAAGGGAAAGATTTTATAGGAATCTGAGGAGCAACTTTTCCACACACAGGGTGGTTCATATATGGAATGAGCTGCCAAAGGAAGTGGTTGAGGCAGGTACATTTAAAAGATACTTGGACAGGTACATGGATAGGAAAGGTCTAGAGGGATATGGGCCAAACATGGACAAATTAGACTAGATGTTGGTCATCACTGGTTCAAAGTTCAAAGTAAATTTATTATCAAAGCACGTATGCCACATATGTAATGAGATTAATTTTCTTGCAGGCATTCACAGTAAATGCAAAGAAATGCAAGATGATCAATGAAAAGTTGCATACAAAGACGGACAAATAACCAATGTGCGAAAGATAACATACTGTGCAAATACAAAAAAGAATAATAATAATAATAATAATTAATAATAACTACTGAGAAGATGAGTTGTAGAGTCCTTGAAAGTGAGTGCATAGGTTGTGGAATCAGTTCCGTGTGGGGGTGAGTGAAGAGCCTACCCAAACCCCTGCAGAGGTAACAAATACGCACCAGTCCGTGCCATGATGGTGACCGGGATTCCTTCCCTGCTCCCCATTATGGGCGTGACGCGAACAGCATAAGCAGTCGCTGGTTTCAAATTTCTGATCTCGAATGATTTGATATCGCCGCTCACCACATTGCTCTCCTCGATTGCTGAAATGGAGGGTAAAAATTGGATCATAAATACTAGCATCATTGAAGTGGTGCCCTTAGCAATGTAACCTCTCCTAAAAGCAACATAAAGATACAGGCTTGGCTTGGCTATGAGGTATCCTCTCACAATATATGAAGACACAGCTAACTGTCAGGTCAGCACAGAAGGTCATTAGCTGAAGTCCACCATCATTTGTATGTGTCCAGGACAAAAGGGCATTTAATGTCTTTTATTGGCTTTCCTCCATTATGTCCTGTTTAAGTTTAGAGAAAATAAATCAGACATTTGATACATACTTTAAATTTGAGCAAATCTGGCGACCTTTCATTCAATATTTTCATTTGATTTCATTTGTTACTCTTTCAATTTCTTTTTCAAAGTTTTAGGTTTGATCAGAAAGTCTTCCTTTCTTTTTTTTTGGTCATATCCTCAGAATGGACTGCCCATCATTTTTTTTCTTTTTTTTGTATAGTGCAGTGGGTTTTTTTTCTTCTTCAAATAATAATTTAAAGTTTTTTTCTCTCTTTATGAACTGATAAGAGGAGAATTAGTTCTCTTCTTTTTAAATTATATATTATATACTAGCTTAACACTATGTATGATTTTGATAATATCTATTTCACTTCCTGTTTGTATTGTTATTGATATATATATTTGAGATAATTCTCCTCCTGTCTGTATTTACGCTCCTTTTAAATCAATAAAAAGATGGATAAAGAAAGAAAGGACATTTAAAATAAAAAGTTCACACCATTTTAAAAGTTTCTTCCCCCAGACAGTTTATCTGATCAACCATTCTATTTAGGCACCCCCAGCCCTCTCTATTTGCCCCATCACTGCACTGGAAACATTTTAAACAACTTTTTATAATGCTATTTACATTGTGGAAAGGATGTTTCCCATGGTGGGGGAGTCTAGGACAGCAGGGCACAGCCTCAGGATAGAGGGGCGTCCATTTAAAACAAAGGCGCGGAGAAATTTTCTTAGCCAGAGTGTGGTGAATTTGTGGAATTTGTTACCACAGACAGTTGTGAAAGTCAGGCCATTGGGTGCATTTAAGGCAGAGATTGATAGGCTCTTGATTGGACATGGCATCAAAGGTTACAGGGGGAAGGCTGGGGAATGGGGTTGAGGAGGGGAAAAAAAAGGATCAGCCATGATTGAAGGGCAGAGCAGGCTAATGGTCTAATTCTGCTCCCATGTCTTCTAGTCTTATGGTCTAAATACATGCCTGTATTTCTGCATTTATGCATATTTTATTCCATATCTATACTTTATAACGGCTTCTTCCCCTCTGCCATCCGATTCCTAAATGGACATTGAAGCTTTGGACACAACCTCACTTTTTTTAATATACAGTATTTCTGTTTTTGCACATTTTTAATAATCTATTCAATATACATAATTGATTTACATGTTTATTTATTATTTTATTATATTTATTATTTCTCTCTCTCTCTCTCTGCTAGATTATGTATTGCATTGAACTGCTATTGACAAGTTAACAAATTTCACATCACATGCCGGTGATAATAAACCTGATTCTGATTCTTTATAATTGTTGAAAGTTGTTGCATTTAGTTGTATGCCTCAGCAAAACATCACAGCAAGTTAGTAATATATGTCAATGTATATGGTGAATAAAGTTTATCTTTGATCAAATACCTGGGACAGAGGCTGTAAGCAGAGCTGAAATATACTGCACTGGAACCTGCAGGTAGGACATGTGCTACACCTGTCCCTGTACCTCTTCCCTCACAACCAGTCAGGGCCCCAAACAATCCTTCCAGGTGAGGTGACAGTTCAGTCTGCAAGCCTGCTGGGGCCATCTACTGTATCTGGTGTTCTTGGAGAGGCCTCCTCTGCATCAGTGAGACTCGTCGTAGGGGACAGCTTCACCGAGAACCTTTGTTCCATCCGCCACAATAGGTGTCCTGATGAAGGGTTTTGGCCCGAAACGTCAACCGTACTCTTTTCCTAGATGCAGGTTGGCCTGCTGAGTTCCTCCAGCATTTTGTGTGTGTCGTTAGGTGGGATTTCCTGGTGGCTGCCCATTTCAATTCAACTTTCCATTCTCATTCTGAAATGTTGGATCATGACCTCTGCTACTGCCATGACAAGGGTACCCTCAGGTTAGAGGAGAAACACCTCATATTCTAGGTTGCCTCCAACCTGACGGCATGAAGATCAATCTCTAATTTCTCCCTTCTCTCATTTTACATTCTCAATTCTGGTTCCTCTCTCACTCCTTCTCTTCTCCTCACCTATCACTTCCCCCTGGGCCCCCCCCCCTTTCTTTTCTCCCATGGTCTTCTTTCCTCTCCAATCAGGTTCCTTCTCCTTCAGCCCTTCAACTCTCACCTACCACCCGCCAGCTTCTTACTTCATCCTCCCTCCGCCACCCACCTTCCCCTTCACCCCGTCTCATCTATCAGCTCGTACTCCTTCCACTGTTCCCACCTTCCTACTCCTCCTTGTTCCCCTTCCTTCCTAGTCCCGATGAAGAGTCTCGGCCCGAAATATCAACCATTCATTTCCCTCCATAGGTGCTTTCTGCCCTGCTGAGTTCCTCCAGCACGTTGTCTGCATTACTTCTGTTAAATGGGCTAAATTGCCTGACCTAACGCCGAGAACATCGAACAGTCTGGCACAGGACAAGCCCTTTGGCCCATCATATTGTACCTGACTGCTCCTACCCAACCCTGGCAAACCCAAATCAACAAATCCTCCATATGTGAGGTCATATGCTCAGGTATTTTGATGATCCCAGAGAATTAGGGCCTGTTTGTTAATTTTCTTTAAGAGCCTAGGATATACATTCCATGGAAATTTACTTTTTTTCAGCAGCACATTATATTACAAACATGACAAACAAGCATAAACATAAATTAACATGAATTATACATAACCTTCCTCAACATAACCTTGTCATGGTTTGGAGGCTTGCATGCCTCAATGACCCAGAGGGCTATGTTGGCTGAAGTCAGGGCTTTGTGCTTGGCCTCTCGGTAGGGTCACCCATGCCAAAGGTCAAAGGGTAGAGGCCAGACTAAGAGTGGTCCACTGATCCTCCGGGTTCCGGGGTTCAGCTCAGGGCTAACAATCCTGCTCAAACAAAACTCTTAGGGAAACAGCAAAGAAGAATCCTTCTACATCAGTGTGGCCAAGGACAGACAGAGATGCAGGACCTTCATTGCTGACCGAAACACTAGCGGTGTAACAAATATTAAGTAGATAAACATAACCTTAATGTTTTATACAGTTTGTCTTAATTTGTCCAGAAAGAAATATAAGCATGATTCAGTCAATGTCATTATTATTTAATTCTCCTCAAAATATCAGCAGTCATTTCATTACACACAACGGCACCTGAACAAATATTTAATCATCGTTTTACTGTTTATTTCAGGCATTAGTCCGATGAAAATTGCCAACATTTTTCAGACAGATAACAGGGATATTTGCACCGGGAAACAAGTTCACAGGAGAAAATAGAGTTTGTCATTTAGGGATATAGAGTCAGGAACTCTACAGCACAGGAACAGGCCCTTTGGCCCATCTAGTCCATGCCAACCTAGTTTTCTACCTTTTACCCAGATCATAGCCCTCTAAACCCCTCTTATCCCAGCTTCTTGTAAATTGAACCTGGATCTACAATTCTGCTGGCAACAAGCTACAATGCCCAATGACTCATTGACTCATAGCCTAATCATGGGACAATTTTCAATGACCAATTAACCTACTCACTGGTATGTCTTTGAACTATGGGAGGGAATCAGAGCACCTGGAGGAAACCCACACAAGATACGGGAAGGAACATACTTACGTTCTCTCTGCAACCCTTACCTCCCCTACTAGTTGTTGTCAACCTCCTTCTCTCACGTTCTCCCTACAACTCTCAACTCCTCTACTACCTAAGAAGCGAGAGATTAGCTTTATTTGTCACTATCAATCCATGGTTCAAAGCACCCAAAGATGGCCTCCACAGATTCACCACCCCTCTGGCTGAAGAAATTCCTCTTCATATCTGTTCTACAGAGTCAACCCTTCATTCTGAGGCTGTGCCCTTGAATCCTGGACTCTCCTACTGTTGGAAATATCTTCTCCATTTCCACACTGCCCAGGCCTTTCAGTGTTTTGTAGATTTCAATGAAATTCCCTCCTCATCTTTCTAAACCCCATTGAATACAGGCAGGAGACATCAAACACTCCTCATATGTAAAGCGCAGAATTGTACTTGTATGCATATTTTGTTTTTCTTATGACTCTGATGGTGGCCACTCAGCCCATCAAACTAATGCTAGCCCACAAAGCAATCCCACCAGATTTTCAGCACCTGAAATCTTTTCCACTAGGTTATTAGACTTGGTAAATACTATAGGTCTCACAGTACATCATTCAGAATGAAAGCTCTGGTGCTGGACATCCACAATGATGAGGGGGAGTCGGGGACCACCTGATACATACTCTACGACATCAGTGAAACATTAAACCCACCATCAGCACTCTTCCAAGTGACTCTGTATGCTGAGGCCCTGCCCACAGTAGCCCATGAGATCAGGAGTGAGTTCTTTTGAACCTCAGTCACACGCAAGTTGGTCACATCTCCCACAATGGAACCTTGTCATTAAAACACAGAGAAATATGTTAGTCATAAATATCAAAATGTCCACATTCACCCGGAGGCTGAAAAAGATTTGATCTGCATGAACACATTTCTCAGGGTATGTGAGTACATAGATCATTACAGCACAGTACAGGCCCTTCGGCCCAATATGTTGTGCTGACCTTTTACCTTCTCCAAGATCAACCTAACCCTTCCCACCCACATAGCCCTCCATTTCTCTTTCATCCATAACCTGACAATAATAAACCAAAATAACTTTCTGTACTCTACGCAGCATTCTATACCCTTTCCAAAGATCAAACATTGTATTTAATTATTTATTTATAGAGATACAGTGTGGAATAGGCCCTGCCGGCCTTTTGTGCCACTTTGCCCATCAACCCCTGATTTCATCCCAGCCTAATCACAGGACAATTTACAATGATGAGTACATATTTGGACTGACAGAGGAAACCGGAGCACCCAGAGGAAACCACACAGTCACGGGGAGAACGTACCAAACTCCTTACAGATCTTTCCCAGTATTTGCTCTTTGTCTGACAGATGCTGGCAATTAGCAATGGTGCATCGGTGAGCGCTCTTGCTGCTGAAGGTGAAGGGTTCAGATCTGGCCCGACAGGTATATGTAGGTCTTAGTGAAAGACATCAAGCTTAGGAGGTCACAGGGCTTCTCCTGCCCTGTTTTCTGACGCCCGGCATCAACGACGTTCTGGTAAATGACTACTTACTAGTTTTTGTCGTCACCGTCACTGCGTTTCCTTCTCTGGATCCTATTAATGGTGAAACCTCGATTGCATAAGTGTGGTCGGGCTCTAAGCCTTCGATAACAAATGAGGTAGTGCCACTCCTGAGGAGTTGACTGTCCTTGACACCTGAGTAAGAGGAGGATGAATCGGTATCAACAACAATAACTTGCATTTATATAGGATCTTCAAAGTGCAACATCATTCCCACAGGTAAAATTGGTAACAAACTCACAAAGGGTGATGGTTGGACAGGTAAGTACTTCTAAAGCAGAGGTCCCCAACCTTCTTTATGCCAGGGACCTCTACCATTAACCGAGGGGTCCGTTGGAAACCCCTGCTCTAAAGTAACACACACAAAATGTCAGAGGAACTCAGCAGGTCAGGAAACATCTATGGAGAGGAATGAAGTGGTGACACTTTGGGCTAAGTTCCTTCATCGGGACCGGAAAAGAAGGTGGAAGAAGCCCGAATAAGGATGTGGGGGGAAGAGTAAAAGCTGACATGTAATTAGTGACGCCAGTTGAGGGGGAAGGTAGGTGGTTGGAGGACACTTCTAACTTTATTTGTAGATAATTCTTTACCTTTTATAATTGTGGAATGTTGTTTTCTGTTGCATGTAGCACCAACGCATCAGAGCAAATTTCTAATACTTGTAAATGTATAATATGAATAAAGCTGATCCTGAATCCTTGTAACTTTGAATGAGGAATAAATGTATTAAAGGAAGAGAGGGGTGGAGAATGTTTGAAGAGGCACTCTGTTGCTTAGGAATAGGAGAGATGTACAAGTGGTCAGTGTTTAGGCTTTTAGTTTGAAATACAGCGCTTCTGACTTTTATTCTGATTATGTTGCTGACTTTTATTCTGACGGAGCTGCTGAATTAAAATTTGAAATTCAGTTGGGTCACGTGAGGGCAGCCATTTGGTGTGGCAGAGTTTTTGAGTGAAAACGAAGCACATTTACTCAATCCTGTGTTGACTTTCTCTTGTTTGCCCCACCGTAACGCATCGTCTGTAAGTGCTGGCTTAGTTCAAAAGGAGAACACCATCTGAGCAATATTCTGTGTTAATATTATGTGAAAGTTTATTCCCGATCATCAGTACAGTGATCAACCAGCCTTGGAAATTTCATGAATGCTTACATGACATTAATCTTCTTGCACTCTTTAAAACTAACACATGTTGTGTATAATTTGTATTTTTTACATGTATTCTTAATATAGCTTCATATATTCCTAATTTTTTATGAATGTGTGACTTTGTGGTCATAAGTTCGCTGCGTTAAATATTTTCACAGTTTGTTGTCTTCTGCTCTCTGGTGGAACACCCTAGTTGGGTGGCCTTTCATTGACTCTGCTATGGTTAATATTCTATACACTTATTAAGTATGCCCACGAAAAATATATCTCAGGGCTGTATATGGTGACATATATGTACTTTGATATTAAATTTACTTTGAGATAGAGGTGTCCCCATGTCTGACACAAAGCTAAGGGTTCAGGGTGGAGAAGTTACCCTCATCAAGGAAGGTGAACAAGCCAGCACTTTTCTCCACAGACTGGAGAGGATGACATGACAGAAGTTTTTACCCACAGCGGAAGAGTTCAGAGATTGCAGATGAAATACTTTCAATTACTGGGGTCACCAGTGTTAACACTAATAAGTTCAACGGACAGTTCAAGGTGGAGCATCCTTATGCAGACAGTGGGGAGATGGTGGTCAAAGTTAAGTGCACAAGGAGATGCAAATCGCCTGAGTTTGGGACAAATGGATGGAGGGATAGATTGAGGGAATTAGCTGGGGAGGGGTGGGAGGAGGCTTCTGTAAACCATTGACTAGCTGGGCCAACCGATAATGCTGTGGATCCCATGCAATTCAGTGAAGCTGTTTCACCAGCTGCAACCTTTGATCTTCACACACTTCATCCTCAAATCCTGCAGGTCCAGGCAACCAACCAAGAGGAACACATACCATCTGATCGCCGCCATGTGATCCTGTACGCAGTCGCTCTGGAGAAACCAACCCAGCTGACCCGGATCCGAGTACTTTGTGCTTCTTCCACTTGAATATTGGTCACTTCTTCCCCGAGGGGTTCTTGTAAAGAGAAAGTAGACTTTTACAAACAAGGAAGCCGATTAATATTTGCGGGGGACATAAGAAAATGGCACTGAGGTCAAAGATCAGTTGTAATGTTGATGAATGGTGAAGCAGACTTTCAGATGGCTAACTCTTGCTTCTAGTCCTTATGCTCTAGTGTAGAAAGAAAGATTTGAATTAAAGAGCAACATACACACAAAATGCCGGAGAAACTCAGCAGGTCAGGAATAAACAGTCGACATTTTGGGCCGAGACCCTTCATTGGGACTGGTAGATGAATTGGCCACTGTAAATTGCCACCGGTACATTGATGAAGGGAAGATGCTGGGTGAATTGGTTGGAATGTTGGGAGAATGTCAGGGAATGGAATTGCTCTGTGATCTGTATAGACCCAATGGGCCGAAGGGACTCCTTCTATGTCATAACTAACATAACGAAAGCCTCCTGGAAACACAGTGATATTGATGTCACTTTCTCTGCGAAAACATTCTTGATAATGAAGAACATATGGGCTTTAGTGGCATGGATGGTATACGGATCGTGGGTGAGTTTGATTTAAGAATGGAATGAATGGAAAGAAGTGGCTGTTCTAGAACCTGGAGGTGTGGGATTTCAGGCTTCTGATGGTAACTGTGAGAAGATGGCATGGCTTGGATGGCAGGGATCGTTGATGGTAGATGCTCCCTTCCTGAGGCAGAGCTTCCGATAGGTTGGGAGGGATATGTCAGTGTCCTTTTGGGCTGACTCCACCACTCTCTGCAGTTCCTGTCAATTAGAATTTCTGTGCCAGACCATGATACAATCAGTACATCTCTAGAAGTTTGTATTTCTTGTAAAAACTGGTATAACTAATGTTTAATTTATGTTTTCCTTTTCGAAGTGACTTGTCTGAGGATATATACCTGTGATGAATCTACGACTAAGGTTTTCATTTCACAGAGCAAACCTATTCCATGACCCCAGTTCCCAAACTTCCAGCCAAATCCCCTCATCTTTATATCATCACAATCATTATGTGCTGTGTCAAATGACATTGGCGATCATGGTCTTTCCACGACCATGATTGTTCTTGCTAAATTTTTCTACAGAAGTGGTTTGTCATTGCCTTCTTCTGGGCAGTGTCTTTACATGACCCCAACCATTATCAATACTCTTCAGAGATTATCTGCCTGGTGTCAGAGGTTGCATAACCAGGACTTGTAACATGCACCAGCCACTCATACGACGATCCACCACCTGCTCCCATAGCTTCACGTGACCCTGCTTGGCGGCTAAGCAGGTCCTTTGCCCAAGAGTGACCTGCAGGTTAGTGGAGGGAAGGAGTGCTTTACACCTCCCTTGGTAGAGATGTATCTCCACCCCACCACCTTTACATTCCAGTGGCAATTTACAGTGGATCTGCCAACCCACATGATCTTTAGGCTGTGAGGAGAAACAGAAGCACTTGGAGAAAACCCTCGCAATCACAGGGAGAACATGCAAACTTGTGCATGTGACAATAAACTTGACTTTGATAGCAGAGGCTGAATGGCCTTATTCTCTGTAATAGGTTCTATGACACTGTCTCCACAATGCAGCGAGCCTGGACATTATACAGGTATGAAAATCCATTACATTTATACCTAGTTATAATAATGGATGGTCCGATAACTCACCTGTCCTCACTGTGATGGTGACAGGAGTTCCCTGGCTAGTCCCTACCATTGCCGAAACTCCAATAACATACACAGTATTCGACTGCAATCCATCCACGTCAAACATGTTCACGGAAGCACTTAGAGTTCTGCGTTCCTCGGTGCCTAAGTTAAACAGCGGGAAATGTAGTGAAAGATAGAATCAGTACCAATGCAAAAGAAGGTTCAAAGCAGTGCCTGGTTGCATTTCAAGACTTGAACACAAGTGATCTTGCAGATGCTGAAGAACTTGAACAACATACACAAAATGCTGGAGGAACTCAGCAGGTCAGGCAGCATCTGTGGAAATGAATAAACAGTCGATGTTTTGGGCCGAGGCTCTTTAAGAGGACTGGAAAGGAAGAGGGAAGAAGCCAGAATAAGAGGTGGTGGGGGCGAGGGTGGGAGAAAGGCAGCAGTACAAGCTAGGTGGTGATAGGTGAAACCAGGTGACGGAGACAGGATCTCCCGGTTGCCACCCACTTCAACTCTGCTTCACATCCCCATTCAGATATGTCCATACATGGCCTCCTCTACTGCCATGATGAGATCAAACTCAGGTTGGAGGAGTAACACCTCATAAACCGTCTGGGTAGTCTCCAGCCCCTTGGTATGAACATCAAATTCTCCAACTTCTGGTAATTCCCTCCCCTCCCTTCCCCCATCCCAGTTTCACTCTGCCTCCTCCTCTAGCTGCCTATCACCTCTCTCATCATTCCGCCTCCTTCCACTACCCATAGTGCTTTCCCCTTACATTCCTTCTTCACCTTTCCTGCCTATCCCCTCCCTGCTTCCCCTCCCCCACCTTGATCTTTCCTCTGATTGGTTTTTCACCCGGCACCTACCAGCCTTTTCCTTCCCACCCTCCCCCCACCTTCTTTATAGGGCCTCTGCCCCCTCCCTCTTCAGTCCTGACGAAGGGTCTCGGCCCGAAACGTTGACTGCTCGTTTCCACAGATGCTGCCCAACCTGCTGAGTTCCTCCAGCGTGTTGTGTGTGAGGTAGAAGGTTATGGAAAACCCTGAACATCCTCTACATAGCACCATCCAGAGACAGAGAAGCAGTTTCAGCGACAGGCTGCTATCGATGCAATGCTCCTCAGACAGGATGAAGAGGTCAATACTCCCCAATGCCATTAGGCTTTACAATTCAACCGCCAGGAGTAAGATATGTTAAAATGCCGGGGTTGATTGTATTTAATGTATTTAAGTAAACTACTTAAGAACTTTTTAAAAGCTATTATTAATGCTTTTGGAGAGAGTGATTTAGATGCATATCATATTTTTACTGAGTTAAGTATTGTATGTAATTAGTTTTGCTACAACAAGTGTATGGGACATTGGAAAAAATGTTGAATTTCCCCATGGGGATGAATAAAGTATCTATCTATCTAGAAGGTGGGTGGGTGAGGGAGGGAGGGATTGAAGTAAGAAGCTGGGGAGGTAAAGGGCTGAAAAAGAACCTCAAGACACTTGAGTGCAATGACAGACAGACAGACATACTTTATTGATCCCAAGGGAAATTGGAAATTGATACTTGTGAACTGGTGCCTGGTGGAAGATGCTGTGACTAATGTATAGTTGCATTGAGTTAAAAGATGTACCTCTATGTTCTTTTCTCAGGACCTGTCCAGAGGATTTCACATAATGTCAAAACTTAAGACAATTGGCACATAAAGAGGGGCTGACTGACCCATCAGGTCCATGCCAGCTCTCTGTGGGGTTATCCATTCACTCCCGTTTTTCTGCACTTTCTTTATAGATTACTTTCACTTGCTGCCATTCATCAACCACTTGAGATACTCATCATCTGGGTATAGAAGTTATGTTCACAGGTTATGTGAGGCCATATCTGGAGCATCGTGCTATGGCAAAGATGTTATTAAATTGGAGGGTGTGCAGTAAAGATCTACAAGGATATTGCCAGGACTTGAGGGACTAAGTTATTGAGATGGTTGTCGATTTTTTATCAGGTTGTGACATAGAACAAAAAACAACATTCACCAAGTACACAGAATAAAGAATTATATAAAAAAAATAGAGATTAAAGTACAGATATAGAATAAAATGTGCATTAATACATAAATCACAGCATGTATTTACAATGTAAATAGCATTATATACAGTGGTTTAAAGGTTTACAGTACAGTGCATTATATAGATAGATGGGGAGGTCTAACTAGAATGTTTGCTTAAATTAACTTTCTGAGAGAAGAAACTTTTAAAATGGTGAAGATTTTGCTTTTGTTTTAATAATCCTATAGCTTTCCAGACCTCCAAGAGGACCACAATCTAGTCATGGTTTGGAGGCTTGCGTGCCTCAATGATCTGAACAGCTACGTTGGCTAGAGTCAGGGCTTAATGCTTTGGCTGTTGGTAGGGTCCACCTTGCCTTCCTGGTCAAAGGGTAGAGGCCAGCCGAAGAGCGGTCCATCGGTCCAGGGTTAGGGATTCAGGTCAGGGCTAACAACCCCGACTGGTAAAACAAAACAGAAACAGCAATGCGGAGTCGTACATCTCAGTCTGACGACATTCCTGAATCTCCATCTGGGATCTGCATGACTGACCACAGTGAAAACCGAGAGGAAGCTACAGACATGATGAAGGATGCCATAAACATCACCAGTGTTGGAGGACCTTCATTGCTGCCCTAAACCCTGTTGGAAACCACTGTTTGTTTTAATAATACTTTTTATGAGGTTTGTACTTATTAACAAACTCGTGTTTATTTCACGCTCACTTGCAGAAAGCGGTATAGCAGCTAAACTAATGGTTTGTCACGTTTCTCATTTTTCATTGGCTAAGTATTAGCACATTCCCCACATGATGCAATTGTTTTAATTCTGTCGCCTATACACTAGTTTATTCCTGTCTAAGGGATTTCTTATCTTATCTATAAAAGTGATGGATTTTCAGAGACACAATCTTTTGCTTCTTTATTCTTTTGTCTTCGGATTCACCACTTAGCATAATTTCTCAGCTCTTTATTTAATTTGCTTAGTATTTGTATATTTGCTTGTACTATAAAGTAATCAATAGTTGGAACTAAGAATGCTCATCATCCCCAACTCCTGGGAAAACCCTGAAAATCAGAAAGAAAACTGAGATCCAACAACACCAGCGGCATAACGGGCAAAAGAGAAGAGAGAGCTTTCCGGAAGGGAGCTTTTAGGAAAGGCAGTTTGTAGGGTGGGTCGTGACCGCACATACTAAATCTAAATTCTATCATACTTATTGAGGCAAATGACCCGTTTTGGTGGTGTTTAGTCAATATGAAATATAGGAGGCGGAAATTAATCTACAATTGATCAACATTATCAAAGTGAATCTGGAAGTAGTACAAAACACAGAAAATAGTAGAAAAGCAGTGGCTAATCCTGAAGTCATTTGCATAGAGACCCAGCAGATCAGGTAGTATCAGTGGAGAGAGAAACAGGGTTACTGTTTCAGGCTGGTGATCGCTCACCGCAAGAGTGGTCACACACAACTTCTCAGGAACAACTTCTTCACCTCCACCCTCAGATTTCTGAATGCTTCAGGAACACTACCTGACTATTTTGCTCTCTTCTTGCTCTATCAGCTTTTTTATATTTCTTTTTGTAACTTGTAGTATTCTTTTTATACATTACACTGCACTGCTTTCGCAAAACAACAAATTTCACAGTTGTGAACCTGGTTCTGATTCTGAGAGAACGCTCTGGTATAAAACCGGGTTTAAGATGGAGAGAAAGGTGGGACAGAGAAAAGAAGGAAAGGGAAAAGGCATGTGATCAGGAAGAATGCTGGAGAGGAGAAGTGATAACATAGGCTCGGCAATTTATGCAGACCTGGAACAGGCCCTGTGCCCAACTCTTCAATGCCAACCAAGATACTTAGCTGAGCTAGACCCATCTGCCTACATTTGGACCACAGCCTTTTCAGCCTTTCCTAGTCAGGTACCTATCCAACTGCCTTTTA
Source organism: Hemitrygon akajei (assembly GCF_048418815.1). Lineage (NCBI taxonomy): Eukaryota > Metazoa > Chordata > Chondrichthyes > Myliobatiformes > Dasyatidae > Hemitrygon > Hemitrygon akajei. The sequence goes on from NC_133142.1 coordinate 8,174,845, forward strand.
AGCATTTGCAAATATGCCCACTCTACAGCTTCCTCCGGCAGCTTATTCAACACACCAACCATGATCTGTGTAGAAAAAGCTGCCTCTCGAATCTCTTTAGATCTTTATCCTCTCACGATACGTTTATCCTCATTACATTTAGACTTCTCTGCACTGGGGGGAAAAGAAATGTGACCATCCATCCTATCTGCACTGCTCATGGTTATATGAATCTCTATAAGGTTACTGCTCTAGGCTTCTATGCTCCAGGGAAGCTTTAAGTATGAGCGATGGATTTCTGGGAGTTAAGGGTAAGACACATTGCTTTGCCATTGTTGCTTGGGTATGTTGGCTGTACATTTTACTCTGCTGAGCATTGTGGGCATGCTGTGCTGGTGCTGAAATGTGTGGCAACATCTGTGAGCTAACCTCAGCACATCCAGTACATCCTCAGATTGTGTTGGCTGATAACGCATCCAATGTGCTTCACTGAATGTATTGATGTACATGTGATTAATAATAAGTAAATCTAAATGTAAATGAAGTGTTCATTTGTTTGTTATGAGCCTGTGGACAATCATGGTCTTTTCATGAGCGTAATTGTTCTTGGCAAATTTTTCTACAGAAGTGGTTCGCCATTGTCTTTCTCTGGGGAGTGTCTTTACGAAATGGGTGACCCCAGCCATCATCAATACTCTTCAGAGATTGTCAGTGGTCGCATAACCAGGACTTATGATACATACCAGCTGCTCATACGACCATCCACCACCTGTTCCCGCGGTTTCGTGCAATCCTGGATGGGGGAGGGGGAGGCTAAGCAAGTGCTGCACCTTCCCTATGGGAGACCTGAAGGCTAGCAAAGGACCGCCTTACACCTCCTTTGGTACAGACATACCTCCAGCTCGCCACCAAAAATAAGGTGTGCCACCTGTCAAACCACAGCTGCCAAGGGGGAAGTTGGGCAAGTACATGGATTGGAAAGGTTTAATTATTATAATAAGAACAACTTTATTTATATAGCACCTTTCATGCATTAAGATGCAGGCTCACAGTGCTTTACATAGACTGTAAAGATAAATCAATACAGTCATAAAAATACGAGACAAAATTAAAAATCATAAGTAAAGACAAACATTATATAGAATAAAATGTGATCAAATCCACAAAATTATTTAAATATAATCAACATCAAGAGACATTAGCTAATCCTATAAGCAGGCTAAATTAAGGAAGGAGGTGTTTAGAAGTGTTTTGAAACATTCCATAGTACCAGCCTGTTGTATCTTAGTCGGTAGTGTATTCCTGATTATCAGTGCATGAGAACAAAAGGCCGTATTCACCAGTTCTTAGGTTCAGAGGGTTATGGAACAAACACTGGCAAATTGGACTAGCTTGGATGGGACATCCTGGCCATCATGGCCCAGTTGGACTGAGGGGCCTGTTTTCATCCTGTGTGACTCAAAGTCAGAACACCTCGCTTATGTGACACAAACAACATTCTGAGATTGCATGGTGCATGAACACACAACACATCATTCCAGAGGCTTTTTAGAAAGGCAGGGATGCCTGATGAGTTTAAAACTATTATCAGAAGAGGCCTACCGTCAGCATGTTTCCACATGACCTTGTACGCTGTAGCCTGGGGCAACCCCCTCCACGCGATTCGGATTCGATTACTCTGCGTCTCCAGGGTGCGGAGCTCTGTCACGCGCCCAACAGCTCCATCTTATGTTATGCCAAATGGAGAGAAGGGGGAGGAAGATATTTCAGCCATTTTTAAAGTTAATAAGACAGACCTTTCACCGGAATGAGTGAATGCCGTCCGCGAAAAGGAACTGCGGCTACTTAGCTGGGCCCCTCTCACATCACCATCCGAGCCTGTGAACTCTACCTAAGAAAAGGGCCAGAACAGCAGGCAGATGGGAGAACCATCACCAGCAGATTCCTCCCTTAACCCGACTCGGGTGTGGAAAATACATCACCGACCCTTCTAAACTGGTAATCCACTCCCCAAAAGCAGCGGTTCAAAGGCAATTACAGATGGACAAGCAATGCAGACCGTGTCCATGACAGGTCATGGAACATTATAGGGGGGGGGGGGGGGGCAGGCCGTTCAGCCCACAACATTGCACCACTCTCAATGCCAATCCATACTAAATAAATTGACATCAATCCCAAGGTCATGGTTTTGACCCCCTTACAGGCCAACAGTATTGTGCTCAGTTCTGGCTGCCTCATTGTAGGAAGGATGTGTAAGCATTAGAGAGGGTGTGGAGGAGATCTATCACAATGCTGACTGCATTAGAGAGCTGTCTTATGAGGATAGGCTGAGTGAGCTGAAACTTTTCTCTGGAGTGAAGAAGGATGAGAAGTGTATAAGATGATAAAAAGCAGAGATAGAGTGGAGAGCCAGCGCCTTTTTCCTGGGGTGGAAATGGCTAACATAAGAAGACATAATTTTAAGGTGATTGGGGAAAGTATGGGGGGGGGGGGGATGTCAGAGGTATCTTTTCTTTCCACAGAGAGTGGTGTGTGTGTGGAACACCCTGCCAGGTGATGGTGATAAAGGCAGATACATTTAAGAGACTCTTTAATAGGCAACCGGATGAAAGAAAAATGGAGGAATATGTGGGAGGAAAGCATTAGATTATAGGAATGCCTTGAATTGAATTGATTTTATTGCATCCTTCACATACATGAGGAGTAAAAATCTTTACATTACATCTCCATCTAAATGTGCAATGTGCAATCATAGTAATTTATAATGATTTATAATAAATAGACCAGAGGGTGGTGTATCTGTGGAATTCATGGGTCAATACCATTTAGGAAGGGGTCCGTGGTCTAGAGGAAAGTGGTGCTCTCGGGAAGAATGGGTTCAGCACGTACACTTCATCCCCTCATCGCTTACCTGCTCTAGCAACAACGCTGGCCGGGCTTCCCTCCCTGCCACTGGAAAGCACTGACACTTCGATGACATACATCTCTCCTTGCTGCACGTGGTCAATGTCAAATGAAGTTGTTTCACGTGACACAACCCTGGTGACCTCGTAACCTGAACAGGAAAGAAAAAATACAAAATGCAATGAGTGTTGAATTAAATCTGTTGTGACAAGCAACAACTGTTAACAAGGTACTTGCAGAGAGATTTAGGCCGGTTAGAAGAGTGGGCTGAAAGATGGCAGATGGAGTTTAATGCTGATAACTGTGAGGTGCTACATTTTGGTAGGACTAATCAAAATAGGACATACGTGGTAAATGGTAGGACATTGAGGAATGCAGCGGAACAGAGTGATCTAGGAATAATGGTGCATAGTTCCCTGAAGGTGGAATCTCATGTGGATAGGGTAGTGAAGAAAGCTTTTGGTATGCTGGCCTTTATAAATCAGAGCATTGAGTATAGGAGTTGGGATGTAATGTTAAAATTGTACAAGGCATTGGTAAGGCCGAATTTGGAGTATTGTGTACAGTTCTGGTCACCGAATTATAGAAAAGATGTCAACAAAATAGAGAGAGTACAGAGGAGATTTACTAGAAAGTTACCTGGGTTTCAGCACCTAAGTTACCGAGAAAGGTCGAACAAGTTTGGTCTTTATTCTTTGGAGTGTAGAAGGTTGAGGGGGGACTTGATAGAGGTATTTAAAATTATGAGGGGGATAGATAGAGTTGACATGGATAGGCTTTTTCCATTGAGAGTAGGGGAGATTCAAACAAGAGGACCTGAGTTGAGAGTTAAGGGGCAAAAGTTTAGGGGTAACACGAGGGGGAACTTCTTTACTCAGAGAGTGGTAGTTGTGTGGAACGAGCTTCCAATAGAAGTGGTAGAGGCAGGTTCGATATTGTCATTTTAAAAAAATTGGATAGGTATATGGACAGGAAAGGAATGGAGGGTTATGGGCTGAGTGCAGATCAGTGGGACTAGATTAGAGTAAGCGTTCAGCACAGACTAGAAGGCCAAGATGGCCTGTTTCCGTGCTGTAATTGTTATATGGTTATATGATTACTTAGCCACGTGGAGTACACTGAATTACCAAATGTACTGTCAGTGAATGTTACTATTTGTTCACAGTCTCTTTCAATGTTTTGACTGAGGGGACTAGGTGTAATATATCCAAGCTTGTTGGTAAATCTTTGGAGTGGCACGGTAGCATAGCAGTTAGCTTCATTCTAGTAGAGCACGGGTGACCTGGGTTCAATTCCACCACTTCCCAAAAGGAATTTGCATTAGTTGGAAGAGCGCACGGATCTTCTCTCACATTCTGAAGACCTACGGGTCAGACTGGTCAAGTGGGTGTAAGCAGGCGGCACGAGCTCATAAGAGTCTGTTACTGCGCTGAATCTCTAAATAAATAAACAGACAGAAACTAAAATGGACCAGAGTGGAAACGATCACCATGCAGGGAGGAGTGGATATATCGACCGAGCTGTCAGAGTAGGTTGTAGAGGCAGTACTGTTACAAATTTAAAAGACATTTAAACAGGTACATATGCAACACGCACAAAATATTGGAGGAACTTAGCAAGTCAGGTCGCATCTACAGAAGAGAACGAACAACTGACGTTCCATGCCGAGCTTGAAATGTCGACTGTTTATTCCCCTCCACGTACGCAGCCTGACTTATTGAGTTCCTCTGGCATTTTGTGTGTGATTTCCAGCACCTGCAGAATCTCGTGTCCTTACTGGTAAATGGGCAGGAATGATTTACTGGGTCGTGGACCAAACTGGAGAAAATCAGACTAGCTCAGGTAGACAACTCGCTCAGCACGGACAAGTCAGGCTGAAAAGACGGTTCCCAGACTGTATGACTCCGGAAGGTAGTGAGCTTGTGAGGAGAATGTAGGGAGACTTCAAGAGGATATATAGTTAGGCTACATGAATGGGTGAGGACATGGGGGAATGGGTGTCACGTAGTGTAGTGCTCAGCACAATGCTCTACAGTACTGGTAACCCGGGTTCAATTCCTGCTGCTGTCTGTAAGGAGTTTGTATGTTCTCCCGGGGATCACGTGGGTTTCCTCCGGGTGATCCGGTTTCCTCCCACAATCCAAAAAACATATTGGTTGGTAGGTTAAATGGTCATTGTAAATTGTCCTGGGATTAGGCTCAGATTAGATTGGGGAATGCTGGGTGGAAGGGCCAAAAGGGCCAGAACAGCCTGTTCTGTGCGGCATCTCAATGAACAGATAAATCATGTGAGGTCATCTAACTCAGTAGGAAAAATAGAAGGGTGGGGTGTGTTTTAAATGTTGATAATCAGAGAGATCTGGATGTCCCTTTATGGAAATTATTGCAGGGCCAGTGAGCAATTAAAGAAAGCAGTATACGGGGCTTGGAAATAAAATAATTGCACATGCTGGATATTGCTTCGATGAAAGGTCATGAATGAAGGGAATGATCTGAAACATTGACTCTGGTTCTCTTCCCATAGTCAAACCAGCTGAGTATTTTGGGTACATGCAGGTTTTTGCAAGAGGATTTAAGAACAAGATTATTTTATTATAATTACACAGGGTTCTGGCAAGACAGCACTTGGAATATTGAGTGTTCACTGAAGAAAGGGTGTATTCGCAATAGAGAGAGCAGCACAGCTTCGCCAGACTGGTCCTGATGAAGGGTCTCAGCCCAAGATGTCACCTGTTTATTCCTCCCCACTAATGTTACCTGACCTGCTGAGTTCCTCCAGCACTATGTGTGCGTCGCTCTGGTTTTCCAGAATCTCTTGTGCATATGGCTTCTGGGGTGGTGGGATTATTACACGGGTTGAAATGGAGCACGCTGGGCCCGTGTCTTCTGATTAAAAAGAGCGAGAGGTGATCTCATTGAAACATCCAAATTCGTACTGAGGTTTGAGAGGGATGTTTTCTCTGACTACCTTGTTTGGGATTTTGTGCACCATACCAATGAAGACTTTCCACTGACCCACCTCTGGGGTTTCGCCAGACTATTTTATATGCCGATGCTCCCGACACTGCGGTCCAGCTGATCCGAATCCGGTTATGGGTTGTTTCGACTATCTGCAAATTTGCCACGGCTCCCAGACCTATTTCATTATCCACTGTGTAGAGAGCAGAAAGACAGTGACAAGGAAACCAAATGCCCAATGCCTCCTCCCTAGATATCTAACTTCACTGTTACCGTCTCGGTAACCGACTGATCCAACCGCAGCGGAAGTTTCATTCATTTTGTAGGTGGCACAGTTGTGTAGCTGTAGTGCAGAAGTTTTACAGTGCCAGCAGTCCAGGTTCAATCCCCAGTGCTGTCTGTAAGGAGTTTCCATATTCTCCCTGTGATAGTGTGTGCTTCTACCAGTGGCTCCACTTCCCTTCAATATTGTAAAGATGTACGGGTTTGGTTCAGGAAGTTGTTGGGGCATGCTATGTTGGTTTCCGGAAGCATGGCGACACTTGTGGGCTGCCCCCAGCACATTCTCAGATTGTGCTGGCCATTGATGCAAACAATGCATTTCACTACACGTTTTGATACTGAATATAGAATGTTACAGCTTAGTACAGGCCCTTCGGCCCACGATGTTGTGCTGACCTTTTAATCTACATTAAGATCAATCTAACCCTTCCCTCCCACATAACTCTCTATTTTTCTATCACGTATTTGCCTATCTAAGAGTTTTGTAAATGGTCTTAATGTATATGTCATCACCATAATTATGTGCTCTGTTGTATGATGTAGCTGATCATGGTCTTTGACCATGATAGTTCTTGGTAAATTTTTCTACAGAAGTGGTTTGCCATTGCCTTCTTCTGAACAGTGTCTTTACCAGACAGGTGACTCCAGCCATTATCAATATTCCTCAGAGATTGTCTGCCTGGTGTCAGTGGTCACATAACCAGGACTTGTGATATTCACCAGCTGCTCTTACGACCATCCACCACCTGCTCCCATGGCTTCATGTGACCCTGATTGGGGGTGGGTAGAGCTAATCAGGTGCTACACCTTGCCCAAGGGTGACCTGCAGGCTAGCAAGAGGGAAGGAGCATTTTACACCTCCTTTGGTAGGGATGTATCTCCACCCCACCACCCAAATCTATGTGCATACATGTGATAAATAAAGCTAATCTTTAATCTCTCTTTTTCAGAGTCAATGGAGCTGCTCTATGATGCAGCTGGCATAGAATGAATGGGTAGAGTGCTCATGGTGTGTTCTGTCTGCAAACGTACAGAGCAACAGGTACAAGCAAAGTACATTGCCAAGGATTATGCCTGTGTTCTCTGATTCCATCGTTTGATGTTGCCGACTGCCAAGTGCATCAGTTCCAACAGGAGGTCCTTCCTCCAAACGTAAGGTGACTTCTTTTCTTCTCCTATCCCTCAGCCAAATACGTTAAGGAGTGGGGTGACACGTTAGCACAACCACTTTACAAGTACATGAATGGGAGGGGTATGGAAGTCTATAGTCCAGGTGTGGCTTGATGGAACTAGGCAGGTAACATTTTGGCATGGACTAGATGGACAGAAGGGCCTCTTTCTGTGCTGTAGTGCTCTATGACCCTATGACCTACAAGCAAAGAGCATGGGATCAACTATGTTGTTTTCCCGAAAGCATCAGTACTGTAAAGTCTAAAACTGAAGTGTTACCTCGGGAAATCGAGTGCAGCAGCAGTGAGGATCCATTACAGGGGTGTGGGTGCAAACCGTTCAGGTTCTGGGTGTTGGGCGCTCCTGGTAATCATGTTAAGGCTCTGGGAATCCACGTAACTTACCTGTCTTTGACATAGTCACTGGCGTTGCCACTTCCCTGTCGTTGTACAGAGTGTAGAGAGTGATGGCGTATTCAGTGCCCGGAGACAGGCTGGTGATATCATAGTTGTTGGAGGCAGCGTTCAGCACAACTGTGTTGGACTGTGTCTGTTCCTCTGTTAGAAATGGAAGGGTTAAATTTTCAAGACATAAAGTTCGAAGTCTTTGTCTTAGCACAACGCTGGTGAATGATCTCATCCAGCTGAGGGATGATAGTGAAAGCAAAACTAAATATCCATGTCTAAAGCTGAGTCAGTGTCAAATTCAGCAGAGCCAGCATCATCATGATTCTGTGCCTTGTGGTAATATGAGGGAAATCATGGTCTTTCCATGGCCATGAGTATTCTTGGCAAATTTTTCTACTTTGTACGGAATTGGTTTGCCATTGCCTTCTTCTGGGCAGTGTCTTTAACAGACGGGTGACCCCAGCCATTACCAATACTCTTCAGAGATTGTCTGCCTGGCGTCAGTGGTCACATAACCAGGACTTGTGATGTGCACCGGCTGCTCATATGACCATCCACCACCTGCTCCCATCGCTTCATACGACCCTGAATGGGGGGCTAAGCAGGTGCTACACCTTGCCAAGGGTGACTTGCTGACTGGTGGAGGGAAGCCTTCCCTCCACCGAGGTATAAAAAAGACAGTTAGATCATGCACATTGAAAAATAAATGACTTTAACATGGGATCAGTCATAATATTTCTGAAAAGCTAAGAAAGCTTGAGTAATTCTATGCCTTACTCCAATGCCTATTTCATTGTTTTCACATCAGGGCATAAGTACAGTGGTTTATACAAAATGATGGAAGAACTCAGCAAATCAGGCAAAATCTATAGAAAGGAATAAGCAAAATTCCTTGCCTGAAGGGTATTGGCCCGAAATATAGATAGTTTATTCCTTTCCACAGATGCTGCCTGACCTGCCGAGTTCCTCCAGCATTTTGTGAGTGTTACTCTGGGTTTCCGGCACCTGCAGAATCTCTCGTGTTTACAAGTTGACTGGTGTTACCTGTGGCTTTCCTCCACTCTATTCTGTAAGAGCTGGCATCACGCTGGGGATTCCACGTCACGCGGATAGCAGTCGGACTAATCCCAATTGTCCTCAAAACAAGGTTTTCTGCCAAATCTTAAGGAAAGGAAAGGGAGGAAGAAGTAAAAAAAGACAGGTGAGTGTCAGATATCACCCAACAAATGAACAACATAATGTAGTTAAATCGCATCTGGAGTCAGGACTTACACCAGGTTCAGGAATAGTTACTGCCCCTCAACCATAAGGCTCTTGAACCAAAGGGGATAATTTCATTCAAGTTAATTTGCCCCATCACTGAAATGTTCCCACAACCAATGGACTTACTTTCAAGGACTCTTCATCTCATGTTCTCAATGCTTATTATGTATTTATTTATTATTATACTAGAACACTAGAATACTACAGCACAGTACAGGCCCTTCAGCCCTCAATGTTGTGCCGACCCATATATTCCATTAAAAAAAGTACTAAACCCACACTACCCCATAACCCTCTATTTTTCTTTCATCCATGTGCCTGTCCAAGAGGCTCTTAAATACCCCTAATGTTTTAGCCTCCACCACCATCCCTGGCAAGTCATTCCAGGCACCCACAACCCTCTGTGTAAAAAAACTTACCCCTGATATCTCCCCTAATCTGGGAAACAGGTACTGGCTATCCACCCTATCTATGCCTCTCATAATCTTGTAGACTTCTATCAAGTCCCCTCACATCCTTCTACGCTCCAAAGAGTAAAGTCCCAGCTCTGCTAACTTTGCCTCATTTATTTCTTTTTACATTGCACAGTTTGTTGTCTTTTGCACTCTGGTTGAGTGCCAAAGTTGGTGCGGTTGTTCATTGATTCTGTTGTAGTTGTTATTCTATAGATTTATTGAGTATACCCGCAAGAAAATTAATCTTAGGGTTGTATATGGTGACATGCATATTTTGATAATAAATTTACTTTGAACTTAGAACCTTTTGGAACTTTGAGTATTCTGGTCACCCCATTACATGAAGGATGTGACGGCTTTAGAGATGGTGTGTAAGAGGTTTACCAAAATGGTGACTAGAGGGTGGACAAACCGGGGGTTGTTTTCTTTGGAGCTGCAAAGTCTGAGAGGAGACCTGATGGAGCTTTATTAGAATATGTGATGCAGAGACAGAATAGACAACCAGGTTCAAAATCAAGTGTCTAATACCAGAGGATATGAATTTAGGGTGAGAGAGGGTAAATTCAAAGGAGATACGTAGGGCAAGATTTTTGGTGGTGGGTGCCTGGAATGAACTGCCAAGGGTGGTGGTGGAAGCAAATAAGATAGAGCTCTTTAAGAGACTCTTCGATTTGATAGAGATGTTCGAGAGGTCTCCTCCAGGTGCTCCACAATCCAAAGGTGACCTGGTTAGTCATGTAATTGGCCATTGTAATGTGTACTGTGATCAGGCTAGTGTTAAATAGGCGAGTTGCTGGGCAGTGTAACCTATTGAGCTGGAAGGGCCTGTTCTGCTCTGCATCTCTAAATATTCAGTGGATTCCAGTTAACTGGGACACATCAGGACCAGTTCAATTTGGCCCAAGTACGTAGCAGCCCCAATGAACCGATGGTTCATGGAAATAGTTAAAATGATATATAAAAAAAGAAAAAACAATTGTTTAACCAAGTAACAAATTATCTACTTAAATGAAATGCAGAACAAATTAGAACACTACCAATACCTCTTCGGTACTATAAAACTGTGTATTAGTTCCTAATAGTTCTCAACGGAGGAATTTATCTAGGTATGCTATTATATTCTTTTGATTGACTGTAAAGGAACAGACATCTATGGTAATTTTTTTGGCAAGTGTCAAATCTTTTCATGGCATTTAGCAAGGGTCTTAAATTTTTTAAAGTCAAATAAAAAATTATGAAAAATGACTGCTTTGTTAATTGGCGTCCATCACCCTGAATAAATACCATAACACAAATAGACACAACTGGCGCTATTTAAGAACTGTTCCCTTTAAGCATTGTGTAGTGTCTAACGGCTACACATGTGCACACGACTAACACTAGTTAGAAACTGTTCTGCAGCAGTCTCCTGTCCTGCAACAGTCTCCCAGTCTCCTGTCCCAATTAAGCAGAATGCCCCAAACAAATGTTGGGAACCACAGTTATTTTCTCAGTAAGTTTTTGTTCTTTAAAAGCTGTCCCAAATAAGTGGCTGACTCGATTAACTGATGGCCCAATTAACAAGAGTCCACTGTATGTAAATAGGCACATGAAATGGAAGGATGTGGACCCTGTGTAGGAAGAAAGGATGAGTTTAGCCGGTTTGAATACAAATCTTATTAGCCGAGCACAACATTGTGGGGCCACTTTCTGTGCTGTACTGTTCTATGTTCCAACCTTAAGGCAATCTCTCAAAATTGGAATTGGAAATAGTTTATTAATGTCACATGTACAGAGGTGGTTGCCCACCCCCATTCACCATCCCTGTTTCTCTCTCTTACGTTATCTCCCTACCTGCCCATCACCTCACTTCTGTGCTCCTCCTCCTTCCCTTTCTTCCGTGCTCTTTTGTCATCTCCTATCAGATTCCCCGTTCTCCAGCCCTGTTTCTCTTCCACCAATCAACTTCCCAGCTCTTTACTTCCCCCTTCCCCCTTCAGGTTTCACCTACCACCTACCATCTTGTACTTCTTCCTCCCCCCCAACCCCCACTTTATTATTCTGACTTCTCCTCTTCCTTTCCAGTCCTGATGAAGGGTCTTGGACCGAAACATTAACTGTTTACTCTTTCCCATAGTTGCTGTGTCTCTCCAGTATTTTGTGTGTATCACAATGGAAACGGGTTGCTTTGTGTGCCATCCAGACTCATCATTCCTTACAAAAGAACACTGAGGTAGAAAAAAGAAAACGGAATACAGAATGTAGTGCAGCAGATACAAAGAAAGTACAAGTGATGTTGAATAAAAGTTCCAGCATCTCTTGAGTTCATCATCTTCATCCTGCAGTTCTCCAAAGGCCTCCTTGTTCCACTAGCCTTTCTCTCATCAGTGGGTAATCTGCCCAGTCATTGCCTTGACCCATTAGCTTTCCTCTCATTGGAGGGTAAGTTGCCCAGTCATTGCCTTGACCCATTAGCTTTCCTCTCATTGGAGGGTAAGCTGCCCAGTCATTGCTTTGACCCATTAGCTTTCCTCTCATTGGAGGGTAAGTTGCCCAGTCATTGCTTTGGCCATTAGCTTTCCTCTCATTGGAGGGTAAGCTGCCCAGTCATTGCCTTGACCCATTAGCTTTCCTCTCATTGGAGGGTAAGTTGCCCAGTCATTGTCAGTGTCTCTCCGATTGTTTCCTCTTGGATTGAATACCAAGGCCAAAGAAAAAGAGGCTTTTGCATTTCCTGGTCTTTAATCTGCAGTTTATTATATTTTATTATGTTCCAAACTAATGTTGTTTTGGCAGCACAGCTACAGGTACCTCTAAATAAAGATTCATGTGCACTGGAAGTACAAAGCTCCTGTGGTTACTTTGAAAGGAAATGAATTGCCCCGGAGGTCAAGAGACACTTTGATGTTGATGAATTGTGTGTTTTGTTTTGGACGGGGTCTGGGAGTTGCAGTCAAGTCTAGTGTTATTTTTTTTATTGACACACACTGTGGAATGGCCCTCCCGGCCCTCTGAGCAGCATCGCCAAGCGATCCCCTGATTTCATCCTGGCCTAGTCACGGGACAATTTACAATGACCAACTAACCTACCAGCCCGTACCTCTTTGGACTGTGGGAGGAAACTGGAGCACCCGGAGGAAACCCACGCAATCGCGGGGAGAACGTACAAACTCCTTACAGGTGATGGCGGATATTGAACCCTGGTCGCTGGTACTGTAAAGCGTTGTGCTAACCACTACACTACCGTGCCGCGTTCTCATTGCCCCTGAGAAGGCTGTGGTTGTGGGCTAACTTCAATCACTCCATAGTCTGGGGGAAGATACTCACACAGTGATTTCTACAGATGTACAGAAAACATTCTGACTGGAAGCATCACCGACTAGTATGGGGGTACCAACGCACAGAATCAGGAAAAACTTCAGAGAATTGTAAACTCTGCCAGGCCTTCATTTTTAAAAAAAATTCTATTTACCTCTCCACTTGCCCCTCCAGGGAGTCCTGGCTTTAATCTTGCAATCCTTTTCCCAGACAGGAACGTATCTAAACTGAAGTATTTAAAGACCACCCATTACTTCCTAGTTGTGACCCAGATCCTGGGCCTCGGTATGATGTGAGAAAGTGTTTAGCGGAGTGACCAGCCATCCTGGATCAGTCAGGAGCTTACAGAAACTGAATACTCATCCTCAAGTTTATCAGCAGCCGGGGTGAAAAATCATAGAGGCATTGACAAAACAAATGCATCTTCAAACAAAGTAAAACAACTGGTTCCTCGTTCACCGTCACAAAAGTGAAGTGCGATGGAAAGCACTTGGACTGGTGGCATCACTGCCTGGTATGGAAGCTCCAATGCACTGGATCACCAGAGGCTGCAGAAGGCTGTAGACTCCATCATGAGCACAACCCTCCCCACCTTCAAGGTCAACTTCAACAGATGGTGCCTCAAGAAGGACCCTCACAATCTGGGACATGCCCTCCTCTCGTTACTATTTAGAGCATATATGTCAAACTCAAGGCCCGCAGGCCAAATCCGGCCCGCGGTAGAATTATCTTTGGCCCGCGAGATAATATCTAATTACTATTAAAGCTGGCCCCAGTAATCGAAGCGCCTATGGCGTATGATATGGCTAATGCTGAGTTTATTCAGGTACCAGGTTTTCAGGGTTTTTAGTGTTTATTCGGCAGTCTTCTTCATAAGAAATGGAATTTGTAAAGTGAAACACTTTGTAGTTATAGCAGAGACTGAGACACATGAGAGCAGGCTGAAAAAACAGAGGCAATGAAAGCTGCGTTCGCACGCGTCCGACTGATCCGGCCCGCATGAAGCTGCATTTTGCTCAATCCGGCCCGTGACCTAAAATGAGTTTGACACCCCTGATTTAGAGGGAGGAGGTACAGGAGCCAGATGACCCACACTCAATGATTTAGGAGCAGCTTCTTCCTTTCTGCCATCAGATTTCTGAATGGCTCATGAACACTACCTTGCTGTTCCTCTCTCTTGTCTCCATCTCTCTCCCTTGCTCTCTCATGCACCTCTCTCTCTCTCTCTCTCTCTCTCAACTACACCCTCTCTCTCTCTCTCTCAACCCCTTTCACCCCCATTTCCCTTTCTTCCTCCCTTAAAGTAATTATTTATTATGTATTACACAACACTGCTGTCACAAAACAACAAATTTCATGACATATTTCAGTTTTAATAAATATGATTCTGAGATGGAAAGAAATAATTTTTGACTGTCAAAAATCCTTGACTACTGAAAAGTCACAAAATAAAATGCTGGCAGAACTCGGCAAGCCAGGCAGCATCTCTGGGAAAAAGTACAGTCGATGTTTCGGGCTGAGACCCTTCAGCAGGACTGCTTTTTTTCTCCCCATAGATGCTGCCTGACCTGCTGATTTCCTCCAGCATTTTTTCTGTGTTGCTTGGATTCCCAGCATCTGCAGATTTTCTCTTGCTAATGGAAAGCCACTTTGCTTTCTGACTGGCTGGGAGGGAGGAAACTGCAAGGAAATGTGTAATAGCAAAGGATGTTGATGTGGAGATGGCCAGTCAGAGTTGGAAACACCTGGAACACACAAATATCAGCTGTTGTGTTTGCAGCTGATGCAGTCTTAACTTTCAGGTGCAACTGGTACCTGTTTTCATTCTCGTACTGGCAGAAGGTCCTTCTGTTCTTCCATATAGCGCAGCTAATGTTACTGTGTAATCAGTATTCGGCAGCAGACCTTGAATTTGGTAAAATTCGGTGGAAGGATTGAGGGTGACTGTCAAAACATCTCTTCCTGAATAGAGACAGAATGAGAAACGTCAAGCAAAGTGGAGCAGACATTTATCTGCTGTTATACGACCTGCAATAATGTTTTGCCAGGAGAGATTCCAAACTGAGAGCTAATTGCATGAATGGTTGAACACCCCCGGTAGAGCTGTGCATTTGATTAATGCGGGTTTTACCAGATAATCACTATGGCCTCGCAACCCAATCTCTTCAGATGCCTGGTCGGACGTTCTCACCTGCAGACGGTCCCCACTTCAGTAGGTAACCCGTGGCTCCTCTCACGCCTCGCCACCTGATCTCCGCACTCTGAGGAGTCACATTTTGAACGGTCAGTGTTTGTACCGGTTTCAGAGCCACTGAAAGCACAAAAAAAGAGTGTCTATTTCATTTTAATTAACAAGCCAGCCCTTGAATTGCCTTAAGGAGTACAAAGTCTCCCTGTGTTGGAGTCTCTGAGAGCATATCCGATGTTTACTGAGCATCCCCCAGGTCGTGGTGGCTACCCCTCAGAGGTACTTACATGTCCTGCCACTGATGGAAGACGGCAGTGTTCTGTTGCCCGGGTGTATGGGTTGAATGGTGATGACGTATTCAGTATTTGGCAGCAGCTCCTCGAGAGTGAAGGAGGCTGAGTTCGCACTCAGGGCCTTCTCTTTCAGCTGGTTATCTGCATCTCCTGAAAGCAGAGGTGGAAGAATTGTCAGTGGACATCTAATTTCATTTTAGGGTGAATTAAATCAATTTCACCTCTGTATTGGAAGTCTACAGGAGGACTTTGAATAAGAGAATGGGCAAAGTGGCAGATGACACACAGTGTAGGGAGGTGTATGGTCAGTTACTTTGGTAAAAGGACCCAGCACACTAAGCGATACTTGCTGCCCCTTACCGGGGTAATGGTTCCCACATGCTCTTTAATCTGACCAGGATTTTGTTCCTTTAAAATTTACTGGGTTCACAGGGAAATTTATTCTAATAATGTTCTGACATGTCAGTCCATAGCCTCCTCTTTTTAATCTAGCGTCGTCCCCCTTCTTTTTCAGTCCTGAAGAAGGTTCTCGGCTGAAAACACTGACTGTTTATTCATATCCATAGATGCTGCCTGACCTGCTGCATTCTTCCTGCATTTTGTTGGTGTTGCTTTGGATTTCCAGCGTTTACAGGCTTTCTCGTGTTTAACATTATAACACTGTACAACATCGAGAAAGGTGAGTTATATGTGTGTCGGGCTGTTAATATTGCGATAACTTCCAAAACCCCTGAAAATCCAAAAACCAGAACCACTGTCCCTAAATCCACTGCATTATTGGAGTTTTAATCTACTGTGTTGTCAGCTTTTATTTTAAAACCAAAATACTGAAGATGATGAGAATTTGTAAGAAAACATGAAGTGATGGAAGTAGACAGCAGACGAGGCAGTGTCTGTGGAGGTCTGAAAGATTATCTCTGACTTTCTCTTCACAGACTCTAAAAGATTAGCCTTATATGTCACACGTACATCGAAACATACAGTGAAATGCGCCGCTTGGCGTCAATGACCAAGACGGCTCGAGATTGTGCTGGGGGAGTGTCGCCGTGCTTCTGGCAGCAACACAGCATGCCCACTCCTCACTAACCCTAACCATACGACTTTTGGAACGTAAGCGGAAACTGGATCACCCGGGGGAAACCCACATAGGTAGGGGAAGGGGAAGGAGGATAGCTGTCAGGTGATAGGTGAAGCCAGGTGGGTAGGAAAGGTAAAGGGCTGGAGGACAATGGTGGAAATTGAACCCCAGTCAGTGACCATTCACTGTGAAGCAATGCACTGACTGCTAATTACCACGCCACCCATTGTATTATAACAACATGGAAACGGGTCCTTGAACCAAATCAATCCACGCTAAACAAGATTTCCATCTAAGCTAGGTCCCATTTGCTTGTGTTTGGACCATAACCCCCTTAACCAGGGGTTCCTGCCCTTGTTTTATGACATGGACCACTATCTTTAACTAAGGGGTCATGTAGTGTCCAAATACCTTCTGAATGTGGTACCTGCCTCTACCACATCCCTCTGCAGATCGATCCAGATGCAAACCACCCCCTGCATGAAAAAAGGTTGCCCCTCAGATTTCGATTAAATCTTTCACCTCTAATCTTTTCAAGTTCAAAGTAAATTTGATCAAAGTACATATATATCAGCATATACAAAGCTGAGAGTAATTTTCTTGCGAGAATATTTAACAGATCTATAGATTAATAACTATAACAGAATCAGTGGAAGACCACCCAACTAGGACATTTAACCAGAGCGCAGAAGACACCAAATTGTGCAAATGCAAAAAATCTTATACCTATGCGCTCCAGTTCTTGATCCCCCAACCCTGGAAAATAAGTTTCTGTGTATTCACCCTATCTATACCCCTCAGGATTTTGTACGCCTCTGTAAGATCACCCCTCATTCTCCTCTTCTGCAATAAGTCCTGAAGAAGGGTTTTGGCCCAAAACATCGAATGTTTATTCATTTCCATAGATGCTGCCTGACCTGCTGAGTTCCTCCAGCACTTATGTGTGTGTTGTTTTGGATTTCCAGCATCTGCAGAAGTTCTCATGTTTATGAAAAATAATTCCAACCTGCTCAGTCTCTCCCCACAACGTCACTCGAATCTTGGCAACTTCTCTTTCTAGTTCTTTTTCCCAGCTTCATGGCTTCTTCCCAGTTCTGTCTGCTCCAGCATTGACATGTTAATTAGGCGTGCCAAATTATGAGTCAACCTGTAATTAAATGCTGCTTCACTTGCTGAAATCTGATTCGATTCCGGCCGAGAAACTGAACACAGCAAGCATGGTGATGGAGGTTTGATTCCTGCCACTGTCTGTAAGGAGTTTGTACGTTTTCCCCGTGACCACGTGAGTTTCCTCCAGGGGCTCTGGCTTTCTCCCACATTCGAAGACATACAGTTAGGGTTAGTGAATTGTGGGCATGCTGGAAGAATAGTGACACTTGCGGGCTGCCCAGTATATTCCTCGCTGATTTGAATCGAAGCAAGCTATGCATTTTACTGTCTGTTTTGATGTATCAATGTACATGTGAGAAATAAAGCTAATATTTATCTCTTTTTTTAATAATCATCCATGAGTACCTTACTGAATGTTCAGGCATCTACCAACAGCTGAGATAAAGCATTTTCAATGTCTTGCACAAGTTTCACCTTTTAAGTATAGGCTCAAAGTTTTTCCTTTTATCGCCACATCTGTCGTCTCCTTTGAAATAAAATCTAGTTATAAAGTAAATGTCCTGAAGGCCACACAAGCAAATCAGAGCAGGAGTAGTTTTGTTTGGATACATCACTGCCGACACCGGCATTTATCATCCATCCTTGATTGTCCCTGGGCGAGTGTCCCAACCATATTGGATGGTCTGGAGCCACATGTAAGCCAGGTAGACAAGGATGTCAGGGCGTCTTTCCTTAAGGAGCATTAGTGAACCATATGGGCTTTGACAATGCGATATGCAACAGATAATGCTGGGAAAAGTTAGCAGGTCAGACAGCATCCGTGGAAAAAGGAACAGTTAACGTTTCAGGTTGAAGATGCTTCCTCAGAACTGAGAAAGAAAGCAAGCAAAAATATGACAAACCACCGGAGGAATGCAGGATCAGCTTTGGAGGAGGGAAAGGGATGGTTGACATTTCAAGTTGAACTGGATTTAGGGAGATGGCCGATGCAAAGAGGTGAGGGGAAGGGGTAGAGAAAGAGCTGACAGGTGAGAGGTGGATCTAGGTGAGGCCACGTGACAGGCAGAAGGAGGAGGGCTGTGGCTGCACAGTTTATCCCTCTTCCCAAAATTTAGTTCCATCAAACAATGATCTTCAATGGAACCCTGTGTCAGGAGAAAGTAGAACCGTGACCAAATTGAGGAGATTCGGTACGCCACCAGAGAGCTTTACTAACTTCTACAGATGTACAACGGAGAGCGTTCTGCCTGGTTCCATCACTGCCTCATAGGGAAGCCCCAATACACAGGTTTGAAAGAGGCTGCAGAGGGTTGTATACTCAGCTAGTTCCATCATTGGCATATCATTCCCCACCATGGCACCGTGGCAGCTGGTGCAATGCCATTACAGCTCAGTGCAGAGTTTAATTCCAGCGCCATTCTGTAAAGAGTCTCTAGAAATCCGGCCCATGGAATGCATGGGCTTTCCTTGGGTGTTCCCGTTTCCTTCCACAGTTTAAAGATGCATGGAGTAGGTTACTAAGTCATTGTTAATTTGCCCATAATTCGGCTAGGGTAAAATCAAAGTTTGAGGATTGCTGGTACAGCCTGGCCCAAAGGACTGGAAGGGACAACTCCACACTCTATCACTAAATATATCCATAACCAGGAAGGATATTTTCAAGAGGCGGTGCCTCAAGAAGGCAGCACTCATCATTAAGGATCCACACCATCTAGGACATGCCCTCTTCTCATTACTACAATCAGGGAGGAGGTACAGGAGACTGAAGGCACACAATCAGTGATTCAGGAACAGCTTCATCCCCTCTGTCTGATTTCTGAACGGACAATGAACCCATGAACACTCACTATTTGCATTTAGCACTATTTCAGAACAAATTTCACGACATACGCCAGTAATATTAAACCTGATTCTGATTCTATTTAGCAAACACGAGGAAATCTGCAGATGCTGGAAATTCAAACAACACACACAAAATGCTGGTGGAACGCAGCAGGCCAGGCAGCATCTATAAGGAGAAGCACTGTCGACGTTTTGGGCCGAGACCCTTCGTCAAGGATGAAGGGTCTCGGCCCGAAACGTCGACAGTGCTTCTCCCTATAGATGCTGCCTGGCCTGCTGTGTTCCACCAGCACTTTGTGTGTGTTGTCTGATTCTATTTAGTTATTTTTGTAACTTATAGCAATTTTTAAAGTTTTGTACTGTAACTACTGCTTTAAAACAGCAACACATGTCAGTGATAACGAACCTGATTCTAATTCTGAATTCCTAATGCCTGAACAGCTTTCATGATGAAAGACAACAACAGGAGCGCTATCGCAGGAAAGCAGCATCCGCCACCCAGGCCGTGCTCTCTTCCTGCTGCTGCCACTAAGAAGAAGGTACAGGAGCCTCAGCACCCTCACCAGTTACCTCCTCTTAGCCATCAGGTCCTTGAACCAGTGCAGATAACTTCACTAAACTTCACTTGCCTCATCACTGGCTTGTTCCCACAATTTATGGACTCACGTTCAAGGACTCTTTATCTCATGTTCTTGAAATTTATTGATTATTTATTTATTATTATTATTTCTTTTTTTCTTGTGCACAGCTTCAAAGTTCAAAGTAAATATTTTTATCAAAGTACAGTTACGTCACCATATACCATCCTGAGATTAATTTTCTTGAGGTCATACTCAATAAACCTATAGAGTAATAACCATAACAGGATCGATGAAAGACTGCCCAACAGGGCGGTCAGAGTGCAGAAAACAGCAAACTGTGCAAATGCAAACAGTTTGTTGTCTATTGCACATTGATTGTTTCTCCATCCGCATGGGTGTAGTGTTTCATTGATTCTATTCTTCTTCTTGGATTTACTGAGGATGTCCACAAGAAAACAAATCTCAGGTTTGTACATGGTGACATCTATGCACTATGATAATAAACTTTGAACTTTAATCGACTTTGAAATATCTACCCCTTTATGTTTCAAAACAGCTCAACCCACAATAAAGGTTTAATTCCATACTAACATATTAACGTTTACAAAATGTTTCCTTTCTTAATTTCAGAATCTGTCCCACAAAGTTTTGGCTTTCAACAAACCACAATAAACTTCACCTCAGATCTGTGATTCGATAGCACCAACACAATCTCCCTAAATCCTCATTAGATTCATCTGCAACCCCCAGGGAGAGCATCTTAACACCAGGAAGCACTTCAAAAAAGTAAAATAAATATTGGTAACCTACTGTTTGAAATCCTAGAATCCTACAACAGTGGAAGATAAAACTTTGGTTTGGCCACATTTGGAGTAAAGTGTGCAGTACCCACCAGGTTCAGGAACAGTTATTACCCCTCAGTCATCAGGCTCTTGAACCAAAGAGGTTAACTTCACTCAACTTCACTTGCCCCATCATTGAAATGCTCTCACAACCAATGGACTCACTTTCAAGGACTCTTCATGTGACATTCTCAATATTTATTGTTTATTTATTTATTATTAATATTTCTTCTTTTTTATTTGCACAGTTTGTTGTCTTCTACACTCCGGTTGAATGCCCAAAAGGATGCAATCTTTCATTGATCTGGTATTGGTTATATTCAATAGTTGAGTATGCCCTCAAGAAAATGTATCTCAGGATTGTATATGGTGACATTTATGTACTTTAATAATAAAATTTACTTTGAACATTGAATTCTGCTTGCCCTTCACTGGAAGGACAAGGAGGCTTTGGAAAGAGTTCAGAAAAGGTTTGCCAGGATTCTGCCTGGATTAGGGAGGGTATGAGTTGTAAGAAGAGGCAAGGCAAATTTGGGTTGTTTTCAATGGAACATCTGAGGCTGAGAGGAGACCTGATAGAAACTTACAATGTAGTTCAGTTGCTCTCACCCTTGGAATGATACACCCTTGTATCATTCACAAAATCTTAGGTGAGCCTTGGTACCCAGCAAAAGTTGGTTCAGGGTTAAAGGTGATTGGCAGTTGTCCTATAGATGTTGATAGTGGAGGCTGCAGATCTGATAGGGATTATGGAGCCTCTAAAACAAAACACTAGCCTCTGGACAAAATACTAGCTTTTCCTAAAAAATACCAAAAGTTTTACACCTTTAGGGACAGCGACCGAATTGTCAACCAAGCAAGATAAGGAGGAAAGCAAGTTAATGCAAGAATAGCATTGAAAGGCAGGATTGAGAGCAAGCAACAAGTTCTGGGATACAATAAGTGGGTTGGATGAGGCCTTTCAAGACACCCTAAAGATTGGACATCAAAGTAGTTCTTGACACAAATAACCGTTCTTGGCTAATAAATAAGCAATGATAATGGTATCTTTGCAATTTAGGTCAATTAGTGTTAATTGTTCACAGATGGCTTTCATCATTTGGAGACACTCCAGCAACTATTAATGGTCAGGTGGGCTCAGAGAGTGTAAAGGAAAGGCATTGGGTTGGAAGGAGGGGCAGGATAGTTTGGCATAACACACTATTGACTGTGAATTAAGACTTGAAATCAGGTCATGAGAAAGTTGTGGTATTTAATCCTTCACCTACTGTCCTACAGCTCTTTGGTCATTTATTATTAGTGTCTTAGACATGGAACAGTACAGCACAGAAACAGGCCATTTGGCCCATCTAGTCCATGCCAAACTATTAATTTTCCTAATCCTATTGACCTGCACCTGGATAATAGCCCTCCATATTCCTCCTGCCTGATACCTATTCAAGTTTCCCTTGATTATTGAAATTGAACTCAAATCCGCAATTAATATTTAGAATTTATGCCATGTTTCTATTTCCCCATCAGAAATTCTCATCCTTTCAGGAAGAATGTCTGCCATCACCTACTCTCTTCCTTTTTATATATTTATGGAAACTCTTACCATGAACACAAGAGATTCTGTGGATGCTGCAAGTCCAAAATAACATTGTGTGTGAAATGGTGGAGGAATTCACAGGTCACGCTGCATCTATGGAGAGGAATAAACAGTTGACGTTTCCGACCGAGACCCTTCATCAAGAATGGATCTCGATCCAAAATGTCAATGGTTTACTGCCCGACCTGTTGAATTCCTCCCCCATTTTGTGGTGAAACTCTTAACCAATATTTTTATATACACTCAGAGGCCACTTTATTAGGTACACCCTGTACCTATTAAGGTGGCCACTGAGTGCAAGTTTGTGTCTTTATTTATTGAGATACAGCATGAAATTGGTCCTTCCAGCCCTTCAAGCTGCACCATCCACAATCCCCCAGTTTAATCCTAGTCTAATCACGGGACAATTTACAATGACCAAATAACCTACCAATCAGTAAGCCTTCGGACTGTGGGAGGAAACCGGAGCACGTAGAGGAAACCCATGTGGTCACAGGGAGAACATACAAACTCCTTAGAGGCAGCGGTGGGATATATGGTCTTCTGCTACTGTTGCTCATCCACTTCAAGGTTTGCTCTGTCGTGCATTCTAAGATGCTCTTCTATACTGTTGCTTTCCTGTCAGTCTTCTCCGACCTCTCTCATTAACAAGCCATTTTTTTACCCACAGAACTGCTGCCAACTGGATTTTTTTTTTTGTTTTTTGCACCATTCTCTGTAAACTTGGGGGTTAGGGGGGTTGTGGATAGTGTGGAGGGCTGTTAGAGGTTACAGCGGGACATTGATAGGACACAAGACTGGGCTGAGAAGTGGCAGATGGAGTTCAACCCAGATAAGTGTGAGGTGGTTCATTTTGGTCAAATATGATGGCAGAATATAGTATTAATGGTAAGACACCTGGCAATGTGGAGTTTCAGAGGGATCTTGGGGTCCATGTCCATAGGACACTCAAAGCTGCTGCACAGGTTGACTCTGTGGTTAAGAAGGCATATGGTGCATTGGCCTTCATCAACCGTAAGATTGAGTTCAAGAACCAAGAGTGTATAGGACCCTGGTCAGACCCCACTTGGAGTACTGTGCTCAGCTCAGTACAGGAAAGATGTGGAAACTATAGAAAGGGTGTAGAGGAGATTTACAAGGATGTTGCCTGGATTGGGGAGCATGCCTTATGAGAATAAGTTTAGTGAACTTGGCCTTTTCTCTTTGGAGTGACAGAGGATGAGAGCTGACTTGACAGAGATGTATAAGATGATGAGAGGCTTCGATCGTGTGGCTAGTCAGAGGCTTTTTCCCAGGGCTGAGATGGCTAACATGAGATGGCACAGTTTTAAGGTGCTTGGAAGTAGGTACAGAGGGGATGTCAGGGGTAGGTTTTGTTTGTAGAGTGGTGAGTGCGTGGAATGGGCTGCCTATGACTGTGGTGAAGGTGAATAGAACAGGATCTTTTAAGAGGCTCCTGGACAAGTACATGGAGTTTAGAAAAATAGAAGGCTATGGGTAACACTAGGTAATTTCTAATGTAAGTGCAAGTTCAGCACAGCATTGTGGGCTGAAGGGCCTGCATTGTGCTGTAGGTTTTCTATGTTTCTATGTTTTAACTCTAGAGACTGCTGTGCATAAAAATCCCAGGAGATCAGCAGTTTCTGAGATACTCAAACCACCCCATCTGGCACCAACAGTTATTACACGGTCAAAGTCAGTTAGATCACATTTGTTCCCGATTGTGATGTTTAGTCTGAACAACAACTGAACCTCTTGACCATGTCTGCATGCTTTTATGCATTGAGTTGCTGCCACATGATTGGCTGTTTAGATATTTGCAATAGTTCCACGGTAGCGTAGCAGTAAGCTTTACGCTGTTAAAGCTTGGGGCATCAGAGTTTGGAGTTCAAATCCAGCGCCATCTGTAAGGAGTTTGTAGGTGTTCCCTGTGACCATGTAGTTTCCCATCGGGCTTTCCGGTTTCCTCCCACAGTCCAAAGATGTATGGGTTAGTGGGTTAATTGGTCATTGTAAATTGTCATGTTAGACAATAAGAGATAGGAGCAGAATTAGGCCATTTGGTCCATTGAGTCTGTTCCATCATTTCATCATGCCTGATCCATTTTACCTCTCAGCCCCAATCTCCTGCTTTCTCCCTGTATCCCTTCATGCCCCGACTAATCAAGAATCTAGCAAATTCTGCCTTATTAAATATACTCATTGATGGCCCCACAACTGCCTGTGGCATCAAATTTCACAGATTCACCACTCTCTCCTCATCTCATGTTCTCAGTACTTACTTATTGATTATTATCTTCCTTTTCTATTTGCAGTTTGTTGTCTTTGAACTCTGGTTGAACATCCTAGTTGGGCAGTCTTTCATTGTTCATTTTTAGTTATTATTCTATAGAGTATGTCCATAAGAAAACAAATCTCAGGGTTGTACATGACATATATGTACTTCGATAATAAATTTACTTTGAACTTTGAAGTAGGTTTAAAGTCAACACATTATTGTGGGTCAAAGGTTCTGTACTGTTCCGTATTCTATGTTCTAAGTTCAAGCCAACACCAATAAATTGCAGACTATTTTCACACTGCTCAGACATGCCAGGATGACTTCCTGTTTTACAAGTGAGCATTACATCTTCCTGTGGCAGTTTGCGTACTTGGAACATGAAAAGGCAGTGCGAAGGCCCATTTAAGATGCCCACCTCTCCCCTGCACCCGTACACCGCGCAGTGGCTGGTGTGCAGTCTCTGCTGCTTTATGCATTTCGCATTTCCTTTGGAACAGTGTCGGTCTGAGACACACCCAGCGCCCACCGCACACCAAACAATAATCCAAGTTTCCTGAAAGCAGCAGCCATGGCTCCGGGCCATCATTCCACAGAGCTCAAAAGAAGACATTAGGTTTACCAGCCCTTCCTATTTTTTCCTCCAATCATTCAAAATCCGAAGCCCGAAGCTACATTAATGAAAGGTTGCTTCATCAGAACCTACACCGAGTGAAAGATGATCCAACCCGACCTGCAGTCTCACTTATCCCCCAGAGGAAAAAGTTTTTTCTGAGGAACAATAGCCAGTGACACATATTACACCAAGTAGAACACGAAGTGGAAGACACCACAGCAAGAAGGGTCAAGGTCAGGGTCAAGTTGGAAAGTGACCAACCTTCTCTGCTGACCCATCCAATGAAGTGTGTGGGGGGTGGTGTTGAATGCACCTACTCAGGCTCCAGAACTTCTCACAGACCATCCCTGAATAAAGAATTCCTACTCCTTATTCCATAGGACTTAGAACACTACTTCACAGTACATGATGTTGTGCTGACCTTCTAGCCTACTTACAGACCAATCTAAGTCTCTCCTCCTTCATAGCCCTCCATTTTTCTATTATCCATGTATCTAAGAGTGCCTAAAATGCCCCTAATGTATCTGCCTCTACCACCACCCCCAGTAGCGCATTTCACTCACTTGCCATTCTCTGTAAAACAACCTACCTCTGACATCCCCCCTATATTTTTTCCAATCATCTTTAAATTATGCCCCCTCATATTAGACTTTCTGGCCTGGGAAAAGCAAGCTGGTAGTCTTGTCTCTTATCATCTTGTACACCTCACTCAAGTCACCTCACACTTCTGTGCTCCAAAGAGAAAAGCCCAAGCACGCTCAACCATCCCAGATTCGACGTTAAAACATAGAACTGAAAATATAGAACATTATAGCACAGTACAGGCCCTTCAGCCCACAATGTTGTGCCAACCCTTTAACCTACTTCAAGATCAATCTAAAGCTTCCTTGCCACATAGTCCTCCATTTTTCTTTCGTCCCGGTGCCTATCTCAGAGTCTCTTAAATGTCATTAACGCATCTGCCTCTACTACCACCCCTGGTAGCACATTTCAATCATGGACCGCTCTCTGTGGAAATAACATACCTCTGAAATTCCTCCTTATATTTCCCTCCAATCACCTTAAAATTACACCCCTTTGTGTTAACCATTTATTGTATTAGTCACTTCCACCCTGGGGAAAAGTCTTTGATCTGTCCACTTGATCTATGCCTCTTATCTCAATCAAGTCACCTCTCATCCTCCTTCACTCCAAAGAGAAAAGCCCTCATTCACTCATCCTCTCCTCATAAAACAAGCTCTCTAATCCAGGCATCATCCTGGTAAACCTCCTCTGCAGCCTCTCTAAATCTT
Organism: Hemitrygon akajei; assembly: GCF_048418815.1. Lineage (NCBI taxonomy): Eukaryota > Metazoa > Chordata > Chondrichthyes > Myliobatiformes > Dasyatidae > Hemitrygon > Hemitrygon akajei. Next base: position 8,201,271 of record NC_133142.1, read on the forward strand.
CCACATCCTTCCTACAATGAGGTGACCAGAACTCAACATTCCTGCTCTGAATACACCGGTGTCGCCGCAGAGCAATGTGTGGTTAAGTGCCTTGCTCAAGGACACAACAGGCTGCCTTAGCTGAGGCTCGAACTAGCGACCTTCAGATCACTAGGCCAACGCCTTAACCACTTGGCCACACACCACACTCCTATTCCCTATGTCCCAGTTTCAACACCTGCTTCATGCCCCATTCCTGCCCCATCCCCAAGAATACATATTCAGAGGCCACTTTATTAGGGACCTGCAATACCTAATAAAGTGGCCTCTGATTGAACGCTTGTGGTCTTCTGCTGCTGTGGCCCGTTCACTTCAAGGTTTGATGTGTTACGAGTCCTTGTACCATCACCCAGAATAAACACTCCCTGTCCAGATAATCCATGCAACATGAAGATGTAGAAATGAAAAGAGTTCCAAATACAACAAGTCTGGGCAACTCCTTCACCCTTTAACACGTACAAACAAGCTGGATGAACTCAGCAGGACTTTCTTCAGTCCTGACAAAGGGTCTCGGCCCGAAACGTTGACTGCTCGTTTCAACGGATGCTGCCCGACCTGCTGAGTTTATCCAGCTTGTTTGTACGTCTTGATTCGACCACAGCACCTGCAGTTCACTTTGTGTCCTTTACCCTTTAGTCTTCCAACCAACACTTTTCATTACTTTTCATTACTATTTTTATTTTGGTTTTTTTTTGTACTACTTATTTTAATTTAACTTTTTAATAGACATGTATATACTTACTGTAACTCTATATTTATTTATCATGCATTGCATTGGACTGCTGCTGTAAAATTAACAAATTTTACGACATAAGCCGGTGATAGTAAACTTGATTCTGATTCTGATTCTGAAGAGGAATGAAGTAGCTTTAGCACCTTTAGCTGCCAGAGTGGTCGCATCCCACTGAACATTAATGCAAACACCTGAAGAATGCAAACCTTCTTCAGACACCTTCTTTTCTAAAGTAATTTTGCTTTTAATCCAAACATTCAGAACAGAAGTTGTTCCTTTGAAACTTACTCTGCCTTCCTCCTCCCTGAAGCCACCAAGGAGAAAAAAAAACAAACATACACAATGGGCGGTTGTACACACTGCATAGCAACCTTCCTCTTACCTCTGCGCTTGAAGGTCAGCCGGTACCCTTGGACGGGGAAGATGGGCGGTCTCCACGCCAAGCGCAGTGAGAAGTGTCCAGCCATGGTGACGCGGAAGTTCAGTGTTCCCGGCATGACCTCTGAAAGAGATGCATGTTTAAGCAACAATGAAGGCTACAGGTTTATAGGTTAAGAGTAAAAGCTGAAATGTTTCAGGGGAACGTGAGGAGTATTTCTTCACCCAGATGGTGATGCCATCTGCCAGTGGAAGTGGTGGGCATGGGTTCGGGATTGCAACACTTAAGAGAAGTTTGGATAGGTACATGGATAGGAGTGCTGTGGATGGCTATGGTCCAGGTGTGGCTCAATGGGACTAGGCAGAGTAACAGTTTAGCAGGAACTAGATGGGCTGAAGGACCTGGTTCTGTGTCATAGTGCCCTATGGCTATGACCTTAATACCCCAAAGTGCCTGTTTCTGTACTCTATGATTCTATGACATAGTGTAAGTTGTAGATGGGTGGTGGGGTAGAGATACATCTCTACCAAAGCAGGTGTAAAGTGCTCCTTCCCACCACTAACCTACAGGTCACTCTTGGGCAAGGTGTAGCACCTGCTTAGCCCCCTAATCAGGGTCACGTAAAGCCATGGGAGCAGGCGGAGGATGGTCGTATGAGCAGCTGGTGCAGATCAGAAGACATGGTTATGCAACCCTTGAGAACAGGCACTCAATCTCTGAAGAGTATTGATAATGGCCGGGGTCACACTTCTTGTAAAGACACTGCACAGAAGAAGGCTATGGCAAACCATTTCTGTAGAAACATTTGCCAAGAACAATCATGGAAGGACCATGTTCGCCCATGTCATATGACATGGCACATAATGATGATGATGATAATTTGGAGATCCCCCTCTCCTGATCCCTTTACAACTAGCTGTATAAGTAGAGATGCCACTTATAGCTATATAGCTTGCTATATGCACAGTGGCTACTCTATGAGGTTAATGCCAGATGGGCAAATTCCTCACGAGAGGAGGGGGTTGATGAAGATGACTGGAAATCAGATCTGAGATAAAACAGAATGTTTTGGAAACACTCAGCAGATCAGATGGCATAAGATCTTCTGTGAAGAATGCAGAAAAGACGCCAGGATTCAGGGGATTGAGTTCTAGAGAAATAGAGTGTTCTAGGACTCTAAGATTTAAATCTAATGACAATGAAGGTGCGGTGATAAGTCAGGATGGTGGTACGACTTGCAGGGAGCATGAAAGCGGTGCTGTTTCCATGTGGTATCATAGGCCGGATGTTTGGGCCATGTTGTCGGACGACTCTAGCCAAGTAACTGTTGTAGCTACTATACACTGTAGCCACTGTGTGCTTGTGGCAAAGGGGAGGAGTATTCAGGGTGGTTGATTGGATTAAGTGGTTTGGTTTGTCAAAGTCAAAGTATGTTTAGCTGCTTTTTGTAAATTCTATTGCATTGCTTTATTTTCCTACATACGCCTGCAAGGAAATCAATCTCAAGGGATTCCGGTTAATTGGGCCATTGGCTAACCGGGGCAGGAGCCATTTATTTGAGACAACTCTTCAAGAGCAAAAACTAATTGAGAAAATAGTCAGGATTCCCTTCGTTTATTTGGGACACTACGCCTCTTAATTGGGACAGGAAGCTGTTGCCGAATGGTTTCTCACTAGCATCAGCCGCACGCACGCCATGTGGTCGTTAGGCAATACGCTGTGTTTATAGTGAACAATTTTTAAATAGCATAGGTTGTGTGTGTTTATGTTCACAAAGTAATGACTTTTGACACTGATAGTTGGCGAGAAATAAGTGTAAGGCAATTCAGAACTGTTTTGCATACTGTAGTAGTTTTGATAGTGTTCGAATTTGTTTGGTATTTCATTTAAATACATAACTTGTTACTCAGTTAAACAGGAGTTTGTCTATTTTTTATACCTTTTGAACTATTTCCATGAAACTTTGGCTAGCTAGGGCAGCTACCTAATTGGGCCAACGTGCACTGGTCCCAATGTGTTCCAATTAACTGGAATCCACTGTGTATAGTAATATTTTTGTACTCATTTTGAAAATAAATTTACTTTGAACTTGGAGGGGATACTTGATGAGCCGATGCACAGTTTGGGAGGTGATTTAGGTTTTCTGATGTTTGTTTTCTGTGTACATCTAACAAGTAGACCTGAGCTTGTCGAGGCAGAATGCTCATACATTTTAAGTAACCCTGGACTAGGGATTCAAAGTCAAAGGCGAGTTTATTGTCATCTGCACAAGTGCAACGAAAAACTTACTTGCAGCAGCGTCACAGGTACAGATCTGTAATGAGAGAGCTACGGATGGGGGTGACCCCAAGTGCAGAGAAATATCTAGAATTAACTCAGACTTGAAATAAACAAGACAACACAAACAAAACCCAAAGGCGAAATTACAAACAGTAGTACGAGAAATGGAACTCCTATGATTGAGCACAGAGTGCTCAGGACAAGGCCTTTAAGTATAGACATTCCATGAAAGAATGTGGCAGGCAATAATCGACAGCCTGAGTCTTAAAGGGGACGTGAGGGTGATGGGCAGATGGAGTGGGTGGAGGAGGGAAAACTAGTAAGGTGATGGGGGGCTGGGGTGGGAGTAGGAAGAACTGGGTAGATCAGGAATTGGCAGACAGTAATTGGCAGTCTGACTGTTAAAGGGACAGTGGCTGCAAGCCATACTCTGGGGAACTGGAGTGCCAAAACACAGGTGCCTGCTGCTGTTCAAGTTGGGACCATGACACAGATCATCGGAGTATCACTTTATGTACATACAATCAGTCCATGTATATAAGCTAATAGAAACATAGAAAACCTACAGCACAATACAGGCCCTTTGGCCCGCAAAGTTGTGCCAAACAAGTCCCTACCTTAGAAATTACTAGGCTTACCTATAGCCCTCTATTTTTCTAAGCTCCATGTACCTATCCAAAAGTTTCTTAAAAGACCCTATCGTATCCGCCTCCACCACCATTGCTGGCAGCCCATTCCACGCACTCACCACTCTCTGAGTAAAAAACTTACCCCTGACATCTCCTCCGTACCTACTCCCCAGCACCTTAAACCCTGTGGCAACCATTTCCACCCTAATCTTGCGTATTTATATTTATTGTGTTTTTTTAATGCTGCATAGGATCCAGAGTAACAATCATTTACACTTGTGTACTGATGAATGACAATGAAAAATCTTGATTCGTATCATATGAGGAACGTTTGATGGCTCTGGGCCTCTATTCACTGGAATTCAGAAGAATGGTGGGAGAGGGGAAATCTCATTGATGCCTATCGAATATTGAAAGGCCTGGACAGAGTTGATGTGAAGAGGATGTTTCCTATGGTGGGGGAGTCTAAGAGCAGAGGACACAGCCTCAGAATAGATGGGTGTCCTTTTAGAATGGAGATGAGGAGGAATTTTTTAGCCAGAGAGTGGTTAATCTGTGGAGTTCATTGCCACAGCATCTGTGGAGGCCAAGTCATTTAAGGCAGAGGTTGATAGATCCCTGAATAGCCAAGGCATGAAGAGATATGGAGAGAAGGCTGGGGATCGGGGCTGAGAGAGAAAATGGATCAGCCATGATGAAATGATGGAGCAGACTTGATGGGCCAAATGGCCTAATTCTGCTCCTATATCTCATGGTCTGAAAAGCAGTATTTACAAGGAATACATAGACATAAGTAATACCCAGGATCAATGTTCCCTCCAATTTGTAATGACCAATGTGTGCAAAAATTTAGTGCTGTTCAATTTTTTGCCCAGTAACAACAGGTGCGCACTGAGGTTATATGTAGAGGTATTCATTTAACAGCTAGCAAAACACTGTCAATAAGAACTTTGATCTCCTCTGGGTTTGATCATTTTTGCTCTCGGTCATCTTCACGCTCACAAAACATAGGTAGCGGGCCTGTAGCGGGTAATGAAGGATTTTCTCATGGAGATTTTGGCATACCGTCCGTCTGTGATTTGTGTGCTAAATGATGCTTTAAAAAGCCGAGTCCTGGGAACATCACCCAGGATGCTGTCAATGACCTTGAGAGCTGTCAGGGCTACATTCATCCAGACAAGCAGAGGTTAATGCACCCCACTTCTGCCTCAAGCCTTGTTGATGGGGTGAAGCTTTTTGCATGTCACTCACTGCAGGATACCCAGCCTCCAGCTAGCTCAGAGAATGGTGGGCACATCCGACAGTCACTGGAATTGATCCCATCGTATCAGATATTACAGGATGGAGAGGGGAAAACGTTCAGCAAATGTAGATAGCAAGATCTCCATATCAGATCAGTTCACGGTACTTACTGGTCCTCCCCTTGCCTGAAGTGGACTCCCCAATGCTGTTGGCGTACTGAGCGATCACTGTCACCAGATATTCCGTCGCAGGCTTCAACCCTTGCAGAAGGGCCAAGTTTTCATTTGCTCCATTGGTAATCTGTTCAAGGATCAACACAGATCAACTTTGTTCACCATATACGTGTACAAATATTGGAAATTTGCCGAGGTGTGTTGGCATGACATGCAACCAAAAAAAATCAACATTCAACAACTATACGAATAAAGAATTATAGAAACACAAAAAACATAGAAAACCTCCAGCACAATACAGGCCCTTTGGCCCACAAGGTCCCTACCTTAGAACTGCCTAGGCTTACCCATAGCCCTCTATTTTTCTAAGCTCCATGTATCCATCCAGGAGTCTCCTTAAAGACCTTATCATTCCCTCCACCACTGCCACTGGCAGCCCATTCCACGCACTCACCACTCTCTGAGTAAAAAAACTTACCCCTGACATCTCCTCTGTAGCTAATTCCAAGCACCTTAAAACTATGCCTGCTCATGCTAGCCATTTCAGCCCTGGGAAAAAGCCTCTGAATATCCACACAATCAATTCCTCTCATTATCTTGTACACCTCTATCAGGTGTTACATACCCCGTAACTGAGTCACTTACCAGCAAAGATAGAGAGGTCCGTTGAAGTCTGATGGTACTATTTTTAACAGTATTTATTGATAAAAATACACAAAAATAATATCAATGCAAACATACAGATAATATACGTCATCAATACTAAATCTAAAAGCGCGGGTATAATAATAATCAATAAGAAATAGCTCTATCGTTGTTTAGGGGATAATGTATTGTCCGATGGAAATATAAAAGTCACTCAAGTTCATGCAGGCTGCAGCCTTTGGTTGGAGTCAAGAGAGAGAGTTTAAAACTTGCCCATTCCTTTTATGATGTCAATCCTTCGAGAGTCGTTGGGGCTGATTTCTCCTTTGTTTTAGCTAAAGCCGTTCTTCCATGGTAAGGCCCACCAATTCCGAGGCAAATGGAAAAGGACGCATGTGGGCTTTCCACCGGCTGTCGCTATTACGCTGTTACAGGATTTCTAGCGTTTCTTCTGGTGTGTCTAAAGGGGCTGTTCCCCAGACCCTCATTTATCCTGACTCACAGGGTCTCAGATGTCAATCAGGTCGGGATGATGCAATCCCTCAACCACCCCCCTCTGATCATTCCCTGAGAGCTTCCATGAAGTACAGTACTCAATACACAATTCCGTCTCCAAGAGACAATGGCCGTTTTCTGTGGCTTTGTATCGCTGAGGGCCAGGACATTCCAAACGTCTCTCTCTCATTTCCTGGGTCTCCTGACCTGAATTAATAGCGATCTTGCGATTCTCAAAAAGGAGGGGGCTACTTTGGACCCTTCAGCCCCTCAGAGTTGGGCACAGGCGTAACACAGGTCACCTCTCATCCTCCGTCACTCCGAGGAGAAAAGGCCAAATTTACTCAACCTATTCTCATAAGGCATGCCCTCCAATCCATGCAACAGCCTGGTAAATCTCCTCTGCACCCTTTCTATGGTTTCCACATCCTTCCTGTAGTGAGGTGACCAGAACTGAGCACAGTACTCCAAGTGGGGTCTGACCAGGGTCCTATATAGCTGCAACATCACCTCTCAGCTCTTAAACTCAATCCCATGATTGATGAAGGCCAATTACATAAAAAATAAACTTAAAGGTTAAAGTATGGATAAGGAGTAAAATTAACATAAGTGCATAAATACCAGCATGTGCTTATAATGTGAACAGCATTATAAAAGGTGTTATAACATGTTAAAAGAGCAGTGCAGTGACACAGGTAATAAAGAGGGTGGTGGAGGCTAACTAGAATGATTGATCAGATTAACTGCCTGGGGGAAAAGTCTTTAAAGAAGGTGTGACATTTTAGTTTTAATTGCCCTAGAGAGCAGGTGGTGGATGGCCGTATGAGCAGCTGGTGCACATTACAAGTCTTGGTTATGCATCCACTGATGGCAAGCAGACTCTGAAGAGTATTGATAATGGATGAGGTCTCCCATCTTGTGAAGACACTGCCCAGAAGAAAGCAATGGCAAACCACTTCTGTAGAAAAATTTTCCAAGAACAGTCTTGGTCAAAGAAAGACCATGGTTGCCTATTGGCATACAACATGGCACGTACTGAATGAACGATTTTTTTAGGAAAACCCTATTTGCTGGGTGGTTAGTGTCTGCAATATTTCCCGTCTGCTTCTTTGCCCTGGACACATGCAAGTCCTGCAGTGAAGGTAGACTGCAGCCAATGTTTTACAGCTGATCTGAACAAGCCCCAGGTTAGTAAAAGCCAACCTCACTACAATATTCCTGCCTTATTTGTCAGTGTTCCAACTAGAATTGGAATATTATCGTCACATGCACAGAGATATAGTGGAAAAACTTGTCTTGCATACTGTCCGTACAGATGAAATCATAACACAGTGCATTGAGGTAGAACAAGGTAGAACAACAGTCATGCGAATTAAAGTGTAACAGCTACAGAGAACGTGTAGTTCAGGTAGACCAATAAGGTGCAAAATCATAACAAGGTTGATTGTGAGGTCAAGAGTCCTTATCATTAAGAGGTCTGTTCAAGAGTCTGACAACAGCAGTTTGAGCCTGTTGGTACGTGCTTAAAGGCTTTAGTATCTTCTGCCCAATGGCCTAGGGGAGAAGAGAGAATGTCCGGGGTGGGTAGGGTCTTTGATTATTCTAGCTGCTTTACTGAGGCAGCAAGAAGTGTATACATAGTCCATAAAGGAGAGACTCTGGAGAGTTTTCTGTCCACTTGATCTACACCTTTGTGAAATCATCTAATTAAAGACAATTCACTTATGTCTATAAAACCTGTAGTTTCTACCACCTAGAAGGACAATGGGTTTTGGAGCAAACGTGAAGGGGGAGAAAAGATGCAAAGATGTTTGTAATTATTGGGGGCTGAAATTAAGATTGGAAGTCTTTTGTTGAAGCAAAACATTCAATGAAGAATGAAGTGGAAGACAGGACAATGACGGCTTTGAGATGGTGACTCAGTGTTGTTTCAGAGAGGACTCAAGATTATACCCCAGAATTAGGTTTTTTATCACTGCCTCCAACAGGATCACAACCTTGTCCTTGGGTTCGGAGGCTCAGTGTGTCTCAGTGACCTGGAGAGCTATGCTAGCTGGAGTCAGGGCTTTATGTAGAGTCACCCATGCCAACCAGGTCAAAGGGTAGAGGACAGACTAAGAGTGGTCCACCGGTCTTCCAGGTTTGGGGGTTCAGCTCAGGGCCAACAACCCTGACTGATCAAACAAAATGGTTGCAGAAACAGCAATGAAGGATCCTTCTACATCTGGGTGCGACGGTATTCCTGAGTCTCCACTCAGGACTTGCATGACTGACGGTAGTGAAAACCGAGAGGAAGCTGCTGACACGATGAAGGAAGCCCTGAACACCGCCAGAGATGGAGGACCTTCATTGCTGCCCTAAACGCCAGAAGTGTAATGGGCAGTATCTTATTATCATGGACATACGTTGTGAAAATCACTGTTTCGTGACATCAGTACCGAGCAATACAGTAAAAACTATAAGGTACAATTACAAATATAAATAAGTAAGTCGTACAAAAAGGGAGCTAAATAGTGAGGTAGCATTCATGGGCTAATGGACCATTCAGAAACCTGGTGGTGGAAGTGAAAAAGCTGTCCTAAAATGTTGAGTGTGTGTCTTTAGGCTCCTGTACCCCCTCCCTGACGCTGGTAATGAGAAGAGGACATGTCCTGAGTGGTGTGGGTCCTTAATCGTGGATGCTGCCTTCTTGAGGCATCACCTGCCGCAGATGTCCCTGTGCTGGGGAGTCGAGTGCCCATGAGTTTACAACTCTCTGTCTGGTGCAGTGGCAACTCCATACCAGACAGTAGAATAGTTAGAATGTTCTCCACTAACATCTGTAGAAATTTGCTAAAGTATTTGGTGACATATCAAATCCCCTCAAACTGTGAATGAAATACAGCCCCTGCCGTGCTGTATCCCCTTACACTCAGTGGCCACTTTATTAGGTACACCTGTACACCAGCTCGTTACTACAAATATCTAATCAGCCAATCCACTCAGTGCATAAAAGCATGCTAACATGGTCAAAACGTTCAGTTGTTGTTCAGACCAAACATCAGAATGGGGAAGAAATGTGATCCAAGTGACTTTGACTGTGAATAATTGTTGGTGCCAGATGGGGTGGTTTGAGTATCTGAGAAACTGCTGACCTCTTGGGGTTTTCATGCACAATAGTCTCTAGAGTTTATAGAGAATGGTGCAAAAATTAAAAATCATCCAGTGAGTGAAGATGCCTTGTTAATGAGGGAGTTCAGAGGAGAACGGGCAGACTAATTCAAGCTGACAGGAAGGTGACTAATTCAAATACCACACAACAGATACAACAGTATCTGAATGTACAACATGTTTGTCCTTAAAATGAATGGGCTACAACAACAAAGGACCACAAACGTACACTCAGTGGCCACTTTATTAGGCACAGGACATACGTAATAAAATGGCCACTTGTTGTATTTCTATCACTCTGCTTTCTATCTCGTGTTTTCTCCCTTCTCTAGTTCTGAGGCATTACCTCAGTTCTTTCCCCATCATCTAATTTCTAAATGGACAATGACTGTTGTTCAGTCATTTTAGTTGAATCCTACTCTTCATGACCTCATAGGGTTTTCATGGCAAGATACAGAGTAGGTTGGGACCTGGCTGGGTTTGAACTCGGAACCATCTGCTTTGAAGTCCAGTACTGATGCCACTACACCACCAGCCAGCCCCATCAATACTACCTCGTTATTTTTTCCTCTCTTTTTGTACTACTTAATTAATTTAATTTTTATATCTACTTTAAATTGTAATTTATAATTTTATTGATTATTATTTATCGCAATGTACTTCTGCCACATTACAACAAATTTCACGACGTACGTCAGTGTTATTAAACCTGGTTCTGATTCTGAGTATCTCCAGTATTTCCCACTTGTACTCGTACCTTTGGTCTAGAGGCGCATGCTGTCAATGTACAATGCTCACCTCTCGGAGTTCAGCTGTGATCGGAAAACCCAGTGCGTTGAGAGGAGTGTATTGGATTTTATATCCCGTCACAGGTCCCACAGCTGCAGTCCAGCGAATCTGCATCGATTCAAAACTTCTGTCACTGAAGATCAGATTAGAGGGGCCCCCGGGCACTTGGGTAGCTAAGAGAAACAGCAATTAAACAATTTCAAATTTGGACACAAATTGATAGCCTTTTAAAATTACAGTCAATATACATTACCACTCATAAGCACACATCCTTCATATTGGGAAATAGAGAGGTTCTGGCCAACATGGATAACGTCCCTCACCTTAACAGTGAACTTCTCCACAACCTACAGACTTACTCTCGAGGACTTTACACCTTATGTTCTCAACATTATTTATTTACTTTTATTATTTTCATGGTGTGTCTTCTTTTGCATGTTGGTTGTTTGTCAGTCTTTCATTATGTATAACTTTTCATAAATTCTAATGTAATTCTGTACTTGCCTGTAAATGCCTGCAAGTAAATGAATCTCGGGGTGCAGGAGCCATGTATATATTTCCTGTCTGTTTTGTATTTTGTGTTGCGTGTTTATTATGGGTATCTGTCGGGTGGGGTTGGGATGTGGTAACTTCGAAGAGTATAGTGGCAAATTCACACTTTGTCTTTAGTTCAGTTTTCAGTCTGATTAGAACAGGGGATAGGTTGAGGGAATAATTTTCTTTAAGAACATTTCACTTAGTTACTATCACGGCAAAACTGATCCAAGTTGATCCAAAACCATTGCCACATGCCTGCGATCTCAGACGGAGCTGTTATACTTGCACGATGCACCCATAGCTCCGATGATTGCTCCAAAGAGTCAGACTCCCTATTCTTATCCTTTATTAGCAAGCGTACAATTAAGTATTATTGAGTGTTATCTCAGTGGTCAGTAAAGACATGGCCTCCATGGTCCCAAACTACAAACTGATATGAATTAAGTAGGAATGCGTGATTTATTCCCTTTGCTTTTACCATGCTCCCATTAATGTGACTAGTCACCATAATACACATAATAAACACACAGCACAGGACTCATGGCTCCGACAGTTATATTTCAATATGCTAATTACCTTTGAATATGCTCAGACTGCTTATTTGTTATATTATTAGTTTTAGTTTCATTAATTTTTTTATCATTACAAGATTGTTCACCTTTGCAGGTTTCTTAATAAAAGATCGAACATACTTTCTGTGACTTAGAACTTCATTACGTATTGGAATGCGTCATACAGTGTCAAACTGTGCTTAGTCTCTGTGTGGTTTTGGTTTGTTTTAAAGTACCCGCGACATCAAGGTAGTATATACTATATAATTTATGAAAAATTATACATATACAAATTATCCATCACTTAGGATAATTTAGGAGCTTTGTAGTAATTTGTTTCGCTGTGTGATGAACTGAGATGGAGGCTATGAGCCTACTCCAGCTGCTCCAGATCCATTGACTCATTTTGGTTCAGAATGCTGTTACTTACTTTTACTGTTTGCATGATTTGTGTCTTTTTTTTCCTTTCTCTGCACTTTGGGCGTTGGACTTTCTTTTAACTTGGGTGCTTTCTGGTTTCGTGCTTTGTGGCTGCTTGTAAGCAGATGAATCTCAAGGTTGTATGATTTATACGCACTTTGATAATAAGTGTACTTTGAATTTTGATCCTTCATCATCCCTGGTTATGCCTTCTTCTCCGCCATCAGATAGGAATTACAAGATCTAAAAGACCTACACGTAATGATTCAGGAACAGTTCCTTCCCCTTACTGTCAGAATTCTGAATGGTTCATGAACCCATGAACACCACAATATGTATTATTTTTTCATAAATGATGCTGTATTTTCCTGTAAATACCTGCAAGAAAATGAACCTCAGGATGGGATATGGTGACATTTACATACTATGAGCACCTTATACAGGATCCATTTGAAGTCTAATTCATGAGTTTTTGTGGGTCAATAGCAGAAGATACCTGATAACCTGGCAAAGGATCTGATTGACATAGATCCTGCTGCAAGTATGTCGATGAGTGAATATATATTCAGTGGCCAAATATTCGGTACAGGAGTGTACTTAATAAATTGTCCACAGGCATGGAACTGGTATAGTCATCTGCTGCTGTAGCCCATCCACTTCAAAGTTCAAAGTGTTGTGCATTCAGAGATGCTCCACTGGACACCACTGTTGTAATGCATGGTTATTTGAGTTATTTCTTGTCTGCTTGAACTGGTTTGGCCATTCTCATCTGACCTCTGTCATTAACAAAGCATTTTCACCCATAGACCCGCCACTAACTGGATATTCTTTTTGTTTTTCGCACCATTCTCTATAAACTCTGTAAACTGTTGCATGTGAAAATCCTAGGAGATCAGCAGTTTCTGAGATACTCAAACCACCCCATCTGGCACCAACAATCATTCCACGGCCAAAGCCAATTAGATCACATTTCTTCCCCATTCTGATGTTTGGTCTGAACAACAACTGAACCTCTTGACCATGTCCGCATGCCTTTATGTATTGAGTTGCTGCCACATGATTGGCTGATTAGATATTTACATTAACGAGCAGGTGTACAGGTGTACCTAACAACATGCCCACTGAGTGTAGAACAGTAAAAGTTCAAAGTACATTTATTATCAAAATATGATTACTATATACACCATTGAGATTTATCTCCTTACAGGCAGCCACAAAACAAAACTCATTTTAAAAAACTGTCAAACACCCAATGTGCAGAACAAAAACAAATCGTGCAAACAATAAAAGTAAGCAACTAACATTCAGAAATGAACTTCATGAAAGTAAGAACACAGCCACGAAACCAGTCATCACCGCAGTCGGTCTAGCAGCCGGTAAGTTGCATTGGACACAGCCTCAGTTCAGCGCAGAGATGAGTAAACCTCATGGGTCCTTCTGCCCATAGTGTTGTGTTGAACAATACAGTATAAACCTACTCTACAATCAGTCTAACCCTTCCCTCCTTGCATTGGAGGTGATGGTGGCTGTGGTAAACTATGTATACCTGTCTGGACATGCCCCCTGCTGACTGCTCCTGTGGCTCATCCCACAGACCCCTGTATAAAGGCGATTGGGGCACTGCTCCTCCCTCAGTCTCCGAGATGTCGTGCTCCCTTTTTGCTGCTAATGAAAGCCTATCGTTCACTTCCAGTCTCCGAGAGTTATTGACGGTGCATCAGTGGCTAAACCTACAAAGCACCTTAACAAGAAGGGCTGATGACAGAGAACAAAAAATGTTCGACTTACACATTGAGTACTAAAATCATGAAGTCATGTCGCTGCCGTACAAAACTTTAGTTAGGCCACAAATGGAGTATTGTGTGTAGTTCTGGTCACCGCATTACAGGAGTGAAGTGGATGCTTTGGAAGGAGTTCCCCAGGGTGCTGCCTGGATTGGGGTGTATAAGCTTTAGGTAAAGGTTGGACAACACTGGATTGTTCTCTCTGGAAAGTTGGACGCTGCAGGGTGACCTGACTTAAACATGTTAAATTATGAGTCATTTTCCCAAGGTTAATGTCTGATGAGGGGTGCTCTGTGTGGCAAACCAAGTGTTGAAAGGCCTAGGTAGAGTAGGCGTTGAGAGGATGTTTCTATTAGTTGGGGGTGTTAAGAACGTCCATTTAGAACAGAGATGAGGAGGAATTTCTTTAGTGTGGTGAATCTGTGAAATTCATTGACACAGATGGCTGTGGAGGCCAAGTTATTGGGTATATTTAAGCAGATGTTGATAGGTTCTTGATTAGTAAGGAGTCAAAGGTTAAATTGAAAAGGCAGGGGAATGAGTTGAGAAGAATAATAAATCAGCGACATCCAAATTGAGCAGCTGCTTAATTGGGCCAAAATGTACTGGTCCCAATGTGTCCCAGTTAACTGGAATCCACCATTCAGTATATACGTTTCTAACTGTAACTTGTAGAAATATTTTTTATGTATTCCACAGTATTGTTGCTGCAAAACAACAAATTTCACAACATCACATACACAAAAAGGTCAGCAGAGGCTGGAAATCCAAAGCAACACACACACAAAATGCTGGAGGAACTCAGCAAGCCAGGCAGTGTCTATGGAAAAGAGTGATCAGTCAATGTTTTGGACCGAGACCCTTTATCGGGACTGGAAAGGAAGGGGAGAAGCCAGAGTAAGAAGGTGGGAGAGGAAGACATTCAAGGTAGCTGGTAATAGGAGAAACCGGGAGAGGGGGAGGAAGCCAGCTCTTTACTACATCTCCTCTCCCTCTCCTGGTTTCATCTATCACCTGCCACTTCTGTACTTGTACTTCTCTCCCCCACCTTCTTACTCTAACTTCTCCCCTTCCTTTCCAGTCCTGATGAAGGGTCTCGGCCCGCGACATTGAGTGTTTACTCTTTCCTATAAATTTCACGGCATACTATGTGTCAGTGATCATAAGCCTGATTCTGATTCATCCAGACAGATCATTCTGTACACAACTGGAACTACAACAGATAAACGAAAAAAAACAGAATGCAGAATATAGTTACAGTTACAGAGAAAGTGCAATGCAGGCAGACAAAGTGCAAGAGTCATGGTGAGGTAGATTGGGAGATCAAAATCTTCTCCTTAGTGTACAAGAGGCTCATTCAACAATCGTATGATGGTGGAAAAGATACTGTCCTTGAGCCTGGTGGTACATATTCTCAAGCTTCTCTATCTCCAGCCCAATAGGAGGGTGAAAAGAGGGAATGGCCTGCACAGGGGGGGGGGGGGGGGGGGAGAGAGAGGTCCTTGATTACATTGACTGCTTTCCCAAGGCAGCAGGAGTTAGTGGAAGGAATGAGGAATCGGTTGATGAACAGGGCTGTGTCCAAAACTCTCTGCAATTTCTTGCTGTCAAGGGCAGAGCAGCTACTCTAATAAAGTCATAGAACACTATACAACATTAGCCCCTCAGGTCCATGCCAAACTTTTATTGTGTCTCGACCCATCAACCTGCACCTGGCCCATTGTCCTCCATACCCCTCCCATCCATGTACCTATCCAAATTTCTCTTAAACATTGTAGTTGAACCCAAATCCACCTATTGTGCTGGCAGCTCATTCTACACTCTCACCACCCTCTGAGTGAAGAAGTTTCCCCTCAGGTTCCCCTTAAATATTTCACCTTTCACTCTTAACCTATGACCTCTCATTCTAGTCTGACCCAACCTCAGTGGAAAAAGCCTGCTTGCACTTATCCTATCTATACCCTCGATTTTGCATATCTCTGTCAAATCTCCCTCATTCTCCCATGTACCAGGGAATAAAGCCCTAACCTATTTAACCTGTCCTATAATCTAAGTCCTCAAATCTGTGCTGGATCTGGATGGGGAGTTTGCAACAGATCATTCAGCTCATTAATGTTACCACAAAAGCTCTTGTCTGTTTTTGGGTGCTACAATAGCGTAGCAGTTGGCGCGACACTGTGACAGCCTGGGGCATCGGAGTTCAGAGTTCATCTCTGGCACTGCCTGTAGGAATCTCTGTACATCCTCCCTGTGGAATGTGTGGGGATCCCCCCAGATGCTCCGGTTTCCTCCCCCAGTCCAAATAATAGTAATAGACATCCGTTAGTCTCGAGAGACCATGGATTTGCACCTTGGAAAGTTTCCAGGGCGCAGGCCTGGGCAGGGTTTGTATGGGAGACTGGCAGTTGTCCAAGCTGCAAGTCTCCCCGCTCCACGCCACCGATGTTGTCCAAGGGCCGATACAACTTGGCACCGGTGTCGTTGCCTTGCTCAAGGACACAACACGCTGACTTAGCTGAGCCTCGAACTAGCAACCTTCAGATCACTAGACCAATGCCTTAACCACTTGGCCACGCGTACCAGTTACTGTAGGTTAACTGGTCATAGTAAACTGTTCTGTGACCAGGTTAGAGTTAAATCTGGTTTGTCGGGGGTTACTGGGGTGCCACAGTTCTAAGGGCTGGAAGGACCTACTCCGCACTGTTTCGCTAAATAAACAAATAAATTTAAACAGCCCGTAAGCAATGAGAATCCCAGCACATGTGCATGTTCCCAATGCCCTAGTAAGAGCCCCATGTTGCAAGCAGCTAAACGCATTGAACAGACCCACAATGTGCTTTCCATCTTTACCTCCTACTTCATCCAGGGTGCCCCCCGTCGTGGAACAAACCCTCTTGGAAATCAGCGGCGAGAGAGTTTTTAGGATCTTGAAGTCAGTCACAAAGAAGGAATAATCCTTGGTAGGCTTTGAGGTAATCTCATCAAGTTCCTGCTTATCAGCATTCTTAATCCCTGGAGTGGAGGGAAGAGAACGTTGAGCCATCAGCCTCATCACCAACGAGCATCAGTACCAGAAATTACTCTTCAATTCGGATTCAGATTTAGCTCCTGTACATCGAAACATGCAGTGAAATGTGTCGTTTACACCAACAACCAACACAACCTAAAGCTGTGCTGGGGGCAGCCCGCAAGTGTTGCCACACATTCCGGTGCCAACATAGCATGCCCACAATATTCAGCAGAACAATACAGACAACAATAACAGAACAATTGTAACAAAACAACCATTTTTCTCCACACCCACCCACCCACAAACGAATGGGTCTCCAACCCCAGGACAGTCTGTCTCGGGGCCACCGACTTCCAGCGGGCTCACGGACCCACAGATACCTCCAGTGTACAAATACCACCCAAGTGAATGGACAAAGAACCTACCAACCGCAAATAATTTAACATCTTGGCTCCGCAACTTTAAGGCTGGCTGATTCACGTTATCCTGTGATTTCCCATCGGTTATCAAGATAGCGATCTAAACACAAAAAACATCAGCCCACAAGAGGTTAAAGACCCTTTTGATGTTTACTGCATTTTCGCATTTGTTACCATAAGACCTAGCTCACGCTGAAGCAAATTGGCACAGAGGGAGGAGAGCACTTCTTTTGAACCCATAGCCATCGAGCAGACTGAGAAGTAATGCGACTCAACTCCATTGAGATATGCTGTTCTGATAGTGCGCTCACTGATTAAGGACATACTGTATGCCCAAAGCAGATTTTCCTTACCTTGCCAGATCTGACAATCAAAACAGAAGAACCTACCATATAGGCCATTCGGACTCTAAAATTTGGTAAAATTGGTAAATTGGTTTATTATTGTCACAGGGGGTATGAAAAGCTTTGTTTTGCATTCCATCCACACTGATTATTTCATTACAACAGTGATTGAGGTGGTACAGAGGAAATCAATAACCGAATGCAGAATAAAGAGTTACAGTTACAGAGAGAGTGCAGTGCGGACCAACAATGAGGTAGACAAAGTCATAATGAGGTAGACTGGTATTGTTAAGACACAGGAGATATTTAGCGGGGGAAACTTTTACAGAGAAGCGTTTTCTCTCACGTACCTTGGGAACTGGACGCCTCAGTCTGGAAGATCCAAAGAAGTTGTCTGCTACGTATTTCAGGCCAGCCCCCGTCCTTGTGTTCCCACCTTTGTAATGGAGGTTGCGGACTGCGTGTAGCACCTGGGATCCTGTGTTAAAATCTTGAAAGGAGAACTCAACCCTTTGAAGAGAAACAGATACTGAGCCAGGCTAAGAAGGGCTTTGAGCTGGTTTTTAAGTTGAAGGTTGATGGCGTGGTTAAGAAACTGGTGCGCTAGCCTTCATTAATGTGGGGATTGAGTTCAAGAGCCGCGAGGTAATGTTGCAGCTCTATAAAACTCTGGTTAGACCGCACTTGGGATATTCGTTCATTTGTGGTTGCCTCAATATCAGAAGGATGTGGAAACTTTGGAGCAGAGGAGGTCTACCAGGTTGCTGCCTGGATTAGAAAGCATGCCTTATGAAGATAGGCTGGGTGAGCTATGGAGCGAAGGAGAATGAGGTGACTTGATAGAGGTGTATGGGATAATAAGCAGCATGTATCGTGTGGACAGCCAAGGCAGAAATGGCTAATACAAGGGGCATAACTTTAAGATATTTGGAAGGGGGAATGTCAGAGGTAGACTTTTTTTTACACAAAGAATGGTGGATGTGTGGAATATGCTGCAAGGGGTGACAATAGAGGCAAATACTTCAGGGACATCTAAGGGACTCAGGCAGGTACATGGATGATAGACAAATGGAAGACTAGGTGGGAGGGAAGCTTTAGATTAGTCACAGTGTAGGTTAAAAAGTCTACACACAATCATGAGCTGAAGGACCTGTCTTGTGTTCTGTGTTCTGTGTTTTAAGGGGTGTAGGAGGGCAAAGCCAACTTTATTACTCTACTGACCTCAGCAAAAGGAATTTCACTGAATCAAATTGATGTAATTGTCCCCTAATTGTAATACATTACATGGTACAACAGAGTTAATGGTTTCATGATGGAAGAAACACAAGTCAGAGTTTGAAACACAAAGAGCCTGGAGAAGCTGGAATCTGGAGCTATACACAAAACACTGGAAGAATTCAACAAGTCAGGCAGCATTTATGGAGAGAAATGTTTTAATAAATGTCTCTGGTCATCTGACAAGCCAGGTCAAGGGCCTCAGCCTGAAACATCGACTATCCATTTCCTTCCACAGATGCTGTCTGACTAGCTGAATTTCTCCAGTGTTTTTATGAGCCAAAGATTTTCCATTCACTCCACTGATGCTGCTACATCACTCCACTAGTTCTTGACTATAACACCATACTCTGCTATGTTCCTCCTAACCCTCAACATCCCAAAAATCCTTGGACTCATTCTTCAGCTTGTAAAGCTCTCTGACACTGTTCCCTTTAACCCACACACATGAGCAGCCACACAGTAACTGAAATGCTCCCACGCACGTAGCCTTTGTTGCTACGCGGCTGGAATAAAGACAGTCAAGAAGTTTACAAAGTGTGAAAGATTTTCTTTGTTGTACTGTATTTCATTATGCCCTTCAATTAATGAATAATATCAAAAGTATGTGATTTTTCAATTTTCATTCTAAATATGCATAGTAGGCTTATTACAAAAAAAACTCCCAGGTGCGTTGAACCCTATCATTAAGCGACATGCAAGCATTCATTAACTCTTTATAAATGATAGCTATTAATCATTTTTGAAAAGTTTTAAACTGAAAAATAACATAAGCCAAATTTAAAGAGCAGGCCAAGGGGTAATTCAATAAAAAATCATGTAAAAAATTCCTAACCTGTAAATATCTGAAAAAATGTGTATTACAGATATCATGTGTATCCATTAACTGTGAAAAAGACATTAAACAGTCTTGTAAAAACAAATCTAAAAAAGTTTTTATTCCCTTAATTTTCCATGTTAAAAAAGCCTTATCCAAAGTTGATGGTTTAAAAAAGAAATTAGAATAAATATTATTAGAAAGTAGAAAAGCATTTAATTCAAAAAATCGACGAAATTGAAACCAAATTTTTAAAGTATGTTTAACAATAGGGTTAAGAGCTTGTCTACCTATTCTGGAGAGCGAAAACGGAAGAGGAGCTCCTAATAAAGAAGCTAACGAAAACCCCATTACTGAATTCTCCTCCAGCTATAACCATGAAGGGCGATCTTGGTTGTCTATATCATAAATCCAAAAAGTAATATAATGAATATTAATTGCCCAGTAATAAAATCTAAAGTTTGGTAAAGCCAGTCCTCCATCTTTTTTTGATTTTTGCAATAAAAGTTTATTCACTTTAGAGCTTTTATTATTCCAAACATAAGACAAAATCAAAGAATCTATTTTATCAAAAAATGGTTTTGGAACAAAAGAGGGAACTGCTTGAAATATATATAAAAATTTCAGTAGAATAACTATTTTTATAGCATTTATTCGACCTATCAATGGCATTGACATAGGTGACCATTTAGAAAGTGCCTGTTGAGTATATTCAACTAAAGGGAAGAAATTCTACCTATATAGGTCTTTAAAATATTTTGTAATTTTGATACCAAGGTAAGTGAAATGGTTTTTGACAATATTAAAAGGTATTTGATCATAATAATCAGAATAATTATTAATAGGAAATAATTCACTTTTATGTAAATTAAGTTTATATCCAGAAAAAGTACCAAATTCCATAAATATAGATAACATAGATAACTAATAAATCATCCGCGTATAACGAAACCTTATGTAATTTATCCCCGCTCCTAATACCCTGCACAAAATTAGAATCCCTAAGCGCAATAGCAATTCAACATTCACTTTCAGATAATCAATGGAGTAAAATTTATTATTTAGTCAATAATTCATCTATCTGCGCATGCCATATCTTAATTCAGTTTAAGATAGTACACAGGGCCCATATGTCCAAAGATAAATTGGCACATACTTTTCCGAATACAAGCCCTATTTGTGACAGATGTAACACAGAAGTGGCTACTCTAACTCATATGTTTTGGTCATGTGTAAGTTTAAATAATTTTTGGAGGGATGTGTTTGCAATATTATCTAAAGTTATAGATATGGATGTTCAACCTAATCCACTTATAGCAATTTTTGGGATTATTCCAGAGGAAGCAAGCAAAATGTCTGCTTCCGCCCAACATGTGATAGCTTTTTCAACTTTACTGGCTAGGAGAGCTATTTTGCTACATTGGAAAGAACCTAATCCACCTACTGTTTTTTATTGGCTCTCCTCCATTATGTCATGTCTAAGCTTGGAGAAAATTAGAAGCCGGACATTTGATACATCCTTTAATTTTGAACAAGTCTGGCGACCCTTTATTCAATATTTTCACATGATTTAATCTATTTTTATTTATTTATTTTTCTTTATTCTCTTTGGGGAAAATCCTTATCAATGAAGGATCGGAGATGACTGGAAAGGATGTTTTTTTTTCTCTTCTTTTTTTCTAATGTTATCCTCAATTGGACTGCCCAATCTTTCTTTTTCTTTCCTTTTTCTCCTTTCTCTTTTTTTTGTTTCAGTTTAGTTAGTGGGGTTTTTTTATCAATAAAATTTCCAATCTTTTTGTTTATGATTGCTATGAGGAGTTGTTTTTTTTTACCATTGTATATATAACAGCATAATATTTTATCTATTTGATTTTGACATTATATACTTTCTCTTTTTATTATTAGCTGTTTATATGTCTTTTATATTATCTACTTGCTAAACTCCTCCTCCGATTTGTATATTCTTTATTTGAAAATCAATAAAAAGATTGAAAAATGAAGTGACAAAAGAACATTTAAAGTGCCACAAACAAGAGAAAATCTGCAGATGCTGGAAATCAAAGTGACACACACAAAATGCTGAAGGAACTCAGCAGGCCAGGCAGCATCTATGGAAAAGAGTAAACGTTAAATGCTTCAGGATGAGACCCTTCATTTAAAGTGCCACGCAGTTTTCAGGCCATGTAAACATTTCTAGCTCAGAGCAATCGTTGGTCCACGCACCTGTGTAAAAATTAAACTAGGGGAAACGTTACTCTTTGGGGTAGATCATTCCAAAAGTTCAAAACTCCTTGAGATAAAATTTGGTCTTTGCCTCCATCTTAGATGGGAGACACTGCATCGAGAGACTATACCCACTGGTTTAGGTTTCTCATCAGGGGGACCATCATCTCAGTGCCTACTGCCTCAGAATGTTATGTTTCAATATGATCAGATCACTTTCGTGAATACAGGTGAAAGAAGTAACCAGGCACCTTATTTCCCCATTCTCCCATGTTTTCCCTTCTCTCCATGGCAGCCAGTTGCGGCAGCTTTCATGGCGCATCTACCTTGACACACTTCCCATGATGCTTAGCGGCCATGACACAGCAGCTGCAGTGTTGCTAAGGGGAAATCATGTAGGCTGCACTTTACTGCATCAAAACTGGAGGAAAATGCATGCATATTTTGTTTTTAATTACTAAATTTTCAGAGCTTTAACAGCAAATTCACCACCTATGAGCAAAATGTAATTTCTAAACAGTTAAATTTTTGAATTTCCCAACCAATCTGTCCTTAGGGGTTTGAATGATTCACTAAGACTCCTACTAGCCTGAACAACATCTTCAGTTTAAAAAGGAAAGCATTCATTGCCTTTCAGTAACCATGCAATCCCCAAAGCGTAAAAGCCACAAACAGCCTGTTCTCCCAGCCTGCAGTCTTGGCTTCTTCAAATCTCAGTGGGACTGGTGACTTGCACCCAGAACTGGACACTCAATTATGAATCACTGCAACGGCCTGAAGAATGGCAGCCAGAGTGAAGTCAGGACAGATGCAAAGTCCATTAAGGCAACTTTGACCAGATTCGTGAAATGTACTGATGTGGGTGAGAGATTTTCAAGTGTCTAGATTGCAAAAACATTTGCAATGTTTTGTGATTATTAAACCATGTTTCACTTGTTTGAGGAAAACTTGAAAGATGAAGTGAAAAACACAAAAAATTCTGGAGGAACTCAGCAGGTCAGGTGGCATCTATGGAGTGGGTTGAACAGTCAACTTTTCAGGCCGAGATCCGTCATGAGGGCTTGAAAAGAAAGGATAGAATGGCAGTATGAGAAGGTTGGGGAGGAGAAGGAGTACAAGATAGAGGCGATAGGTGAGATCAGTTGCATTGGGGAAAGGGTTGTACATCTTTATGCCCTTATTTCATTGATGAAGACTGAACAGTGAAAAGGTTGTTTTCTCAGTCTTGTAGCCAATATCCTTTACCAAATTAATGACCATTCATTCATCTGACACTTCTGGGATGAACTAGATATGGTGGCCAATGGTAGCTGGACTTCCAACATGAGCCATACCTCATAGATGATGAGCTTATTGAGAAATTTTACTGCCTCCAGTGAAAAGGCAGCAGGTATGGGACATCACCACTGTAGTTTCCACTCCAAGTCGCATACCACCCTCTCTCTCCCCCAGAAACTCTGAACTGTTTCTCTTCCTGCAGATGCTGCCTGACATGCTGAGTGCTCCCAATATTTTCTGTTCAGTTGTGTCTGTGCAGACACAAGAGCCTTTATCTGATCTGGTGTTTCAGGGATCTTATTCTCTTCAAACTGGATCCCATGTCCCATTTGGCTAAAACATCAAAGATTTTTTTTTTTAAACGACATAGATTGGGGTATCGTCGCATTGACATTCTTTCCATCTGCCACAAAAGGTGGGATTTCCCAATGGCCACCCATTTCAGTTTGACTTCCCATTCCCATTCTGTTGCCATGGCCTCCTCTACTATCATGATGAGGTCACTCTCAGCTTGGATCAGCTCCTCATGTTCCTGGTCAGTAGCTTTCAAACTGACAGTATGAACAATGATTTCTCGAATTTCCAGTAATTTTTACCCCTCTCTCCTTTCTCCTTTCCTATTTCCCATCATAGAACATTGAACCATTGAACATTACAGCACAGAAACGGGCCCCTTTCTTCTCACTAGCCCATTATCTTCCTTTGGTTTCCCCTTCTCTTCCATGGTCCACTGTCCTCTCCTATCAGATTCCTTCTTCTTCAACACTGTATCTCTTCTACCTATCACCTCCTAGCTTCTTATTTTCACCCCTCCCTCCCCCACACATTCCCCTTCCCCCTCACCTGGCCTCACTTATTACCTGCCAGTTTGTGTTTCCCTCCTCCCCCAGCTTCTGATTCTGCCTTTTGCCCCCTCCCTTTCCAGTCCTGGTAAAGGATCTCAGCCGGAAATATCGATGGTTTATTCCTCTCCATAGGAGCTGCTTGACCTGCTGAGATTCTCCAGCATTTTGTGTGCTCTCCTCTGGATTTCCAGCATCCGCAGAATCACTTGTGTTTTTAAAAAAAATACAGATATTCTTGTGCTATTGAAATGCAGAAATGCAAATAATCTCTTTGCCTTCTTATTTATACTCCAGAACAAATTTGAGATCCAAGGTTACACGCCAGTGGCAACACCCCTGCAAGCCAAGTTTCCTTCAATGCATCAGACTGCTGACAAATCAAGCTCCAACCATTTTTTTAAAAAAACATTTGAAATATTGAGCAGCATCTCACCTGGGATCATCGCTATACTGGACAAGACCGATTCTGACCTTGCTTTGACTGATCACATTAACAAACGGTTGAACTGTTGCTTCAATGAAGCTTTTGATTTGCTCGAACTTGACCCTGCCAATGCTGGAGGAGCCGTCCACGAGGTAGACGATATCAGCAGCATAGATGTTTTTGCAGTCAGCTGAAACGCAAGGAGATGCAGGTTAAAGTCTGAGAAACTGGATCTGTGTTACTTTTCCCACGTGCAGACTGATTTTTGTTACGGTTTAATTTTGGGATTGGGCCATTGCTGTCAAAGCCTACATTTAATTCAGGTACCTGATTACCCTTGAGAAAATGGTGATGAGAAAATCTCTTGAAGCTGTCCACAGTGCTCTCAGTTCCCAGATTTAAAGCCAGTGACATCAAACAGTACTATACGCACAGTGTATAATATACATTTATTAGGTACACCTGTACACCTGCTCGTTAATGCAAATATCTAATCAGCTAATCATGTGGCAGCAACTCAAAGATAAAAGCATGCAGACATGGTCAAGAGGTTCAGTTGTTTAGACGAAACATCAAACTAAGGAAGACATGTGATCTAAGTGACTTTGACCATGTATTGATTGTCCATGCCAGATGGGGTGGTTGATAATCTCAGAAACTGCTGATTTCCTGGGATTGTCACACACAACATTCTCTAGAGCAGGGGTTCCTAACCTTTTTAATGCCATGGACTAGTACTATAAATGCCAGCCTGGGAACCCCTGCTTTACAGTTTACAGAGAATGGTGCAAAAAACCAAAATAACATCCAGTCAGAGGCAATTCAGTGGGTGAAAATGCCTTCTTAATGAGAGAGAATGGCCATACTGGTTCATGCAGACAGGAAGACGACAGTAACTCAACTATCCACACATTACAATGGTGATGTGCAGAAGAACATCTTGGAATGCACGACATGTCAAACCTTGAAGTAGACTGGCTACAGCAGCAGAAGACCATGAATATATACTCACTGGCCACTTTATTGGGTACAGGAAGTAATTAATAAAGTGGCCACTGAGTGTATTTCCAAATCAGAATGGAGTGGAGCCTGTAGATGATGACCTCTTTGGTGAGCGTCCATCAACGTCTCCCACCATCTCCATCATATCATCTTCTCACAGCTACCATCGGGCAGGGGGTACAGAAGCCTGAAGTCCCACGCCACCAGGTTCAGGAACAGCTGAGATTTAAAAGATTAGTTGTATTTGCCACAAGTACATCAAAACAAAGTGAAATGTGACGTTTTGCATCAAATCAAATCAGTGAGGATTGTGCTGGGGAAGTTTCCGGCACTAATAGAACATGGCCACAACTCACTAACCCTAACTCTTACGTCCTTGGAATTTGGGAGGAAACCCATGTGGTTATGGGGGGAGGGGGCAGTAAACTTCTTACAGAGAACAGCGGGTATTGAAGCCCGATCATGCAGCTGTGAATGCCCATAGGAAAATGAATCTCAGGTATATGGCGACATATATGTACTTTGATGATAAGTTTACTTTGAACTTTTTTGAACTTTGATCTTACATCTGGCGCCGTAATAGCATAACAGTAACTACTACGCTGCCGTGCCATCCTGTGCCTCATAATTGGTGGAAAGGTCTTAGAAGGTCTTTTATGCTGTGTTGTATCTACCCCAAGTATACTGTATGTACAGTAATAGGGAACAAAACTTTGATCATAGAGGGAAGATTCAAGCAGAAGTATAAGGATAAGTTGTCAAGATGTAGGAGAGGGTATTCTGGAGCCTGGGGCCCTTGCAATTGACAAACACAGAGATCAAAGAACAGTGCAAAAGGATACAGCTATTTTCAGAACTTCAGATCAATCTAAAGCTATTTCCAGCTAAATCAAACCATTCAGAAGAGCAGACATTATTCAATATAGGAAGCACATACAAAATGCTGGAGGAACTCAGCAGGTCAGGCAGCAGCTATGGAGGGGAATACATAGTTGATGCTTTGGGCTGAGACCCTTCATCTGGACTGTGTCTGATACAAAGTTCGAAGTAAATTTCTGTCTTGTCTCCACTCTACGCATCTCTGTGACCCTTTGTTGCAGACAGAACCTAAAACAATCTCACAGGTAGGTACACTGTATGAATATGTGAGTGTGTGCCTGTCATTTGCTGTGTGCACAACTAAGCCATAAGACCATAAGCGGAGCAGAATTAGTCCATTCAGCCCATCGAGTCTGTTCCACCATTCCATCAAGGCTGATTTATTTTCACTCAACATTCTCTTGTCTTCTCCCCATAACCTTTGACACCCTCACAAATCAAGAAAATATTGACCTCAGCTTTAAATATACCCAATGACTGGGTCTCCACAGCCATCTGTGGCAATGAATTCCACAGATTCACCACCCTCTGGCTAAGGAAATTCCTCCTCATCTCTGTTCTAAAGGGTCATCCTTCTATCCTGAAGTTGTGCCCACTATTGTAAATATCCTCTCCACATCTACACCATCTAGGCCTTTCAGTATTTGATAGGTTTCAATGAGATTTCCTCCCCACCATTCCTCCAAACTCCAGAGTCATGACACGTTCCTCATACATTAACCCTTTCGTTGCCAGTATCATTCTTGTAAACCTCCTCTGGAATCTCCAATGCCAGCACATCCTTTGCATGGCAGCATAGCAATTAGCATGAGTTGTATGATTGGAATTCAATTCTTGTCACAGTCTGTAAGCAGTTTCTGTGTCCTCCCTGTGTCCATGTGGGTTTCCTCTAGCCCTGCATTCTTCCCACATTCCAAAGATGCACGGGTTGGGGTTAGAGAGTTGTGGGTATGCTATGTTGGTGCTGGAAGTGTGGCTCATAAGCTGTCCCCAGCACATCTCAGTCTGCGTTGGTTGTTCATACAAACAACACAATTCATTGTATGTTTCAATGTTTCAATGTACATGTGCCAATTGAAGATGAAAGAAGATTGAAAATTAGCTTTATCTTGTCGTAGGTGCTCACAATACTCCATATGCACTCTGACCAAGTGCCTTATAAAGCCTCAGCATTACATTCTTGCTTTTATATTCTAGTTCTCTCACGTGCTCCAAGTGCTGTGCAAAGTTTCACGTTTGAGCTGTTTTGCAGAACCATTGCCCTGTTAATCTCATCTGCGTTTGTCACTGACAGTCAAACTCTTCCACGAAATGATCACTTATCTCGATTTTAAGTCTTTTGGCAATGACGAAGCAGCCTGCATTACCTTTCTGAGCTTGTCCGCCCGAGCCGGTGAGAAACAGAGCCTGGGTGGTTGCAAGGAACAGCAGCCACATTTTCATCATCACCTCTGCCTGGAAAAGGAGAGAAAAGAGTGTGCGTTTATGAAGGCTTCCCAACCTCATGAATCACAGTGAATTAACCAGAGATGTTGCAGATGTTGGAATTCTTGAGTAACACACACAAAATGCCGGAGGAACTCAGCAGGTCAGACGGCATCTCTGGAGGGAAATGAACAGACTACGTTTCGGGCCTCCACAGATGTCCAACATACTCTCTATTTTCTTTCTTACAGCTTCACAGACCAACCATTGCCCTGAACAGGAAATTTTTACACGGCCTGGAAACTGTGCAGTACCGTAAGTGATTTTTTTTTGTAATAGCAGACTATGAATATTCAGAAAGCAAATTGGAAAATAGCTTACTTTTTGATTTTATGTATTAATTGAAGGATATAACGAAATGCAGTACAACAAAGAAAATCGTTCACGCTTCATAAGCTTTTTCTAGCTGCGTCCAATGCCAGCTGTGCAGCAACAGAGGCCATGTGCATGGGAGCATTTACTGCATGGCCATGCATCCACGCAGCTTAGAGGGAACTCTGCAGCCATCAGCCTCTCTAAAGAAATTCCTCCTTGTCTCTGTTCTATGATTAAGGGGCCCAAAACTGCTGTCTAACCAATGCCTTTTTCACTAGGGGACTGCTTCATTCCGGTCCATCCTCCAAAAGTGGAACTTCCCACTTGCCCAACATTTTAATTCCAATTCCAATTCCCATTCCGACATGTCAGTCCATGGCCTCCTCTTGTGCCACAATGAGGCCATTCTAAGGATGGAGGAGCAATACCTTATATTCCATCTGAATAGCCTCCAACCTGATGGCATGAATATCAATTTATCCTTCCACTAATAATATTTTTCCCTCACCCTCCACTCTTCTTCTGATCCCTACTCTGGCCTCTTACCTCTTCTCACTTCCCTTGGGACCTCACCTCCTTTCTCCTACATTCCACTCTCCTCTCCTATCAAATTCTTTCCTCTTCACGTACCCACCTGGCTTCACCTGTCACCATCTAGCTATCCTCAGTTCCCTCCCCACCACCTTCTTATTCTAGCATCTTCACTCCCTTTGCAATTTTTGCCCATTTATTTCTCCATTCCTGCTAAAACATCGCTTACATTGTTTACATTTATATTTACATCATTTATTATTATATTGTAATTTGCCCTTTACTGTGCCTATTGTCTTGTTTATTAATTGCTGTATTGTCTTGCACTGTTTTGTGCACTTTATGTAGTCCCATGTAGATCTGAAGTCTAACGTAGCTTTGTGTTATTTCACGTAGTCTATTTTTGTGTTGTTTCACGTAGTCTAGTGTAGTGTTATGTTGTTTCATGTAGCACTATGGTCCTGGAGGAACGTTGTTTCCTTTTTACTGTGTACTGTACCAGTAGTTATGGTTGAAATGACGATAACAGTGACTTGACTTGACTTGACTTGACTTGATCTTCCCCCTTCCTCTCCAGTCCTGAAGAAGGGTTTCAGCTGAATTCTCGACAGTTTGTTTATGGATGCTGCCTGACCTGCTGAGTTCCTCCGGCATTGTGTATGTGTGTTATTTTGGATTTCCAGCATCTGAAGAATTTCTTGTGTTTAAAATTTTCACAGGGTCGACCAGGATAATAATTAATGAGGATGAATAAGCAGAGTTTACCTTGGCTTCTGCCCTCTCTCCAGGGACTGACAGTGTGACTTATTGTGCCAATTTTTGTCAGACATGTTCCTGAAATCTTTGTTACCAGACCTTCAACTGCTGACCTCTTAATACTTTTTCCTCATTGAAAAAAAATCTAAAACCAATGAATTGAAGTGGTCAAAGCAGCTGAAAAAACACACACAAATTATTTTCATGTCCTTATAATCTCTCTCCTGGGAAGCTGAAAACTGTGCTCAAGAATTTCTGAAGTAAATCTATTAACCAAGTACGCATGTGTCACCAAATACTACACTGAGATTCATTTTCTTGTGGGCAATCACAGTAGAACAAAGAAATACAATAGAATCAATGAAAATTGCACACAAAGACTGACAAACAACCAACGTGCAAAAGAAGACAAACTGTGCAGCCACAAAAAAAATGGATTTATTTTTGACGAGGAACTGCTGCACGCTTGTTCTTGCAGAAACATCGGAATCAGAATCAGACGTACTTTATTGATCCCGAGGGAAATTGGGTTTCGTTACAGTCGCACCAACCAAGAATAGTGAAGAAATATAGCAATATAAAACCATAAATAATTAAATAATATTAAGTAAATTATTCCAAGTGGAAATAAGTCCAGGACCAGCCTATTGGCTCAGGGTGCTTAACACTCCTCAGGAGGAGTTGTAAAGTTTGATGGCCACAGGCAGGAATGACATGGCACCAGGTCGACATCCATGCACCATCAATCTACAGGACATGATAGTCAGGAACTGGGCTAGATTATTATTATGATTTTTATGACTGTATGTTTTACTGCTATCATAGTTACATATGCTATATGTACCCTGTACTGTGTGTGACTGTTCGTAATGCATTTTGCACCTTGGTCCCAGAGAGATGCTGTCTCATTGGCTGTATTCTTGTGTCTGGTTGAATGGCAATTAAACTTGAATGTGAACTAAATAAATAAATAATCCTGAAGACATCATGAGTTGTAGAGTCTTTGAAAGTGAGTCCTGCAGTACCGACAGGCCTACTTACGAAGGGTGATTGATAAGTCCGTGGCCTAAGGTAGAAGGAGTCAATTTTAGAAAACCTAGCACATTTATTTTTCAACATAGTCCCCTCCTACATTTACACACTTAGTCCAGCGGTCGTGGAGCATACGGATCTTGGACCTCCAGAAAGTGTCCACAGCAGGGGTGATTGATAAGTTCATGGCCTAAGGTAGAAGGAGATGAGTTATAAAGCTCTCATTACATGCACATGCAGTTCAACTTTTTGAGTGATTATGCAGAAAGTTTGAAGTTAATAACTCATCGGGGTGATTGATAAGTTTGTGGCCTACAGTAGAAGGAGATGAATTATTAACCTTCTGCTGGAATAAGTGTGTAAATGTAGGAGGAGAGTATGTTGAAAAATAAATGTGCTAGGTTTTCTAAAATTGGCTCCTTCTACCTCAGGCCACGGACGTACCAATTGGTGACGTACCAATCACCCCTCGTACATTAATTGCCAGAAAAGCTCTCCTTAGGACAGAATCAAATGAGCATTTAGTCAAGCAGACAGGTCAAAAAACCATTAAGAAATTCTTAAGACATCCTCGGAAAGGTTTTGAACACTTCATAGCCAAAGGAAAGTTTCTGAAAAGTATTTCCTATTCTTAGTGGCTCCCCACAGCATCTGAATACTGTTTGAATTGCAACAGTTTAATTTTTGCACAGCCGGGGAACAAACGAGTTCTTTGTGCTCCCTAGGACAGCCACCCTCCCACCTACAAACCACCCCAGGGCGAGATGGCCCTCAGATGGGAGAAGTCACGAAGATATCATCTTAAGTGGGAAACAAGATGCTGCCAAGCTCAGATATAATGAGTTTGTGGGAGGAAGGGAAGATTCCTGAAGGTTGAAATGTTTTACAGCGATCCTAATATCATTCTTTAGTTTCTGAATGTATAAGTTTTGGATGTCTCAGGAATACTCACAGCAATTTTAGAAGATTTAAGACTGACAGTTCCAGCTAAGCCTGGGACATGGCAAACCTGGTTGACTAATTATTTTCCCTTTTTGTACAGGGATATAGTTTAGCTCTGCCTGATGTGGAAGATACTGCAAAAGAGAACTCTTACTGCTAAACACATCCCACTAAATGTGAATAACATTTGTAACCAAGACAGTAATAATAGGAATTACTGTAAAACTGTATAATCAGAGGAAGTTTTAATATCACTGACATATGTCACAAAGTTTGTTATGTTTCAACAGTACAGTGCAATACATAAAAATACTATAAATTGCAAAAAGAAACATATTAAAAAGTAAATTGAACATGTAGTGCAAAAAGAGAGCAAAAATAATAAGAAACACAATAGTTTCTGCAGATGCTGGAAATCCAGAGCAGCACACACTAAATGCTGGAGGAACTCAGCAGGTCAGGCAGCATCTATGGAAAAGAATAAACAGTCGACGTTTCAGGCTGGGACAGTTCACCAGAACCTGGTTAAAACTGACAGGAAGGCAGCAGTAACTCAAAAACCATGCGTTACACAGCGGTGTGCAGAAGAGCAGCTCTAAACGCACAACACATCGAACTTTGAAGTGGATGGGCTGCAGCAATAGAAGACTATAAACTTACACTAGTGACTACTTTAATAAGTACATCTTCTACTGAATAAAGTGGCCACTGAGCGCATATAAAAACATTGTTAAGAGTTTCACCCGCAATATGGAGAGAACAAACGGTCAACATTTTGGCACAACACTCATTCCTGATGAAGGGTCTCAGCCCGAAATGTCGACTTTCAATTCCTTTCCACTGATACTGCCTGAGCTGCTGAGTTCTTCCAGCACTTTGTGTGTGTTATTCCAAAAGGAATGAGGTAATGTCCATGAATTGGTTCATTGGCAGTTTAGAGATCTGATGACAGAGAGGAAGAAGATGTTCCTAAAACATTGGGAGTGTATGTTCAGGCTCTTTTACCTCCCCTAATAACAACAGAGCATGTCCTGGGTGCTGGGGGCCCTTAATGATGGATGTCTCCTTTTCGTGGCATATATACTTAATGGTGGGTAGGCCATTGCCCAAAGCTGAGTTTGCCACCTTTTTTGATCTCATGCAATGGCTTCTCCATACCAGGTGATGATGCAACCAGTTAGAATGCTCTCCACGGTACATCCGTAGAAATTTGCTAGAGATTTTGGTGATGTACCAAATCTCCTCAAACCCTTAATGAAATATAACCACTGGTGTGCCTTCTTCACAATTGCATCAATATGCTGGGCCCTGGGCTTCAGAGATGTTGACACCCAGGAACTTGAAACTGCTCACCCTCTTCACTGCTGACCCCTCCACGAGGAATGGTGTGTGTTCCCTTGTCTTCCTCCTCCTGAAGTCCATAACTATTTCCTTGATCTTACTGACCACATCAACTGCTGATCTACCATACCAACACAGCTAACAGCAAATGCAAAGGAAAGAGCTAGAGTTGGTTGGTCAAGAATCTTTTGGCTCTGGGCCAGCATTGGAATACATGTGAAAATTTGGGATACACAAGTGGCCAGAATTGTTCAAAGTTCAAAAAAATAAATTTAGATAGATAGGTAGATACTTCATTGATCTCAAAGGAAATTACAGAGTCACAGTAGCATTACAAGTGTACAGATATACAAATATACAAATATTAGAAGAGAAGTAAGAAAGAATAAAAAAAAGTTATCTCAAACAGTCTAACAGAAGGGGGATCATTACTTCCCCGGTTATAGGTTGTCTCATTACCGAGCCTAAAGGTCGAGGGTAAGAATGGCCTCATATAGCCCTCTTTAGAGCAGTGCATTTGCACCCATATAGGACTGTACTGGTTTCCTTCCTGTTTACCCTGTATACCTCAGACTTTAGATACAGCACTGAGTCATGTCATCTGCATTGCTATAAGTGCTCCTTTGTTCAGCCAGGGTGGCATGCAAGGGGTGAGAAATATTGTCCAGAAATGCCAGGGTCCTTTGTTCTATCATAGCCTCCAGTGATTCCAGTTTGACTCCTATAACTCCTTTCTAATCAGTTTATTCAGCCTGTTGGCATCACTCATGTTGATGTCATTGCCCCAGCACACCACTGCATAAAAGATTGAACTGGCGACAACAGACTGGTAGAACATGTGAAGGAGAGGTCTGCATACTCCAAAAGACCTCAGGAAGTAGGAGCAACTCTGGCCCTTGTACATAGCCTCCTGTTGGTGCTCCACTCAAGTCTATCATCCAGGTGCATCCCCAGGTACTCGTAGGCCCTCACCACATCCACATCCTCACCATCAATAGTAACAGGGAGCAGTGCAGGCATAGTCTTCCTAAAGTCCATCACCATCTCCTTTGTCTTACTAATGCTGAGCTGCTGATGATTCAGCTTGCATCATTTGGCAAAGTCCTCCACCAGGGTCCAGTATTCATCCTTCCATCCTGCCAACTATTGCTGAGTCATCAGAGAATTTCTGCAGATGACGTGACTCAGCGTTGTATCTAAAGTCCGAGGTATACAGGGTATAAGGGAAGGAAACCAATACAGTTCCCTGTGGGGCCTAAATGCAACTTATAGCCATGTCTGACACACAGTTCTGAAACTGCACAAACTGTGCTCTGCCAGTCAGGTAGTCCACTATCCAGGATACAATGGAAGTGCCAACCTGCATTGAATAGAGATTTCCCCCCACAAATGAGGGCTGTATGGTATTGAAGGCACATGAGAAATCAAAAAATATTGTTGCAATGAACAGCAAACAGGAGGGATCTTGACACGGAGCTTCATAGGTAAACATTGAAACTGGAGCAACGCACGGTTGGGAAATGTTAATCACCACGCAGGCAAAACCAACGATCTGGCAACCAGTGGTTGTAACGCCGGGGTTCTTATGCTGCTGGTCTTGATGGAAACCAGGTGTGCTGTCATCAAAGAGAGTTAGCAGCAAATGGGAAATTAATGGTCAGAACCGTGGCACAATCAAAGGAAATTAGGAGCAAGATAGGGAATTAATGATCAGGGCCATGACAAATATAATCCTAACGGAGCTGTCCCACTTACCCAAATGGGAGTAAGCTCTGTAGAGCAGGTGGAGGACAGTATCATTCACTCCAATGTGCTCCTGGTAGGCAAACTACAGGAGATTGAGGGCTGATCTGACCAGGGGTCGGGGGTGAGCCAGGACCAGCCTCTCTAGGGTCTTCATGATGTGTGGGGTCAGGGCCACCGGACGGTAGTCATTCAAGACTTTCGGTTGGCCTTTCTTGGGTACTGGGACCACACATGATGTTTTCCACACAGTCGGGACCCTTTCCAGGCTGAGACTCGCATCGAAAATGCACTAGAGAACCCCACACAGCTGCTCCTCACATTCCTTCAGGACCTTGGAGTTCACCCCATCCTGTCACAATGCTTTGTCATGTCTGGGTTTCCCCAGAGCCCTTCTCACCCGCTCAGTGCCTGGGGAGTTAGTGGAAGATGGGGTCAGGGGAGGTGAAAGTCGAGATGATAGCAGTTTGTATGTGGAGGTGTGGATGGTAGGTGCTGGGGAAGGAGGGGATGTAGACATTGGTAGCCTGTGTTGTTTATCCGCATATTGAACTGGAGGAGGGAGGAGGGAAGGCACTGGTGCTGAGGGAGCATTGGGTGCCTTAGCACCTGGAACTGCTGAACGGGTTGTGAACAGGAGAGTAATTGTTAAACCTACCGAAGAATTGGTTTAAGTCCTGACAAAGGGTCTCAGCCCGAAACGTTGACTGCTCATTTCAACGGATGCTGCCCGACCTGCTGAGTTCATCCAGCTTGTTTGTACGTGTTGATTTGACCACAGCACCTGCAGTGTACTTTGTGTTTGGTTTAACTCAGTCCATTCATGGCTGCATTCCAAGGCTCTAGATCTAGGCTGATTGAAGCCAGTGATGTTCTTCATGCCTCTCCACACCTCCCATGTGCTGCTCTGCCCAAACTAGTTCTCCAGCTCTCTCCTGTATTCCTCTTTAGCAACCTTGATCTTCTCCTTTAGCTCCCTCTGCGCATGTTTCAACTTCTCTTTATCCCCTGCTGTGAAGGCTCTCTTTTTGTGGTTGAGAAGAGCCTTTAAATCACTGGTTTGTTGTTAGGGAAGCAGTGAACAGTCAGTGATACGGAGAATCTCACCTGGTCCCTCAACACCAGCTCCATAGCAAAGAAAGCCCAGCAGCGTCTCTACTTTCTGCCAAGGCTGAGGAAAGTCCATCTCCCCCCCCCCCCATCCTCATCACATTCTACAGGGGTTGTATTGAGAGCATCCTGAGCAGCTGCATCACTGTCTGGTTCAGAAATTGCACCATCTCGGATCGCAAGACCCTGCAGCGGATAGTGAGGTCAGCTGAGAAGATCATCGGGGTCTCTCTTCCCGCCATTATGGACATTTACACTACACACTGCATCCGCAAAGCAAACAGCATTATGAAGGACCCCACGCACCCCTCATACAAACTCTTCTCCCTCCTGCCGTCTGGGAAAAGCCACCAAAGCATTCGGGCTCTCACGACCAGACTATGTAACAGTTTCTTCCCCCAAGCTATCAGACTCCTCAATACCCAGATCCTGGACTGACACCTTACTGCCCTATTGTCTTGTTTATTATTTATTGTAATGCCTGCACTGTCTTGTGCACTTTATGCAGTCCTGAGTAGATCTGTAGTCTAGTGTAGTTTTTTTCTGTGTTTTTTTCTTACGTAGTTCAGTCTAGTTTTTGTACTGTGTCATGTAACACCGTGATCCTGAAAAACGTTGTCTCATTTTTACTATGTACTGTACCAGCAGTTATGGTTGAAATGACAATAAAAGTGACTTGACTTGACTTGACTTGATTATTATGGAGTTTCCAAGGAGGATGCCACTTTCAATGAATTATGGACCTGTATTCTCACATCCCTTTGTTCTACCATGTTCCTCAGTGCCCCACTGCTCACTGTGCAAGTCCTACCCTGGTTGGTTCTACTGCCATTTTTCAGCCCATGTTTTTTCCAGCTGGTCCCGATCCGACTGCAAGCTCTGCCCA
This sequence comes from Hemitrygon akajei, assembly GCF_048418815.1. Classification (NCBI taxonomy): domain Eukaryota; kingdom Metazoa; phylum Chordata; class Chondrichthyes; order Myliobatiformes; family Dasyatidae; genus Hemitrygon; species Hemitrygon akajei. The sequence continues at coordinate 8,237,777 of NC_133142.1, forward strand.
AACTAGTTCAAGATGTCTTTCAGAGCAAGACCCATTTGCTTCGAATCCCTCTAAACCAGGGGTTTCCAAACTGAGATCTATGCATCCCTTGCATAATGGCATTGGTCCACAGCATAAAACCTGTGCTCTAAACCTTTTCTATATATCCATCCAAATGTCTTTTAAACACATTGAGATGCCTGTAGAGGAACACTGAAGACTGGCACAACTCAGGCTACGGGAGTACGTGCTGAGGGATGCACTGAAGCTCGATGCAGGTGCCACAAGGGATTGGTGGAGAAGGACCACAGCGTAAGGTTCCCCTGCAACTGAACCAGGGAGGGGCCCGATTGCATGAGGAAGCCACTCAATTATTGCAGTAGTGTACAAGCCCATGTGACCTCACGAGCGGCCACAGTCCTGTTGGCTTTATGGAATGTGGTAGAACACTACTTAACACATTGACTATGAAGAATGAAAAGGCATTGCACGGTTTATTATGAATGAAGTTATTTTGATATAACAAAGCATTATAATTTTACCTGCCTCTACCACTTCCCCTGGCAGCTCATTCTATATACTCACAACTCTGTCTGAAAACATTGTCCCTCAGCTCCCTTAAAAACCTTTTCCATCTCACCTCAAAACTATACCCTCTAGTTGGGTGGTGGGGTGGAGATCTGTCTCTACTAAAGTGGGTGTAAGGCGCTCCTTCCCTCAGATAATCTACAGGTCACCCTTGAGCAAGGCGTAGTGCCTGCTTAGCCCCCCCCCCCCCCCACCACCCCGATCAAGGCCATGTGAAGCCATGGGAGCAGGTGGTGGATGGTCGTATGAGCAGCTGGTGCATATCACAAGTCCTGGCTATGTGATCACTGACACTAGGCAGACAGTCTCTGAGTATTGGTAATGGCTGGGGGTTACCCATCTTGTAAAGACACTGCCCAGAAGAAGGCGATGGCAAACCACTTCTGTAGAAGGATTTGCCTCGAATAATCATGGTCAAGACTATGATGGCCTACATTTTATGGCAAGGCATGTAATGGTGATGATGACCTTTGGGGAAGACTCTAACCAGCCTTATAATTTTATATTCCTCTCTAAGGTCACCCTTCAGCCTCGTACACTTCAGAAGAGAACACAAAAAGTAGGAACAGGAGATTATTGAGCCTCAATACACACAAAGAGCTGGAAGAACACAGAGAGTCCAAGAGCACCTATGGGAAAGATGTTGTCAAGCTGGAGAGGGTGCTGGAGAGATTTCCAAGGATGTTGCCTGGACCAAAAGGGCCAGAGTTATAAAGATGGACTACTCTGAATCTTTAATTCCTGTAACACCGGAACATAAGAGGTGACCCCAACCAAGTTTATATAATCATGAGGGGTATGAATACAGAGGGTTGCGGACACTGTGACAAGGCCTAGGCAAGGATGGTAAGGACCCAGGAGCTGGAGTATGCAAGATTAGGATCAAGACACAATTTCGAGACTAAAACAAGAACAGTTTTCTTGACAAGCTGCTAGAAGGGAACCTGACGAGACTAGTCAAGAATCCAGATGAGAGAGAAAACCTAAACGCTATATCAGACTGAACCAAAGTTGAGCTGACGACTGAGCCCTGAACTTGAGGTGCTCTTTAAATATCCAAGTCTGGTGAAAAATCAAAGCCACCAGTTAGCGGAGTGGGCCAGAATCTTTAAAGGGACCGTGCCAGCTATCCATACTCCGGAGAATTAGAGTGCCTAAACCCTGGAGGCTGGTGTGGTTGGGTTGTCGTATCATAACAGGCACAGATACAAGAGGGAGAAGCTTTAAAAGAGCCCTGAGAGGCAACTCCCGGACACAGAGGGCAGTGAGTACCTGGAAAGATCTGCTGGCGGAAATGATTAAGGGAGGTACAACTGCAATATCTAAGGGACATTTGGAAAGATACATTGAGGGGTGGGGCTTGGAGGTTTATGGGTTGAAGGCAGGCAACTTGGACCAGCGGTGTCTGCTGTGTTTGGTATGGGTCAGTTGGGTCAAAGGCCTGTTTCTTCACCTCTGCCATTCAAAAGTCTTTGGCTGGTTTTTAACTTCAGCTCCACCTTTGTACATGTGTGGTGGAGGGCATATTGGTTGATTGTATCATGGCCCAGTATGGAAACATTAATGCCACAGAACAGAAAATCCTACTGGATACGGACCAGTCCATCACTGGTGAAGCCCTCCCCAGCACTGAGCACACGGAGCACTGTTGCAGGGAGGCAGCATCCATTATCATGGACCCCCACACCACAGGCCTCAGGACTCGTGCCACCAGGTTCAGGAATAGTTATTACCCCCTCAGCCATTAGGATCTTGAACCAGTGGGGATACCTTCAGTCAACTTCACTTACACCAACACTGAACTCTTCCCACCACCTATGGACCCACTTTCAAGGGCTCTTCATCCCATGTTCTCAATTATTATTGCTAATTTATTTATTGCTATTATTTCTTTTTTTCTTTTGTATTTACACATTGTGTTGTCCTTTGCACATTAGTTGTATGTCCGTACGGTTGGGTACGGTTTTTCATAGATTCTATTGTGTTTCTTGGATTTAGTAAGTATGCCCACAACAAAAAATGAATTTCAGGATTGGACATAGTGACAAATATGCACTTTGATAATAAATTTACTTTGAACTTTTTCAGCACTGACTGTAAAACCCTCAATATTTAAAATTCTGCCTTCCTCAGCCTTGAATCTAATCATCAGCTGAGTCTCCACAGCTCCTTTGGGTGAAGCAGTCAAGGTTCTCCACCCAGCAGATGAAGACACTCCTCTCACTTCGTGCTAACTGGACAACCTCATATTTTGAATAAAAAAACACGAAATGCTGGCATAAGAAGTGGGGGGAGGGATAAAGTATTTCAATACCTTATCTCCCGCCTAGGTAGCCTCCTTCCTGCCGGCATGAACATCCAACTCACTGACCTCCATTGATACCCCTGCCCCCCATCCCTATCTATTATTTTAGTCTGGTTCTCTTTCTCTCTCTTTCCCCCCCCCCCCCTCACTATAATCTCTCCCCCCAGCCCTACCTTTCTTTCTCTTTTATTTCCCATAACTCTCCACCTTCCCCTAGCCCATTTCCCTCCAGCCTATCACTTCCCAGCTCTCTACTTTATCCCTCCCCCCACTTCTTATCCCCCCTCGACCATCCCATGTTACTTCACTCCTGATGAAGGGTTTCGGCCCGAAACGTCGTTATTACTTCCTCCCATAGATGCTGTCTGGCCTGCTGAGTTCTGCCAGCATTTCGTGTTTTTTTTATTTATTTCCAGCATCTGCAGATTCACTTGTGTAACCTCATATTTTGAGTTTGAAACTCTTTGTTCTGAATCCCCAAGTCAGGTGAAAAGCCAAACATGCCAAGTCCTGAAAAAAGGATTGTTGCCTTCAATTAAATCATCTCCTTTACTAAACTCAAGGCCTGATCTTCAACTATTCCTTCTGTGATGAACCTGTCATCACTAGAATCGCACAGCTGATTCTTCACTGCACCTCTTCAATCATTCCCTACATAGGAGGACAATGGAGACAAAGACGAACACAGGGGCAGAACTGTAGCATGGCAGTTAGCGTAATGCTATTACAGTACCTGCGATCCAGGTTCAATTCCACCACTGTCAAAGTAAATTTAATTTCTAAGAAAGTGTATGCCACATGATATACTACCTTGAGATTCGTTTTCTTGCAGTCATTTACAGGAAAATAAAGAAAGACGATAGAATTTATGAAAAGCTATACACCAATAAAGACTGACAAACAACCAATGTGCAAAAGAAAGCAAATTCTACAGATAAAAAGTAAATACTGAGAACACGATTTGTAGAATCCTTGAAAGTGAGTCTGTAAGTTGTGGAATCTGTTTAGAGTTGAGGTGAGTGGAGTTATCCTCACTGGTTCAAGAGCCTGATGGTTGTAGGGTTTCTGAACCTGGTGGTGTGGGACCTAAGGCTCCCTGTGACCAAATGGATTCTCTCTGGGTGTTTCAGTTTCCTCGTACATTCCAAACACGCACAGGTTAGTAGGCTAATTGGCCACATGGCTGTAATTGGGTAGGGTATTTGCCTTCCTAATTCACAAGCTCCTCCAGCATTGCATGTTGCCTTTCAACAATTCATGTACAAGGTTACCGAAGTCCCTCTGAATGCAAAAATGCAATTTCGCATGTTTAAAAAATTGCCCCACCTTTCTAATGAGGTGCCCGGCATTATATTTCATCTGTCAGTTCCTCACCCTTTCATTTAATCTGCCCATCTCTTTCTGAGACCTTTGTGCCTCCTTCTCAGGCCCACACAGCATCATTTCATCTTTGATATACTGTATTACGATTGCTTTATCTACATTTTTAATATACACTGTGAACAGCTTGGGCCCCAGCATAAACACACCCTGTGCTCCATAAACACATTCATAATCAACAAAGGTCACATTTATTCTTCTGTTTTGTATTCATTAATCAATCTTCAATCCACTTTTGTCATATAAGGAGCATTTGATGGCTCTGGGCCTATATTCACTGGATTAAGAAGAATGAGGGGAGACCTCACTAAAATCTATCAAATGTTGAAAGACCTCGAAAGGGTGGATGCTTTCTACGGTGGGAGGTCTAAGTCCAGAGGACACAGCCTCAGAATAGAGGGATGTCCTTTTTGAACAGATATGAGGACAACTCTTTAGCCAGAGAGTGGTGAATCTGTGGAATTCGTTGTCACAGGCAGCTGTGGAGACCAAATCATTGGGCATACTGAAGGCAGAGGTTGATAGATTCTTCATTAGTCAGGGCATGGAGGGATACAGGGAGAAGACAGGAGACATGGGCTGAGAGGGAAAAGGGATAAGCCATGATGAAATGGAGGAGCAGACTCAATGGGCCAATTGACCTAATTCTGCCCTTATATCTTATGGTCTCATGGTCATATGGAAATATTACCCAGAATGCCACTCATGCCAATTCTGTTTAATTGTCCTTACTCCATTTTGGTCCAGAGCAGGGATTCCTAATCTTTTTTATTCCCAATCTTTTTTGGTCCAGAAGAATGTTCTTTCATTTGGCAGTACACATCAGAATCAGGTTTAATATCAAGTCAAGTCAAGTCAAGTCAACTTTTATTGTCATTTCGACCATAACTGCTGGTACAGTGCACAGTGAAAATGAGACAACGTTTTTCAGGACCATGGTGTTACATGACACAGTACAAAAAACTAGATTGAACTACGTAATTAAAAAAAACACAGAGAAAGCTACACTAGACTACAGACCTACACTGGACTGCATAAAATGCACAAAACAGTGCAAGCATTACAATAAATAATAAACAGGACAGTAGGGCAAGGTGTCAGTCCAGGCTTCGGGTATTGAGGAGTCTGATAGCTTGGGGGAAGAAACTGTTACATAGTCTGGTCATGAAAGCCCGAATGCTTTGGTGCCTTTTCCCAGACAGCAGGAGGGAGAAGAGTTTGTATGAGGGGTGCGTGGGGTCCTTCATAATGCTGTTTGCTTTGTGGATGCAGCGTGTAGTGTAAATATCACTGGCATATGTCATGAAATCTGTTGTCTTTGTGGCAGCAATACAACGCAGTACATAATAACAGAAACAAAAACTGTGAATTACATTAAATATATGCAGTATATTGAGTAATTAAATTAAATAAGGAGTGCAAAAATAAAAATTAAAAAGTAGTGAGGGAGTGTTTCAAACATATGAAAATTAGCAAATGCTGGAAATCCAAAGCCACATATACAAAATACTGAAGGAATTTAGCAGGCCTGATGAAGAGTCTTGGTCCAAAACATCGACTGTTTACTCTTTTCCAGAAATGCCGCCTGGTCTGCTGAGTTCCTCCAGTTTTTAATTGTGTGTTGTGAGGTGGAGTTCATGGGCTCCGTGCCCATTCAGAAATCTGATGGCAGAGGGGATGTACACAGCCGAAGTGACAAAAAGCGTGAACTATTATCTGGCTCCTTATCAAAGGCTTCGAACATCCACTGGTTCCCGCTAACGGTGCTAGTTACAGCTTCAAACAAAAAATCCAACAAATTTGTCAAACATGATTTCCCTTTCATAAATCTGCATTGTCAGTGCCTTCCCAGTGTTACTGGTCTGACCCACGCTGGTCATTTGGCAGATCCTTCAATGCAGCTTGCTGCCAAGGTTCGGTGTGTGGGAAGGGAAGGGAGAGTGGTAAAGTGTTTGCAGACAGCAGTCCCTGGATTCCTGCTGCTCTGTGCATGCATTGCATCCAATCTGGCTGCACCCCAGCTTGGTACGGCAACGGCTCTGCGTGTGATGGCAAGAAACTGCAGAGCAATGTGGACACAGCTCAGTACATCCGAACCCAACTTCTCCTCTATGGACTCTGTCTATAATTCTTGCTGCTTCTGTAAAACAGCAAGCCTAATCAATGATCCCTCCCACCCCGGACATCCTTTCTTCTCCCCTCTTCCATTGGGTAGAAGATACCAACGACTGAAAGCATGTACCACCCGGCTCAAGGACAGCTGCTATTCCACTGTAATCAGATAACTGAATGGTTCCCGAATAAAATAGGACAAATGCATGACCTCACACTCCACCTCGATATGATCTTGCACTTTATTGCTTCCCTGCACTAAGCTTTCTCTGCGGCTGCTACACATTATTCTGCATTGCACCATGCAATCATGTGATTCATATGAACGGAGTGCAAGACAAGCTTTTTGTCGCATCTTAGTACATGCGACAATAATAAAGCCAATTCTAATTCCAAAAACATGCCCTTGTAAGACCTGGTGCAGATTTTGAGCATCTTCGCTCCATCTGCTGCTCCAGTCAGGATTTCCGGGCGGCCAGCCAATTTAATTTCACTTCCAATTCCCATGCCAACATATCTGATGATACGTTGAAGTTTTCTGATGACTCTGCCATAGTTGGATGCATCAGCAAGGGAGATGAGGCTGAGTACAGGGCTACGGTGGGAAACTTTGTCACATGGTGCGAGCAGAATCATCTGCCGCTTAATGTGAAAAAGACTAAGGAGCTGGTGGTGGACCGGAGGAGGTCTAAGGCACCGGTGACCCCTGTTTCCATCCAAGGGGTCAGTGTGGACATGGTGGAGGATTACAAATACCTGGGGATACGAATGGACAATAAACTGGACTGGTCAAAGAACACTGAGGCTGTCTACAAGAAGGGTCAGAGCCGTCTCTATTTCCTGAGGAGACTGAGGTCCTTTAACATCTGCCGGACGATGCTGAGGATTTTCTACGAGGCTGTGGTGGCCAGTGCTATCATGTTTGCTGTTGTGTGCTGGGGCAGCAGGCTGAGGGTAGCAGACACCAACTGAATCAACAAACTCATTCGTAAGGCTGGTGATGTTGTGGGGGTGGAACTGGACTCTCTGACAGTGGTGTCTGAAAAGAGGATGCTGTCCAAGTTGCATGCCATCTTGGACAATGACTCCCATCCACTCCATAATGTACTGGTTAGGCACAGGAGTACATTCAGCCAGAGACTCATTCCACCCAGATGCAACACTGAGCGTCATAGGAAGTCATTCCTGCCTGTGGCCATCAAACTTTACAACTCCTCCCTCGGAGTGTCAGACACCCCGAGCCAATCGGCTGGTCCTCGACTTATTTCCACTTGGCATGATTAACTTATTTTTATTTAATTATTTATGGTTTTCTATTGCTATATTTCGTCACTATTCTTGGTTGGTGCGACTGTAACGAAACCCGATTTCCCACGGGATCAATAAAGTATGTTTGTCTGTCTGTCCACCACCTCCTTTAGACATAGATTAGAGGAAGAGCACTTTATGTTCTTCCTCAGTAGTCTCCAAACTGACAGCATCAATGGTGGTTTCTCTAACTTACGGTAACCATTCCTCTCTGTCCCCTGTTTTTTTTCCCTTATCCCACCAGCTGCCTTTTTTCTATGCCAGCCCTCTTGATCTACCCATCACCCTCACATTCCTCCCTAAAGTTCCCCTCCTTGTCTCCTCTTTATTCCATGTTCAGCTGTCCTCTCCTATGAGAGTCCACCTTTCTCAGCCTTTCGTAACTTCCACCTATCTCCTCCCAGCTTCTTACATCGTTCCCACTCTCCCAATCCCCCACCGGTCTATCACCTTCCTCCTCTGGATCCACCAATCACCCGGCAGCTCTTGCTCAATCCATTGCTTTGACTTTTCTCTTATCCTGGCCATTTCCCCTTTTCCTTTCCGGTCCTGATGGAGGGTATCGCCCAAAACGTAAACCAACCAACAGATGCTGCCTGACCCTTGAACTCCCGCCGCCCTTTGTGTGTTGCTCAAGATTTCCAGCATCTGCAGTATCTCTCATCTCCAAGAAACTGCCAGTGATAGGTTTGAATTCATCATGTCCATTTTCTTATGACATAGAAGGAGGCTATTTGTCCCATCAAGCCTATGCCAGCTCTCAGAGCTATCTTATCAGCCCATTTGATAATCTATTTCCTAGTAAATTATTCTCTCTTGCATGCTCATCAAGCCCTGATTCACTTGCTGCTAATTTACACTGGGGGTTAGCTTACAGTTTTGGGTAGATGGAGCTCGTCAGCCTGGGAAGGCAGTCCATCTAAGAGAGGGAAAACTCTGATTTCAAACCTCCGCTGCCTCGCGGCCATACCCACTCATGGGAAAGGCTTCGGGAGTAAACCCTGAGGGCAAATCTGGAGCTGGAGTCCCTAAGGCAGTCGGACATTGAATTCAACCTCGTTCTGGCAACTCCTGCGACGTCACCGGTGGCAAGCTGTATCAGCCCTTGCCCTTCCCCTGGGCAACGTCAGCAATGTGGAGAGGGCAGACTTGCTGCTTGGGCAACTGCCGGTCTCCCTTACAACCCTGCCCAGGCCTGCACCCTGGAGAGGACACTCGCAAGACTTCTCAGGCGCAGATCCATGGTCTCGCGAGACTAACGGATGCTTACAGCAGGGAATAGCTCTACAACCCAGCACATCACAAAACATGAAACACCTCAGCGCACTTCGGGGTCTTTAACCGACTCTACGAACAATCTAAACCCTCTTTCCTACATATTCTGCCATTTTTTTATCACTGGGATGTAGGAGAAAATTGGAGCACCAGGGGCTAATGCAGCTTTGGAGCTCAGGAACGAACACAAGCATGAACACCACTGACAGCAACCACAGGAGACGCCTCTCAGGAAGGCGTCATCTGTCACCAAGGGTCCCCACCATCCGGGTCGTGCCCTCTTCTCACTACTGCCCTTGGGCAGGAAGGACAGGACTGAAGTCTCACACCACCAGGTTCAGGAACAGCTACTTTCCTGCAACCTTCACACAGAGAGTGGTGAATCTGTGGAATTCTCTGCCACAGGAAACAGTTGAGGCCGGTTCATTGGCTATATTTAAGAGGAAGTTAGTTATGGCCCTTGTGGCTAAAGGGATCAGGGGGTATGGAGAGAAAGCAGGTACAGGGTTCTGAGTTGGATGATCAGCCATGATCATACTGAATGGCGGTGCAGGCTCGAAGGGCCGTATGGCCTACTCCTGCACCTATTTTCTCTGTTTCTTGAACCAACTTGACAGCCCTAATCCTTCCCTAGCGATGGCACACAATCGACACTATCATGGATCTGTTTCTGATTGTGTTTTTGCACCATTATCATCTTGCAAAGACTTTTTTTTTCATCTTCATGGTCTTATATGTTTTATCTACTGTGTGTTGTTTGAATCTATGTGCCTGTGATGTTACCGCAATCCAGCCTTTCACTGTACTGTACCTCATTGTACTTACGCACATAACAATAGCTTTGACTTGACTTGGATTGGACAACCCACTGCACTGCCATGTTACTGTACGGAGCGTTATAGAGAAGATATTCTGAAATGGAGCTGCCGCCAGCAACCCTCTAGGAGTGGGTTTGTTTGTTAGAGCCTGTTTCACGTTAAGCTAGATCGACTGCGTCAGAGTTGTTATTGGAGGCACTTTACAAAGAAGGCAAGTTCTTCGCCGGAAGACACGCCCTACTAGCACGGTCACTTAGTGGTTCATGCAACCGCTTCACAGTGCCAACGATCACCAACTGGGGTTCAATTCCCGCTGCTGTCTGTGAGGGGTTTGCACGTTGCCCCCTGACTGTGTGCATTTCCTCCAGGTACTCTGGTTTCCTCACACACTCCAAAGGTGAATGGGTTAGAGGTAGGGCTAGTAAACTGTGGGCATGCTATGCTGGCACCAGAAGCATGCCGAAACTTACGGGCTGCCCCCAGCACAATCCTCGTTGATCTGATTTGATGAAAATAATGCATTTCACTGTATGTTTCGATGTATATGTGGCAAACACAGCTAATCTTTAGATGTTTAGCTATAAAGTCCCAGCACTTAGACCACAGGCCACAAGATATACTGTAGGTACAGATTTAGCCATTCAGACAATTGAATCTGCCCCACCATTCAATAATACATATTTTTTTCAATCCCATTCTCCCACCTTCTCCCCATAACCTTTAACCCCTCCCCCTCAGTCAACCTTTAATAAATAAAAGACCACTGCTTTTGCTGAGACAGTAGATTGTTGGACGGTATAGTTGGGTTTTCTTTATGGTGAGGAGATCAGGAATGAGGAGAATTCGTTCTCCTGGAAGATGGGAAGATGAGAAACATCCTCTTCAAATCCTCCTCCCTCTCAGACACTCTGCCAGGTACGTAACACCTCTGTTCCAAAGGCCACACCTACACTTTCGAATCCCACCCTGTCTTCCTCTCCAATCTCCTCCTATCTGATACTCACAGCTCCCCTGACCCTGTCCTCCTGCCCACCCCGAATTTAATCAATTCATGAGTGGAGGCCATGCCTGTAGCTTCCAAGCTCCTGAACTACACACACACACACACACACACACACACACACACACACACACACACACACACACACACACACACACACACACACACACACACACACACACACACACACACACACACACACACACACACACACACACACACACACACACACACACACACACACACACACCTCAGTCCTGCTTTCGTAGGGCAGCACTGGGTGTGGAAGTGCAAATCTACAATGGCCAAGAAAATATTTCAGTCTCAATTCGAATGGAGAAGGAATGTTTAATGACCACACTTGGAATATCATGTTCCTTTCTAGGCACGACAATAGAGGAAGGATGTGGAAGCTTTTGAGAGGGTGCAGAAGAGATTTACCAGGACACTGCCTGGATTAGAAAGCAATTCTTCTTAGGATAGGATGAGTGAACTGGGACTTCTGTCATTGGATCGGAGGAGGATAGGGAATTAACTTGATAGAGATGTACAAAATGAGGAATAAACCGCGTAGATAGCCGGAGACCTTTTCACAAGGTAGAAATGACTAAAACGAGGGGGAATAATTTTAAGTGATTGGAGGAAAGTATGGGGGGGAATGTCAGAGGTAAGTTGTTTACACAGAGATTGTTGGGTCATGGGGAGGTGATAGAGACAGATACATTAGGGATACTTAAGAGGCTCCTAAATAGGCAAATGGATGAAAGAAAAAATGGAGAGCATGTAGGAGGGAAGAGTTAGATTGATCTTAAAGCAGGTTAAAGGATTGGCGTAGCATCATAGGCTGAAGGGTCTGTACTGTGCCGTAGTGTTCTATGTTCTAACACCCCGATGCAAGAGGAGATGTCACTTTAAATACTTTTGACTGTTGAAGTTAAAATTTGGTGAGAAGTACATAACAAGTCCTTGTATTCAGCTAAACAATTAGGTCTATTATTTGTACAAAGTGATGTGTCTGCAAACTAAAAGCAGATCTTCTTCGGATGGGAAGCATTCAACACAGAATTGCTTTGTTTCTCTGGACGTCTATTCAGCCAGAAGAGCCTTCAGAAGCAGCTGATGATTGGCTCTGTACCAAACGCCTACGAGCACGGTAGCATAGTGGTCAGTGCAATCGCTTTACAGAGCCAGTGATCACCGATCACGGTTTAATACCCGCCGCTGCCTGTGAGCAGTTTGTACGTTGCCTCATCACCGTGTGCAGGCTCTTGTACCAGAGGTGATAACTTCTCTTGCCCCATCACTGAAATGTCCCCACAACCAATGGACTCACTTTCAAGGACTCTTCATCTCATGTTCTCAATATTTATTGCTTAGTCATTTATTATTATTTTTCTTTTAGTATTTGCATAGTTTGTTGTCTTTTGCTTATTGGTTGTTTGTTTGCCTTGCCTGGAATTTCATTGAACTATTGTGTTTTGCGTATTTACTGTGAATGCCTACAAAAAATTAATCTCAGGGTTGTATAAGGTGACATATTTGTACTTCGATAATAAATTTACTTTGAACTTTGACTGATGGATCAGTGTTAATTTTGTAACTGGAATAGCTCGACAACCAGTGCAGCTAGTTGGACAACAAACTGTAAGGACAACAGGTCCTTACTCCTACAACCAGGGGTTCTCTAGTCCCACATCCTTTGCTATAGCAAGATACATCAGATTTTATCATCATGTAGGGTGAATTACAGTGGCTAGAAGCAAAGGCAATTCACCTACACACTTCTTCTGTCTGTAGACAGTCACAAATGCTTCAGATGTGTCTTTGGCTCACATGTGCGCCTATCTTTACTGACACAGTTGGTAAGGATAGGCAGCAATATCTCTGCCCTGAATATCCTAAACCCTGGTGCTCCACGAGTATGAAATAGTGGGCCTAGTAACACGGTGTCATGACAGCAACTCTTCTCTCCATGTCTGCAAGACGAAAAGTCAAAGTGACACATTCAAAACACTAGAGGAACTCAGAAGGTGAGGCAGTCTCCATAGAGGGGAATAAACAGATGACATGTCAGGCCGAGACCATTCAACAGGATTGGAAAGGAAGGTGGAAGATGCCAGAGTCAAAGGGAGCAGTGCACACGTTCCTGTTTACATCAAAAGGGTTGAAAGCTTCGAGTTGCTATGAATGATTGCCAATAGCCTGTCCTAGTCCATGGTCAAGCAAGTGTACCAGAAATTCTACTTCCTCAGGAGGAAAAGGAAATTGGGCAGGTCAGCTTTGACCATCGCCTATTTTTATAGATACCATAAAAAATAGGAGCAGAAGTAGGCCATTCAGCCCATTGAGTCTGCTCCACCATTCAATCATGGGCTGATCCAATTCTTCCAGTCTTCCCCACTCCCCTGCCTTCACCTCATACCCTCTGATGCCCTGGCTAATCAAGAACCCATCTATCTCTGCCAAGAATCTGTCTCTGCACCCTAGAAAGCATCCTATCTGGATGCATCACAGCTTGAAACAAGAACTGCTTTGTCCATGACCACAAGAAACTGCAGAGAGTTGTGGACACAGCTCAGCATATCATGGAAACCAGTCTTCATGGACTCTGTCTCGCAGCCAACATCATCCAAGATCCCACCCACCCTCTCAAGGGTGATTGCACCCATCCACCCAGACATTCTCTCTGTTGCCCCCTCCCACCACACAGGAGATAAAGGAGCCTGAAAGCATACTCTACTAGGCTCAAGGTCAGCTTCTATCCTGCCACTTTAACTGTTGAATGTGTCCAGTTCAAGAAGGTAGACACTTGACCTCTCTATCTATCTTATTATGTTCTTACACTTTATGATCTACCTGCGCTGCACATTATCAAAAGAACATAAGAGATAGGAGCAGGAGTAGGCCAGCTGACCCGTCAAGCCTGCTTTGCCATTCAATAAGATCATAGCTGATCTGACCATGGACTCGTTTTCATCTACCTGCCTTTTCCCCACAACACTTAATTCCCCTACAATGCAAAAATCTATCCAAACTTGTCTTAAATATATTTACTGAGGTAGCCTCCACTGCTTGATTGGGCAGAGAATTCCACAGGTTCACCACCCTCTGGGAAAAGCAGTTCATCCTCACATCTGTCCTAAATCTACTCCCCCAAATCTTGAGGCTATGTCCCCTCGTTCTAGTCTCACCTATCAGTAGAAACAACTCTCTTGCCTCTATCTTATCTATCCCTTTCATAATTTTATATGTTTCTTTAAGATCTCCTCTTATTCTTCTGGATTCCAGCCAGTACAGTGCCAGACAACTCAATCTCCCTTCATAGTCTAACCCCCTCATCTCTGGAATCAACCTTGTGAACCTCCTCAGCACCACGTCCAAAGCCAGTATATCCTTCCTCAAGTAAGGAGACCTGAACTTCACACAGTACTCCAGGTGTGGCCTCACCAGTACCCTGTACAGTTGCAGGATAACATCCTGCTCTTAAATTCAATCCCTCTGGCAATGAAGGCCAACATCCCATTTACCTTCTTGATAGCCTGCTGCACCTGCAAACCAACCTTTTGTGATTTGTGCACAAGCACTCCCAAATCACTCTGCACAGCAGCAGGCTGCAACTTTTTACCATTTAAATAATAATCTGCCATTCCATTTTCCCTTCCAAAATGGATGAAATTGCATTTACCAACATTGTATTCCATCTGCCAGATCCTTGCCCACTCACTTAACCTATCTATATCTCTCTGCAGACTCTCTGTATCTTCTGCACAATTTGCTTTTCCACTCAATTTAGTATCATCAGCAAACTTAGATACATTACACCTGGTCCCTTCTTCCAGATTGTTAATGTATATGGTGAACAATTGCAGGCCCAGCACCGACCCCTGTGGCACACCGTTCACCACTGATTGCCAACCAGAGTAACACCCATGTATCCCAACTCTCTGCTTTCCATTAGTTAACTAGTCCTTGATCCATGCTATTACATCACCTTAACTCTATACACCCTTATCTTCTGGGCAAGTCTTTTAAGCAGCACCTTATCGAATACCTTCTGTTGTGCATGAAAATCCTCGGAGATCAGCGGTTTCTGAGATCCTGTCTGGCACCAACAAAATCACATATATCACATTTCGTCCTCATTCTGATGTTCAGCCTGAACAACAACTGAACCTCTTGACCACGTCTGCATGCTTTAATGCAATGATTGGCTAATTAGATATTTGCATTAATGAACAGATGTACCTAATAGTGCCATTGAGTGGATATTGTTATTGAATTTATAAAGCAAAAATAAATCTCTAAGTAAGGTTCAGGATGTGTTTTTCCAATTATTTTTGATAAAATATAAAAAAATTCAAGGAAAAGTATTTTGAACCCTTGACCTAGGCACAGAGCCACCACAACTATGAGTAGGAGCAAGCCAAATAAAAACCAGTCCCCCTCGTGCTGCCTCATATGCAATGCCACTGCAGTCTGCTTTACCATTTGTTGGTGACAGAGGTCTCTTTACGCAGGCTTTCTTCCCTGTACATTGGGGACCTGGGGTAGAAGGTCTTGCATAGGACAGTGCCATGCAACAGATTTCTGAGCCGGTTCACTGACATCACGTCTACCTGTCCTTTCCGCGCCTGGGGGGTGGGGGTGGGGAGTTAGTGTACCATGTAAATATGGAGGGTGAGAGATTGCAGCCCCTGTTTGAACATCTGAAGGGGCTGCTCCTCAAGTTCGGGCTGCACTTCAGCCCCGTGCCCCTAACCTATAGTCATCCAGTACAGAGGGAGGTGGGGCATCCAAGCAATCTCTTTGTCGGTCTGGCCCAGCTGGGCATTTACAGGTCCAGACATCAGGCTGTCAATGGCTCTGCCTAAGTTGACTGCCTGCTCCCTGTTCTGGTGATCCGTCCATGCCCAGGTGTCCTTGGAGGAACAGTCTCTATGGGTACTCTGGAGGAAGTTCTGAGAATGCAGGGCACTGCAGGGGTTTGAATGTTTTGTGGATAATAGTGATCATAGTTTAATTCGAAATTGTAAGTAGTTTTTGAACCATTGATTATTGCGTGTATTTTCCTGAGTCAGTAAGCTTTTGTTTATTTGTGAGAAAGAACCGTTGCAGATGGTTTCAGCATGTGTTGTATTTGGTCACCGTACAACAATAAAACTCACAAACCCTTGTTTGTACGGCTCCCTTAACTCACAGCCTGTTTTAGGTATAGATAATGTTTCCCTTGGCTAAGTTTTCTAGAATCAGGGGCCATCCCAAGTAATTCAGGACAACGGTATGTGTCACAGAGCCATATAGCAAGCAAACAGGCCCTTACGCTCACAAATGCCTTGTCTACAGAAAGTGGTGACTAGCCCAGTTCACCACAGGCAAAGACGTACCCCCCCCCCACCATTAAACACACGTTCAAGGGGCGCTGCCACAAGAAAGCAGCGTCCATCATCAAAAACCCCCACCGTCCAGACCCTGCTCTCCTCTCACTGCTACCATTGAGAAGGGATGTATGGGAGCTTCAGGTACCACAGCATCAGGCTCAGGAACAGTTATTACCCTCCCTGCCGCTGCCTGCAAGGAGTTTGTACGTTCTCCCCGTGACCGTGTGGATTTCCTCCCACAGTCCAAAGACATACCGGTCGGCAGGTCAATTGGTCATTGTAAACTGTCCTGCGATTAGACTAGGTTTAAATCGGGGGATTGATAGTCAGCTTGGCTCGAAGAACTAGAAGGGCCTGTTCCACGCAGTAGCTCGATAAGTAAAAAGAATTCAAACCATCAGAATTAGAATTAGAATTTATTTATATCTTACATCAATCTCACAGCGTGAGGGAGTAAAAATCTTTGCATTATGACTCTGTTGCAATGTACAGACATGGGAATTTAAAAGTCTAATGGCTTGTAGAAAGTAGCTGTCCTGTAGCCTGTTGGTCTTGGCTTTAATGCTGCAGTAGTGTTTGCCAGATGGAAGTAGCTGAAACAGTTTATGATTGGGGTGACTGGTGTCCCCGATGATCTTCCAAACCTTCTTTCTGCAACTGCTCAATGGTCCTCAATGGAGGGCAACTGAGTCCTGAACCAACGTAGGTAACTTCACCCACTGCAACTCTAAACTGATTCCATAACCTATGCATTCACTGTGAATAATTCATGTTCCCAGTATTATGTATTTAGACAATTTGTCTTCTTTTGCACATCGGTTGTTTGTCAGTCTTTAATTATCTATGTTTTTTTTTCATAAATTCAATAGTATTTCTTTATTTTCCTGTAAATGCCTGTAAGAAAATGAATCTCAGGGTAGTATATGGTGACATATATTGTATGTACTTTGATAATAAAGTTACTTTTGGCTTTGACCATCAAACAACCATTTACACTGATCACAAGGTATTTAAAGTAATCACATTGTATATGGTTGTTAAAATGGTAATATATATGTACTTGGACAATAAATTAACTGAATATACTCTCCTTTTGCAGATTTTACCACTCACTCATGCGTTCAGGGAAATTTACAGTGGCGAATTAACCTCTCAAGCCACGTTTTTGAGATCTGGAAGGAAGCTGAGCTTCCAAGAGAAGCCCACGCAGTCACAGGGAGTGTGTGCAAACTCCACATGAAGTGCCCCAGGGCAGGAAAAAGCCCAGATCACTGAAACTGGCTAACTGGCTGCATCACCATCTGGTATGTGGTGGGGTTGGAGGGCGGGGGTGGCTGGTCAGCCTGGACTCATTGGGATCATTTCTAATTGTCAATCATTCATGTACACCCATAAATACAGCCAAGCAAGACAGCGTTACACCAGGCCCAAGGTGTAAAACACCATACCAACAGTCACACAGCACAATTACACATAGTATGTACAAGATAGCAAGCATAAAAATATCAGTAAGATACAGCCATGCAAAAAAATAGCCCAGACACAAGCCCTCAATGCAAAAATTGGCAGTCAACCACAAATAAGCTTGTCTTCTGCCGAGCAAACACTAGGGGGCAGCACCGACTCCAGCCGGGACGCTGCTCCACACCACCCCCTGGTGGAGCACCCTGGTTCTAAAGCATCTCTCCTGGTGGCTGTAAACAGGCGACACCACGACTTGAGGCCTAATCCCCACACATGCATGATAGCCAGCTTTCTAGATTAGAAACTGTTTTCTCAGCTTTCTATGTTTAAAAACTAACTGCCAATTTCATACCAAGGCTTTAAGAAATATACTTTGAAATCTCTTTCTCAGAGAGTCAAATTGTAAGGAATGTCTTAAAATAGGACAAGGAGATAGAGGAAGTATTTTGGGTGGACATTCCAGAGCTGAGGACCAAGCTGCTGAAGGCAAGGCAGTCAGTGGTATTGCCATCAAACTGGGAGGTAGGCAAGATAGTAGAATCTGTGGATGTTGAGATCTCGGGATTATGATACCAGAGAAATGGAGAAAAGGGAGACCATAAGATATGGGAGAACAGAATGAGGCCATTCAGCCCATTAAGTCTGCTCCAGCATGTGATCATGTTTGATTTATTTTCTCTGTCATCCCCATTCTCCTGCCTTCTCCCCGCAACTTTTGATGCTCTTATTAATTAAGAATCTGCTCCACCATTCAATCATGGTTGATTTATTTCCCTCTTAACCTCATTCTTCTGTCTTCTCCCCACAACCTTTGACGCCCTGACCAATCAAGAACCAATCTCCTTCCGATTCTGCAGAAGCCGGAAATCCAGAACAACACACACAAGATACTGGAGGTTCTCAGCAGGTCGGGCAGCATCCATGGAAATGAATAAGCAGTCTACATTTCCGGCCGAGACCCTTCAGCAGGACTTGAATCTCTGGAATCCTGATGAAAGGTCTTTGCCTAAAATGTTGACTGTTTATATTGCTTAACCAGTTGAGTTCCTCCAGTATTTTATGTGGTTTACAATAGATGCTTTGAGTCTTTTAACAAAGATTAAATCCATCATTGTTCATGTACGATTCCCAACCATGTTGAATGGTTTTGTTCTTAAGGTAAGTGGTAACTGCATTTTAGCAGGAGGGCTTCAAGTGCCTCCTTTGAGAAAAAAGGATGATAGCTTCAAAGTCTGAGACATTGCTTAACAATATGAGCCAGCAAGCGGAGGGTTATTTGTGCCCGCAGAAAGATCTCAAATCTCAAGTTTAGGGCAGAATAAGTCCAGAGGTAATAAATATCATCGAGGGAGGGTTCTATGGCTGATGAGTGACATCAGTGGAGAGTGGAAAAATATTAACAAGACACCTTATTTCTATGGAGTGCTGCTACAAGAAACCAGCATCCGTCATCCATCCTAAAGGATCTCCATCATCCAGACCATGCTCTCTTCCCACTACTATCAGCGGCAGGAGGTACGAAAGCCTTAGGTCACACAGCACCAGGTTCAGGAATAGTTATCACCCTTCAACCATCAGGCTCCTGAACCTGTGTGGACAACTTCACTCACCTCAACTCTGAAATGATCCCACAAACTACAGTCTCACTTCCAAGGACTCTACAATTCATGCTCTCAGTATTAATATTTTTTTTATTGGCACAACTTGTCTTCTTATGTGCATTAGCTTGTTGTCAGTCTTTGCTTACTGTTAGTTTTCCATACATTCTATTGCACTTCCTCATCTTCCTTCAAATGCTGGCAAGAAAGTGGATCTCAAGTAAGCGTATGGTAACATATATAGACATTGATAATTAATTTACTTTGACATGCAAAAACAGGATTTTAGACTGTAGTTCCAGCTCCATGGTTAAATCTTACCCTCTCCCTCCCCCTCTCTCTCATCCTCCAAATGGAGAAGGGATCTAGGTTCTGCAGCCCAACAGGAACCAGAGCAAAGAGGGAGAGGGCAGAGAGGAATACAATGAAAATAAAATACAATGTCACAAGAGAAATCATATTTTAACGATAGGTCATAATTGATTATTTAAGATTAATAAATCCACATTAAACAAGTTTCGATGACGCAGAGGAATTCTGAGAGCAGCTGTTTGCTATTAAGTGAACATTCATACCATAGATTACTTTACATCACCAGTCAATTATCACAGGTCTTTCTGCACCACAATTTGTAGTTCGTTACACGACTCTGTGACGGGACGGCCTCCCAATTATAGTGACTTGCTACATCAAGCAAGTAAACAAGATTTCTTTTCATCTCATCCCCTGCTCTTATAACATTTCCTGGTTCTAAACTCTACGATTGTAAGAGACAACCGCTCAAGATCTATGCCATCCAAATCCTATATCAGATCAAAGCAACCTAATTTGGCTAGTTAAACATGACATAACAAATCCACATTTCCTTTTCTCTTAACTAATTTTCCCA
Source organism: Hemitrygon akajei (assembly GCF_048418815.1). Lineage (NCBI taxonomy): Eukaryota > Metazoa > Chordata > Chondrichthyes > Myliobatiformes > Dasyatidae > Hemitrygon > Hemitrygon akajei. Next base: position 8,257,871 of record NC_133142.1, read on the forward strand.
ATCACTTGGCTGGATACAGGGCACACTCCATCACAGGTAAAGCCCTCCCCACCACTGAGCATATCTACAAGGAGCACTGTCGCAGGAAAGCAGCATCCACCATCAGGGACCTCCACCATCCAGGTCATGCTCTCTTCTCGCTGCTGCCATCAGGAAGGAGGCACAGGAGTCTTACAGGAGGTCCTACACCACCAGAATCAGGAACAGCTAATATCCTTCGACCATCGGGCTCTTGAACTGGTGTGGATAACTTCACTCACTCCAACACTGAACTGATTCCACAACCTATGGACTCACTTTCAAGGATTCTGCAACTCATGTTCTCAGTATTATTTATTACTTAATTATTATTATTTTATTTTTATTTTTGTATTTGCACATTGGTTGTTGGTCTGTCTTTGTGTATGGTTTTTCATTGATTGTATTGAGTGAATGCCCAGAAGAAAATGAATCTCAGAACAGTATATGGTGTCCTACATTTATTTTGATAATAAATTTACTTTGAACTTATTCATTTCTCCTCTGATTTTTGTGAATCATGACACTTAACTTTCCACTATTTAAAAAAACATTTTTTCTTCAAGGACATCTTCAAAAGGCGATGCCTCAGAAAAGTTGTATCCATCATGAAGCACGCCACCAGCCAGGACATGCCCTCTTCTCATAACCACCATCAGGGAGGAGGTACAGGAACCTGAAAACACTCAACATTATAGGAACAACTACTTCTCCTCCAACATTAGATTTCTCAATGCACAATGAACACACGAACACCATTATTCCTCACGATTTATTTAACATTTATATTTATATATATAATTTATAGGATATTTTATGTATTGCACTGTACTGCTGGTGCAAAACAACAAAATTCAATAAATATGTCAGTGATAATAAACCTGATTCTGATTCTTTTTATTCTTTGTTCAAGTGCAAACCCTCACCTTTTCCTAAACTCTCATCCATCTGCCCCCTTCCTGCCCCCTTCCTTTTACTATCTGTGTCACCTTGCCAGCTAGCTTTGTAACATGGACAAAATTGTGTATGCCACACTCTGTCCTCATATTAAAAGAGCCAAGGACCAGCTAGGAGCCTAAGACTGATCCCTCTGATACCCCGCTGTTCACGGCTGTCAATCCGAAAGCAACATTATTTCTCTATACACTCTGCAGTGTTCTGTCAACTTTTTATAAGACCATAAGACGTAGGAGCAGAATTAGGCCATTTGGCCCCTTGAGTCTGATCCGCCATTCAATCATGGCTGATCCTTTTTATCTCCTCCTCAACTCCATTTCCCAGCCTTCTCCCCGTAACCTTTGATGCCATGTCCAATCAAGAACCTATCAATCTCTACCTTAAATACACCCAACGACCTGGCCTCCACAGCTGCGTGTGGCAACAAATTCCACAAATTCACCACCCTCTGGCTAAAGAAATTTCTCCGCATCTCTGTTTTAAATGGACACCCCTCTATTCTGAGCCTGTGCCCTCTTGTCATAGACTCTCCTGCCATGGGAAACATCCTTCCCACATCTACTCGGTTTAGGCCTTTCAACATTCGAAAGGTTTCAATAAGATCCCCCCACATCCTTCTAAATTCCAGCAAGTACAGACCCAGAGCCATCAACCGCTCCTCGTATAATAACCCTTTCATTCCTGGAATCATCCTTGTGAACCTCCTCTGGACCCTCTCCAATGCCACACATCTCTTCTAAGATGAGGGGCCCAAAACTGTTCACAATACTCAAGGTGAGGCCTCACCGGTGCCTTATAAAGCCTCAGCATCACATCCCTGCTCTTGTATTCTACACTTCTTGAAATGAATGCCAACATTGCATTTGCCCTCCTCACCGCCGACTCACCCTCCAAGTTAACCTTTAGGGTATTCTGCACAAGTTCTCCCAAGTCCTTTTGCATCTCAGATTTTTGGATTTTCTCCCTGTTTAGAAAATAGTCTGTACGTTTATTTTTACTACCAAAGTGCATGACCATGCATTCTCCAACATTAGAATTCATTTGCCACTTTCTTGTCCATTCTTCTCATCTGTCTAAGTCCTCCTGCATCCTACCTGTTTCCCCAACACTACTTGCCCTTCTCCAATCTTCGTATCATCTGCAAATTTGGCAACAAAGCCAACTATTCCATTGGCTAAATTGTCAATATACAGCATAATAAGAAGCGGTCCCAACACTGACCCCTGCAGAACACCACTAGTCACTGGCAGCCACCTTTTATTCCCACTCACTGCCTCCTACCAATCAGCCAATGCTCTAACCATGTTAGTAACTTTCCTTTAATACCATGGGCTCTTAACTTGGTAAGCAGCCTCATGTGTGGCACCTTGTGTAAGGCCCTCTGAAAGTCCAAATATACAACATTCATTGCATCCCCTTTATCTATCCAACTTGTAATCTTCTCAAAGAATTCCAACAGGTTTGTCAGGCAGAATTTTCCCTTAAGGAAACCATGCTGATTTTGTCCTATCCTGTCCTGTGTCACCAAATACTCCATCACCTCATTCTTAACAATTGGCTCTAACATCTTCCCAGCTGAGGTCAGGCTAACTGGTCTATAATTTCCTTTCTGTTGCCTTCCTCCTTTCTTAAAGAGTGGAGTGACATTTGCAATTTTCCAGTCCTCTGGCACCATGCCAGAGTCCAATGATTTTTGAAAGATCATTTCTAATGCCGCCACAATCTTTAATGCTACCTCTTTCAGAACCCTAGGGTGCAGTTTATCTGGTTTGGGTGACTTATGTACCTTTAGGTCTTTCAGCTTTTTGAGCACCTTCTTCCTTGTATTAGTAGCTGCACCCACTTCTCTTCCTTCACACACTGCAACATCTGGAACGCTATGACTGTCTTCCACAGTGAAGACTGTTGAAAAATATTCATTTAGTTCAGCAGCCATCTCCTTGTCCCCTGTTATTATTTCTCCTGCCTCAATTTCTAGCGGTCCTTTATCCACTCTCATCTTTTTTTTTACATACTTGAAAAAGCTTTTACTATCCACTTTGATATTATTTGCTAGCTTGCTTTCATATTTCATTTTTTTCCTTCTAATGATTTTTTAGATACTCTCTGTAGGTTTTTAAAAACTTCCCAATCCTCTATCTTCCCACTAATTTTTCCTTTGCTGTAAGCCCTCTCTTTTGCTTTGACATTAGCTTTGGCTTCCCTTGTCAGTCACGGTTGTACTATTTTTCCATTTGAGTATTTCTTCAATTTTAAAATACACATGTCCTGCACCTTCCTCATTTTCCCCAGAAACGAATGCCATTGCTGCTCTGCTGACATCCCTGCCAGTGGTAGTAATCCAGAAATTACTACCCTGGAGGTTCTGCTTCTCAGCTTTCTGCCTAGCTCTCTAAAATCTCTTTTCCTTCCTTTGTCATTGGTACCTATATGTACCAAGACATCTGGCTGCTCTCCCTCCCTCTCCAATATGTTGTGGAAGCGATCTGAGACGTCTCTGATCCTGGCATCTGGGAGGCAACATACCATCCGGGTGCCCCGTTTACATCCACAGAATCTCCTGTCTGTTCCCTTCATTATTGAGTCCCCTATCTGAACTTGTTTTCCCCCTCGCCAGGGTCAATCCCAACTCTGGACTCTTTCCAATGCCAGCACAATAAAAGGCCAAGACTACTCACAATACTCCAGATGTGGTCTGACCAATGTCTTATAAAGCCTCAGCATTACATCCTTGCTTTTATTATCCTAGTCCTCTGGAAATCAATGTTATTATTGTATTCACCTTCCTTACTACTGACTCAACCTGCAAATTAACCTTTAGGGAACCCTGCACTAGGACTCCCAAGTCCCTTTGCACCTCCAATTTCTGAACTTTCTTCCTGTTTAGAAACTAATCTGCACCTTTATTCCATCCACCAAAGTTCATAACAACATTTCCCTACATATGTTCATAACAACATCCGACACTTCTTTGCCATTCTCCCAATCTGTTTTATTTCTTATTTACAGATACAGCATAGTAACAGGCCCTTCCGGCCCAAAGAGCCCGCACCGCCCAATTACAACCACGTGACCAATTAACCTACTTACACCTTTGGAACGTGAGAGGAAACAGGAGCACCCAGTGGGAACCAAAGCAGCCATGGGGACAACGTACAAACTCCTTACAGACAGGGGCAGGAATTCAATCTGGATCTTTGGTGCTCTAAGGCGTTGGGCTAACCACAACACTACCGTGCCACTCTCTATCCAAATCCTTCTGCAGACTCTGAGCTTCGCCAACACTGCCTGCCCCTCCAGCCGCCTCTGCACCATCCAACGTCTTAGCCAAAAAGCAATCAGCTCCACCATCCAGATGATTAACATATAACTTGAAAAGTAGTGGTCCCGACACTGACCCCGATGGAACCCCACTAGTCACCAGCAGCAAGAATAGGCCCATTTTATTCCCACTCTTTGTCTTCTACCCGTCAACCAAACTCCTATCCATGTTAGTAGCTTTCCGTTATTACCAGGGGTTCTTGTAAAGCAGCCTCACATGCGACACCTTGTCAAAGGCCTTCGGAAAATACAAGTGAACAACATCCACTGACTTTCCTTTACCTTCCCTATCTGTTACTTCCTCAAAGAATTCCAGCAGGAATTCTTAAGGAAACCATGCTGACTTTGGCCGATTTTATCATGTGTTGTGGATAAAGGTACACCGTGGTGGTACGAGGGAGGGGTACAGAGGAGTCTAGTGCCCACCAACAAGGATCCTCAAGGCCACAGCACAGGTTGACAAGGTGGTGCCAAAGACAAAGGGGTATTTGCCTTCTTTAGCTGGGTGTAGAATTTAAGAACAGAGAGGTCACGATACAGCTTTATATCACAGTCGACAGTTGGAATATTGTGCACAGTTGTGGTTACTACACCACAGGAAGCAGGTGATTGCTTTGGAGAGCTATGAGGGCAGACAGGGCAGATGAGACTGAGGGGGTCCTGACTGAGAGAAACAAAATTATAAGAGGTATATTCATTCAGTGGTCACTTTATTAGATACTCCTGCACCTAAAGGTGGCCACTTTGTGTATGTTTGTGGTCTTCTGCTGCTGTAGCCCATCCAAGGTTTGAGTGTTCTGTGCTCACACCACTGCTGTAATGTGCATTTATTTGAGCTATTGTCACCTCCCCGTCAGCTTGAACCAGCCTGGCCATTCTCCTCTGTCCTCTTTCATTAAAAAGCTATTTTTGCCCACAGAACTGCCACTAATTGGGTTTATTCTTTCGATTTTTATGTCTCGCCATTCTCTGTAAACTCTAGACTGCTGTGTGTGAGATGTGGTAGGTCAGGGTTACCTACAGCCTCACGGACAACCACATCAGCAACAGGAGCGCCGAGCTGCAGCTCCTCAGAGAGGGTGTTAAGGAACTGGAGGTGCAGCTCGATGGCCTTCAGCTCATACGGGAGACTGAGGAAATGATAGACAGGAGCTATAGGTAGTCACCCCTGGGTTGCAGGAGGCAGGTAACTGGGTGACTGTCAGTAGAAGGATGGGAAATAGGTGCAGAGTTTTGAATTGAATTGATTTCTTACATCCTTCATATACTTGAGCAGTAAAAAAAGCTTTACCTTACGTCTCTGTCTAAATGTGCAATTTATAGTAATTTGTAATAAATAAATATTTTGTATAACAGGAGAGTCAATATACAATAGAAGTACAATTGTATCAGTGTGAATTAATCAGTCTGATGGCCTGGTGGAAGAAGCTGTCCCGGAGCCTGTTGGTCCTGGCTTTAATGCTGTGGTACCGTTTTCCAGATGGTAGCAGCTGGAACAGTTTGTGGTTGGGGTAACTCGGGTCCCCATTCGGACCTTTTTTACACACGTGTCTTTGTAAATGCCCTGAATAGTGGGAAGTTCACATCTAAAGATGCACTGGGCTGTCCGCACCACTCTCTGCAGAGTACCCCTGTGGCCATTCTCTCCTAAAAATAAGGATACCGCTTTACTGTTGAGGGGGACAGCCTACTCAAAGACTGGTACTGAGTCTGGCACTGTGGCTCAGAAGAGGACAGAGGTGAAGAGGAGATTCCATAGTCGCAGGAACAGAGATGAGACACCTAGCAGCTAGTCTGGTTATGGTGGGCCAAGACGCCAGTTTCTGAGACCGCCGACCCTGTCAATCCAATGGGCCATTTGAACTGGACAAATAGGAATGAGCAGTGAATGGTGACTCGACCAATACTCACGTTCGGGGAATGAATAGAGAGGTAAAGCACTGATAATTGAGGGAGCAGGGTTGGGTGTTGGGGCAGGGAGAACGAGAATCAGAATCAGGATCAGGTTTAATATCACTGGCATATGTCAGGAAATTGTAATGCATTACATAATAAAATCTGCAAATTATGGTAACTACAAGGGGCGATTGATAAGTTTGTGGCCTAAGGTAGAAGGAGATGAGTTATACAGCTCTCGTTACATGCACATGCAGTTCAACTCTTTGAGTGATTATACAGAAAGTTTGAAGTTAATAACTCATCAGGAGTGGTGTGTGTGTGTGTGTGTGTGTGTGTGTGTGTGTGTGTGTGTGTGTGTGTGTGTGTGTGTGTGTGTGTGTGTGTGTGTGTGTGTGTGTGTGTGTGTGTGTGTGTGTGTGTGTGTGTGTGTGTGTGTGTGTGTGTGTGTGTGTGTTCTTTAATTATTATTATTATTGTGTTCTTTATTGTTTGTGGGGCTATTTTGTGCTACATCAGATCCAGTTTAGCAATTGTTTCATTCTTACACCTGTGTACAGGAAATGACATTAAACAATCTTGAAGAGCTGGCTGATAGTTGGATCCAGGTGAGGTGGGCAGGTGAGGGAAGAACTTTTATCAGGTAGATGACACCATCTACCCATTGCCACCAGCCATAGTGTGTGCTCCAGTACTTCCGAGTGGCTGTGTGCATATGTCACTGTCAGGATGTTGGAGAGTACGATCAAAGGAACGGGAACCAGTTTATAATCTGCCCCTTTGACATGTTTGCTTTTGTGCGGATTCTCAAACCCAAGGGAAAATATGTCAAGCATGTACCAGTTACAAGCATGGTTACAGTGCAGTTCACAGGATGGAGATGGGCTAATCATTGCTTCAATTTTCTTGCACCTGTCCGCCTCTAACATGAAAGCAATCCAACTGTTTAAACATCAGTCATTTCTTCAGTGACAAGTGACACGCACACAAAACACTGGAGGAACTCAGCAGGTCAGGCAGCATCGATGGAAAAGGGAAAAAGCAGTCGATGTTTCGGGCTGAGACCCTTCATCAGGTCTGGAAAGGAAGGAGGAAGAAGCCAGAACAGGAGGTGAGGGGGAGGAGGACAAGCTGTTAGGTGGTAGGTTTGAGCCATGTTAGAGGGCAGGTAGGTGGGTGGGGGAGAGGTATGAAGTGAGAACCTGGGAGGTGGTAGGTGGAAAAGGTAAAGGGCTGGAGAAGGAATCTGATAG